>NW_024881543.1:0-600000 GCF_019059575.1 Amphibalanus amphitrite | reverse complement strand
ATCGTTATGCTTCTCGTAAACCAGCCTCGTGACTGCATTTACGGCATTATTATTGCCACTACCTAACAGCAGAAGACTATTTGTGGTATCTGTGAATACAGTTAGCCCATAATTTGTGGCATATCTTTGGGGCATTATTACACATGCCTCGGCAGTTCCATCTTCTTCCCGGCTCACAACCACTAGCAGCTGAACGATGGGGTCTGGTATTGTTCCCCGAGGGCACTTCAGTGCCCGGTTTCCACAATAGCTCGCTGGATGACGTCACTCACAGGGTCTGCTGTGAGTGACGTCACTGCATATATGACGTCATAGCTCGGCAGCAGCCGACCGCAGGCCGTCGTGCGGGGAGTGACTGCCGATCGAGCGAAATGTCAGATCCGGCGGTGGTGGTGGCGGGTCTCTGGGGCAGACTGGAGTCGTCAGAAGGCCTCCCCTTTCACCCCCAACCACCACCACCAGCCGGACGGACAGCCAACTGACGCTGTGGACTGTGGAGTGGCCACCGCCGCTGGCAAGGTGTTGACTGCAGCTGCCTCCGCCTGGCAGTGAACAATTACCAATTACAATAAAAAAAATAAGGCAGCGATGAGGCGCCGGCGCAGCGTTCCACATCTGGTCACATGCTTGCAGCCAAATCAGATTACCCACAAACATTGCAGCCAACTACTGAAACACTTTTGCACGGATGACGGTGTTCTCCGGGTTGGTCCTCAGAGCGGTGGAAGGCCGCCTGTCGTCTGCATTCTGACGATAGGCTAATGGAAGGCGCTGGGCGCCCACCACGGTGGTCCGATTGAAGACAATTACAATACAAGGCCCATTGTATGCGGCGCATGTCTGGCCTTTAGCGGAGCGGCCGGACCGGACCCATTGAGAGGAACATCTAGCCACCGCCGCGCCGGTCGGGCGCCGCGAACAGACTTTTCAATCCGCCGGTCGTGGCTTGATTTCCATCGCTGTCCGGCCGGCGTCATGTCGGTTTGACACTAAATATCGCTCATTCTCGGTAAAGCTCGGCGTTAACCTTTATAGCCTGAAATTGACATATAGTTGTCAGATGACAGGTGCCCGGTTGGCACCTGAGCCGTGTTTAATTTGGACCCTGGGGTCAAATCAGTGACACGGGTCTGCCTGCCGGGGATGTAGGAACTACTGAGGATGTCGGGACGCGCCGGGACGAGTCGAGTCGCCGCCGGGACGGGCCAGCCGGACCGGGTCGCCGGGACAGCTCGCCGGCAGCCCGGGATCACACGCCACCGGTCGTAAACATCGCGACACGATTGGAGCCGCGCCGCCGCGCCGTGTGATCGCCGCAGCGCGCCGCCAGTGCCGCCGCCGCCGCCCGGCGATCAGCTGATAACGGCGCGCCGCCGCCGCCGCCGACCGCGTCACGTCCGCCGCCGTCGCCACAAACGCCGCGGCCGGCGCGCCCGACATCTGGTGCGCCCCGATGACCTCTGTGCAGGAGATGGTCCCTGCCGGCTGGCCAGTGGAGGGGAGATAATGGGGAGGCTGCCGGCCGACCCGCGGCCACCCAGGCCTGCTCAGTATTCGGAGACGAGCCGGCCCATCGCAGTGACATCGCGGCCGCTGTGTTATTGGAAAACGATGCATACGATGGGCGTTGTAGCGCATATCTCATGGCCCGCTGCAGAATTATGGGTGCCACTTGGTTTTTCGAAGGCGGATGCATTTCATGCGACACTTCGGGTCATTCACAATTCGGACCTATTAATCTTCCACCGCGAGACTTTGTAGCCACTGAGGAAGACAAATCATATCGGTATCGGCACGCATGCTTTGCATGCAGAAAACTGAAAACTATTTAATTCTGAGCGCTGCCGTCCGGCGATCATCCGTCTTGTGGCCGGCCGGCATTCCCGTTTCCAGTGTCGTGAAGAAATCGCATATGATTAAACCGCTGTCGTCACTTGCATCTGCGAGCGATCTGCTCTGAACAAGCCGGTGCGTCCGCCGCGCGCCGCAGTCTTACACTAGTGACGTCATCAAACTGAGCAGACAGCATACCAATATGGGGGCGGGCGGCGCGCGCGGCACACGGGAGTCGACCAGCCGACAGCCGGTGACAAATCGAAACAAACCGCCGCCGAGCGCGTCAATGACGGGCACAGCGCGCCGCGACAAAACGCGACAAATGGGCCGCATATTTGCAGCGGCTGACACGGGCGCCCCGCTGCGGACGACAGCCGCTCAGCGCCGTCCGAATAACCGCCGGAGCTGGCAGCGGGCCAGCGCGAGCGCGCTCCGCACCACAGCTGCCCAGAGTGGCGCGAACCGATTCACAACCGCAAACTCGTCTTGGACCACCTGAATGCCATGCAACGAGCGGCTGGTCGCAACTTCCGACAACTGCTGTTCTGCTGCGCCATCCAAGACGGCAGGGAAGTTTGGATCAGAGAAAGGAGCGGGCACCAGAGGACCGCCCGGCACTGGCGGACCACATTAGTCCATGGCTCCCGGCCGCCGCGCCGACCGGGACACCGCGCCGTACACCCAGAGCAGTCCGCTCCCGGTCACCGGGCTCGCGCACGGTGCCGCCGAATAATGCGATCAGTTATGGCGCTCTGAGTCGCCGGTGGTGACGAATGCTCCGGCTGGCCGCTGGGAGGAGGGTCGCCCGCTCTAAGTGCTGATGGTGTCGCCGCCGCCGCCGCCGCCGCCGTGTGGCCCCGATGAATATTACATGTCGTGCCGACAGCGTCAGCGCCGCTGGTTAGGCCCCTCCCCCGACATCAGCGGCCGGGTGGGCCCGCGGGCGTCCGGCTCCTCCCCCGGTAGCGGTCAGGGGCCCAGGGGTGGTCAGGGAGCAAGCCACATCCGGCGGATCGTTCACCCTGAGAGGAGCGCTGTGGTCCGGTCGGGACCGGCTGGACCGGCCTTGTCCGCTGCAGTGGCCCCTCGTGGATCACATAACGCATCACCGACCGTCCAACACCATGTGGATCGATCAGACCCGTGTCAACTCAGCCAAGGCGCTGCTGTGTCGTGCTTAGCATCTCATTTACAGTGTCCCTACACAAAGCCGAACTGGTCCCAGCCATCCAGGCATAAAATGGCCGCTTGCAATCTAAACAAAGATAACACGGCGGCTCTGGTGCGCCGAGCAGACAGACGAATCTCCAGGTAACACTATCCGCGCCGAGGATCGCCCCTTCCCGCGGGCGTGGGCAGGTGTAAATCAGACACCATTTAGTGGCGCCCAATCGCCGCGTTTGGAGCGGGCCGGCCCCGTTTTGAATACGTTTGCCGGCGGCGCGATCAGCGTCTATTGATTCCAGAAGAGGGCGGCGCAGATAGCGCGTCGGCCAGATCTGGGGGAGATAGAGGCGCCGATGATGGATGACGAGAGCCGGCCCGGCCCGGGCGGCTGCGGGGCGGGACTAAACCCACACCGGGCGGGGCCAGCCGGCCGCGCCGCGCCGACTGATTGATTTTGTCGGCGGCGACTCTGCAGGCGCGCTCAACACCTCGCCGCTAATGAGTCGGCGCCGCGCCGGCCCCGGCCGCCGGCGGATGACGGGCAGTGTTGCACGCCGCCAATTGGTCGCTGGCCGGCCGGCCTTCGCGCACGAGGCCGGAGCGGCCAACGCGGCGCCGACAGCGTCGCCGCCGCCGCCGAGCTGTCGCCCAAGACGGCCGGTCGCATCACGCGCTTCCCTGGTCCGAGCGGGCCGCTCCACAGCGGCGGCGTTTAATCTCGCTCCGTGCCGCGTATTCAGCTTGCATGGTCGGGATTGGATTACAGCACCGGCCCGATTTACAGCGGCTGTATCATCTCCGTGGGAAATACAACTTAATTATGCATAATCCCATGAGGCGCTCAGAACCAGAGTCGGGTATTTCTTGGGTTCTGGGATAACCGTTTTGTGCTGATGATAAGTGCATGTGGATATGCCTGCATGGTACGAACCAAAGTGGCAAGCCTCACTCTTGTCTGGGCTTTGATCTGCAATGATACAGGAAGGACGCAAAAGGTATAAACCTTTTGCTCAGCCAACTTCTTCACGTGCCGGCACTGAGTCATGTCGGCACGTTTGGTTCGGGTAATACCATCACAACATTAAGCTAGCCGTAGATGAAAAAGAAATGTAATGCGTCAAGCAGTATCAGTTTTGGGTAGTTCAGTCCGGATATCTGAACACTAATAACGCCTGCATGACGGGAGCTTTGTCCCTACAGGTTAGCATCGTTTCAGGGGAATAGAATGCAATCCCGTCACCATCTCTCCGTACTTGGAGCACAAAAAATTAATGATGGAAATTATAATCGTAATGAGACACTGCCAAAACATGCTCTGGCAAGGGTTTACACAAAAAGATGTAGCACAACGAGAGGCCACAATGGATCTAATTGGTGTTACTTGATGAAGAACTCGAGCGCACAGACAGGCGAGGGGACCTATTCAACCACTCACGAACACCACAGATTTCCTCCTTTGTTTTGCTTACAGAAGCGAACGTAGATCGTGCGAGGGAATATTCGGTAATTGGGCACATTGACATGTTTTCTTTAAAAACGAATAGATGAGTCATGAGGTTATGCAAGAGATGATTTTGTGTTAAATTTTCACAACATTAAAAATATTGCACCTACTATGAACGTCAAACCCCTTGAGACCCCACTTTTTTGCGATAATTTTTAAAAGCATCAACTTCCGTTGACAATATTCTGGCAATGTACGTTTCAGAACCTGCCGAAACTTTTATTACTAAGGTATTTTGACGCCAAACGATTATGGAAGGTACTTCTCATTCACTCGTAATGTTAAGGTCAATTCAGGCCCGGGCAGAGGCTTGCGCTCGGCCACACTCGAGCCCCGCCACCAGCGCCATCTGCTCTAAATGCCATCTACCAGCGCCCGCTACCGCTACCAGCTACCGCCCACCATCAAGCCTGAATGGAGCGAGAGACGCGAGTGACCGGTCGCCGGGCAAGGAGCGCCGGAGGGGTAGGGCGGAGCTTAGCGCTGACGTCATTACGTGGCTCCGCCCCATGAGCGCGTAGCCTCTACCCAAACAGCAGATTCGTTCCGTGAAATTTAACATTACGAGTGAATGAGAAGTACCTTTAATAATCGTTTGGCGTCAAAATACCTTAGTAATAAAAGTTTCGGCAGGTTCTGAAACACACATTGCCAGAATATTGTCAACGAGAGTTGACGCATTTAAAAATTATCGCAAAAAAGTGGGGTCTCAAGGGGTTTGACGTCCATAGTAGATATCGAATAGTTTTTTCTTAGAGAGTACCAATGTTAGTTGCTAGGCATACTAGCTTAAATTGGTCATGGATGCATGACCGACGAGCGCTTGGCTTTTTATCGACCGAACAGAGGTGTTATTGTTGGATCTGCTAAGTCAATGGAAAAAAAGCAGAGCAAAGTGTGCTGCAATTCATATAAAAAACTACGACACTTGGTGAGGGTAACAAAAAAGCATTATTACCTGGGTACCGTTGCATACTGGACGACGGCTCAGGGGCTTGCCTCTATCAGAGTTAAGTCAGCACAATCACTAATGTCCTCTCACAGATAATCGGTCGATCCGTGTTTTACATTTGCATGCAGTCCATACATTTTGCATAAGAGATGTAATTATACACTGGAATAAGACGTACTTGTAAGGACTCGATACACCCTCAGACAGCTCATGTTTTGAATCGCATAAACGTTTATCGTGTTTGGTGTGCCAATGTTTCGTAATGTTAGACTCTGTTTCAGCCACGCTCAACTTAGATCAATGGGGAATTGAACGACCTTTTTTTGCCGACCATGACAGTAGAATGCTACCTATTATGTTGATAATATAATTGGCATTTGACATCTTTCAGTTGATGTGTTTGATCAGGGAAAATGATCAAAATAATCAAAATCATTTGACTGCTTTCAGTTGATTTGTTTGATCGGGGAAAATAATCAAACAGTTTAAACGATGTGTGACCAAATTTTTGTGCCATATTCCTGTGAGTTTTCTAGCCCCATATTATCCTACAACAATGTTTTGCGCTGTTTTTGCTCGTATCCGCCCATTATGGTGTTACGTGGTTTATCAAGTTAGCTAGAAGCTGGGGACATGCCACTTCCAAACACTAACTTAATGACACATTCTGGCCAAAAATGATCGGTGTAATCCGATGGAGCCATTGTCCTTCTCAATCACCTCGAGCAGCAAAAACTGTCCGTTCGACTACTTACACCCTATTTGAGTGATCACACTCGCGCCTGCCGTGCGCCCTAATCCCTCTAGAACTGTTCGACACGCCGGCAATGTCCTGAAGTTTGACGTATTGGCAGCGGCGACTTTCCTGGCCGGCTCAGTCCGTTCGGGGCGCCTGTCTAATGGGCTTTACACCCTGTCCGGCGGTGTCGGGCTGCCATTGTCACGGGACGGTCCGGGGCGCCTGTCTAATGGGCTTTACACCCTGTCCGGCGGTCAGACGGCTGCCATTGTCACGGGACGGTCCGGGGCGCCCGTCTAATGGACTTTACACCCTGTCCGGCGGTGTCGGGCTGGTACTGTCACGGGACGGTCCGGGGCGCCTGTCTAATGGGCTTTACACCCTGTCCGGTGGTGCCGGGCTGGTACTGTCACGGGACGGTCCGGGGCGCCTGTCTAACGGGCTTTACACCCTGTCCGGTGGTGCCGGGCTGGTACTGTCACGGGACGGTCCGGGGCTCAGCGGACGTTGGCGGGGCGCGCGCCTCTCCGTGCCGCTGACTATCCGATGTCAGCGCTGGGATCAGCGGTAGCAGCACACATCAGCACCGGCCGCTTGATATGCCGCTCCTCGACCTCTAGAGGGATCTCTTTTAGCAAAAAAAAAAAGAAGAAAAAACAACTGCATTTGAGCTGAGACAGCACATAGTCGAACCGCTAAAAGGAAACGTCCCTTAGCATAGAGTAACCTGATGGAGCCCTCACAAAAATTGCCTGAATTCCATAATCCAAAATTTCCCAGCATAAAATTCAGTACGACATCCAGCAAGGTGCGTTAACGAACACCACAGTCCGAGCCAGCCTGTCCTTAGCTGGCTTCAGTGACCTGACCCGTGGTCACTCGGTCCCGCTCACCTCCACAGGCCACAGCCCCAGTACCGGGGCGGCTCGGTGATGGGCCGGGTGCCCGCGGTCAGCAGCTGATGAGGGCCGTCCCATCCCCGTCCCATCCCGTCACCGGCTGTCACAACAGCGCCGCCGGTCATCAAGCCCACCGGCGCACCCAGGTCACCAGCGAGGGGTGACCACAGTAGGGAATCACCATGCGAGTTAGAATTCTTATTTCAAAAGTAGAGAAACTGCAAAGAGGAGATAACATCTATCAGGATAGACACTTGAGTTAATGTGTAATGAAGGATCTCTTGATGTGACATCCCCCTCCCGGTGATCCCTGAGTGCGCCCATGCGCCGGCGGCGGACGCACAGTCGACTGAGTGCATTAATCAGTCAGTAACTAGCCACGACAATTAGTCGTCGGCGCTATCGGCGCGTCAGCAGGCAATCGCCGACCTATCGACTGTACCCGGGACGCGTGCGTTTGTGTGCGTGTGTGCGTGCGCGTGCTAGGAGGGTACGCGACAAAACTGGGGCCACCGGGCCGGCCGGACACGCTACCGCGGCGCACCGTGCGGGCCGGTTGTTATTGTTTGGACGCGGGAAGATACACTGATCAGAGCCGATTACCTCTGTTCCGTGAACAATTTCGGCTCCCCCGCTGAGCCGCGAAACTGCGGCCGAGGCAGCACGCAACGCGACGCTAATGGGCTGGCTCATTGGCGGCACTCACAGCGCTGCCAGCTCCGGCGGAGATGGACCGATAACTGAGAAAAGACCTGGCAAAGTGAGCGCCTTCCTGACGTGCTCGTAGCCGGCCCCTTTGAGCCGAGTGCATTCGTGCGCGCGCGGTGGCGTCATCGGGTGAATTGGGTGGATCGGCGGCCAATGTGGCGCATTCGGCAATTGTGGCGCTCTGGGGCCACTGTGCCGCGCTGGAGCCGATGTGGCGCTCCTCAGTCCACAGCCTCAACCCTCTGCTGCCGTCCGACACCGCAGCTCAGCGCCGTTTGCTGCGACCCGCTTCGATCAGCCGACAGACCCGGCCCCACAGTTCAGGCGGTATGGCTATGAATGTCACATTTTGACAAATAGACGAGTCAAAACGCCCCGCGCTGGGGCCACATTTTAAGAAACCATATTAGCAGGCCGTCAACAAACAGCATCGAATTGTCCCAATAAATTTCACGACGTTTTAAGGCCGAAGAGGCGCCGCCGCCAGCATGAGCGATTCCAAATGCGTCAAACAATGTGCTGTGAAGGTTCGTCAAGCCAAGCACCCCAGGGCGCTACAGAACAAACAAGTAAAGGAGCTAGGAATACGAAGCCTTGCGTAAGCTTCGTAGAAATAGTCTTCCGATAAGCTATCGGAAGACTATTTCTAAGGATTCGATTGTATAAGGCGACGCTATGCCCCTGGGAACGCATACGACCGTTTGACGTATGTATTTGTATTTTTGGCCCCACGAGCTCTCAGCGCGTGCTTTCGAGGAGAGAGCCGGCGGTAGAAGGATTACAGCGCTATTCATGGCAGTGACTAGAGCCGTTTGTCTCGCCCTCTGGGATTAATATTACGCCTCTGCTCAGTCTGTCCTCACGCTCAAAAGTAATAGTGTGTCTAATGTATTTAAGAGGTCAGTAATTCGGCGAAATGTAATGCTTAAATGGTCTTTTTCAGTAGTTTCAGGCAGGGCGCGAATGGCGTTCATTTCTTGGCGACTCGTTTCAGCAAATGACTCAATGCATACTGCCATCAGGACACTCAATTACTCGACTTCACCTTAGGGCAAACTGGGCTCTTACGACTGATGAATGGTGTCATGATTAAATATCGAATAATGTCATATCGTGTGAGGAATATGGGCACGCCAGGTGGGCCTTAACTTGATTGGTCGCTGCAAATGGGTCAGAAATGGCCTCGCGGCAGGGCTGGACGGGTGTTCCCTGCTGGAAATGATTCTGGTAGCTCGTATAAATGAGTTTGAGCCGCAGGACGAAAAAGATTCGACTCAAAATTAAGATGGTGCTCAAATACATTCCTCTGCCGGGTGAGATGTGAAGTGGCTCGGGCTAGATACGTCGCAAGAAGGCTAAACGTTTCTTGATCAGTAGAAATCCAATGCTTATATTCACCCTTTCTATTGAGGCTTCTCAAATTTTAGGTTTCTTCTTCTCAGCAAACAATACTCTAACTGTAAGAAATGTATTATTTCTGTTTCATCAGAAACCTCGTTTCTTCTTCGCCATTAAACCTAATAGCTGCATTTTCTTCAACTTCAGCAGCCACTTCTTCGACTCGCCACCGCCGCCGCCACACTACGCTGTGTCAGCAGCGGCGGTGTCGGCGGCGGCGGCAGCGGCGGCGGCGGGTCTCCGTTTGTCGGCACCGCCTGACCCGACCGGCCCCACAAAAACCCGCCGGGCAAAAAGTCGCCGACAAGTCGATGGGCCGATATTCCTAATTGAATACACCAGTCGGACGGCCGACAGCCGCGCCAAAAACGCCGCCGTCAGCCGCCGGCGCCCTGCCGCGCCCGACCGGCGGCGGCGGCGGCGGAGACACCCCGCCGGCGGCTGACACCCCGCAGCCCTCGGGCCGCCGCCAGCAGGACAGTGGCAGGACCGTCGATCAGCGAACTGTAATAGCAAGTTTAAAAGAGATAAGACTGAGGAAGGATTGCCAGTCAGTTCTGTCGGCCGACCTGGCCGGAGGAGCCGGTAGCGGCGCCGGCAGGGACGGGAGGGAGGTGCTCCGACAGCAGAGGGCGCCTCGCTCCGGGCGGGCGGCTCGGGGTGCCGCGGGTCTCACCAGCCCACTATGGTTGGAAACGGCCTCACGGATGGCCGTGGGCAATTTCGGAATATATGTATATTTGGGGTGTCATTCTGTTGGAAATTGATGAAATGTTTTGAATTGGGCAGAAAAAATTATTTAGTTGCGCATTTAGTCTCCATTATTGTACGTGGAATCGGGAGTTTCTGATAGTGGCTTTTTTGGTGCGCCGTCAAAGGTTTAAACAACCGCGCTGGTGATAGCATGTGGAGTACCTCCATGACGTTGTAAAACTGGATTATTATATATCAAAATAATCCTTGTTATGTTGGCTATCGAGTGGAGTGACTCTTTTTCCCATGCGTGTTCAAAATCAGGAACGGCATTGCATTCTGTTTGCAGTGTCACCACAGCAATATTTGCAAAATTACGTTTATGTTTCATTGGACATACAAAAAGTTCTCCATCGACCTCCATTGAGCTTTTTGGCAGAATAAATCTCTGTTCAATTCTGCGTAAGGGGAACGTAAAATCAGACTGCGCACTTGTGCGCAAAATCGTCCGTGAAGCTTCATCTCCCGAGGCGTACCTACTCGTCGCTTCGTTAGCACCAGGTCGGCTCGTCAGTCTTGCAATCGCTTATCCTTATAAATGATGGTAAGAAGCAGGGTTGCGGAGTCGTGGTGGCGCCAAATCCGACTCCGACTACGACTCCGACTCCTGACTCGTTGCCATGACTCCGGCCGACTCTGTCTCCGACTCCGGACCCCTGCCAGTGTTTCGGAGTCGTGATGGAGCTGTTCCGATTCGGACCGACTCCGACTTCCACTGCGGGCTCCTGACCGACCCCGACTCCGATTCCGACTCCTGGCTCGTTGCCACGACTCTGGGCGACTCTGACTCCGACTCCGACTCTGACTCCGACTCTGACTTCGACTCCGCACCCCTCGTAAGAAGTAACTGCTCGCCCCTGCACCTGGAGTATGGATATCGTGCAAACGTGTATGGATATCCTGGAGTATGGATATGGATATCCACCGACAGAGCAGACATACAGACATGCTGTAAACGCCATTACACTGCCAATACCATGGCAAATCAAATGGCTATCTATGGTTTTTGATCATCGTTCTACATTTTCCAAAATCTTGAACTGAATGTTGGCAATTTCTCGTGACTACTTCACGACCATGATGCATGCATTTCTGAAATTGATCTTTTTCAACCAGCCACGTACTCGTAATGATAAAATGAATGTCACCATCGTGTTCTACGCCCAAAAGTACCCATAAAACATGTGTCATGCATGGGCTGCGAAAAGGTACCAGTTTTGATTTTCGGGGTTATGTGCTTACCTGATTGACCTGACTTTGACCCTGGCCAGTGGCCTATGTTTGACTGACCCCTACATTGATCTGACACTCTTTTAGCACTTATATGAAGGGTTGTGACAATTGTGACAGTTGTGACAGATTGTTTAGGACCAACTGATGACTGAATTTATTTATGACCAACTGATGACGATATAATCGAAACGCGAAACGCGAGGCACCGATTGCGAGGTTCTAAAGTCCATGCTACTGAAAGCCCGATTTCAAGTGTTTGACCTGACCTTGACCCGACCTGTGACCTCGAAATTCAACTTTAAAGTATTCATGTGAATCGTCTCGTCGCGTTCTTCTTTCGTTTGCCGCGCCTCGTGCGTTTCGCTGCGCCTATTTGTTCGCGAGTTATCGGCTGGGGGCGTTGAAATCCCCCCCCCCCCCGGCAAACGGCGGATGGGGAAATACCCCAGCAACTGCCGGGTTGATCTGACGCATGTTTTGTCATTTGATCGTCGTTTTATTTCTTACTTTTTTGCCCAATCTAAAAAAAATCATAAATACTCTTTCTCCAAATTTTTGACCCTTTATGACCAATAGTAAGACACTGTGCGTCACTACGTTGATATTTCTCGCCCTAAAGCATAATAACAATATCCATTCAGTAATAGCAGTATTCAAAACATGTTCAAAATGCCTCGCGATATCGATAACATAACGAAAGACATAGGCGACTTATAACATACTTGCAATGATGACGTCACACACGCGTGACGTGACGTGACCTCGTCATTTCTGAGTTACTGTATGATGCACGAAAGACACTGGTATACCTATGCAAAGTTTCATCGCAGTCGGTCTACGCATTAACAAGTTATGGGCAAAACATTTTTTCGCGTTGACCCCCGGCCATCCGTGAGGCCGTTTCCAACCATAGTGCAGCCGACCGACCGGCCCCGTCCACCGACCGCCGAGCCCCGTCCGCCGACCGGCGAGCCCGCGGCGCCAGCTAATTCGGTCCGCTTCAGCCGTAATTAAAGTCTGATTTAATAATAATCAGCGGCGTTACTCAGCGCAACTGGCGTCATTGACAAATGTACTGCCGTAATTGCCGCATGTTTACCCAGAAATAATCAGGCTGCGCCAATAGGGCCGAGCGCTGGCCGTGAATACACGCCAATGTGACCGCTGCGGGCCGCCGGCCGAGCTGCGGCTGCCGTGCGTCGTCCGTCGTATGCGTGACGCCGGCATCGCTCAACGTATTTACCGTCGTGTGTCGACACGCCGAGCGACTAATGAACGCCGCTCCCGGACGGAGGGAGACGATGAACAACACCGCGTGCCGATGGTCGTAATAAAGGCAAACGTCCCCCTACCAACGAGCATCGATTGATAACGGTACACGCACGTGCGAGTGAGCCGGCGCGGTTCCGTCTCGCCCGCGGCACTCGGTGACCTTGGCCGGGCCACCGAGATGTGTGACGTCACTGAAAGGCAGCCAATCACAGGGAGTCTCGGGGTGGTCTCTGGGCCGAGGGAAGCCCGGCTCGGCCGGACGCCAGCCGCCACCCATGGCCTCCAACAAAGGAGGCAGCGCCGGCAGCAAAAACACCGCCGCCCTGAAAGCCACTCTAAGTTACATAGTCATTACGCTCATCACCGTATCGGGCCGAGATGTTATAAATTCATTTTCTTTTCAATTATCTATCTGGGGTCCGCGTAATTATCTATTCACACCGGTCATTTGGCTTATGTGCGCTATCTCGGAAGATACGAGTACAAGAACGGAAAACTGCCTAATGACGCTCGATAATGTATCGGACACGAAGGTTAATCGTCCGTCCCCCCCCCCCTGCCCGATACCGCCCCTAACAGCCCAACACAACGCATCGATACATGACCCTCGCCCTCGGCCCTCGCACGTCGGACAGTATAACGATCTAATCCGTTGTTTAAAGACTGTTCAAATAAAATTACAGCAAAAGATCTTTTCACGGCGCCTTTGACACACAGCCCTCAGACAGTGACACGCGCACTCGAACGTCTTTTCTGAGCACACAGAGGCGAATCCGGCGGTTTAGCTGCCGAGTGACGGAGCGGTGTCCTCTGTCGGCCCGCGGCGGCCGTCACCGCCGCACCGTCTATCTGCCGCGCCCGCTCCCTATCTATCGCTGTTTGCGCCGGGCTTTGTCCTTCCAATAGCTGTAACAGCGCCGATAGTCGCCGCGGCACCGCTCATAATAAAATGCAAACTGAAATCCTTCAACTGCAGCGTGCTATCTTAATTAGAGGCGCCGCCGCTGCAATTTCACGATAAACGCAGCGCGCGCGTAGCGCCGTGCCCGTGCGCCGGGGATGCCACTATTGCCGCACGCTGTAAAGGTGGCCCTCATCGCAGGCAGTAAGCAACCTTAGATAGAGAGACATGGATTATATTTGGGTACAGTTCAGCTATACATGGCTTTTTCCAACGACACTGCTATGTGGGTTTTCATTTTAAGCATTTCTATCACTGTAATCCAGTTCTGTCCATTCACATTTTTATTTTTTCACAATTATTAAAATACGCTTAAATATTGCACTTTCATGGTGACATGGTCACCTTTGGTTATCGTTTCTCGTGTGTGTTTTGGCGGAAGCACGACCGTCCACCTATCCAAGTCTCCTCAGGCGACGTCCGGCCCCCGACAGAGCCCCGGCACAAAGTGAGCGCGTTGCGTGCCTGCCGTGAAGAGTGCCGCTTTTTCTGCGCCCCGCGCCACACACAGTGTCCAAATTGTACTCTAATTGCGCTTTGTTTGTGGCGGACATCGCGCCTGGCGGAGGGGTCTGTGTTTCACTCCTCGCGTCCTAATTGGGTGGCAAATTATGACGTTTGGTGTGCCGTACGACGACGGGACCTGAAAGGTGCGTGCTCCTTATTGTTTGAAGGGGAGGCGCTAAAAAGATCTAGGACCGCCTAAAATGAGTGGCTTTTGTTTCCCGTGACATGTTCAGTGTGGCTGGCGGAAGGAACGTCAAATTAAATCATCTGAATGTAGTCCAGTGCTGGACAGGAAGCGAGACTAAAAACAGTCGTGGGCTGTGCCAGTTTCGGCGATCAAGAGTGGCATTTACCACGAGAAGACCTTGTCGCCGGCTGATGAAACAGTACCTATTCCCACGATCACCCTGTGAATAAACGTCACTGCGGATCGGGCTCGGTTTGACATCCACAAATCAAGCACTCATATATTTCCCGACCTGTGTTATCTAAATTGAATCCATGGGAATGGCTCGGTCCGCCGTTGGCTTTGTGGGTGGGCTCTTCGAGCAATGATGGGATGTTTATATCAGGCATGTAATGTAACCAGAGGACAATCTGGCAACCCAAGCGGTCGAGTGGTTCAACGATTGACTGATGGCTAAGGTGACTCATCGTCACAATAACTTCTGGCGAACAATGTATTTTACGGCCATAATAATGTACTTATGGTAGAAATGACCACAAAACAGCTCATAAACATGGCCAAGTGAGAAGGATATAACCTGTATAGTATTTCAAAACAGGGTATTTACCTGTTCATCTGGTGCAATGTCATTAACATGCATGACAACTGTGATAAAACTTGACCAATAAAATAAAACACAACTGCAAGGTCACAACACCAAAATAATGCATGCAAATTTGTGGTAAATACATCCTGTATAATATTTTCGTTGTTGTACACACCTATTAACCTTATACGGATATGTCTAACGTCCTTTACACGTCCCGGCAAGCATTTTCTCTCCTTCTAACGGTGTAGGCCCATTCCACTCTCACAGCTCGCTGCCGTTCCTCCTACTGCTCCTGTCCCATTATGTGACAATGGTCAGCAGCGGTGACAGCTTCTGCCACCGTTCGGCGGCCGGTGCCGGCGCCTCGGCCTATCGTCGGGCGGCTACCGTGCGGCGGTGCCGGTCGGACCCGTTCCGGCCGACCCGCGCCGCCGCCGGCCGCGGCCCGCCGACCGGACACATTTGGGACAACACACGGAGCGGCGCCATCGGCCGATCTGAGGCCGAGCCGCCCCGTTTTATATGTCGGCCGTCGTGTTGCATGCGGCGGCTACACGCCTCTACTTTCGTGGCGCCCAGCGGCCGAGGAAAAATCCGCGCTAATGGGCCAGAAACAAGCTGCGATGCGCCGTACAAGTGATGGCCCTAATCACTGGCGCTCAAACAGGGAAGGCCCGGCCTATTTTTCACCAGCGACACCGGCCGAAAACAGAGTTCACAAATTAGCACCCTCGATTTTTAACTCCAGCTAAGGCGTTGCAAAAGGCCTGTGTGTGGCGAGCACTCAGCACTATCGCTTCTGCTTTTAGTTTTTAAATCGGTTAGTTGTTCAATGTTTGGTCTACAATGCGTTTTTCATGACGGTCACACAGACAATCCGACTCCGAGCGCATCGGTGAACTCTGAGGACGAATAAACTATAAAGTGATATCGGTCGCACGAACAGTGGCCGACGCTACTGTCGTTCACATGGTGATAGCATCCCTTTTATTTTAGACTTCACCATTGAACTACACACACACACACCGTCTAATAATCAAAATCATCCTGTAAGCTGCCTGCAGCTTAATTGCCAATAAATTGTTAAAAAAGAAATTGAAATTCTTCCCGCTGTCACCGTCTCATGGCCTAAGCTTTAGGCTTTCTTTGAGATGGCGAGCATGGATCTTCTCAAGTCTCCCTGCGCCCGGCGCGGGACTCAACTGGCAACGTCCCCTGACCGGCGCGGCGGGGTGATAAATGCACGCCGCGGCCGTGTCACTCCTCACACGTTATGGCGCACTTGTCATGGCGGCCGATACGAGAGCGGCTCATCTGTCAGCCTGCGCGGCAGCAGACAATGTCCGCCGGCCGGCCTGTCCGGCTCGGTCTTCATGTCTGCTGTCCAGTGTCCACTGTTCAGCACAGCCAAGCGTCCTCGGTTGGTGAGAGAATCACGGCGAATCGGTATGCTGGAATTCCTTCTCAGACCTCCGTGGTGGTCATAAATTATTGCAAAACCTACATAGTTCCCCACGCTCGAAGGTATAGAGGAAAAGAGCTGTCTCAACAGTCACGTTGGGGACTTCAGTGATGCCATAGGTCCTTCCTGACAAGTGCTAAATGTATCAAGTCCTTTCATAATTAGCACAAAGTCGGATATACCCGGCCAAACACAGAATCATTACCAGCTGTAAACATCGCCACCTCGCCGGCTGTCGTTCCGACAGTGGCAGAGCACGCGCCGGGCCGTGTCACTGTGTTGGCTCTGTCGCTCAGCGCGAGCCGCCGCGACGGGCCGGTGTTGTCAGCGCGCGGCGCGATACCATCGGTCGCCGGCCGGCGTGCGTCTCCTCTCCTCAGCATGCGCCGGCGTGGCCGCTGCGTTTTGACAAAGTGGCCGGCCGTCAGCGCCGCTGTCCGTCGACAGGCGAGGTACTGAGAGCCGCGCCGCGCCGCGCCGCGCCGCAGGAGCGCCACAGTCGCCGCAGGAGCGCCGCAGTCGCCGCCGCCACTGGGCTGGCGCGTCTCGGCGCCGATAAGCGGGGCCAGTTTAAAGTGCGGTTGCAGAGGGCGGCTTTGGAGTGCCGCTGCCGAGGAGGGAGGGGTTCGTCGGCGGGGGGGGGGGGGGTGCCAGGGTAATGGCAGGACAATGGATCGGGAAGGGCGGTAGCCGGAGCGGATTTAGCGGCGCCTCGTATCGCGCCATCAGTGCCACTGACGCGCCGCTGATGCCGCCAGCTGGCGCGATAGCCGCGCCGCACGGCGCCGACAAAGGGGAAAACGACAGGCCCGCTTTATTAAGTTGCACGATTTACATTTTTGTGTCAGAAGTGTTTCGCAAGAAACTTGGTTTTACACGGTTTTTAATTACCTGAACACGTTATGTTCTATTTTCTTTCGTGTCCAACATGCATAATGCATATCTGACGAGGAAGTTATTCTGAAGAATTTCGTGTCTAAACAGCATATTAGGATGATCTCATTTCAAAGGTGGCACGCCGCCCACTAGATCACATCACTGCGATGGTTGTGATGCACCTTTCCCTTCCCCTCCATTTCCCATAGCCGGCCGAGTGAGGCGCCGCCCCGGCCGGTGTCGCATGTCCGAGCCATCAGATAGCACGGGTGGAGTTGCCGCGCCGCCGTCATATTTGTAAACAATACAAATTTCGGGAGCCACGCCGCCGGCCGGCCGGTTCGGGCGGCTCCCTGTCAATATCGCCCGTATATCGCCCGTATATCGGCCGGTATCGGCCGGCTCACAGGTGCCGGCGCGGTGAGAAGGGCGGCGCCGCGTCGCGAGCCGCCGATGGTATCGGCCGCCGGGGCCGCGTCCCGCCGCGCCGGCCCGCCGACGACAAACAGCTGTCACTTCGGCGACATCAGCGACAGCCGCCGCTGAGAACCGCCCTCTGGACGGTGTCTCTGTTCCAGGGCGCGTGCTCCACCTCTGCCCCTCTCTTCCTGCTTCTCTATCCCTCGCACACTCCTCCCTGGCTGTCCTAAAGAGGCAGGTGAGCGGCGAAAATCCCGCCCCCGCCGGCTGCGCGGAGTCGTATCACGATGTCGTTACACCATTCCACCCACACCAGCTGTGTGTTTAGCCCCGGGAGGGGCGGCGGCCGACCCGCGGACGCCATGTTGGCTCGTGGTGAGCCGCCCCGCCCGCCACCCCCGCCCGCCACCGGAAACCATCCGGGCCAGACGTGCTGGGAAGTAAAACAATCGGTTCCGCCTGCGCGGGACGCAATTGATGTAATTGTTTGATGGCGCCGGCGCCGGCTTCTATTACCTAACGGGTGTCTACTAATTAATGAGAAAAAGTTCAGGTAGTTAATACGAACCTTTAAAGGTAATACATAATCTGCATATCTCACATGCTGAAAGACATGTCTGTTGCGAATGTCAATCACGCAAAACGAAAACTTTAAATACCATGGTCAGTCGCCATGAGAACGCTAAGCAAACAACGGTTCTAAGCGATCTTCGCCAATTTTAAGAAAAATTACCTTTCTACAACGGAAATGGCACTTATGGCTCTCTTAGTGCAAGTTAAAGGTTTTTAGCCAAGTGCCAATAGCATGCTTATGATATTTGAGATAAGAGGAAACGTTCAGCATGCTGGAAAAGGCTTGAAGTGGCTGCAACTTTGCGAGTGTTGCTACAGAAACAAGGTCCCCTTCGATGGGGTGCGAAGGGCAAGGTGAGGGGTGTCAATGTGCCTGCTGGTGTGACGCCACTTTGTTTGCCACTATTATGTCGTAATTTTTGCTGTAGAAAATGTGCAATTGAGTACCGGAGGTACACACAGGCACCCTGAGGTCACCAAAGCGCAGCAACGCAGATAATAACAGCTTTTGCGTCGGCTAATCAGGGGCACGCTGTCAACTGGTGAGAACGCATGGATATGATAATGGGTGCCGAGAGCTGTTTGACTTACCCAGGAACAGATATGTCATATATTGTCTGTTTGTATGATCCAGTGAGGGGGATACAACTGCAACCTGTGGACACGTCTCCTTACCGGTTTCCAGCTTACTGATGTGGCTAGACGGTCTCTCCGGAAGGGGAGGTGCTGCCAGTCATGTGTCCAAAATGAGTTATCATTGGGAGGATGTTCTATAGTGCGAGAGACGGCAAATAAATGCGTTGATTTCTTATCTTCGAGGGCACCAAGGTAAGAAAAGACGAATACTACCCAAATGGCGACTATGCACTCTGATTTGACCTAGTTTTTGTCCATTATGCAATTAAAACCATCACAATGTTGGAGAGGGTCGGCGTACCCATGAAAGATCGAGAAGATAATCCACCCTGCGTGTCGCACTGTGGCCGATTGAATACTTGTGAGGCTTTGTCAAGAAAGAAATATATCCAGGGGACAAGACTGTAGCTTTGGACCGACATCTGAAGACGGGAAGGCGAGAATTATCGGTCTCGTTTGACGTGGAGGTGCCGCGACGTTTGATCAAGGGGGTCGGGTGGCGCGTGCGGCGTGACGTGAAACATGGTGTGCTCAGCGCGCTGCGCCGAAGGTATTTGATAACCAATAGACGGATGCATAAGCATGCGAATTTTCGATTATCTAAGTTACGAAATACCCGAGATATAGGCCTTTAAACTTTTTCTCATTAATTAGTAGACACCCGTTAGTCTGTTTGTATTTCGACATGGACACGGCTGTTCGGTACGAATCGACAGCGCGGATATTGGAGAGACAGAATAGACGATGGTGACTGGTCGCTGGAAGGCCCTCAAGCTCCAGCCCAGTGCTGAAGAGTGATCCTTCTTCGGCACGCTGAATTCAAGCAACTCAAACGTTAATCCATTAAAGGTCCAAAGGCAGCACACTTTACTTATAGCCGCCGCAAAATCAATCAGTTTGCCCATCTGTACGTTTTTATATCCCGTTGATACGGCGCCAGTCCCGCCCCAACTGTGTCAAATCACAGAGCTGGCGGGTAGGCAGACCGGGCCGGGCCGCGTGTGAGGCGTCGATTCATCACAGGTGCTAACAGGGCACAGGTCGCACCTCCGTTCTCCAGTGGGGAAGGCCGGGCCGGCAGGGCCCATTGTGCCGTCAGCATCAGACTTAATGCCGGAGAAACTGCCGGCAGGAGTGACGGATGTAACAACAAAGCTGCCATAATGAAGCAGAATGGAGTACAGTCACACAGATGCCGTGCTATTTCTGAGCAGCGCTTCACTCAGCGTGTTGCGACAGTTGAGGCTGTGGTCAAGTGTTATGACAGCAACTTGGCATAATTTTCACTACGACTAGACGACAAGCAACACGCGAGGCGAGGCTGTAACAGTAATTACATCATGTTCGCCGCTGCAGATAGTACCTTGTGGTCAGTTTGTCGCGACATACCTACACCAATCACGTGACATTTACGCCGCCCCAAGTGTCGCAAAAGTTCCTCGCAGAGGCCAGTCCCGACTTCGGCGCCTATAGCTCAGGTGCCGTGTACAATTTGTAGAAACAGCTCGTTTTCAGCCGTCGGAATGCGATAGCCATCAATCGCGTGGTGTCTGGCAATAAAATATTTGCACTGCACTGCAACGCGGCCAACGCATGCGATTAGGTCGAAGCGTCGGCGCTGGACGGACCGGTCAGTGGACCGGGGTGCCGATATTGATTGGCAGAGCGGTGACCCCGGACGGACCCGGTGGTCTGACCCCGGGGCCCCGAACTGACCCCACGGTGGTCTGACCCCCGGGACCCCGAGCTAACCCGGTGGGCTGACCCACGGGGCCCCGAGCTGACCCCACGGTGGTCTGACCCCCGGGACCCCGAGCTAACCCGGTGGGCTGACCCCTGGGGCCCTCGCCGACACAGGTGGTCTGACCCGCGGGGCCCCGATTGACACAGGTGGTCTGATCTCCAGGGCACATAGGTGACAGAAACTGACACGGGGCACCACGTGAGGGTCACCGTCTAAAGTGTGCCACCAGCAACACCTTTGGCAATGTGAACAGGGAAGTCGTTTTGCAACAGCTGTGACCTAAACCCGAGCCATTGTATCGGCTATATCGGCTATTTCGTGCCTCTCTACCATGTCCAGCAATCAGCAATGAACATCGCTTCGACCTCGGCACCTGAGAAACGCTCAGATGTCACAGTACATCTCTCTTCCCTCTCAAAGTCTCGCTTCTGGCACCACGAGCGCTAACACCACCTCCTCTCTCCGCCCGCAGATTACTCGACGACCCGCGCGGCCGCGAGTACCCCCGAGTCGTCGGTCCGCAGCCCGCAGCCGTCGCCGACGATGGGCGTATCGGAGCGCGCCGCCGTGCCGCCGGGACCGGACGCCGCTCCGGCGCCGCGCGACGCCGTCCAGCTCCTGCGCGTGCGCGCCGACATGACGGCGGCCGCCGAGGGCGCCGACCCGGAGCGCGCCGCCGCCGCCGGCGCCGCCAGCGACGACGACCGGCCGATTGACGTCGAGGGCGAGGGCGACGATGACGAGGAGGCGTCGGGCGCGGCCGATGCGGGCGAGGGCGCCTCCGGCGGCGGAGACACCGAGATGGATGCCGAGTTTCCGCCCAAGCGGAAGCAGAGGCGGTACCGGACGACGTTCACCAGTTTTCAGCTGGAGGAGCTGGAGAAGGCCTTCTCGCGGACACACTACCCGGACGTGTTCACCAGGTGAGTAGGGGGCTGTAGGGCTGTTCGTGTCCTGCTTTCTGCTGCCTGCCGCTGTCTAAATAAAGGTCAAATGCCATAGGGTCCGCCAATTTTCAACTCCTGTGGGCTGTTTAGTATGTCAACGGTCATTGCTCCTTCTGTCCCCTTAGCCCTAATCGATTCCGATTGTTCAGTGTCTTGGCATAGTATGCAGCGAAGCAGCACGATGTCATGAACAGCCTTCTTGATAGGGTCTTCACATCTGAAGAACGTCAGTCAGTGGCACGTAACCTTCGACAGCTTTATATAAAAACCGTTAGGGAGCGTTAACGTCACATATTTTCAGCGTCACCTGTCTCTGGCTTGGACAGGTGTCTGATTAAGACCCAAAAACAAATGCAAAACTCTTTCACTGAAGACGCTTCTAGGCTGCACAAAACACAAATCTAATGCAGAGTGGATCACATTTTCTACGTACACATCCTGCGACGCTCATTGCCGAATAACGGTGACTGTCCATTGGCTGAGATAAGCTGCGCGAGCGCCGGTCTCAGACGCCGCTGAACACTTGTCAACACAGCGCGTCACAGTGCGCATGTCGCGTCGGCGCGTATTTATATTTATGAGGATAGGCGGCGCTGTCAACGTCGCCCCAACACGAGCGCCGCTCATAGCGGACTGTCACAACACGTCAATCGGGCGCGGAAAAACGCGGACACCGCCGCCTTCTGTACACCACAGCCGCCGCCGCCCCTGTGCGCTGACGCCACCGCCGCCGCCGCGTTCTGTACGCTGACGCCAATGTCGCCTTCTGTTTCAGGGAGGAGCTGGCCATGAAAGTCGGTCTCACCGAGGCACGCATCCAGGTAGGTGACCTGACCGCCGAGCTATGAACTGATCTGATTGTAACCTGCCGGCCACACGGTACAGACCTTCCATTCGCGCGACCTTCCGCGCCGGGCAGACTGTGAGAGCGACTGCCCACATACCCACCTGTTATCCCTCATTCCCATTCTCCGCTCGGCTAGAACCGTCGGACCCACACAAAGCCGCGTCGAATCTAATTTAATTTTTATTTGAGCAGCACCGGCGCGTTAATGCCCCGGCTGGGCTGTAAAGCGATTATATGCCGTATACCGATTCCGGACTGAGTTTGTACCTGTGGGCTTTAGAGCGTAATAAACAGGACCATTGCAGAGGATATTGAGCTTTCCGGTCGTCACCGGATAGCGCTCTCTGAGAGCGGCCACCGTTCTTTGCAAATCATCGCGAATTGCATGCTGCAATAATTGGCCGTAAACGATGACAATCATGTACAAAACTACGCTTACGCCATGAGTCAACCGCAATTGCATTGAGGAAGTCGGCAGTAGGCATGCGTTTTTTTTTTCGTGATGATCGGAGCTCTCCGATTAATTAAGCACGGAGCGTCACGTCATACTAGAAGCGGGTTGCCATGGTGACGAATTACAGCCTGGGAAATGTCCGTGCATGCTAACTGGCATGGGGGAACCACTGCCGCAGCGGTCGCAGCCACTGGCAGCCACCAGCCGCCATCGGCAGCCCGGCAGGACAGCGAGTCGCTTTCTAGCGGCGGCGTCCGTGCGGCGCGCGTGCCCGTCCGGCGATAGGCCACGCCGCGCGGCGATACGCTCTCCGGTCCGTGTCCTCACACCATCTCGCCATTACGCGCCGTCGAGCAGACACAATCTCATCAGTCATACGGTTTGGCCTAATGTATGACCGCTGTCGCCCGGCCCGCCCCCGGTTAGTCGAGCGGACAAAGCGGACACACGCGAGCGACCCGCGCGCGGTCGGCGGCGCGCGAGTCGCGGCGCCGAGGCGGTCGGGGTACATCGAGTAAGCCGCTGTGGCGGCGTGGGCGGCAGTGGTGTTGTTAGGGTGGCTACTGGTTATTCAGATATCCGCACATAGAAACAGAAGTCGCGCATCGCCGCCCCCGCTTCCAACGCCATTGAGGAAAACATCAAAACTGTAATGGGCCGAATTCGCTGAAACCGACCCAACCGTGGCGACCATGGCATACAGCAGTGAGTTGAAGATTCACTATGCGGTCGGGAATGTGTTATCACCAGCACAGAACACCTAGAAAAGCAGCCACGTGACCAGCCTGTACCACAACCTCCAATTGAGAAACGCCTGGCCGGCGGCAGCGCGGCTCAGTGCCTCTGACCACTACCGGCCAAAACTGCCTGATCATTGCGCGGTCTCGGCGCGGCACGCAATCGGGCGGCCTTGCACGCGGCGCGAGCGGCCATCACGGGCGCCCGGCGCGGCGCCGGCGCTCCGACCTTCCCCGACCGGCTCCGCTCCGCTCCGCTCCGCTCTCAGGCCGCTCTCGGCTCGCCATCGGGCCCCTCTTAGGTCGCTCCGGGTCCCTGTAAGGTCACTGTTGGGTATCGCTCCAGTAAGGTGTCAGACGGCGTCAAAGTACGGCAGCGATAAACAGTTTGATGGAAAGTTGAGCGTCTACGCTAGTCTCCAGGCAGGTACTCGCGCTTCCCGGCCTTGTTCGCCCCGGTTCACCCCGGCCCGGCCCGGCTCTCGGTACCCGGCCACATTCCATCGTGGTCCGAGCCGCGCCGGCTACTCGGAACGCCCGGCAATTGGCCCCCGGCATGTCGGCGCGGCGTGAAATGACGCGCGCCCGTCCATGTCCGTGTAACATTGGCGTCCAACGAGCGGGCCATTGGACGCTGCACAGCCTCCTTATTAGCATGGGAACGATATAAGTGTTCAGATATTGGCTTCACTATTGTGTGTCTAAACGGTCCAGGCCACGGAAACAAGATTCCGGCGCCCATAAACAGGTACTTGCGGCTCCGACCGGACCATGATTCATTTTTATCGCTCTCGCCTGCCTGCCCCGCTCATTTCACGCTAATTTAATTAGTCACAACTTGTTTGTATACCAGTTCTGCTGGATTGGTTAAAATTCCACGGCTAGTGGGATTAGGGTACGGTGGCCGGCCGGCCGGCCGTTCGGATGGACGGACCAGGCTCGGTGAAATATGCCCGCCGCCTCCGCACCAACCGCTCCGCTCCACCGCCGCCGCCGCTCGTCGCTCGAGCGCCGCGAACGCCGTAAGACGAATCGACAGCTCCGGCGCAGCCGATGCGGTGTCGGCGAACCGTATAAATATGTAACTGGGGGTGAGATAAATGACCACGTTCGGCCGACATAGATTGTTTGCGCGGTTCGCCGCCGCCGCCGCCGCGTCCACTCCCCGTGCGCCGGCCGGCGAGCCGCGCTGGCTGGAGCCGGCCAGTCGCGCCGCGGACGCCGCTAGCCATCCATTAGGTTATTTGCTCTTCATTTCCGGCGGTGGACGGCGTTGATTGGCCTGGCTCGTTCCCAGCGGGCCGCCGGGCCGCCTGCAGCGACGCCGTGACCCTCGCGGGCCCAGCGGCGGCGGCTGAGCTGTCGCCGCCGTCTCGTCGGAGCCGACCATGGAGCTGTCGGCTCTGACGAGACGACCGGCCGACGTGAGAGGTGCTCGACGGGTCTCGGCGTCTGGCCTGGTCGATATGAAGTGGTGCGTAGGAATAAAGGTGTGCGAATAAGTGGACGACGCTCGCCTCTGACCGTTCCCCTCCTGGAAACTACCAGTCGGAGGAGGAATATAGCATACAGAAGATTAGCTTACGCACTACACGGTATAAGACGTGCGTCATGAATCTTGAGCTTATGCAATGTAGGCACGGCTGGCCGCTGGTATTCAAGCTAGTCCACATTATGTAGCTGTTACCTTTTTTATACTTCGAACTTATTTTCAATTTTTATTTTTAATTCGAGCTCAGTATATTTAGAAGTTACGTTACATCTATGATACTACATCTATGACAGTGGGTAGATATTCCTTTAACCAAAGTTATTTGTCGCGTGGTTGGATAGAAACGAGGAATGGGGAATACTGAATACCACCAAGTAAAATTAGATGAAGATGGCAGCGAGAACACAGACTCGATGTCTCATCTCCAGCCCCTGGCCAACATAAATCATACAGCACAGCATTAGCGGTGTTTTATGGCGCTTTGATTGCATGACAAAGGCCGGGCACACCTCGCTGCTCGGAGTCATTTTCGCCCGGGCTGCAGACTCCTGTGGCCGGCACTGTCGGCGACCGCGCTCCACTTCTGCTGTCTGTCCAGAAGGCCTAACCGTCGCCCACTCTGCACGGTAAAATAGCCCTTACGATGGGGGAGGGGGCAGCGCACTCGGCAGGTGTGGTGAAGTCTGCAGCAACAGTTCAGCCACCGCTGCCGCCGTCACCGCAGAACCCGCCTCGACACGGACCACCGAGCGGTTCAGCCTGCTGAGGTGACTATAGGCTCCGGTTCTTCGACCAAAACTGGCAACGGTGACAGGTGCACCACAAACTGCACAAGTTTCACCTACGGCAGCGACAACTGCACACAAAAACACGGAAGCAACTCCACCCTCACCTGCGCTACCCTCAACTGCGCCTTCGCCTGCAACGGCGTCAACTGCAGCGATTTCGGCGTGGCGCCGGCGGTGGGCGGACCGGGCCGTGTTTCTACTACTGTAAAGGCCGATCGGTGCCTCGTTAGGTGGCGTGTATCGTCATTAATGGGTGAACCAGTGTCGTAATGGGCACGTAGGGCCCGCTCGGGCCATGCATCAACCCCGTGGGACACGAACCGTCCAGTGACGACAGGATCTCAGGCGAGCGACCGGCGGGGCGCGGCGGCACCCCCGGGCGCCCGTCGGCGACACGCCAGTGACCAACTGCCCACTGCTAAGTATCGGCTCCGGCGAATTTATGGCACTGCGCGCGGAGCGGCGCGACTGTCATTAATCTATGGCAGGTTCGCGGAATGGGTGATAAATTGGAGACAGACAGTCCAGCCGGCCGCGCGGTCTGGATTCCTGCAGTCCAGTCGGTCACACCGGCGAGCTGCCCCGAACGGTGAAATTACACAGAACGGAAGGTGCTAACAGAGCGTCACCGGTAGTTGGCCAGATTTATGACAGGAACCGGTCGGCGCACTCGTGACCGCGCGGCGCCGTTTTGTTGTTGACGCAGACCGTGGAATCGAATCCCGCCGCTTCTCAAGATTAGATCCGTCCGGCTTTGTATGCATCCTGCGAGCAGGCGGCCATTAGTTCTTCTGTTGATTTGATCGTCTCGGATGGCGGACAAACAGGCTCACGCACCCGGCGCACGCAACGTCCGCGTGCCAAGGCCAATCAAAACCGTCCGCTCGTGAGCACAATTATGATGTCAGATCGGAAAGTCGTGTCGTGTCGTGGCTCCAGGTCGCGGCGGGGCTTCGAAAATAAGGTGCTGGAAGGTGGAAAACAGAGGTTCTGCTCCTTGATGCACCGTAAACCAAAATAGATGTATCAGAGTAATGCACATACCTAGTAATGCGATATGGCGTAAACGAAATAACCAACCTTGCTTTCATCTGAATGGTTATTTTGTCCGCATTCAGTATTCACAGAGCATCAGATCAGCTGCACACGATAATGTATCCCATTCCACTTCCAAATCGGCTTGCGACTGGGCTTCAGTCGTTTGGCGGCCCGGCTCTGCCACGTCCCATCCAAGGGCGTTATGTGCCCTCGCAGGGTCCTGCACTACTGCAGCTCGAGCCGACCCTGCAGTATCCGGCCGAGCTACCCCAGCCCTCACCGGCCCCTCCGGCCACCGCTATTGGTGTAACGAGTTCCTAGAGTATCGCCGCCTCACCACCGCGCGGGGTCCAACACGAGACAACGCGACTCTTTGACGCCGGGACATCCAGATGACGCCGGGACATCCAGACGACGGGACATCAGGACATCAGAATACCGTGACACCAAGAGTAGCTCCAGGACACTGGACAACGTGGCATTTGGAACGCTGAGATGCCAAGACAGTGCAACGCCAGAAAATCAGGACGTTGGGGTCTCCACATCCGAGCACTGGAGTACGGGAATATCACAGGTAACAGGATCCTTGGACACCAGAACATCAGGAGGCCAAGATCCCTGGACATCAGGAAACCAGGACGCCTGGACGTCGCTCCCGGGACGCGGGGTGGTCGCGCCGGCCAGTCGTGGAGCGCTAATTCGCTGATGGCACGGAGCGGTGAGTCGTTCCGGCGACAGCTCTGACAGCCCGGGACCTGTTATTTGGCTAATATATGGCTGGGAACGGCGCCGGCCGCAGACGACACGAAGACGAGCGGGTGTCCTGCGCCGTCGGCTCTCCGGAGTGGGGGCGAACTGCGCTCGGAGGTAGAGCAGAACGCGTCTGATGACTCCATCTGGGGTGGCGGTCGGACCCTCAGGGGCGACCACAGACATCGGGAGGGCAAACAAGCCTGGTGGCGTCGGGACGCGACGAGGTGTGTGGTACCTTTTTAATTCGGAGAGGTGTTATCGAGTTGGATCGACCTCCGGCGAAGGTAGTTAGGAGATATGGTAAGTAGATTTCCGAATTCAGTGGCATGTCCGGGGAATATGCTAAAGAGTCGATAATGTGACGAAGTTTGAGATACCTGATAAAGGTGATGGTGTTTGTAAGATTTAGTGTTGGAGGTTTAATTGGGCCACTTCCACCGCTGTCGATAAGCGGAGCCGGCCTCCACGTGCGGGCATCACGCGTTATCAGCGGACGGGGCTATTACGACGGAGGCACCGAGGTGCTAAGACGCCGGCTCTGCGGCAGCTGCTTGGTAGCAACTCGGAGGGTGTGAACGGACTATGGGGCCATCAGCCGGAATCTTAGCATCAGCTGCCAACGGAGCTTTGAGTGTTTCCGCTGGTCAACCAGTTAGCAATGGGTGGAGCTCGGCCACCTTATCCACACCGGCTTCCACGTTCTCCCGCCTGGCCACCTGGCCTGATGAGTCGGCGGTGCGCAGTGGCCCCCAGACTCCCATCTGTAACGGAGCGACTCATAAACAGCTCGGTGTGCCCCGGGGTCGCCCTGCACCGGGCCGACTGGCCGCGGGGGCCACATCAGCCCGGTCCAGTCATCGCCCGTGCAGCGCGCATCAGTCCCCATAAAGGTAATTTTATAAATAGTGCAGCGAACATAAAACTAATTGGTACCTGGTCACGACTACTTGACATTCTAGCTGCTACTGCCGCGTCGCGTGCTCGACCGCATTAGTCGATGGAGCCTCGGCGCTCCCCCGGCGCCCCCGACCTTTCCGGTCACCAGGCGTGACCTCGGCGGTCTGCGTACCGTCTCGGACGGCCTCGGGCCAACACTGTCGGCATCGCCATCCCCTGGAGGTTCAGACATTCTTCAGAGGCGTTTTCAGGTCGTTATCAGGTCGTTCGTTATTATGCGACGTTTACTGGCCTGAAACTACCTCAATCAACCACGAAACGGCGCATGTTGACCCTCGCAGGCTTAACCAAATGTCAGAATTTGCATCCGGATTACACGCGATGTTCGTAAAAGTGTCCCAATATTTGCTAACACGTGTCTTCTAGTGACGAGCGCCTGCCACCCTACCGTCGTTAAGAAGAGCTGTCCTCCGGCTTTTGTGGCTTGTGGTTGATTCACCAGAGGATGAAATACTAAGCAGTCTTAGACTGCTCAGTCCAGCACCTAGATTTTGGGATTGAATACTTCTGCACCGTCATGCAGAAGCTGTATGAGTCCGCATAACGGCCGCAAGAGTAGCAGCGGCAGCGGACCACCCCGTGTCCTGGCCTCTGACCGAACCCCTATCCCAATCGCACGTTATTGCTCATTCTCTTGGCGGTGGCTGGGCTGTGGCGGCGGCGTTGACAGCGGTGGGCCAAATACTCGCCGCTATCATCGCCGGAGTATCCGCTGCAGTGACCGCGCTCTCGGCGGCGCAGCGGCGGGACGGTCGCTCTCCGCGCGCTCCGTCGCCCGTCCGTCATCCTGCAGGCCGCGGATGTCCCTCGCCCGATGACGGATCGGGCCGGCCGGCCGCGGCGATGTCGTCCGACCCGTACACCGGCGGAGGCCAGCGCCGATCGCATAATGGCAGCGCCGGCGCCGCCGACCCGGTGATCGATCAGGGCGCCCAGTTTCGCCCGAACCCGGCGCCGTCGGGCCCGTCTCCGAACGGCCGCGCCGCGCGCATCGGGCACTTCCACTTTGCGTGAGCGCTGTCGTTTGCTCGCTCGCTACAACGCTTCTTAAGTATTGGGCAGTTAATTCAATATTCATTTCTAGGGAGTGCCCCGTATAATACTCCTCATAACTGACAGTAATTCTAGGGATTACTTAGGCTAATTCCTTTAAACCTACCTTGATTACAGAAAGCACCGCATTGCACAAGATGTGTGCCATCCAGTCCTGATGGTTTCAAATATCGCTCATTCGCTTATTCAAGCCCGTCATTAAGGCTGACTGAATAGCTCAAATGTGGCATTCCAGTGCTAGACAGACTTCAAATGCGCTCGCCAAGATTGAAGTATAGGCGTCACTCACTCGGATGATTCCGCCACGGTGTTACTGCAGGCTGCACGTGCTACCCCGGATACGGGGCGCAGCAGGGTGCCCCGCCGGCGTACATATAGGTAGATCAGCTACCGACAGAGCGGAGCTGCCGGCTTCTAGCGGCTAGGAATGTTGCACAATGTGTAATATTTCGGTTTGCTGTTACATTGCAGGGAGTTGAGAAACGACGTACTGTTATAGGCTAACCCAGACATAAACTGTGAAAGTAATAAATTGCGCTTGAGAAGAACAGAAAGGAATAAATACAAAATTACTAAGGCACCTCCTATGGATAAACTTAATGAAAATCTTTAATTGGTATGAGAAAAAATGCATTCACTCAAAATTGCATGCCATCAATTTCTATCAATGATAATTACAGACTCCCGTTACCACCCCGGGTTCATCTATACCCAATTCGCCAGCAGCGCTAATTACTCACTTCGCCTAGTTCTCACCCCCAAAGAGCCTGACCGGTTGGTGCCGCTCCTGACACGGCACCTTTGGCCCCTGGCGGCGTATGTGACGCACTCGGGTCGTGCGGCGGTTCTGGCGCGCCGTGCTGGTGCGATTCAATTACGGCGCGGCCGGCGCGGCCGGAGCTCGAACGGAAGCCGTAAATTTCCACCCCGCTGTCGCCGCCGAGCGGCGCGCCGAGCCGAGCGACGCTTTGCAGTGCGTCAAAATGGCCGCGTTTTTATTAGAATAATGAAGCGGTGCTTGCCGAGCTGAGGCGGCACGCACAGAGTGGGGCGGGGCGATGACGCAGGGGCCGCGGCCTTTGTAAATAGAGGGGAGTGGGAGCCGCAGCGGCCGACCCAGTGGAGCAGTGATGGCGGACGGGGGGGGGGGGTATTGCAGGAAGGAGGAGGGTTCGGAATCGGGGACCCAGTAGAGGGAGGGTGCCTCATACACTTACCAAGGCGATGAAGGAGTTACTACAAGAATGCAAGTTATCATGCAGATTTATGCATGAAAATTTGTGGAAGAAGAGCGGTCTGTGAGTGCTGAAAAACTCGACAGAAACGCTGCCCAGGACACTTCCTCTATATACAATAGCAACTATCTATAAAACTTTTTATATAAATATCGTGGTTTCAAGCGCTATAGAATTACCTCCATCCCACAGTGTCTTGCAAAAAACAAGGCAGCATCCAACAAGTAGCCCCTCTCACCGCCGTCTGCCAGCCCGCAGGTCTCTGACTGCACCTCCTCAGGGCAGTCGGAGACCCTGCGCCCTGCGCGAGACCTCCCAGCTCGGTTTCCGGTCGGTCCCCTCCGCTGGCGACCAAAACCCACGGCGCCTGTCCTCCGCGCCCACCCCTTCCTGTGGCGGCCCTCCCCGTCTCCCCCGGTCCGCCCCTCCCCCGTCTCCCCCGGTCCGCCCCTCCCCCATCTCCCCCGGTCCAGGTAGAACGGGGACCGAACCGACGAAGCGCCGAACCTCCCCGATCACCGGGGACGGGGTGCTCTAATTCGAGTCCCGAAGTGTGGTAATGACAGCGTCTGCCCAGTGCACCGCACGCAAACTCAACTGACCGCAGACACACCGTTTTATTACGAGTGTTCGCTGAGAGGCGGCCGCGCCGGCCGAGGGTGGCGTATTACACGCATTGGGCCGCTAAATGGCACGTCTGCTCATTGTTCGGAGATGTGCGGCTGTCCTGGGGGAAGGGCTGAGGAAAGGGGAAAGGGGGCCGCTGGGGTGTCTGATAAATGTCTCTTTTCGCCTTTGAATTAGGGGACTGCGTCTAGATAACTGCGGGATATTAGTGATCTGAAAAGAAGAAACGAAGCCTTTACGCAGATGTGGGTAACGATAACCGGCAGTGAAATTCTTTTAACCATTCGAACCATTCGTTTTGCAGCGCCTGCAAGACTGTAAATATCCGTCCAGTATCATTGCACACGCCACAGATAAATGCATTTGTCGCTAGGAAAATTTATAGCGTCTAAGCGCATTAGTGGCGGCGGTGGAACATTACCTGCACAGTCGCCGATATCCGTTTTATAGCTAACTTGTTTGACAGTCATCGAGCTCCAATTGACTGTGTGGGAGGGTAATGTCTGGTGAGTGTTCTATGTGTGGTAGCATTTGTCTTAATGTTTCCCATAGATAAGGCTGATGGCGTGATACGGTCGACAACTTTTCCTCGTTCACTCCGGAACATGAAAACACAGCTCAGCGAAGTGGAAAAGAACGTAAGAATATTGGAGGAAACGAACCTAATTTGAGTAAATACCGTACCAGCCCGCATAAATCCTCTCCATTACCGTACCGTTGCCACAATAAAGGGAATAAGCGCCTCAGTCTTTTGATAGGGAAAATGTAATAACGACAGTATAGCCCGTAATGCGATTGGACTCCCCTTATCATCAACAGCTTCCTGTAGCCACGTCACCAATCGATACCTTACACAGACATCAGTAATAGCCAAAGTAGACCAAACGCTGGGGGGTACCAATCGTCCCGATCGGATTGTGGCGCATTACTGGCGGACGGACGGGACTGGTGGGGACGCGCGGCCACTCCCCCCATTAAAGCGGCTCATCGGGTTTTTGTGTCAGACCACATCACGTAACACCGTGGGCGAGTTGGTTCAATCACGGCACAATTAATGACATTCAGTCCGACTGGACGGATCTGAAGACCGGCCAAATTGCACATGATTTAGTCACGTCATCCGCAAAAGCCAGTTTTTGCCGCCCTTTGTTTTGATGGTTGCCTAGCAACAGCAGGCAGCAGCCGTTTCATTGGTAAATAAGTTACATCAGATTCTTGATCATCACCCACCGGAATATAAACTGAAAGGCAAATGCTTCTCGTTAACAGTTTCGAAAAACATGAGCTCCTGTAATCCCGTTATGCTCCCCTTCCGCTTGTTACGGCGATACAAATGCAACTCAAACGAGTGGCAAGCCGTAGGTTGTTTGAAAGCAGCTTTCAAAACAGCTATGCCACCTCCGCATAAATGACACTAAACCTTCCTCCTTTTATATGCATCGAAAGTCCGTTCTTTGGAAAGTGAGATCATAAAATAATATCAACTGCCATGCCCAAATCTGTCACAGAAAAACACAAATAACGGTGCGTCAATGTCGGCAAAGTTCAAACTTCACCCAGGAAACTTCAGATACTTTATCACACGAAACAGGACCTGCCTCGTTTTCCAGTTTGGCTGACACCACCCTCGGAGGCTCAGCGCATGCACGGAGAGCCACTACCGTGTATACTTAGCCACCATTACCGCGCCGCGCGTGCCACGGGCTCCAGCGACGGGCCCTCATTAAACTCCGCTTACTGTTATTAATATCAGCTCGGGCCAATTAATAGCACCCTCATCCCAGTTGGCTGTCGTAACACAATCATACCCATTAACTGAGCATTTGAATTCGACGCGGGCGCTCGTAATGGCCCCAAACTGTAATTCGGCAGAACGGTGTGTAATCTGTATCGCATTCGTCGTACCTTTTCATTAGGCGGGTGCGGTACTACTCGTTATGTAATGATGCTCGCCGCCGTAATATGTATCATTCCCCGTGAACGCATTCGTCCGGCGCCGCTGGTCTCGAACGCAAAAAGTCAGCGCCCGTGGGCCGACCGTCTCGCGGGCCGCGGGCAGTCGAAGGCGGCCGGTCAGTCTGTCGAACGGTGCCCCGCCCGCGGCGGGCGGGAGGGCCGGTCCGGCCCGCACACCACACAAACGCCACGAGGTCAGGGCAAGGACTGACCTCCAAAGGCGCGAGCCAGTTCCCTAGAGACGGTGCTACTCTGGGTAACTATCAGTTGTAGAGCAGACAGAGCCGTTCAACGAGAAGAATCCTTGATACATTGTTTCATTACTTACCCACTGGTGAGCTGGAAATGTTCGACATTGGTATCTGGAACCGTTCTTTGGCAGAGGCATCCTCCAGTATCCCTGGAAACAATTTTATCGCATGAACAACGCTACCTTAATTTATCAAAACGATAGGTAGGTATATTAAAACAATAGGCCTGTTGTTGAGCTCTGCTGCCAATGCAGACTACCGTCTTCACGTTTCACACCCGTTCCACATGGTCACCCTCGCCATAAACCTTTACACGGCCAAGTCCTGCCATGTTGCACAAATTACATTTGCTGGCCAGTGCGTGGCGGCGATGCGTTGCGTTTGGCCGGCCATCCATTTTACAATTCAGTCCTAGTGCATAATTTAGTGGAATGGCCGCCGCCACCCCAACAATGGCCGGCCACTTAACGGCGCCACTCGGCCGCGTGCGTCTGTCTGTCTGTCTGTCTGTTTAGGGGTGTGTGTGTGCCGGGCCCGGCGGCACCTGTCCCCACGATAAATCACATGCAGCCCTTGCCTCGGCGCCATTACGGCGGAGCGGCGACCCTCCGCCCGCTAACCGGCCAGTGTCCAGGTGACACGCCGACATGACACGTGCGCTGACACGCTGACACGACGGGCTGACACGGCACTCGGAGGACCGCGCCGGTCGCCGACGCCACGCCGCACGGCCAGGGGGTGAAAGCCGCGGGCAGAAAGCGTGGTGAAGCCTCATGACGGGGGAGAGCGTACGGTTGAGCCGGACGGAGGGGCCAGGCTAGTCAAGCTAGCACGACCAGCAACTCATACCCACGCTTGGTTACTAAATTAATGCTGCGGTTATGACAAATGGCTATTACAAGGACAGTTTCCAATTTGGCAAAATCTTTGCTTAGACAGAGAGCGGTTAAAAGTACTTTACTACTGTAGAAGCGCAATAACAATTATGCATTGTGTCATCAATTGCTCATTGCACTATTGCTCTCCTTTTTACTTCTGCAAGGACTTGCCGCTCGCCATTCACTCGCTGCCAGCCGACTGGGCCCTACGTCCGCCGTCTGTCCATCCATAAATCGTAACTGGAAGGTACCCAAGAGGAAACATTCGTTCAGCCCGAATCGGTTCCATGAGTTCCGACTTCCTCTCCGAGCAAGGGTCGAGTCCAACGGACCCAGCGGATCCAGCGGGCCCTGCGCGGGTCCGGCGAGGATCCAGCGCGTGTCGTCAGCTGGGACCGGAGCCCTCTCTGGGGAAACGGTGCCATCACCGTGCCGTGGCCGTCCAGTCGTAGCGCGTCTGGACGCAGTTCTTCATCGTCCGTGACACCTTAATTCACCGGCCGGGCGGCTCGCCATTTCAACAGCTACTCCTCCTTTCAATTAGGGCGAGATCTGGGACGGCGTCAGGCGGTCGACGCTGCCGGCCGGGTCAAATTTAGGGCCGGGACAGATGACCGCGCGCGGACCATGCAGGGCTCGGTCGGGACGCTCCGGCTGCCCGCCAGCTGGTGGGTGGCTGGCCGCCGATTACCGCCCATGCCGCGGACAAAGGAGGCCTTGTGCGGAAACCGTTCGACAGCGGCCGCCGGTGCATCTAAATCTGCCCGCGCTGATCATTTTGGTAGGGTAGTGGCAGCACATATTCCCGGTAATTATACGGTAAGGACTCACCCGGCTCATTGTCACGCTGGTTTATTGGTAATTGTCCTAATTCTGCGACTAATTGTTTGGACAAAATGCGGCTAATTTTTGCTTTTGCAGAGCTTACTGAATGAATGTTTCCATGTTCAACCATAAGCAGAGCTCCATTCATTAGGATAATGGCAAAATTACTGCATTATCTTGCAAGAATCACCATCATTTGATGTAAAACAACACACAGCTTTCGCAGCAAACCGTTGTAAACAACCAAAACGCTCTATCATACAGCACTTATCTTCTCACATACCATTGATTTGCGGTGCAACGGGCTCGAGTATGGTCGAGCCCGGCCTTGGCGTCTCCCGGAATATAACCATTTTTAATTAAATAACAAAAATAATTCACAGGTAGTGAATGAGCAAAGCCGTTAAACAAATGGCAAAAAAAAACCTAACAGGCTTAGACTGGTGCCTCTGCCCCCAGTCCATATCGGTCATATACCACCATCAATAAGAAAAAGATGATTTATCACATCGCAATTGACAGTTTTATTGGCTCCAGTGCTACGTGCGGCCTCGCAGCCACTCTGGGTCGACCTGCCCGCGCGGCGGAGCGACTCCGCATCTGACCGGCGCGTGCGGGAGTGTGTAGCTCCGTCGGCGACCTCGGCGGCCCGCTGGGTGACCCCGTGTCACCAACACCCCCAGCGGAGCACAATGAGAGTCGAACCACCCACAAAAACCACTGATAGCCATCGTAGCACAGGGCCCGGCACGCGACAAGGAAACAGTTTTACTCGCGCCCCGTCGAGCGCGTCCGCACACCGTTTTTTGGCACGCGCACCCCCTTCAGGGTGGGCAAAGAGGGCCAAAGCAAAGAGGGTCCGCTCCTATTCGACACTGAGTTCTTTGTGGTCATCTGCCCCGCTAAGTGATCTCATTAACACCTCTCTAAGACATCATTGCATCCTTTCGGGCGGTTCTCTTTCTTACGGATCTAATCAAACTTTTTGCCGTGTACTTCATGGGCTCTGGTATTGCATATTGTAACAGCAGTCCGGTCGGAATTAGCTGCTCTGCGCTCTGAAGTTCTCGGCGCGATCGAGTGTGCGTGGGCGGCAGAGAACACACGGGCGGCCGTCTCTGCGGAGGAGAGCCGCCGTCCGCCGGGCCGGGCCGATCCCAGTCCGCCCTTGTCAACGTCGCCCGGTAATTTATGGCTGGCAGCCGTTATCAGCGCCGGTAATTCCAGATTTATCACCCTGACGTCGTGTAAATCGTGCTGATGCGCCGATGAAAAATCGTCACAATTAGTGATTCGTTTTGGATACGGCTCGCGCGGTAATGGAGGCGCCACCAGGGCAGTCGGACATCACCCGGCTCACCTCCCTGCTCGCTCGGCTGGGACGGCCGGTGGCCCGGTGACTGCAGGGACCTTCCGTAGTGAGGGACAGGTGGAGATATGATGTCGCGTGCCGGGAACTGTCTAAAACATCAACGAAAGGATAACGAGCATGCTGCGATTAATTAGCTGAACAAGAATTTTGAATTAGTTCCACTTTGATGGAATTGTGTCATGCATTATTCCCTACAAGTTTTCAAACGACCTTGCTGATGGGGAAGAGCTATTGTAAAAGTCATGAGTGCGACACAAGGCAAATTCAGTTGCTAATATATCGGCAAGAAAACCCGTCTGATGACGCCATCAATCTCATAGACACCTTCGCTGAAGCCCGAGGGCTGTTTACGGAACACGCCCACACGTAATCGCGAGAAATTGCGAATTCTTCGCGTGACCAGCGTTATTGCTTCCCAATCGGCACACTAGTGCTATAACTTATCCGGTGTTTTGATAGCATTAAACGCTTCATTTTGCGCCGCTCCGCCCCAGCCTGAGGTTTCTTATCGGCTCCAAATTAGCATTACTTATGCAAATACAATGCGACCTGTCGCACGGACAATTTATGCACAATCGGAGGGCGCTTCGGATGGTCTCACTCCCTCTTACACGCCTTATTTATTGCGCTGGCTAATTGATTTCTACTGTTAAAGTGTTGACCAAATTTATTATCGCGACTGTGCCGACGTCACGTGACAGTTGGGCGGGGATGTGCATGGATCACGTGACCGGGCGGCGGTCACCGGCGGCGCTCTGCTGGGTTTTTGTGGCGGTGGCCGGCGCGCCGGGCGTCCCAGTCTGGACAGCAGCGGCCGTCCCTCGCCGATGTCGCGCGCCGCGCCGCGGGGACCCGGTTCACATTATCGAGCTGCCAGGGGAGGTGAGACGATAGTGGCGCGTGCGCCGGAAATGGCGACACTGAGACAAATGGGTGATTGGTGTCGATATACACGCAACGTGAGGGACACGTGGGGAGCATGGAGATAGGGTGGGTTTCAAAAAGGTGTGGATGTTGCCATGGATCAAAAATTTAAGGACCGAAATAACATAACACTCAGAAAACTGAAAACTGCATCACAATAGCAAAGGGTGAAGCATGAAGTAGCCTAGGTTCACAAGAGATGCGAACATTCAATACAATTTTTCTGGAGCGCGTTATCCAAAGCACATTCGCCAGCAGTCTCATGCGTCGCTCACTTTCCCAGCTAAATGAACACCGAACACGGATCGTTTCGCTCCCGGACAGTGACCCTTCCGGACGCCGCTGACTGCCCGCTGTCCTGCCGTTAGTTCCTGCGTTCCTCGGTAGCGGTTCGGCTGGCCGCGTCACTGAGTCCATCTCTTCGACTCATTTCACGGCCTCAGTGGGCCGAATAACCCAATTAACCCCGTCCAAGGCCGACAGATAATAGAAAAAGGGTTCATAACAATGAAAGACAATTTGGTCACATGGCCGCGACAGTGCAGCTTAAATAGACACCGATAAAAAGCGGACAAAAAGTCCGATAACGACTTAATTACGGCTGGCTGATGGAGCCTGGACGGGTCGACATGATGTGATAATTTCTCCGAGTAGCGCCGACAGGGCCGGGTGGAGGACCGACGACCGGAGGTGGCCCGGACCGTACACCAGCCGCCGGTCCCTCTGCCCCGGGCCGGCCCCACCGCCTGTCCTCGTCTGTTGTGCCCCGGCCCCGAATGACTCGGTGACTGAATGCGCTGAATGACATTGCCCGCCATATAGCGCAATGTAGGTAGGCAATGACCAAACTATAAACGATTATTGCCGTTCATAAAACTGCATCAAACTGTGAGTGGCCACTGCACTTGGGTTTCCTTGATGTTCGCGCTGATTGATGTGTACGTGTTTACTGAGCTGACGATTGCACTCAGCGTTAATGCGCTTCCATTAAGTATGCAGTGGTAACCAGCAATGTACATTTTCTAATTAGGCCCGTAATTGCAGGACAAAGGCACTCACGGACGCTTCGGAAAAACTCCGTGGTATTAGCGTGAAGTATGGGAATATAGAGGTTTGCATTTACTACCATTGCCCCGAGTTGCACAAACGTTGGTGCTCTTTGTTCGGGATTTATGGAACAGTCGACAAACAGTGGTGGATAGAGGATACTGAGCATTAGCGAAACGAGTTATCCAGCCTAACCCCTCCCTTCACGCCGTGAAGTGTGCAGCTTTACAGACGATTGGCTATCCGATAATCGCTTTCACATTTCAGCTTGAGTGACTGAATCAACGATTTCACATGCGCGGAACTAGCTGCGAGCTCTCGATAATTTTAACGCTGTCTGCTTGTGTCTCTCTGTTTGTTCACATAGTTTGTATTCTAGCCTTGTCGCGTAGGGTCGGCGTCGGGTCATAAGTGGTCATAAATGGAGGTCCATGTGCCACACATGTGCGCGGCAGCAGGGACACGCCGGCCCGTATATCGGGCGGCCCGGCTGGACATGGGGAGACGGGCGGGCAGTGGAGAGCAGGGCGGGAGAGAGAGAGGACGGGTCGGTGTGCGCGTTGAGATGTCTGAAGGGTGAAGAAATACAGTCTACGTCAGACGCAAAGTTTGAATGCCACAAGCTATTTCGGCATTTTTCTGACAAGTGGTGAGAAGATGCCGAGTGTCGAGGAGGAGACCAGTGACGCCGCGGGAAGAGCGGTGATGGAGGTGACTCCGGCGTTCGACGCCAGGACTATTCCGGAGTTCGACGGAACTGGAAACGTAGTGGAGTGGCTGGAGCAGGCTGCTCTCCTGTGCGAGCTGCGATCAGTGTCCTTGATGGCTGTGTTGCCGACTCGCCTGCGCGGCGGTGCTTTCGCGGTGTGGTCCCGAATGCCCGCAGCGACTCGTCATCATCTGCCCAGTGTGAAGGCTAAGCTGCTGAGGGCCTTCGCCATGGACCCGTTCACCGCGCAGGCGGAAATGGCACGGCGTCGCCTTCATCCCGGAGAGACGGCGGATGTGTACTTAGTGGCGCTGCAGCAGCTCGCTGAGTTGATGGGAGGTCTGCCGGAGAGAGCTATCGCCATCACCTTCGTCAATGGGCTGCCGGAGGCTGCGCAAGCTGCGGTTCGGGACGGGCTCGGAGACGAGTTTACTCTCGAGTATGTCCTGGACCGAGCGAGAGCCGTGCTGTCCAGGACAGCAGTCACGGCAGCGCCACCGGCGGCGGCGGCGGCGGCGGCGAGTGGGCCATCACGTGACATTTCAAGGTCAAGTCGCCGGCCGGCTCCGATCAGATGCTGGATATGTGGTCGCCCAGGTCATGTCGCCCGGATGTGCCCAAACGGCTGCGGCGGGGGAGCTGCATCAGCGCCAGCACCTCCTCCGCCGTCCACCGAGCCGGCAGCAGAGCGCCGGTAATCCAGATGCTGCTAGACGGGCGACCGTGTCACGCGCTGGTGGACACGGGCTGCGAGGAGACCGTAGTGTTCGCGGGTTGTGTCGATAAATGGGATCGATGTGAGACAAACTTGACCGCGGTGAATGGGAGTGCCGTGCGATGCTGCGGGAGTGCAGAGGTGCTGCTGGAGGCACAAGGCCGGCGGGCGGTGGTCCGTGCTGTGGTAGTGGCGGAAAGGTTGTTGGGTGTTGACGTGCTGTTGGGCATGACCGGGTTAGAGGCGCTGGGTGGTGTGTTTGTTAGTGGTGGAGAGGTGCGTTTTGGTGGTAAAGTGGTGACGGGGGAGCGTTCGGGGTGCGCCGGTGTTAAGGCAGAATCGAGCGGCATGTCGGCAGCGGTGTCTCAGGGGCGTGGTCCAGTAGACAGACAAATCGAGACGGCTGATTTTGTGGCTAAGTTCAGCGACGGAAAGTGGACAGTTTGGTGGAAATGGGCCGACGGAAAGGAGCCAAAACAACTCAAGAATACTGTGCCGCAATATCGCGTGCCGGCAGAGTCGCAGGAGCGGTTCGACGCAGAGTTGCGGCTGTGGATCGAGGAAGGGTGGCTACGGCCGTATAATGAGCAGGAACACGGGCCGGTGCGTGGCCTAATTCCGCTCATGGCAGTCACCCAGGAAGCCAAGGACAAGGTCAGGCCGGTGCTCGACTACCGTGAGCTGAATGAGCACCTGGTGGCTCATACGGCTGAAGCTGATGTGTGCCGCGACCAGCTCCGCAAGTGGCGGCAGCACGGCGACGATGTGGCCGTCATCGACCTGAAGAAGGCGTTTCTGCAGCTGCACGTGGCCCAGGAGCTGTGGCCGTTTCAGACGGTAATCGTGGACGGCCAGCGACATTGTCTGACAAGGGTCGGATTTGGTCTCAGCGTTGCAAGCGGCATCATGCGAGCGGTAGTGCGGGAAGTTTTGGATCAAAGTCCAGAGATCGCAAAAGCAGTGCTCCCGTACGCTGACGACCTGCTCGTTAACGAGACGCTCATCTCTGCTGAGCGGGTGACCGAACATTTTGCCGCATACGGGCTCTCGTGTAAGCCACCGGAACGGGTAGCGGATGAGGCCGGAGCCCGGATGCTGGGGCTCCGAGTGAGACGCCAGTCCGGCGGTGACGGCACACTGAGATGGTCTCGGGACGGCGTGACACCAGCTGAGCCACCCGGGGTGCTGACCAGGCGGTCAATCTTCGCCTGGGCGGGTCAGCTAACTTCACACGTGCCCGTCGCCGGGTGGCTGCGGCCGGCCGCCGCCTGGCTGAAAAGGGCGGCGAACAAGGTCACCAAAGATTGGGACTCACCGATCACTGACGATGACCTGCGCAAACAAGTCAGTGATGTGGCCCGGCGGCTGGCAGAGTGTGACCCGGCACGAGGACAGTGGTGCGTCTCAGGAGACTCGGTGACGGTGTGGACTGATGCCAGCTCCATCGCCCGCGGCGTAGTGCTAAGTGACCCCACCACGGGTGAGGTTATCGAAGACGCCGCGTGGCTCCGATCTGACAGTGACTCAGACATGCACATAAACCTATCGGAGCTGGATGCCGCGCTGAACGGTATGAATATGGCGGTGGCGTGGGGATTCAAGCGTGTGATCCTCCGCACAGACTCTGTCACTGTTCAGCGCTGGCTGACCGACGCTCTGACAGGCCGTGCCCGACTGAGAACGAAGGCACAGTCGGAAATGCTAGTTCGGCGGCGGGTGGCCGTTTTCAAGCAGCTCTCCAGCGAGTACGACCTCGTCGTGACAGTGGAGCTCGTGCCGTCGGCTGCCAACCGTGCAGACGAACTCACGAGAGTACCAAAAGAGTGGATCAGAACCGGAAGCGAGCAGCCGACAGGTGTGGTGGCGGCCGTCAGGACAGCTCGACCGGAGGACATAATGGCGGTGCATGAAAGTGTGGGACACCAGGGAGTGCGGCGGACGTGGTGGTATGCGCGCCGAGAGCTGGGAAAGAGCGTGACGAAGTCGGCCGTTCGTCAGATCGTTAGATCGTGCCAGGTGTGTGCGTCGATCGACCCAGCCCCGTCGCGCTGGAAGCATGGTGCCTTGGCGGTCGAGCGCAACTGGGAGCGGCTGGCAATGGACGTAACCCATTTCCGCGGAAAACACTATCTTACCGTGATTGACTGTGGGCCGTCGCGATACGCCATGTGGCGTGAGATCCGCCGCTCTGACGGGAGCGAGATCGTCAGACAACTCGAGGCTCTGTTTTTGGAGCGAGGAGCACCGGCCGAGCTTCTAATGGATAATGCGACCGAATTCAAGGGTCGCGAGCTGAAGGCGTTCGCGGTGCGGTGGGACGTCGAGCTGAGGTATCGCGCGGCCTATGAACCTGGTGGGAATGGCATCATCGAGCGCCACCACCGCACCATCAAAGTGATGGCCGCCCGTCAGGGATGCACCATACCAGAAGCCGTGCACCGCTATAATGTCACGCCCAAGGACGGGCGTGATATTACCACGGCCCCGATACATGGTGCCTACCGTCAGGCTGGCAGAGACTTGTGCGTGCAGTCACAAGGAAACACAGCTGCTCCTCCTCAGACGGCCGGCCAGCCTGGGGTGTATCAGCCCGGTGATGCGGTGTGGGTCCGAAAACGGGGCGATCGGTGCACCGCCGTGTCAAAGGAGGGCACTGTCACCAAAGTCGTATCCGCTCAGACGATTGAAGTGGATGGAGTCCCATGGCACGTGCGGAACATTCGTCATCGTCTTGCCAACAACGGTGACGACGCAATGGCTGCTTCGACGGATGATGAGCAGGAAGAGGAGATCGCCTGTCCGGTTCCGACCGCCCATGTGCCTGGACAGCTGGCCATTGAGGCGCCGGCGGCGGTGGAACCGTCAGAGCTGACCCCAGCTGTCGCGCCGACCGAGCAGACCGAGCCGGTCCCTCGAGCAGCAGCTGAGACGGATGGCGGTGCCGGAACAGAGGAGCGGATCCATACAGTGAAAGTTGTAAAAACAGAAACTGAGGGATTGTCAAACGACCGTGTGAACGAAGGTAGAGCGCCAGCGGAAAGTGTAAATAATATCGATAGTTATAGTGACGTGCTAAGAAGGGGTTTGCGCTGCAGGCGTGCGCCGCAACTCTTCGGCGCTCCCATCCCCCATTAGTTAAATTGTAGTTAGATGTGTTCTTTAGGAACAGGGGGGAATGTGTCTCTCTGTTTGTTCACATAGTTTGTATTCTAGCCTTGTCGCGTAGGGTCGGCGTCGGGTCATAAGTGGTCATAAATGGAGGTCCATGTGCCACACATGTGCGCGGCAGCAGGGACACGCCGGCCCGTATATCGGGCGGCCCGGCTGGACATGGGGAGACGGGCGGGCAGTGGAGAGCAGGGCGGGAGAGAGAGAGGACGGGTCGGTGTGCGCGTTGAGATGTCTGAAGGGTGAAGAAATACAGTCTACGTCAGACGCAAAGTTTGAATGCCACACTGCTATACGACACGCACTACACTGTTTCGTGAACGCTAAACATCGTGACATGAAGAAAGAATCCAGATATATTCGGCGCCTCGCATAACACTGTGTGAGGACACCTCCCTGACGCCGGTTCTCCGCTGTTGCAGGTGTGGTTCCAGAACCGGCGCGCCAAGTGGCGGAAGCAGGAGAAGGTGGGTCCGCAGGCGCACCCGTACAACCCGTACCAGACGCCGCTGGCGATGCCCTCCAGCGCGCCGTCCATCTCGCCCCTGCAGCCGCCCTTCTCGCACCTCAGCTACCTGCGCAAGCCGTTCGAGTCGCCGTTCCTGGCTGGCGGCGCGCCGCGTCTGTCGGGCGGCCTGCTGCCGGCCGGCCTGCTGCCCGGCGCCGGGTACCTGGGCCACCCGCTGTCGGCGCTGCGCGACTACCGCGCCGTGCTGCCGCCGCTGGTGCCCTTCGGCAGCCCGTACTCGCCCACGTTCCAGAGCCTGCTGGCCAACCTGTCGGCGCACCGGCCGCCGCTCGACTCTCCCGAGTACAAGGCGCTGCTCTCCAACATGGCGTTGCCGGCGTCTGCACCGCTGCCGCCGGCCAGCGGGGCCGCGGCGCCGTCGGCCGGCCCGCCGCCGCCGCCACCGTCGGTCGCCGCGCCGTCGGGCCTCTCGCCCGGCAGCCCCGAGCTGCGCACCTCCAGTATCGCGGCGCTGCGGCTCAAGGCGCGCGAGCACGAGATGAGGCTCGAGCTGCTGCGTAAGAACGGTGACCTGTGCAGTTAGGAGGGGAACTAGACGGGCGGCGGCGGCCGGAAAGGCGTGATAGGCGACGCGGGCGTCTCGGTTGGAACTTTCTGGGGACACAGCCGGCGACAGACTTGTTGTTGGGTGTGAGACTGAGCCGGGTGAGACATGGTGTGAGATGTGTGAGCTCTGTGAGCTGGGTGATCTGTGTGCGCCACGGGAGAAAAGAGTGATAGACGTTCTGATTGGATGGGATATGGGTAGTCGGAGCACGCGGTAGGTATACCGCCGATCTGCTCCGAGTTCGAGACCGGTGGCGATGGGTGCACCCAATCACGATGGCGCAGTGTCGGGGGTGGGAATGGTAGTCACCGGAAGTATTAAACTGTAACAGTATTTGCAGTCCTTTGAATTTGACTTGATGTGCCTTGAATGCGAGGTTTTCACGTTAAACGGCAACAAGAGAGACAATCACATGCGGTGGTCTCGCCGCAACTAGATAGGTAGCTAAGTACTTTAAAGAACAAATGGTAAAAATGTGCGAGTATGATGATGAATTGCAGTACGCTGCATAGGTGTCAGCAGATGTGCGTGTCGAACTGTGGGTGGTCCTAATTTGACTTTGCCGTGCATTTTTTGACCGTGAAGCCGACGCATGTTGTGACTGTTTTCCTATTTAATAGAGCATTCCGTCGTTGGAGTGGCGCTTTGAGCACACAAATATCCGCACGGGGCAGCATCACGCCCCGGAGTCCTATGGTCCTAGAGTCGTTGTGTCACTGTCGGACGGTGGTCGATGTCAATGTTGGACGTGGCGGCCGTCTCGGCGCTCGCCGTCCGTCCGTCCGTTTGTCTGTTTGTGTGCGTGTGTGTGTGACGTCACGCCGGGAGGAGTGAGCGCTCCCGATACAGCGGTCTCAGGCCGTGCTAATATTACCAAAGCTTGGTGTATAAAGTGTCTCATTAAGTTGATATAATAAAGCTGTTGACAAAATGGTGCACCGCGTGTGTTGGGCTGCTGCGGGTTAGAGGCCTGTGACGCGTTGCAGTTTCTAAAGAAGGCGTTTGAAGCACTCTCGCGAGACTTCAGGGATATCTTTCTATGTCGGACTGCAGTCTCTCATCTCTGGCGGCGGGGCTGTCGGCTGCGGATCGTTTCGGCGCGGTTGGCGGCAGCCGTCGCATACGACCATCAATCAGTCGCATACACATGTCAGCTGCACAAAGGGCGACACTGCAGATGTCATCTAATCGATTCTAAACAGAACGCCAGTTTTATAAGGCCGTGACAAATCATCTGTTCGGCCCAAACATGAACTGCAACAACACCGAATCGGCGAGTGATCACAGCAGATATCGAAACATCCAAAAACGTCACTTCTTTGCGCTACCTAACAGCATTTTCCGCACACCCGTTCACCGATTGTTGGGCCGGTACATCGCTGATAAGGTCACGAAAATTAGGAAATCGCCGCCACCGAACACAATCTGCCATCGGCTCGGGTACCGGGAGCGCCGATCGTTCCGTCTCACGGGGATTTCTGCGCCGTCCAGCGTCTCAGAAACGGTGTTTTCCAGCTGCCGGCTGGTGTAGTCGATTTTGTCTCCCAACAAACGGAGCGGTGTTTCCCGGGCTTAGTTCGGACCGATACACGGCTGCTATACACGGCTCCTGGGCGATTTACCGATAGTGCCGCAGGCTGTGCGGCTTTGTACGTCGGTGCCGTCTGGGCCTATCCGACCGTTTCCCCTCATCAGCTAAGTGATGACAGGGTTTTGTCCATCGCTGTCCCGAGATAGATCGCATGTATTTATCCATGCTAGTCTCTATTACGGATGCACATTGCACAGTTGGGGGAATAGTATCAACATAAGGTCATTGGATCTATCCCTCATTAGGACAAACCGTTTCTGTAAGGGCTTTAAGAACATATAAATAGCTTCATAATACTTCCAGACTACGGAATATATTCCTATGCTTGTTGATTTTCCCCAGAATAATGTCAACTAAACGTAACTAGAGTTAAGTCAGCGAATGATTGAGCATTATCTTTTTGCAAGAAAAGTTGTTTTATTATAATAGATGCCTCTGTCTCTCTGTCTCTGCCTCTCTCCCTCTCCCTCTCTCCCTCTCCCCCTCTCCCCCTCCCCCTCCCCCTCCCCCTCTCCCTCTCCCTCTCCCTCTCCCTCTCCCTCTCTCTCTTTCTTTCTCTCTCTCTTTCTTTCTCCCTCTCTCTCTCTCTCTTTCTTTCTCTCTCTCTCTCATTCTCTGTCTGTCTCTCTCTCTTTCTCTCTCTCTCTCTCTCTCTTCCCTCTCTTCCCCAGCTCTCTCCTCTCTCTCTCTTGCCCAGCTCAGTCTACCCACGAGTCCCGGCTCGCGGCGGCGCGGCGTATCTGTGCGTGCAGTGTTTTTACAACGCCTATCGGATTATCGGCAATGTCAGTCGCGAGGAAATAAAACGATTTTCCGGCTGTAATTACGCCCTAATGGGATCCGGTGGGCAGGCGGGGATGAGTGATTCCGTGTCGTGGTCCCCTCGTTCTCTCTCCCCTCTTGCCTCGTCCTCTCTCCCCTCGACACGAGTCGCCCGACTCACCTGCCTCCCAGCTCACCGCGCGACTCAGCGACTCAGCGAAGTGCCCGCAGCCTTCCGTAGTGCGAGGCGCGCCCCCGTGTTTTCCACTCCGTCTCTGTGTGTCTGTAGTGGTGTTCATTGATCAAAGCCGACCGTCCCTCCCCTGGCCGTCATTATAGCGTGTCGTTTACATTCACCGATTGAATAAGGGTAATCGGCCTCCGAACGACCACCCCTGGCTTTGTTGTTGGTCCTGAGGAGCAGGCAATTAACCGTTTTTGTGCCGCTGAAGTGTTGATATGAAGGTGAATCTGCATTGATTTATCGATGGATATGAAATTGTTTTACATCACCGTTATGAGGCCCCAGGGTGGAGTTTTATGCCAGGTGCTAGTGAATATGGCGGTAATTTCCAAAGCAGTAAGCTGATACTGTCTGAAATGTGAATATATTATCGTCACGAACATAGCCGTTAGAGGAGATAAGGTAAATTGATTTGACTGTCCGTTTTTGGCCTGATGGTCTCGGGTGACTTTCGCAAATCACGCCACTTGCCGGCGGTAGAGGACATTTTTATTCGCCGAAAAGCTCGGCCGCCGCCGGCTTTGGTCCGGAGCTGAACGTTCGGGCAGCGGCGCACGGCCGGAAAACCCGGTACCGACCGTTAGCAAGGCGGCCGATTAGGGCTAAACTGATCTGCCGCCTCACGGTCCGCAGATACCCCCCCCCCCCCACTGCCCGCCCCCCGGCGGCGGGCGAGGGTCCGCGGCACGGGCCGGTCACCAAGTCCGACGTAAGTATGTACATACGTACATCGCCCGCCGCCCGCTACTCGCTATCCGCCGCTGGTCGCCCTTTGTCGTTTCTATCATCAATTGAAGACCAGCCAACTTTTTCTCTGCTCCGCTTCTGTCAACTGGAGAGCGAGCTAGCGTTCTCCCGGGGTCCGCCCCCTTTAATGGGCTCTTGTGTAATCCTATTAAGATCCTGTGAACATTTTCGGCTTCATTAATTTCCTTCCGAAATCCTTTCTGGTGCGTCCCGGCGCCTTTGTGGTCAGCAGCGGGGAGCGGCCCACTAATAGCCGACCGGTAATTAGGAGTCGCCCATCGGCGCGCAGCCTTCATCGTAATATTAAATTAAATTGTGAAATATTGATGCAGTGTAATTGACCTGATGAAGATACAGGCTCACTGGAGCGCAGCTAACCTGGCGCGATGCTTACAGAGAGTTACTGGCGGACGGAGTCGTATCTCGCGGCCGATGGCTCTGGGCAGATCAGCCGGGCGAACCACCCCGTCTGTAAGGCGCACTGGAGCTCGAGCGGCCGGCTCCGCAGCGCTACACTGAAAACCAATTACTTTGCGCGAGCGCTCCGGTGCTCCGGCGCCGGAATAAATCCCAAACGTGGCCGGAGTCAAGTAGCGAATCACCGATCGCCAATAGGCATACAATCAATTGTGTGAATTTATCTAAGTATTAGCGCAGGAGCGAGCCGCAGTATTTCTGCAATAAATGGTGTTATTGGTTAGTGAATTTCTCTTCATTACTAGAGCTCGTAAAAGTGAAGCACCCATACAAATTTAGTCAAGCATGAATGGCGCTGGCATCCGAACGGCGTGCTGATAAGCGTGGCGTGGCCATCTCGCGCTGCCAGCGTTATTCACCTGTTCGTGGGAACCGGGTGCCGGGAGGAATCCGCCGGCCGCGCTCCCAGCAGCAGCCTCCACGCGCCGCTGCAGTGACTCACGGCCTCATGGACGCGCCAGACGCCCAAACACGAGATTCAGAATACGGCTGCACATGTTAATGCAAAGTACTGGCGCATTCCTCGTCAGTGCCAAACGCTAACTTTGTTGGCACATATCTGCGTCGTTAAGGCTCACCTGAGAATAAAGATGCCTTTGGTCATGTTACTGCATTCAGTCACTGGCGGCCGGTAGGCGGTATCAGCTCTGACTAAGTTTTAGGTTTTAGCCCCTCTTAATCATGCATTTAATCAGATATTGGCTTGCTACCACAACAGTTATTCTTGAAAAGGAAACTTAACGCAGTTCCTTGCCTGTCATTGGCCCGTCCTACCTTATATCAGTCCGTCATTTCTCGTATTTCGCCCAGTCCTCCATCCTCTCTCGGCCAGTCCTTTCTCTTTCACCAGCTCTCGTTTATCCTATCATCTAGTTCGCTCTGTTCTATTGCTCGTCCTTCCTGCTTCTTCGCCTAATATATTGCTTCTTTCTCGCCTCCCCCATCCCCCCCCCCCCAAAAAAAAACGCTATAGTCCTCACCGCAGCCCTCACTCTTACTAACCTGCTAACTCTTTCATCGTCCTTCAGTCCAACCCTCACTCCTCTCTCCCAGTCCTCCCCTGCTCTCCCCGGGCCGCTCTGCCGTCTCCGGGGGTGGGTCAGCTCGTCCCACCGCCGGCCAATTAGCAGCCTCTCGGCGGCGATAGCGCCGAGCACAGGCTATGATTCCTGTCGACGGGGGGCGGCGCACCACGCCGCGCCGCGCCGGGCCGACCCCCGCGCCACAATTGCCCCGGCCGGCCCCCGCTGAGCCACAAAGGCTGCCGCGGCCGGCATTAAACCGGGTTACACGGACCCCGTCGTCTCGCATGCATTTAATTTAGACGAAACAAACCGTAAAATGCGCCGCGGGGACGGCGCGGGGGAGGCGGTCGCGGCGCGGCGGTGGTGAAAGCGGCGCTGCGTCCAAGAGTGACAGCCGCTTCGCTGACGTGAGACAGCTCGCGGGGGTGTCACGGGCGTGACCCGTGCGATTCCGGGAGCGTCACGAAGCGTCGCCGTGACGCCGGCGGTCGCCGTCACTGAGTGTTCGACACGGCGGAGGAGAGACGGCGCTCGCCGGGCGGCCACCGGGGGGTCGGGAGGCTCATTTGGCCACGGCTGGTCTCTCAATCAACTGTGCACCGCGCCGGGAGGCCGCCGTGCACAGAACGGCACGGCGGCGACTCGGTGCCCGCAGTTCGCAGCGCTCGGCAACGGCATGGCTCCAGAGACGTGGTAACCGCTTGATGATATCGTGTGGTGGCCTGTGGTCTTTTGTGGAACAGGGTACAATCAGCTGTTTAATTACCTGCACTCGATTTTTACATTTCCAGTTCTCTTAAACCTGACCACTTTTCAGACAGTCCAAACATAGTTGAATCGACTCAAAACAATTCACGACTAACTATCAATTTGATTAGAGCAGCATACCGATTAAGTCTTCGTCGCTTGTCCAGCTCGTCTGTGACGACCTGGACTGTCCGCGCCGGGCCGGGCCGGGCCGCTGGCAGCCCCTCCCGTCCTCCCGGTGCCGTGGGAGTCGGCTGTCAAACACCGCCGCCGAGCGGGCCGTGGCAGGGGCCATTTCTCTCGGCGCCCGTCGCCACTTTGCAGGCTGTCCACTGCACGTCGCCGGGTGTCGGCGCCGCGGCGGAATTTATCTCCCACCCGGGGGATGTCTCCGACAGCCGCCGACCCGAGACGGACCCATCATGTTGATGGGATTTATACAAACAAGCAGACTAGAAATGTCGGTGCACACTGCACACGAGGCTAGTGTAGGCTTATAGGTGCGCTGAAGTCACTCGGTTCTCACGCACTCGATCCAAACATCACCGAATGCATTATATTTGTTTATACATTCACACAGAAGGATGTATTTCAGGACTACGTGACTTGTGTTAGTTGTAAAGCTCTCTGATCTCATGGATGCATTGCTGTCCTTTTTTAAACCTCTGTTGATGTCCCACGCCACAGGAACCTGTGTTGCACAATTTGAGTTAAATTTTGCATAGAAACGCAGGTGCTCGTTTCACAACAAAAGGTACAAACTTTATCTTCCAATAGACAAAGTCAGATTTACTTGTGCTTACCCGTGAATGACACTGGAATTCATTCAGCTTTGCATATCCAGGCGCCAATGTTATTGCAATCAGTCATTTATCTGTGCATCCCATGCGACCTTTACCAATTCACTCATCTCACCACCTCTCGCCGATCACTGAGCACTCCCATTGGCTGCCTGATCCACCACATATGACGTCACAGGACCACCTCGTGCGGAGCGGTTCGTCCGGTGGCGGCAGCGTCACAATATCTCGTCGTCAAAAGTGCGCGGCGTCGCGGCGATTGTCGCCGCCGACATTAATGTCGCCGTCGATCGGTTTTACCGTGTCTCGTGGTCGTCTCTCAGGCCGAGAGTAAGGCAGAGGCCGGAGGAGGGCAGAGCAGCGGAGCGGCGTGCCAGTGGACGGGACGACCACGACAGACCGCAGGTATTTGAATCGATGGAACGCCGGCTAAGATGACAACAAATTGATGACCAAATTAGACGGCTTAAAGAAGATGCATGCATACGTTAAAACCAGCTTTCTTCGTACGTAATCCTGCATTTAAGCATTTGTTTTCTTTTCGGTGCCTTTCAACTTCAATGGACCATTACAAGTCAATTAGGCGTTCATTGGCTTCATTTTTGGCATTTGTCATATCAATCTTAAGCTAAGTTTATGGTGAAATCCTTATTTAGCACCATCATTATGTAATTATTATTCTCCGATGCATGTTTTCCTCGGCTTTGCCTTCTCGTTCGAACACCGTTTCACGTTGCTGGAGGAGGGCAGGAACCTGTCATTGTGCCGCCCTATTCACATTGCAAAACATTGCATATGGGAATATGTAGCTAGTGCTAGTGTAGCTTGCTTATATGGATAAATATAACTCCTACCACAAAATGTTGTTGAAAGGGCTCACTCTTCGCACTGCTCCCTTTGCAGCAATACTTTTTTGCAATCGTTCAATCGAAAACTTTCATTTCCTCTATTATTCTGTCTGCACAGTACACACTACACAGTGCTGAACTAATATTCATTAAACTCCATCAGTCTTACAGCGGCCCATGGTTTCAGCTTTCGCCAGTGATCGACATGACACGCCGGCCTACCTACCGCCACCCAGCCAGTTCGGGTGCGGGCGGCGCGCGGTCCGCTCGATAGCGCGATTTGACTGGCCGCCGCGGTCCACAGCGTCACCCGACCCAATCAGTTGTGATGACAGATTGTGGGCCACATTCCCCGCATTCCTCGCCGCCGTGCTACATCGGGAAAATCACACCCAGTCCGTAGCGTTTCACTTCGATCGGCGCTGATCGGCGGTCCATCGTTCACACCTGTGCTGAACACATCGGCGGGGATTCCTGTAACCAGAGCCCCTCCCCGCCCCCGCCCCCGCCCAGCGGCAGCAGCGCGCTGTCGGCGCCCCGTCTCCCCCCCCCCCCCCCTCCCCCCCCACTGACCACGCCCACCGGCCACGCCCCGGGGCGGAGCTGGCACCTCGGCGTCACCCGCCTCTCGGCACATTTGGCGCACATTAGAGCGAGAGGCGATTGTGGCGCACGGCAATTACAGCAGCGATCTTATCAAATAATTAACTTTGGCTGGGCTCCCGATCCGTCAACTCGTCGCCGATGACGTCACGCCAGAGGTAATGGGATAAGAGGATTTTTCTCCAGCGCCAGAGACCGGCTGCAGCAGAAGTGATTAGACGCTGCACAAAGCAGCCGATTACGGATATTTTTTGGGTGTTTACAACAGGCTTTGTTTGAGAGCTTTGCTGGCATGCAACGGTAAAGGAGCGGCGCACAGGAGTACTGAGCAGACGCACGGCCGGAGCGCTGCGTGATAAAGAATACGGAGCTCGACAAGAACATGTTGCCAGCAACATCTGGATCTGCTCAGAGGTGCTGGAAAGGGTAGCTGAAAGACTAATAAGAAGAATGTAGGTATAGGCAGGACAGTTGCAGTCGGGGAAGAAGTAGGTACTGAACACTATTGGTTTGATAAAGGCACAGAGTGCAACTAACAGGAAAAATCGGGTGTGTTCTAGCGACACGAAATGAGGGGAATACAGCTTGTGTTCTGTGGATTCTCTGTCACTCACTTCATTTTGCTATGACTGGTCATCAACATGCATCTGTCATGGTAACAGCCAAGCCAAGACAGCCAAAAGTCATGACATAGTTGCATCGACTCGTCACTTGGAAGCTTAAAAAATTTGTTAGCTTCTGTCATCCAATAATCCCATCCCTACATTCTTCAGAGTCCAGTTTCAACCAGAAAAACTCCAATTCAATCAACAATATCTTCCTCCATTCCCCCATATGTTGTAGTAATCTTGCTCCATTCTATCAGCAGGTTGTTCAGCAGCCATCTGAACAGCAGCTCGTCAGCAGCAGCCCGTCATTTCCCCGCCGGCGGCACTCAAAGCCCTTCGCTTTCCGCTCTTCTTTCTCCATCCAGTGACGCCACCTATCTCCTTGTCCAGAGATGCCCCTCCCCCTCCCCCCCCCCCCCCGCGGCACTTTGTCTCATCACGGCCCCGAGTAACTGCACCTCTGGACGGGCGGAGTGCAAAACTGTTTTCCAACACCGCCTCGCCGGCGAATAATCAAGTCCTCAGCGGGGATTAGGTGGCACGTGAGGGCTTGGTTAGCCTCCTCGGGGTGGAACCGCCGAACCCCACGCCGCAGCCTCCAGTCAGCATCACTGCATGAATCACATCTCGCCGTTGCACCCACCCGGAAAGCCTCACACCCAGTCTGGTCTCTAAATGAATTGTCTCTTCTGTTCATAGTTCACCAGCAGCATTTCAATCAGGATTAAATTTAGGTGGAGTTCGAGTTGAGCTATATGGCCCAAGGTGGCAGGAATCAGATCCAAGTTGGGTTGAGTCGAGCTGATTTGACTCATGTAGGGTTGAGGCAGCTTGATACCGATCAAGCCAACTCAAGATCAATCATTTTACGCTCGAGTCACCGGAAACATCATCCCTTCAGAACGAAAAATAATTTTTAGGACAAAATAGCAATCAGTGTCTTGTATTGTAGGTACAAGATTGAAGACACCAAACGGTAGATCTTGCGGTGACCGTTGTCTTGTATGTACAGAACACCTCGGACGGGTCTGCCCCGCCGCCGCGCCGGCTCGAGCCGCCCAGTCCCGTATACGGCGAGTCCCGTAACAGGCCAATCATCTCATACATGCATACATCGCCACACGGCGGCCATGGCTGTCGTCTGCGGCCGGCCGTGTTCGACAACAGCTGACGACTGTTGGCAGTGAGCGGGATTGATCAGTCGGCGGCCAATCCGAGACCAGGAGCCGGCGGTGAGCAGAAAAATCCGCCAGCTATGTGCCGCCGATGTCATTTCGGGCCGGATTGTGGCGAACGGACAATGTGGCGACTCGGTCCCGCTGCTTGATCTCTGCCGACGAAAGCGTCTTATGACATGTTGTCAGCTCTGAGATGAGTGTAGAACGATGTTAGTCAACGTGACAACTTGATTTGTCTCAGCTATCCGGGTCACTCCCCGTTAGGTTTTGCGATTGGAAATTCCGGCCCACTGGAATTCGAGTCTCTAATGGTGCGAGACATGGCCAAGAAACCACAGAAAAGGCTCTGTCAATGACAAACTACGTGAATTACATGAGACTGTAAGACGGTTCAGAGTAATGCTTTGAAACAGTGCCTTCAAAAATTGTTATCGGATCAAGCAATTGCAATGCAATAAGCTGATCCGACCAGAACAATCTGAGCACGGCGATTTTTTGGTATCCGACAGAAAGGTTTCAGCAAACATCCGGTCACCTTAGCCGACAAACAAAACAAAAATGAATGCATCGACTACCACAGATTGAAAGGAAGCGGTCACAGAAACGAAAAGGATTTACGTCATAGGCATGGGGGACTCGGGTATGCACGTGCCGGAATAGTCAGCGTGTCCGATCCTGGTCTGATCCAGAGCCTGATCTGTCATCCCAGTCACGGGTGTAGCCGATGTCACTGGAATCCGTAATATGACACGTCCACTGGCACGAGCCAGTCACTCGTCACGAAATGCTAGCCAATAACAATTCTGCAGCGAAAGCCGACAGCAAGGAACAAGAATTTATCCGGCGAAATTGTGTCGCGCTTCAGGCTACTAAAGAAAATCGTAAAAAATATGCATTGAGAAAAATGGATGACTTCAGGCTAAATTATGTGCTACGCTCCGACTCCGAATTACTCATGTCATTTCGTAAATTTGTTTTACAGACGAATATGCATCCAAGCAAGTGTAATTAAAACAAATTGAGCCCTCACTTCTCCATGACTCCTCGTGATAAACTGGTTAATAGTTTTATCCCGAAGATCCATGCTCTTACACTGACACCACAAGACGTAGTAAACAACTTAATGTAGCTCAAAGCCGATCGTTGATGACGTTTCCTTGGACAGTGCTGAGCTGAGGTCACGGGGTAGGAGGTGGGACACGAGCTTTTCTGGGCAGAGCTGCGGCTCAGCTGCTCATGCTTCACGAGCCGCACGTTGTTTTGTTTATTGTGAATTAATTTTTCTGTGGTTTTATTGTGTAGAACCTGAGGCCAACACTAGCGTGGGCCTCAGAAAGAGTAAAAATCAGACCATGATCACGAGGATGGACTGAAAGTTGACCTTCACCTGACGGGCCTTACGTAACCCCTACCACCGTCACAGGCCCCCGTGTCCCCCAACCTGCCCCCAGTTGTCTGTTCAATGCCACCGGTGAATCCCCAGGCAGATCCGTCAATGTCTCTCCCCTCACCCCATGTCGACAGGTCATTGCACCGACCGACCGGCTGACCTGACCTTCACCGGCTCCGGCTGCCAGGGGCTCACTCGCAAGTCAGGTGAAATCGAGAAACATTGACTTTTTCCTGAGAATTCTCGTCTAACTGTCGGACTGAACTGTTTGGCGTTTTAGGATATGGGCGGTGTGAATTCGAGCATTAACATTGTGATGATACGATACATATAGTCACCAGTTATTAAATCCAAGTGAAAAGAAACCCTCCCCTCCCTCTCCCCACGAACCACGCCCCGCCTTAGGACCCCCAAGATTACAGTCAAACAATAAAATATGCATTTCTTCTTTTCGCCTTTTCCGACACAAGCAGCTGTTGACTAACCAATTTAACGAATACGGCATTGAAAAAAGGAGGATTATATTCCCCAAATGCGGGTCCATATTCGCATCTGGCACCAATGCACCCCGTTCGTCAGGTCAGGGACTCAGGACGGACTGAGGCTGGCCCGACACGGAACTCTGCCGCTCGGCGCGGCGCCAGTCCGGCGCGGCGGGCCCTGTCAACTAATAAAAAGATACCTAGATAGAAAGTGGGGTGCTTTGGGCTCACTGGCGGAGTGGATGACGTCTTGCCGTGTTTATAAGATGGGAACGTTGATATGCATGCAACAACTACGTTATCGAGACGACAAAAATGCGTAAAATGCTCGTTCTGGCAGCAAACCGAGGCAAAGCGAAATTGCCCTGCTTGCTGACGGAATCAAGAAAATTCATCGCACTTAGAGAGCTAACAGCTCATAGCGGCTTGTATTTGTTGTTCGCTGATTTGGTTAATTTCCTATATGGCCAACAGAAGTACACGTCATTGCTTTAAACTGTGAAAAATAAATATAAAAAAGCCCCAAGCCTGCGTATCACTGCTCATTACGAATGCAATGAAAGGTGGAACCTTACCATAGCTTTCAAGGAAGCGAATGTTAAGTCAAGTAGGCTTAAATATCACGGGAGCGTCCTTGAATGGTCGCCTGCAGATTTAAGGTGTAGGAAGTGTCATAAAACATGTCCGCATTCAAAAGGGAAGCCAAGGACACACTTTCGTAACTTCGTAAAACAACTGCAACAGTTCTGAACCAGGCTCATACTGAAAAGAAAGCGTGTGAGGTGAGCGAAAATATTTGTTGGTCTCATCCTAAAAGACCAAACGAATTCTGACTAGACCTACATCGAAGACTTATTGCACAAGGGATTCTCCATATCTTGCAGTTCATTTCGATCTTATAACGCCCTAGATACATGATCTAATTTTTTTTTGTCGCTATTTGCATCATTAACCCTCGCCGGACCTATTGGTTTTCTACATACGCGCCGGCCGAGGGGGGGGGCGGGTACGACCCCCCCTCGCCGTTTCGCCCCTGGTGGAGCTAGCGCGTCGCGGAAAAAACGAGCGTGTGCGCCGTTACGAGACGCAGAGATTGGTACCCGATTTTAAAGTCCTAGGTCAACCGGTGACCTCTGAGGTCAGGTCAAGTGCCCCAAGGTACGGTTCAGTTTTTGGTGAATAACTTCGCAAGAAACGGCCGCAGAGCCACGATTTTGGCAGCATCGTGTTCGCCTCGCTCAGGCGCGTCGAATGATATACTTTTTGTCCGGGTCAGGTCAACTTGGGGTGTTGACCTCAGGTCAAGTTCAGGTCAGCACCCCCAGGTCACGAAATTCGTCGAAAGAGGTCATGTCGCATATCATTCGATTCGGCAGGTCTTCCTGAGTCCATTGGTGGCTTTCCCGACTCGCTAGCTCAATTTGATCAAGAGTTATTGACGAAAAACTAATATGACCTTGATGACGTCATAAATGACGTCACGCAAGGTCAACATTGCAAAAGTGACGCATCTAACCTTGCAAGGAGTGCATCAAATCACGATTCTGTGTGCTTGAGATAGTTGTAGATCGTTCCCGGCGCCAGAATAGCAGTTTTTATTTTTCCCCATTGACTTATAATGGTGAGGTCACGAAAATGACCTGACCTCATATGACATTTAGGAAAAATCCGAGATATACAAGTTGTGGGACTCATAATGGATACTAGATCCTGCAAGTTTCATTTCCCTGTGACATCTCCTCTGGCAGTGAGGGCGTTGCGAAGTTGCGACATCTGAAGACCGTGCAGAGGTTCACTTATGACGTCATAGGTCAGTGACCTGACCTGACTCAAAAATGCGGTTGGTGTCAAAAGATCCGGCTTGGATCAAAGGTCAGGTATGCCAAGTTTCAGCTCTCTATCGCCAGCGTGTTCGGAGCTATCGCGAAAAACCCTATGGGGGGCGGCACCCGCCCCCCCCCCCCTCGGCCGGCGAGGGTTAAAGAAGAAACCTCATCTCCCGGCCATTTAAAGTGAAGCATGTCCACTTTCTCTCAGACCCCACAAATATTGCTTCATCATCGAAATACCGTAAATACTGGAGCACCCAAGCACGTGGGGACATACAAAAATGGTGGACTCAGCATCAACAAGATTATCTCCGTCGATGTCGGCCGTTGTCGCTCACAGATCTGGCCCACACACGAATTCCCCAGTCGGGATAACAGTTTGTGGCCCGTTTTTGAATAGCTGGTGGCACTATCTAATGTACGGACCAGGTGTAAGGCACCTGCACTGGGCCAAAGACGAGATAAGGCCGCGCGGCGCGGTCTAACTGTTCATTTGAGGCCATCGCTGATGACCTATGGTCGGCGTGTCCGACACACCTCGAGGAAACCGAAACACCTGGATCTCGTGGAGTATTTTGTCGGTTCTTTATGACCTGTGACCGGCCTTTGTGCTCGGAATACGATAGGCATCTGAATGGAGCTGGTTCGGCCGCGCTCGTGACTAACTGGTGACGACAGTCCCCAGAGGGAGAGAGCCGCGACTGGACGGCGGCGAGTCCAGCCAGCGGCGCTGGAGAGGAGGAGAGGGACTGGCGACTTAGGTACTGACGAGATTTTGGGCGGTTCAGGACTGGTGTAGGTACACATTATCACAAAACCATACGATCAGTTTATCATAGATAAATTCATTTACTTCTTTATTATCATGACCTCTCCTCCTTTCCAAAAATATGCTGAGCCAAAATTATATAGTTTTCAAATTTTTCAAATATATCGGCCACAGGCCTTCAGCAGTGAAATATCCAAAAACGATAAAACAGATACAACTCATAGATAAATTCAGTTAGTTTCGCCGTAGATGCTCTTTTTAGAAGTAAATATAAGCAGTTGTATTCAAGTTCATTACAATTGCCAACAACTACATTTTGTTGTAATTGTTGGCAACATAACTTGTTGTGGGTAAAATGAAAAGGAAGCTTTTGGATTTCAATTCACAAAATACAACGTTGTAAGGATTGGCGTATTGATTGATAGGTCTCAGTCGCCAGCTTTAACGAATAAACAACGGAATGAATGTTACACACATAGCAATACATACGTGTTGAGTTGTCCGACAGAGCTTTTTTCAATTAATTATTTAGTGCAAATGACTCACCGCTTCAGAATGAAGACAAAATGATGCAAGTGATTTTTCATAAATGAAACAAAAACATTGCCGTTAAGGGGCTTACAAAATGATGAAATTCATGAATCCACCAATATTTTACAGACACAACCAGGAACAGGAAATAGGTAACTTTCACATTGCCAAATGCCAACTCTTTATGACAAAGTCATGATAATAAGATAAAAAGGATCATTTCATACCAACAGCAGGTGTTCAAAATCACTAACGCATGTATGACAAAGGCCTGGGAAATCTGAGAAATTCCACTGATGCCGCAAGGAGGGCGCCTCGTCGTCTGGGAGGACCGCTGTGGCTCGGACTGTCCGGGCCAGGTCGGCCCAGTTTTCTGTCCTTATCTCAGTGCACGTGACAGATATCTTCTACCTGGTGCGACCACACCGTTCTTTGTGAGCTAGATGGTGATCTGACATGTCTCTTTTATGAAGGCTGATCCTTACCTTTTGAATGGATGATGGCTTCTTTTTGTATGTTGGCTGAACTGTGACCTGTGTCATCAGGCTGAATTTTCCAGTCGTGTGGGATCTAGTGGCCGCACTTTTTGGGTCTGAAATGGAGAGATTACATTCAGGATGTTGAGTCATACAAACCAAATGCGGTCGCTAACACTATACAATATACATATACAATATACCTACATGTTATGAATGTTACACAAACAGGAATAACAAAAACGACAGAAGACCATTATTTCTGTAACATGTTGTTTAACATGGCCGTTCTTTCGGAATATTTTACAGCAGTAGTGGTAAACAAGTCGGGAAGAACATGCCTATTACGGAGACACCAGGCATAGATCTACTGTTAGTAGCACATGAAGATATTTGAGCGCGCGAAGTCTAGAGAATTACCTGAAAACAGTAGCGGCGGAACACCTTCAATTAAGGGGGGAGGGGGCACTGCCGACTTTTGGTCCCATTCTTTCCATGCAACGCGCATAGGGCTAATGTTAAAATGGCAAAATCAAGGGGGCAATGCCTGAAAAAAAGAAAAAGAACAAAACATTTTATGTCGGTTATAGAAGTTAAGCTAGCTTGTGATGTCTTTAAGTTGACTTCGGGTTTTTAACTTTGAAGTCACACGCAAGAAATGAAAGCAGCAGTGTGAATAATGCTCTAAAAAGTTTCAAAAAATTCCACGAACTGGATCAAACGGTCATCACTCCAGAGACATTTACACCACATCGTATTTACGAAGTAGACAAGAAACATCGCAAACTGACTTCCGCTCTAAAGAGAAGATATTTCCGGTTCACCTCCGTAGCCTATGGCCTGGGGTAGGTACCCCGCCTTTACAAGACTAATACGCGCCGCCCCCACATGTTGGTCGTACCCCACCGGGGGCGCCCCACAGCACGGGTGGTCCGTCACTTCGTCAGTCGCTGTGACGTCAGAGTAACGTCATCGTGACGTTAGAGAGGCGCCACTGACGTGGCCCGTACCTCAGCCGGCGCCTCTGAAGAGCTCGGCTGTGACGTGTACCAACGGTTAGGCTTAGCGCTGCTTCGGACCACGGCCTCACGTACTTCACGACACTGAGAACGGCTTCTAAGAGGTAAACTTCCTGACAAACTTCGCAGTCATCCCGCGAAGTGTCCCGGATTAGCTGTGATCAGAGCTATATGTGGGCTAAACTGCTTAGTCCTACCTATTCTAAGATGCTCCACTCTCCCTTGTTCGAGCAAGAAAACAGGGATAAGTCACAAAAACGTCTTTTAAAGACGAGATTTACACAGAATATCTACATACGTAAGAGGGAACAGTTCCTAGAGAATGCTGCACTTCACCTAGCTTGGAGAATCCAAAATAGTTAGCTAGCCGATACAAATTTAACAACTTCATAGTACAAACGCATTATGGAAAGATCCTAAAGCAAAGTGTCCGAGGGGGCCAGTAATTAATATGAGAACTGTTGCCTGTATTTATATTTCAGACATTCAAGAACAGCTGTAACCACCGTCCACCCGCCACCGTCCACTATCCGCCGTCTGCCGTTCCTCCAACCATCCTCCCATCCGTCCATCCGTCCATCTGTCCGTCCGTCCATCCACCCGTCCACCCGTCCATCCGTCTGTCCATCCGTCCGTACTCCCATCCGTCCGTCCGTCTATCCGTCCGTCTATCCGTCCGTCCGTCCATCCGTCCGTCCGTCCGTCCGTCCGTCCGTCCGTCCATCTGTCCGACCGTCCATCCGTCCGTCCGTCCGTCCGTCCGTCCATCCGTCCGTCCGTCCTTCCGTCCGTCCGTCCGTCCATCTGTCCGACCGTCCATCCGTCCGTCCATCAGTCCGTCCATCCGTCCGTCCGTCCGTCCGTCCGTCCGTCCGTCCGTCCCGACCGTCTGCCCTGCGGCTGCGTGGCGGCGTGCCTTACAATCGGGGTTTATTAGATTAGTTGACAGGCAGTGGTTAGTGTCCGATGGAGAGCGCGTACATCAGCGACGGGTCATTACCGGAGACGAGCTGACAGCCATCCGCCCCCTGACCTCGCGCCCAGCGTCCTGACGGACCCTCCCGGAACGGCACGGGAGCCTCTTGGTCCGGAACTGGAGCCTCCTGGTGCGGAGTCGTACCGGCAGCGGACCCTCGACGTATGTACCTCGGCCGCCCGGCGCCGGACCGTCGAGGGCCTATTCCATAGCAAAATACAAGCACCGCGCTCGCCGTGAACACTACTCAAGCATCATTGCGAATACGTTCGACTATAGTTCGTTTTTTTTTTCAAAAGGACGCTGGCTCAAAGCATGTTTTTCGAACAAGCACGTGTTTTCGCCGCCAAAACGAGCAAAAACTGAACCTGAGAAAATCGAACGTCGACTAATTTTAACATGTAACTTCTTCCCGATAGTTTCCATAAGTGCGTTTTGGAACCAGATATGGGAACAGTAGTGACGTCATGCTGTCGAACATGTATTGCAGTGTAACATATAACTATCATGGACGGAACCGCTTACTCGATTATGCTCGGCAACAGTGAAAAACTAAGTTTCACCCAAATTCGTTGACACTTGTCCCACTGCACGGACATTTGGGTGCCTGCTGCCACCAGTGACGTCATCATAGTATGTTCATTTTTAAGAAACAATTTCCAGCTAATTACCGTGCACAATTTGAAATCGATTATTTTTTCGGTAAGAAATTCTTGGCCAGACACTGAAGCCCATAGAGATCTTATAATATAGAGATGCCCATACAATGTTAAAACACTCAGTTTCGTACCGTTTCTTGGGCGTTTTTTAAGTAACTTTTTTGAGCGCAGGTAGCTCGTGAGGCTCTTAAACACAGACTGCTTCGAGAAGAAAGTAAAAACATAGATTGATGACATCATGCAGAATATATTGGACGAGTGTACCTACCTACTTCCTATAGTAGAGAGCAAGTAGTACCTAAATGAATATATTAAAAAGACAAATATGTAAAACCGGACCGGTTTCGTCAGAAAAACTTCTTCAGCGGTCCTTTTTTAACCGCTTAAGAAGTCGCTTTAGACAAAACCAGTCAGCTGTTATATAATTGTCTTTTTTAATATATTCATTTACTATTTGCTCTCTTACTATTTGGGCTCATTTACTTTGGCTCATTTGGCTCATTTATTATTTGGGCCTCTGAGAAAGCCTTATCTTAGAATTACTGGCTCCTTTGATGGAACAGACATCACGACCGTTTGGTCCCGGGATTCAAAGATAAGTCCAGGTTGAATGCTAACCGTCGCCACTCTATTGGCGTTTTCATAGCAGCTAACGTAAACGGGGAGGGGCCGATCGGACCCCAGCCTCTCGGCCTCTGAACTGCAGCTTTGCGGTAGGAAAACGAGCATGCTACCCATGACGATAGGAAGTCGCTGCTACCCAATTTTAACCTTTGCACTTATAGGGGACCCCCTTTTCCTCGTTTTTTCTTCTCGCGAATAACTCGCGCAAAAAGCGGCCGATATCGACGAAATTTTTAGTAGAGTTGATCAATTTTATACATTGGATTTGATTTCGAATTTCGCAACCATATGAACATTTACGAAGTAATTTTGGTGCCTTCGTAGCATGTTACGAAGCTGTCAGTGGTGGACGATGCCTACTATAAATACCCGGCAGGACGCCTATTAGTTGACCTGACCTGACACGACCTGGCCTAAAAGTACGAAGACATCATCATCATCTGTGATCAAAACTTAGATAAAATTCGTGATCAGTACCCCGAAAAAACAACCTCACTTTACGGAGTTCTGACATGTCTCTCGATTTTCCCGACTTTTTGGGTCACTGACCTGACTTGGAAGGTCAACCAATGACTTAGGACCTTAAAATTGGGTATCATCGACTTCCTCTCGTCACGGGCAGCACGCTCCGTTTTTCCGACAAGCTCTAGCTTGATGAGCTAAATGATGGTGAATCCTTGATTAAAATTAATTAATATTTAGTAGAAAAACAGCAAAGAATCGGGCCACTCATTCGAAAGGTGGAAAACGTTCCATAAAGAACCACTAAAATTCCTGAGGTATCAAAAGGACCAAACAGGTGTCTATTAGGTAACCACTATTCCGTCGTGGAAACGGCTACAATGAACCTAATTTGCCGAATCTGCACCAAATATGTGCCAAATTCCCGTCTTGAAAGCAGCTTAAATAAAGTAAATTATTAGCAATCTTGTCAACACTGTGCCGGAGTTTTGAAGAAGAAAAAACATATGTTTGTCTCGATACAATCAATGCATTCAGCTACAGAGCGACAATGGCAAACCTCTCTGCAAATTTGGCTCGGTATTGTCCAATTGCATCGACTTAAACGTTATTTCTTCTTTTCAGTACTGTATAGTCTGGTAGGGCCTAAGTGTGGTCATCTTCCGAGAATCTTTGGTCATCTTGCATCCCTGCATGGTCAAATCACGATTCTGTGTGCTTGAGATAGTTGGAGATCGTTCCCGGCGCCGGAATAGCAGTTTTTATTTTTCCCCATTGACTTATAATGGTGAGGTCACGAAAATGACCTGACCTCATATGACCTTAAGGAAAAATCCGAGATATACAAGTTGTGAGACTCGTAATGGATACTAGAATCTGCAAGTTTCATTTCCCTGTGAAATCTCCTCTGGCAGTGAGGGCGTTGCGAAGTTGCGATATCTGAAGACCGTGCAGAGGTTCACTTATGACGTCATAGGTCAGTGACCTGACCTGACACGAAAATGCGGTTGGTTTCAAAAGATCCGGCTTGAATCAAAGGTCAGGTATGCCAAGTTTCAGCTCTCTATCGCCGGCGTGTTCGGAGCTATCGCGAAAAAAATCGCCGGCGTGTTCGGAGCTATCGCAAAAAAAACCCTATGGGGGGCGGCACCCGCCTCCTCAGTCGGCACCCCCTCGGCCGGCGAGGGTTCCCGGGCCCTGGTGGGGGGGGGGCTATTTTTGCTCCCCCCTCCAGACTTTTCGATATATCTCCAGAACCGCTGCGCCGATCGTCACCAAACTTTCAGTACCCTCCCGGACATCAATTTTACACATTGTGACCAAAAAGTTTTCCAAAGGCTATGATAGGTTGGCCAAAAATGACGTCAGAGTGACGTCATGTTCTACCGTTTTCGACCCAAAAAAGGATTTCGCGGGAAGAGCTGTCAGGCCTATAGCTTTGCAAATACAGAAAAACGTTTCAGACATAAAAGGTGTGGAATTAAAAGGGCTACAAAACTGCTATTTCGGTTTTTCAAATTTTTTGGATTTTGACCCCCAAAAATCAAAAAATAGATTTTTTGAATATAATAGCCAAAAAATCCAAAAAGTTTTTTGAATTTCGAAAAAAAAACGGAATATATGTGATAGCCCCTACCACCTTCTATCTACATACCAAATTTGAGATCGAAACCTCTTTTTTTGGCCAAGTTATAGCGAAAAAACTTAAAAATTGATGACGTCAAATTTTCAAACTCAATTTTTAGCAATTCTAGACCCCGTAGCGCAAAACAAAGACCACCATTAGACTCTCCGTGACAAGCTGCATCGAATCAATACCCATTTTATGCAAAACTATTAACTTTAAAATTTGACCTTTTTTGACCTGACATTGACCTGACCTTCACCAGAAAGTGACCTAAGCCGTACCTGATAGTCTTATAACCAACACCATTGAGTTGGAAATGAAAAATTGGTCATAAAACATGCATCGCACAACCGTAGTACCTAAAGTTAGGTTCATGTGACCTGACCTGTGACCCTTGGTAACCTGACCTGTGACCTGACCTGGTATTGTCAGTGACCTCTTATAGCAACATATGTACTAGGCACCTGACGCCCTATCGCTGATTCTCGACAAAATACGTTTTCTTCGGTGTTATAGCGCAGTCCTAGAAGACCCGTGAACGGTGAAACATTTCATCTTTGACCTGACCTGTGACGTCATCGGTGATCCAGAGGTCAATGAAATTTGGTTTTCCTCGACAAATTTGACAGGGCTATCGAACGCCGTTTGAATTTTGCGGATCCATCCAGTAGTTTCGGAGATACGAGGGGGGCAAAAAATAGCCCCCCCCCCCCACCAGGTCGCGTTATAAACAGACCCCACCAAGGCGCGGGTTAACCCTCGCCCGCACATGGGGGGGGGTGGTTGCCACCCCCCCCCCCCAGGTAGTCTTTCTGCTCTGCTCTCAACATTTTTGGAGCTAGAAGGCTGATTTTTCGTATAGCTGCTCCTCTATCCTTTCTTGATGTCCACTGAAAATTTCAAGTTTCTGTGACTTTTGGTTTCGGAGATATGACCTTGTTTTTCAGGTCATGTCATGACCCAAATGGCCAATTCTCGACATCTTGCGTTGGCTATGGGCCTTGTGAGCTTTTGACACCTTGATTTCGGCCTTTTTTACCAGTCTTACCTCCCACCTATCATGGAACATGTTGTTCGACGATGTACAGATGTCAAGGTCAAGGTCAAGGTCAACCTAGGTCATCTAAGATAATTGCGTTTTAGGCAAGCGGAATTTACTTTTTGTGAAGTTTTTTGACTGGATTTTTGGTAAAAGTTTCTCAGATCATGATTTCATGTAATATGGACACATAAACAATCGGTGCACACATCAGTATACACACAGACACACACAGACATACAAACACATATAATTGACCTTGACCTAACTTGACCTGAAATGACCTCAGCAGCAAAAACCTGGTCGGGTAGTGTGAGAAAGAGGTTCTAGCTGGCTTGGCACCAGAAAACGGCATCGTCATCGGTATATGATAAGCAGCGCACTTGATATCAAACGGTGACCCAAAACAGCAACATTTTTTAGTTTGACCTGACCTGGAAGGTCAATGACTGACCTGAGAAGGTAAAACTGGGTATCATTGGATTCGTCTCTTCCCAAAGAATCTTTTTGGTCTTTACCGCTAAGCTCTATCTCCAACAGGAACGAAATGGCGCGGGGGGGGTGTGGCAACCACCCCCCCCCCCCCATGTGCGTTCTAGGATGGAAAAATGGCATGTGCGGGCGAGGGTTAAGTTATCATTTTCAACAGTACGTTTCACCTGAAAACCTTTGAATACACCCGAGTACCGGGAGCCGAATATGGAAATCAAGTTGGTAACTAACTTTGGAAAATTCAGCGCTACTTCAATGCTATCCCAACGTCAACTTCAATATATATTAACACATGGTTTCCCGTGTGTAAATGGTTTTAACGCACGACGTGGATGGATTGGAGCACGAGTGTGTTAATGCACGAGTGAAACGAGTGCATTAACGCACGAGTGCTCCATTCCATCCACGAGTGCGTTAAAACCATTTATGCACGAAAACCATGTGTTAAACTAATTAATACATGCTTAACGGTGCGAATTTAAATTAAAATTAATCTAAGTCAATGACATTAAAAGGGCCTTTTATGGGAATTCTTAGAAGAAAGTCAATGACCCTTCCGAAAAACTTCAGTCGAGAAATTCATCACTGCACGAGCGTGCACCAATTTAAATTGGTGCACGGCTACCTTCGAATTAACGCACGGTTAATCTCCAGTGAACGCACCGTAAAGTATGTATTAATTCCACATATTCCATGGGATGTGTCCGACGTGTCCGAGACCATAAGACATTATTGCAGCAAAAACGTTTAAAGTAGACTGATGTGATCCTTTATTTCTACAGTTCATATATAATATTGAATAATGAAGAAAATAATGAAGAAATACTATAATTATCATTCATTTTCTTTTTAGAAGAGGGTACAGACACAAATCACGATATTCAAAGAGCGTAATTTCTTGCTTAGAAAACGCCCAAGAAACGTTAGGTTTTTTAGTACCAGGGCATCTCTATATTATAAGATCTCTATGCTGAAGCCAGCCCCCGTTCACGAGCTTCAGAATTCCTTTACCGTGACGTCATCACGGCGCATGAATTTTCCTTCACCCATAGAAATGCATGCAAAGCATGGTGTGTTTCAGGCGGGCTAAGGAGAAATCTAAGGCCTACATGTGTTCAAAAGACGTACCACTTAGCCAATGGATTCGTCTCATTAAGATAAATGGGGTTGAAATCGAAAAACATTCGGCCTATATTTATCTAAAATGGGCCAATCAAATGGTCCCTGCAACTCATAATGAAGGATTTCCTCTGCGTTGAAGAATTTGTTACAAGTGTTTTTTCATCAGCGACAGGGGAAATCCTTCATAATTGCTACCAGATTACTACCATATTCCCTCGCATTTCTGTTGCGCATTGCCTCACAAATAAGAGTTTTGTGAAGTTTATATTAATTTAATTGTCATATTTTGACTGATTTTGGCGACTTTCAATTATTTCAACGCAGCATGGATCAGATAGCTCTCATAGTTTGCTGAAGAATGTGGCTTTTGCTTGGTTATTTTCAAGTTATCTGTGATTTGGTGCGCCGTGATCGTAGCATTATACATATTATATCAACTTTAAAAATTGAATCAACCTTTGAAGTGAAGTTCACATGAAAAATCAAAAGTTCAAGCATAATAATTGTTTAAACATAATGATGCAACATGTGTCTCCCAGATGGAACTTATATTTCAATTGAAAACTGAAAATGGAAAACAAGATGGATCTGCGGAGTTACTGAGATCACAAGGTGCTCTTGACTGTTGGTAATTGAAGATGTTGAGAGAACTTGTGAATCTGCATACCAGTCCTGACTTGCTTGATTGTTTAAAACTATTTTAATTCTCATAATTGTGTAATGTGTAGTGACTGTGCACACTGCGCAGCACATGTGCGCAGAAATGTGCAGGTGGCTGGTAGGTGGGTTAAACTTCGGAGATGCAAATTTGGATGTCAGTTATAAAATTAATGGTTATGCCTTGTAGAGTAAGCTCTGCTGTTTTTGTTTTGTAATGTCTTTTTATAATTGTAACCTACAATGCTGTTAGTTTCATTTTTTATTAAAATGCTCGACCAGAATTTGCACTTGTTCATGCATGAATGGCTAAGTTTGGGGTGTTTATTCAACCCTGACTGCTCAAGTTTTTCAAAGGCACATGACACAGCACGGCTAGATCAGCTGGTACCTACCTGTTGACTATTTTTGTTTTTGGTGGTGATGTGTTTGCTGTTTGTCTTTTGCAAGGTGGTCAATGAAATAAAATAATGCATTATTTTGGAATGTTTCCTTGACAGAAGCCAGGAGCGGGATTGATGTGTGCTGGTGAATGAGATGGTTCAAAAGCATTATCTGATGTTTTTCAATGTGCATAAGCCATAACATCCCTTTCATACGCTGAAGTTTTAATAGCTTCTCAAGTCTCTGTCATTTTCCTGAAATATTGGTGTAGATAAGAGATATCAGTACCTTCTCAGAGGTACCTGCCTTCTGCTGGATGAATATTTAATTGGTTGGACGAAATGGACAGGTAGCCTTATGATAATGTAATGTGAAATATTATTTCTATAAAACTTTGAAAATGAAGTTCTCATATGTGCATACATTTTTGATGACTAAGAAAGTTTTCCACAAGAGTAGAAAATGTGGGAAAGTCTATCAAATAACACATTCTGAAGGCTCAATGCTGACAGAGTGCTGCCTCAAAGAATAATTGACTTGCTGGGTTACGAATATTTCTTTATTTTAATTTTCAAATGTAATGTACAATACATTGCAGTGAAATAACAAAAAAGTGCAGTAAAATAGTATTGGCGACGATCAAACAACACCTGCGCCATTGATGTCTGCAAAAATTGCTACCAGATTGCTACCAAATCCGTGACGTCACCACGGCGCCTTTATTTCCCTAGTGAACCAACCTGAGTAGTAAAGTAATCTTGACTGAAGCTGCCAAAACTCACGTGAGAGCTACGATATTGCACTTTGAGCCAGCGTCCTTTTGAAAAAAAAAAACGAACTATAAATCCCCCCGCAACCACATTCGCAGTCAAGGCTGATCATCAGCCGGTCGGTTCAGTGGGTAATTTCTGCTAATTGATTATGTCTTTTGTACTAAGAGCGGCTTTTATTTAATGGTTGGCTTTATTGGTGTAAATACCGCGCGGCACACGCGGGATTGTGGGTGATGAAGACATACTCGGCATGTTGCTGCTGTTGCTTGATAGACAACACCTTACACACAAACAGCTAGGCTGAAGAAATATTGCACGACCGAAATAGCACCACTTACAATCAAATATAAATGGAATAAGAAAAGAAAATGTGCTCCATCATGACAGTTGTTCCCTTTCACGCCGCGCTGTCCCGCTTTTGGCCGCCTTTACACCACCGTTCGCCGCGGTAGACGGCGCTGATCTGACGTTGGGGAGCCCCTTGCGCTCCTCACACCAAAGCCGGGTGCCGCTGCCCGGTTGATCCGATGAGTAGCCCGATTAGCACCGCGGCACGTTAGCATTTGTCACAACCGGGTGTCACCTGGTCCGACCGGCCTGCCACCTGGTGGCCGAATCGGCTACTACGAGACAGGACAATGAGCGGAGACGGGCAACGCATCGCGTCGACGCGAATCACAGCGGTCTGCAGCGCTGGATTTGTTGCACCCAGCTGTCAGAAAAGATGCGTTTTTCAACGCACTGACCGTTAATCTGATTAAAGCTGTCTCCCGACAAGCCCTTGCAAAGTGATGTAGAGATTTGCCGTGTCGGCAGTGCACAAGTAATATTTATCACCAATTGTCGTGTGTTTATATGGCTGATCTTGTGTTAACCCTGCATGTAATGATTTATAGTCCGTAATCATAACACAAAGGGATAAAACCAGTGCTCAGCACGCCTTCCTTTTCGAGGTAACGCAAGAAGCGGCGAGTCTACATAAATATGCTCTTATTTGGAGATAAGTACAGTCACCCCATGGGCCACATTCTGCGCGCTTTGGAGATGAAAGACAAGCTGCGTTACCGCTCTACGATGCCGCTCCCCAGCACTGAGTACAGCCCTGAGATGATCGTGCTCGCCCACGGCATGACCTGTTGCGGTCAGTGCAACTGGGATTGGGTGGCGACTCACTAAACGAGAACCACAGGTTCTGGTGGATGTGGTGGTCACACGGCGGTGGTCGCTCGGTTACCCAGATTACAGTAGCGGATTTCCACGCCTTTGTCTCCTCGTGACCTGCAATGTCGCTGTTGGTGAGGACTGAGGAGTACCTGAAAACTTCAGGTCTGGGGCTCAGCTGGAGGTCAAAGCGAAGGCTCAGAAGGGTTCATTTGAGCTCGGGCCACAAGCTGCAGCCACAAGGCGTGTTTTTTTATTGAATTTGTTCCGAATCAAGCTCTGAATGATTATGGAGTGAAAACAGTTAAGGATGTGTTTCTCTCGTACCTTTTTTTGGATTTCCTTGCGCCAGGCTGCTTCAGGAAAGGACCGATGCCGACGAGTTCTGCCTCGCGGGTCTTTTCTTGTGTGTCGCTACATCCTAAGAAGTGAGAACCGAACTTATATTTAACCTATGATTATATAAGAATATAGGAACTCTTTATCTCCGACTATGCGTTATAAATACATTCTAATCTCTAGAGCGAATGACCAGTCATCAGATCTCAGAACAGTGGACGGCACACAATGATCGACAAACGATGAACGATGAACGACAGCGGAAGCACCATCTGTTGCCAGGTGCAGCGCTGCGAACAAAAGGAAAAAATCCTCTACATCTCACACGCAGTGGCAAATTAGACGGATTAGGGCTCCTTCCAGTATACCGTGCGCTGTGGTTAACCGCAACACCAACGCGTGTATCAGGTTTCATCGTGTTCCCTGCTCCCCAACATGTCAGGCAGAGTGTTCTTATGCTGTTCTTTTACAGGGTGACTTGTTCAGATTGTGCGAGCGGTAGCGATGACGCGGAAAACGCCTGTGTTGTGTGACACTGCTAGGAGCGATACACCGGGATAGGGAATCTGTACAAATCAGGTCATGCGTTCAGGAGATTAATGGGTTGATACATGTAAGCGGACACCTTGAAACAGGCATATGGCAGCGTGGGTATATGTAGACTCGGCCGTATTATTGGCGCTGCAACCGTTCTAACCGCAGGAAGCCGTTCATCAGACAGCTGGATAGGGGTTTCTAATTGATGATGGTACAGGAAACTCCAAAGCCCATTAGCACTACTACATGAGCTGACTCGAAGATAGCGCGTCCTGGAATGCTCCCACCGAACGAGACCTTCAGTAATTCAATTTTAAACGCTCATCCCTTTCACCCAACCACGTTCCTGCGATATCGTTCAGCTAGAGCAAACAACATCAGATATATTTCTGCTATAGCCAGCATCGCTTACACCTTCCCCCAGGCTGCGATTGCCCGTCTCGGGCCAGTTTTACAACGTACTTGAATAAACGTTTTATACACACACCCTTCAGAGTGTAAATGATGACGGCCTCCGAGCGTACAGCCTCGAACATCTCGCTCGCTGACGACCATACATCTTGTGGTGGAATGCCCGAGGCTTATCTCGGCAACGTACACGGGCCGGGCCTGTTTTCCATTGTGTGGAAAACAGAGGTGACAGGCTGTAATACTAATCGGGCTCAATTTATACCGGCGTGTTAGCACTGGACTGGATGATGAATGGGAGGAGCTCTCAGCGATGGAGGATACTAATATAAATGGAAGCATCTGTTAAGATGCCAGGTGATAGGTGGGCGTACTCTGAACGATTAGAAATTGAATCCGGCGATTAGCTGAAAATATGCAGCTAAGTGGCCCGCATCTGCTGAAGTTAATCAATTACTCTGTGAAATACTGACTGTTTACCAAGCGGGAAGTGTTATAGCGATTGTCTGTGTGGTTGGGAACTGAATAGAGCCGGCCATCTATCATCATTATTCGTGGATGGAATGCCGTACACGTCTTCCAGCGAGAACCGCTATGATATACGCATGTATCGCGCGAAGGGAAAGGATGGGATTGACTTAAGAGATGACAGATATTAGCCACGAAGCATTAGTAGATTATTTTAAGATGAGGTGAGGTTGTTTGGTCACATTTTTCGAGCAGCTCCAAAGCGTACAAGAAATTTGGGTCTACGTGTCTTGCACGAATTGTAAATAAAATGGGATTCACAATTCTTTCCAGATTAAGAAAACTTAAACTGGCTTTTTACCATGTCACCGAAAATCTTCCCTCCGCTTCGGTTATAATCGAATGAGAGCAGACATGGCTGCTCTTAGTTGTAATGTTTAAAACAGGTTCGTCACTGAGTATTGAGTAAGCAATAAGCATCTGTACTCTCCACTCACCAGTGCTAGTAGGACGATGGGAGCGCTGACGCTCGCATGAAGCGCTCCACCGTATGGCAAGAGGGTATCGTGATTTTAATTACCGCTCTCCGCTAATTGTATTACCGGCCTCTGGTCCGTGTTGACATTCAATTAACCCCACCCCATGAAAACCAATAAAAACTCAGCGCTGCTGAGAAGAAAAACTTAATTGCCGGTAACCAACCCCGGGCTGATATTCCTCCAGCAAGCTTCCAGCGCAGAGCTGCGCCGATTATTGCATGAAAACGGTCTGCTTCCGAGACTCCGCACGGTCCCTAAGGAGATATATTGTCTTACTTAACGGTTAACAATTATCATTATTAACTGACCGTTTTCCTACCATGTTATGCTAATTAGCAAACCGTGTGGACGTGAGGAGCCTAAGGCGGCTGCCCCGGGCCACTCAGATTATTGTAGGGTGAGAGGTCCAGGCGTGTACTCGTATATAGCCTCTGAGTTTATGGTGGTGGTGGCAAATGCTGTTCAATACTCGGAAGGTGAGACATTTTACGGCGCAATTTGACGATTGGCACGTTATCAGACACTTGGCGCAGTCAATGGTGGCTGTGATGAATTTGATGGCATGTCTGCTTGTTGCCCAATGATGGCCAATTAAGGAGTCAATGACGGCCGAATATGCAATAGTTCCAGCATGTATGCCTCTGATGCGATGCAGGTAGTATTTGGCCGTCTATCAAAGGGCGCTCGTCTCTTGTATTTATTGTCACTGCCATTCGACAATGATGTGTTGGTCGGGTGTTGATCAGGGGCCTCACCCCACCCCATCAGGGTGTCGTTTCGCTAAACAGCGAAGCGGCGCCCGAGTTTGCGCGACCCGGTTCGGAACGCGAACAGCGGCCAGTTAGCGTTTGCCAAAACGCTCTGCCCTGTATCAAAAGTTTGTTTGACGAGTTGCCATCACAAAAAGAGCGCACTATGCTGATTGCTCTTGTGTGCTTGGAAGGACGGCCGGAATTTCGACGAGTCCCCCGGGCGGTGTTGTGTTGATGCGAACGCATTCCTCAGCTGTGTACGAAGAACCTGCAGTGACACAGGAAGGCCTTTCCGCGCTAACTTTGCCGTCAATGCCGGGGCTGTTGGAAGCAAACTTTGAAACTGCAGTGTGAAATGCTTCCATTATCGTCTAATAATACCCCACGGCCATAGTGGCCCGCAAAGGAGCGCCAACCAGCATGGAAAACTTGTGATTTATTACCACCTTTGAATGAGTGCAGTGTTTCAATGCAGTTTGAAGCTACCATGAGAGCAATAACATGGCGTGAATTTGTCTTACATAAGGGACACTCGAGGCATACTCGTATTGAACAAAATACCTATGTAATAGGTAAACGTAGTCATTCGTGTGATGTTAAATAAAATAAGCGCATAGTCTACGTCAGCGGCGGTGGGCAAAATATAATGCAGTTAATATTTCTAATACAATTAACATTTTTGTAGCATGCGTAAAGAGTAGCTGTTCGACTCTAAATCATTTATTTTTAGCTTAAAGTTTGGGATATTTTCCTGTGATTCGGAAAAAAATACCGCATACGGAAATCGTTTATTTTGTAATGTTTTATTTCTTTGTGCCAAAGACATCTACTTCCCAAGGAAAACGCAGTTAAGAGAACACTTTATACATGCATCCAAACTAACACAATCTTTTGGTGTTACGCCAGTGCGTATAGGACGCATCCCACGGTGTCCTGGCCCGGCCGGCGCAGCTGTACGACCTACACCTCATTACAAGATGGTATCGACTCTAATTGAAAATAGCCTGCCGGTGCGTGGTGCTCCTATCGGCGCCATTTGAATTGCCGATGGGGAGTGATGGGCGGGCCGGGCGGACCGCCGGACCACGCCGGGACCAGGGTGGGACCAGGGTGGGACCAGGGACCATCCGTTCCCCTACCCGACTGTGTGGGTTGTCCGACAGACCAGATTCCATCGGCGGCTCCAGAGAGTTTGTTTTGCCGATATCGGTGGAAGATTTAAATGTCGGCAATTAGTGAGTGGGCTCGCACCGGGCGGTGGCGCCGCGCTGACGGGCAGTGATGACGCCGGCGGGCGGCAGCGCGGCCGTCATCGGGCACGTCATCGGGCGTCATCAGAGCGGGACGGTGGGCGGTGGGCGGAGCTGGAGCGGCAGATCGCCACCAGATTCCCTCCCCGGTTTGGGCAGGGGCGGCGGAATGTGTCCGCCTTCGCCGGGCGGCGGAACAGAGAGGGTCGCGCCGCGGTACGTCAACGGAGGACCGACAGCCGACACCCGGGCGGGGTACAGCTGTTTTTAGGGCGGCATGGCGTGCTTCCCTGTGTAGTTTGTTATGACATCAGATTCTGCTTATGTGGTCAATGGTCCAGCACACGCACATGCATCTTAATATAAAAATCAGCTGTCGGTACGTCTGATGACATGACAAAAGAAAGATAAGAATACAAAATGTCCTAAAATCTAGACGGTCGGTAGCGATATGTAAATTTGGTTCCCTTATCGCTATGTGCATTAAGCCATTTGTACTTGCATACTGCTAATTTGACTATGCACATAAAAATGTATTAGCACTGAACACATCAGCTTCAATAGAAAAAGCATTGGAGGATGTTGTGTTACACTCATACACAACAGAGCACTTATCTCATCTTTATCATCTTGGTTGTAGTAATCTGATGTGATTTTATACCGTTCACTAGGACGCATACAGATAACCCGGAATGGCCACATTGGACGGTAGGGCTCGGGGCCTGCGCATTGTGCAGCACGCCCTATTCAGTCAGCTTCAGCAGACTTCTTAGTTTTTGGTTGTCAATCCGTCCTTTCAAAAATCCGAACTAAACTTATCTGAAGAAAAAAAATCCGTACGAACTAAAAAGACGATCATGGAAGCTGGTTTGTGACGTAAGGTCATCGTCGCCGCCATTCATCAAAGCCTCCCACAAGTCGCGCGGATATGTTTACTGGTAACTGCTGCTCATCGTTTTCACTGTTCACTTTATAGTCGGGATCCCACTCACTGTCTGTTTTCGACAGCACCGTTACACGATCCACCTACGTCACAGCCGGCTCGGGTGACGTCACAGCCATCCCAGTGACGTCACCAATGGGCGAGCGCCGTAGCGCCGGTGCCGGCTGACAATGCCGTGTGCAACAATGCCGATAATTTTCCGTCGTCACGACGCGGCGCCCGTCGGTCGCGCCGGCGCGGCCAATGGCCCATTCTGGCCGGCACAAAGCTGGGCAAGCGGCCGACACAAGCGCTCATCTAATTACAGCCGGCGAACGGTGACCGAGCTGTCCCGGCGCGCTCAATGCGCCGGCTAATTTGGCATTCAGAGGGGCCGATAATGGAGCTCGGCTATCGGGACGGGGCGACGTGAGAGCACGGTGGGTGGAGGGCCTCGGTGGGGGACGGGGAAAGGGGGATAGACGGCATGCTGAGCTGGGGTTGAGGTGAGTCGTAGCGTCTGCGAGAAAGATTACTGGGCGAGTGTGATATAGGAAATGATTCCGTATGGCATGAGTCAATGCATCATTGATTCAGAGCAAGCTCATGATGACACCCATGAAGTTTGGTTTTCAAAAGACACTACGTCAAAATGCTACAAAGAAAACATGGTGACTAATAATCACCAATTACGAACTTCTAGGCACCTGATGCCACTGACAACTTCTCTGAAATATTGACGGATATAGATACTTGCTACCGGCATGCATACAGTTATGACGAACTATGGTTCTGCGAGCCACGAACGTGAACAAAGCCGGATCCAGGATCGATCTTTAGTATGTCACATTAGGTTCACATTTCTGATTTGATATGACAGCACATGTCGAGCTGTTTTAACACCGAATGACGAAGACGACGACATGATCACACTAATACGCCAAATGTAAAATCAGCGAGTCTTCGACGAACACTTGTTAAGCTCGAAGTTAGCTAGTTCCTCGGAAAATGTAATCCCGGGTAATAGCGATGACAGTTGAAGATCATCACGTTCTGAAATGCATACGATTAAAGGACATGATTTTACATACATTGATTTTATTTGACACCAGTGAAATATTAAGGCAGGGCGAATGTTTATTTTCTTTCGAAGAATGGCAAGCAAGAAGTAAGTTCTTTCAAGGCCGGCAATTCACTCACAATTCATTAGCGCCCCCAGCATCGATCGATTCGATAATAATATCTTGTCGCATTCGGATTCGGGAATGAGTGTCCGATAGTCAAAATAAAATAAAGTCACCCGCTGGTGCCAATGCGTTGTGGCACCGCATTTGATGCACTGAAATCACGAGGAGCTATCGCACCTATACTCGTAATGCTGATCATAGAACCAGACGCTATTGACCTCATTAACGTTACAGGGATGGTGATGATCTAAGGCCGGTGCTGTTTAAAGGCAACATTCAGGAATCGTCTGCCAGCAATCCAGATAACGCTAATGCGTATATCGAGTGGACTAGTACGGGACCCAGTCTATTGGCCGGGCCTATATTCAGCTAACTGGGATGTTGAACTGACTAGATAAGGGCTGGCAAACTTCTTTTACGCTTTATGACTTAATTCATTCACATGTATTGGAGCAAATCGCAGACCACTGCACTAAGATACATGATTGGCGTACATTGTCCAAAGTTGACTACCAGTTTGCACAATGATAATATTCTATTAGCAGAGCTGAAACAAGATTTAATAGCGACGGAATCAGTGAGATGGAACGAAACAGCACTTAATTAGTCCGCTCTCGCTAACTCAGACAGGCAGCTCTCTCTAAAGCAGACAGCCATCTGGCAGTTGGTCCATTGCACCTTTCACCGTCAGCGCCCTGGGAGTGTGTCGGTCATGTTTTCACGTGGGACTGTGATTGGAGTAGCGGCGCTCGGACGGGAGTCCCGTCTCCGAGCCGTAGGCCGTCCGTGACGCAGCCGGCCGCTTAACTCAGCCCGTTTAACTCGTGTGCACCGTCTTAGCATCGCCCCGTGTGATTACATTGTATCTTAGCCCACAGGGACCGTTAGTAAGTATATCAGAAGACCCCACACGCCGGCCAGTCCTCGACCGGCAAGGTCGTTACCGTACTCTGCTAATTCTCTTTATCCGCCTCCGTTCTCCGGTAATTGGTAGATTTCAGCTGCGCTCGGAGGATCACGGAGCTAGGGAAATCACGCTACAGCCTACGGCGCCAACCCGTAATTTATCTCAGGTTTAACGGCAACTACAAACGGCCTTGCGGCTGCTATGACGCACAAAGTAAACATGAACTGGGATCCTTCAGAGCGTGCACGCTTATGGCATTTTACACGGATTACTCGTCGCAAAGTGCCTATTCTGAGAGACCAGGCTCGGCCTTAATTTGGTCGGAGCCGATTCTGACCGCCCGTGGCGAGTGCTAGTGGTGCGCTTGCCAGTCCCGTCCCTGGCACTTGGACAGCCACAGCAGCGATGCAGTGAGCACCGATTGAACCACTGAAACTTATAGCGACTATGAAACGGGAGACAGAAGACCTGCCGATATTGACAGGCAGATGGACAGACCCACCGTACCGAGCCCCCGGCACTGACAGAAGGGTCCACAGACCCGGGACGGTGGCTACATGAGGGTAGCAGACTTAACCGGTACCCTCAGAGGAGCCGCCGCGGCCGGCCGGCCGGTCCGGGCCGGACCCCCGCCGGGCGCCCTCCTGCGAACACGGCCCTCGGCGGCCTGACCCGGTTACAGAGGAGACAGGGCAGGGAAGGGAGGCTACCGGGCACCGCTGTCACCGCGTCCATCGGCACTAATCACCGGCTATCTACGGGACGAACGGCGTCGGCTGCGCCCCGCCAGGTCACCAAGGTCACCGGCGCGGCCCGACCAAGGTCACTCGGTCACGGCGAGTGGCCCGAACGGAGACGGGAAATTAGGCGATTTTTCCGGCCAGTCTCCGCCGGTAGTGGTCAGATGATCTCCGAGAGTGGGATATTTTCCTCTATTTCAGCTGAAACTCTGACCACTGAGGCCGGCGATTGAGTCGCAGAACCCGTTAGGCTGGCTGAGAGCGTTTGTGTGCAAATGGGTTCAGTGAAAATGCAATGGCCTTAAATTGCATAGGTAAGCCGAGCGGACCGTTGCTGCATCGCCCGCCGTTATGTGCAACTGGCATGGCAACATTGGTAAGTACATATCATTATTACACTTCCAATGGGCGCTAACGACTAGCCAATTCGGAAAACACGACGCCCCGTGTGTGTTCGCGGAAACCGTGCCCGGCCGGGTTTCCTACCATTAATCGCCATTTATCTTTCCGGCGTGTCAGTGGCTGCGGCCGTAGCGCCGAAGCAGCTTGTAGCACAGAGTGAAACCGCTTCCGCCCGCGGTGCCGTAGCTGGCCGGGTATAAAGGTGTGAATTCACACATCAATGGGTGATGGTTTATTCAGGCCCCGACGCCCTGCGCCGAGTTACGACCAAATATGAGGTGATTGGACCACCTCATGCGCCGTTGGCCGACGTAAATGATATTTACTGGCCGGGCGCAGTTCTGGAAACGACACTAATCTTGAGATAATTTAGCTTCCCGTAATCGAGGCGCAACATTTACCCGCTCATAAAGAGAAATCAAGATATCATATCTAGCAAAGCGACACACGGCGAAAGCGGTCGTTCATGCCACACTCTGTGCATTTGTGATGAGTGCCGGAGCCAGCCATTCCAAGCTCAAACTGTGCACATTCATACTGGCACTAATGTCATGTCATACGGGGGTGTCAAGCCAGCAGTCAATGGCCGAGTTGGTCGGTCATCATTCATTGATTCTCTGAACCGATCACTGGAACAAGCGCGCAAAGCATTGCTAAATAACGACTAACAAGCCATGCAATGAGTATTCGAATACTCCAGTAATCTACTTCTGCAGCACTCCAATACTCAAATGCTCACACGATCTCTCACTCTAGCGCTTGAACAGACAGCACCCCATCATTCTAGACCTCCAACACACTAACAATCCAAGCCTTCAACACTCATAAGCTCCAACACTCCCAACCCTCCAACACCCCATCTAGGAGTGCTCCATGGAGCAGTGCGTTCGTTCGTTCTTTCGTTCCTGCTGCAGCGGGCGCCTGCAATTCGCTCACATTCCAGCCGACCATCACTGCAGCGGTGGTCGGGGGCTGCCCTCACGAGCTGAGCGCCCAGCTCGGTGGCAGGATGCCGGTGTGCCTCCTCGTGCACGATTTGTGGCGGGGAAGCGCGCCAGCCGCCGGCTGTGTGGCCACCTAATCATCGTCAGATTTATCGAGCGAGATGCAGGAGGCAGCGAGGCGATCAGGCAGACGCTCGGGCAGACGCTCGACCAGACGGGCCCCGCGTGCTGCCAGCAGACGCCGCCGGCGAGCGATCCCACCCTGACGGACTGTGGGAACGACAGCGGCGCAAATATTCGTCCGCAGAGGAAGTGGTGGAGCACCATGTCACCACCACTGGCTACTGGAGAACTGTGTGGGAAAATAAATTAATATGTGTTAGCGGCCGTGCAGCCGGCGCTGTCACACAAGATGGCAGGTGTTAGGATAAGTGCACGGCAAGATGGAAGAGTAGCGTGCAGCGTGCACACACCGAGCTCCGGCGAACCGGCAATCTCAGTGTCAAAATAATAGGAAATATGAAAGTGACAAGAATGAGCAACGCCACACCACTAATAACATACTCAGCAGCTGTAATTTTCGGTCATATTTCTCGCCAAATGTTCGTGCTGAAAAGCTCGTGAACGCGCCGAATTACCGGTCACATGCTGCGCCACTTTGGGTTCGTTTTGTCACAGGCCTAAATGGGCCGGAATGGCCACGCGTGTCAATCGGCATTACATTCCAGCCACCCCTAACCCTCCCCCCCCCCCACGGCAGGGGTGAAGAGGTGCGTTTCACGTCGCTGCAGCACGCCTGAACGAGGTGCCACACAACGACCGGGTAACACCGGTGTGACGGCTCGGTAACAGCCGTTGTGACGGTCCGGTGGCCGTCTCGGTCGGCCGCAAAACGGGCAGCTATACGGACAAGGCAGTGGTAATGTGTGCTCGGCTGGTGTATGACGTCAGTGGCATGGGACGCCAGTGGAATGTGACGTCAGTGTGGTGTGATGCCAGTTATCTATGACGTCAGTGTTCTATGACGTCAGCAAGGGTGCTTGTAATTCAGCACTTGTCCTATTGACGTCTGTTGTAGGCTAAAAGTATGTATTTTGATGACATTTTCGACAGTCACTTACAGCCATTCGATGACTCAACCAGACTAAAAGTAGTTGGCTCTGCCAATATATTAGAAATATTTGTCCTGTCAGCACCCTTATACCGTCACTTATATACCTGGAAGGGAAAACATTGCATCCTATTTTGCAAAGTACACGTCAGTCGCGAACATAATACAATATGCAAAACACTGCCGCGCGGTAAGGCACACCGGCACTGAAATCACGAGTCCCAAACAAGTTATCATTAAAACTAACGCTGCAGTAACACCTTGCTGGCTTAATAAATTAAGACACAAAGACGGCAACAAACAAGTGAGTATCGACCCGGCTGTCGAGGGGCTGTTGGGGGACCACTCACAGCACCATGCAGTTTCCATTACCCGTACAGCCCAGGGGTAATTCAGACTGGAACTGGCTTTGTGCTGCTCGTCCATGTGACCAATTATGCAATGGGACGAGACACACAGAATCGTGTTGCACGCCCCGCTTCCGACCACGGCTAAATCATGTCGCGCATAATGAACTGAGCTGAGTTATGGGGGCCGCGATACCGGCGCTCGCTACCGCTACATCGGACGGCACACGCTACCGTGGCCCAGTCGACAGACCTGCCAAACGAACCAACTAAATGACACAGCATCGTTGCTACTGCAGACGCTTGAGCCCGACGAGGCATACGCGCCCTAACCCAACAAGTACAGCAACACCAACCGACAGGGCAGAGAGCCGGCAGACTCAGTGCGGATTCATTCTGGTGCGACAGACGCGGCGTGGCTTACATACCGGCGAGGCAGACGCGGCGTGGCGTCACCGTTCGTCCACTGATGCTACTGACCACACTCAGTCCCACGGCTATGTAACCAGTAACACTCAGCTTTAAGCTTACCAACTGATACACGGACAGTACAAGTAGCGGCGGAACACCTTCAATTAAGGGGGGGGGGGGCACTGCCGACTTTTGGTCCCATTCTTTCCATGCAACGCCCATAGGGCTAATGTTAAAATGCAAAAATCAAAGAGGGGCACGGTGCCCCGGTACCCTCCCCGTTCCGCCGCCTATGTACACGGAAGCGGATGCATGAGGGTCTCGTCATGGCTGCCGTCGCAGCAGTGGCCGTTTATGGCAGCAGATTAGCACGGGCCATGATGGACGCCGCCGCCGCCGGCCAGAGGGACCGCTAAGTGATGCCGTCAACGTGACGCATTGGGAATGGCGCAGACACCAGTGACCTCAGTGACTCCCACCGCAGGAAAATCTACTGAGATTAGAGCACATCCTGCAAATGTGTTTGGAATTAAGGAAGAAATGGATGAAAATATGATGGCGAGAGCCATTTCGTACCGTTCAATTTTGCAATGCGAACTATATAGCATGGTTAACTTCAGTAAAAATATGAGTGCTTACTTACTGCTGTTGTGAATACTGCGATGACATATTTGATATCAATACATGGAAGCCAGGTAATCTGCTCGATTATTAACTTTATTCTTGGGCCTACGACGTGACAGATTGAATTGCTGTAATGCACGTATGCACAAACTTGAACAAAAATACAATGCGTAACTGGTGCACGTCACTAGAATAAAAACTAAAAAGCAGTGAAGCTCACCCCACAATTACCAGCCAAACGAAAATATAATTAGCACATCAGATCGTAGTTAACCTTAAAGTTCACAGGCATACAGCCGCTACTTACTAACCCTATCCGATGGTAACTTAATTGAAGAAAATTGCGGCATGCATCATTTTCTAATTAAAACAAAGCCATAAATAGTCGACCACATGTGACATGACTGAAATGAAAAACTTCGGAAGACTACCGAAAGGTTTTCCATCAACGGTCCCCTATGCATCTATCGATGAAATAATTTCATTAAAAAGATTCGATAATAAGTTTCCACTCGATCGGTACACGCTGATACAGGAGTGTTAAATTCGATAACCTGTAAATACCCTGGTTAATTGCGACTCCCAGGGTAGCGCAATAGCCCATGACTGTTGATTTCCGTCCCATTATCGGGCGTACTAATGAGGAAATAGCGTGCTCATGTACCACATTGATTTTTCAACGCTGGAGCAAAGAAATGCGAGCGAACGGAGCCAAATATCGCTATGTATGTTGACGGCGACATGAAATAAATCCAGCGACTGGGGTGACTTTCGACCAGCACTCCACGTCTATCAGAATTATGTAACTGCTGATGAACAAAACTAAGCATATAAATAATGCATGATGGCCTGTGAAGTTTGACGCTGAGAAACATACAATGTAAATTTAAGCTGCAATTTTCGCATTTAATTTGGACAGAAATGCCGTATCATAAACAAACTGACGTTGTTTCCTGATGCACAAAATCATTTAAATGCACAAAGCCACTCACAAATTGCGTTTCAATGCTTGCTAAGTGCAAGACTTAATAGCCAATAACCAAGACGGAAAAGGCAATTTGGTGATTGTCACCGGCATATGAATAGGCACGTTATTTGATCATTCATCGAAAAGGATCGTTCATAGCAATGCTGTATCGAAAAGGGAGCTAGCCTTAATGGAATACACATTATTACACACACAAACACACACAATGAAAACGCGACAGAAGCAAGCTCAACATCTGCCCCGCACACAACCGGAGTCAAACTGCCTTTTGAGAGCCCTTGCAGAGTGCGCCCTTCGCTCCATTCCCCATTGACCGATCCAGTCGAGGTCCGCAGTCCAGCCGCGCCCTCTGGGTACCATCCGCCGCACGCGTATTTACAAATTGCAACCGAGCTCCGCCGTGGGGTAAGGTGGGCAGGGGTTTTCGCACTACGGCTGCGGTTGAACTACCGTCTGTGGTAGAAACTTCAGGACGATGGCGCGTTTCATACGAAATGTGGCGCAATGTTCGTTTGCTTCTGAATCTGAACTTTTATTGTTATTGCCTTGGTTATTGCTGTGAATTCTTGAAGTGGGAGTGTTTCAATAACAATTTGTGGATTATTTGAGTTTCTTTATATAAACATAGAATAGTATTATGAAACATCGTGTGGAAACTGCAAATACTGATATGATCAATTACTTAGTTTGGGAATTGATACACATTTTGTAGAGATTTGTCTGGCAAATGGTGTAACAAACCTCAAGCCTATCATGATCTGAAGCTGTTGTTGTTGAAATCAAAATTGCTTTGATGTTACATAGTATCTTGTTGGAAAGACTGGAGCATGGTTCAAGATGATGTGTAAAAATTCAAGATTTGTGGGAAAGCTTGTGACTGAAGAACGCTGAACGAAAACAGTTCTATATGAATGGCTCAATCAAACATGGAAATGGACAACAAAAGTAAAGTTTCAACATTCCAGCATGTGAGAATAACTTCAGAAATTCATAATTCTTGTAGTATTGCATTCTTCTTATGTACAGTTATATGTTTTGTTAGGGTATTTGAAATTCATTGTGTCAGTTGAGATATAGATGGATTGCGGACAAATTTTAGAATCATTGCATGGTAGTTAGGTATAAGGTACTTGTTCAGTTAAAAGGTATGTGATGAATGCCATGAGAAGGTTTTTTATGATTTAATATATGGTCGTTGTTGTACCTACAAAAATGCAAGCTTACTAGCAACTAGTTTCTGAATCAAATCAAAAGTATTTGCCATGAATGTAAATATGTACCTGCAAAGTATGTCAATAAATTTGTGTGATGTTGACCAGAGAGCTTTATCATCTGGGCATTTATGTCGCTTCAGTTCTTACATTAGGTGTTAAGCATAGTAATTACGGATGAACTTTGTGCCAATATCTTCAATGCACAATGTATGTAGCATGTCTGCAACCCTCACTGATCCTGCTATAGCTATAGGCATTTGGCACCAGCAAGACCAAGGGCATGAACTTCACAGTTGCTCAACCTTTTGTCATGTACCACCAGTCACTTTTTTACTTAAGGTGCACATAGCAGTGCACACAACAATGTGCAGAGGGCCTACACAAAAACAACATGATTGGTGTGCACTATGCACAGGATTGTACCCTGATTATTTGAATGTTTTGCCCTGGGCGTGAGCGTCATTTTTCCAGGAAGGTACCTCTGCAGGTGTTGTGGTAGGCTAGGTTGAATTGGGTCAAGTTAGGCGAAGTAAGGTGGTTAGGACCCGGTCAGACCGTAAGGCCTGGTCAGGTTGATTTTAATCTTTCATTCTAATTTGACATAGATACCTATTACCTGTGTTTTTGCTCCAGCCTGAATTTCATTAGGTTATGAGTTAATTTTGCTTTGTTTTTATCTGTCTTGTTTTGTGCTTTTGTCCCTTATATTTTGCCCCATAGGCCATAGGCAAGGGTGGAGCTTTTCCAGGGAAGGTGGTGGAGCATGATTGGAGGCGCTCAACCAGACGGCATAGGAGGGCACGGTTTCTGAACGCGCACTGATGCCTGATTCAAGCCACGCTGTCTTCATGCGTGGCGGCGCGCTACTTAAAAGTCCCTAAAAGAACGGGAAGTGATGCCGATAGAACCTTCAATCATTCTGGGCTAACGCTTATGACTTGGAAAAAGTCGTGATCCCAATTCAATCGAAAACCTGTGGGCTTTTGTTTAGCAGGAGGTGTATGAACAGCCAACCGCCATAAGCACTGCTCAACCGCAGGCACAGGTTTGGACGGCGTTGGTCCGCATCAAAGCCAGTGTGCTGGAGAATCCATTGGCTGAAAATGCTCCAGAACATTCGCCACTGTGTGGGTTCCTCATTTCCTCTCTGACTGTCCTTTGAAACCACTCCAAAGATATGCAGAAACCAACGAGGTGAGTAAACGAGGTGAGTAAACTGTGTATTTTTGAAAGGTGGCTACAAGCTCAGTTAAATGAAAAGTACCAGATTGTTTTGCTTTTACAGCGGGAAGAAAGGTGTCCGGATAATTTCGTTACACCCCCTGTGATGTTCGAATGGTTGCTAAATTCGAAATCAGCTAAAAACTAGCCTAGAAACATGTAAAACTCGAAAAAGTGAACCGAGGTCATCAAAGGTCATTGAGCTGACCTGACCTTCAGGTGACCTTGACACCCACCCTAATGCATGGGACCAGCATCACATCACATGTTTCAACGCTTGAAACCACGTGAAGACTGCAACCGCGCGGCTAATGCGAGCCGACATACGGCGAATCGCGATTCGGGCCAAACATGGTCTCGAGAAATAGGTCACAGGTCAAAGGTCATTTGGGTCAGGGTTATGAAATTTTCAGGATAGGTGTAAAATTGATAAAAACGAAGGTATTGAAAGTTTCGTCGCGATCGGACGGTTTTTACGCGAGTTACTCACGAAAAACCGATAATGCGCACCCAAAAAGGCAGAAATATGCAGATGCGATATCCTATGCTGCGAAAAAAGGTGAATCATTTTTTAACGTCGCCGACGAATTGTAATTGCCCTAAGCTCAGGCAGATGTATGGTAGAAAATCCCCCAAGTGAAATACACTACGGCGGAAATAAAATACCCTACGGCGGAGCTCGGTTGCAATTTGTAAATACGCCCGCCGCACTATGACACAGCGCCGCCGCTGACGCCGCCACTTCTGAACGATGAGCCGACCCAAAATTGAATTAGCTACTAGCTTCAGCGTCGGCGGTCAAGACAAAAGGCGCCGGTGGGGCGGCAGCGCCCGGCCGGCGGGCGTCTCAGAACCGCCCGTCACCGTCGCCGTATTAGCGGCCGCCACGCTCGGCTATACAGAAAAGGTTAAGAGATGTTATTACTTCAATTAAATTGGTATTGCGCGAATCAAGTGGTTTAATAAAGAAGAATGAGTCGGCTGCCGTGCGCCTTTATCTCGGCAGATTGCCACGGCGGCGGCACAATGCACAGGGGCGATCGGCCCGAGAGCCGGCAGCGCCGGGCCGGCCGCCGCCCCGCGCCGACCCGAATTAATAGTCAACACAATGCAACCGATTTTGCCGCCATCAATTTGTCGGGAAAAAGCGTGGGAACCGGCGCTCGGCGTGCAACGAAACCGTCGTGTCATTTGGTGATGGCCCGCCGAGATAGGACGGCGTCCCGCGGCGAGATGGGGAGGGGGGGGGAGTGACGTGAGGAGCCGGATGCAAGGGTGGCGGCCAGCACAGCTTCAGAAGGAAGAAGAGGTGTCAGCTCCTCGCTGCCCTGTGGCCGTTAGCACGTAACACAACTCTGCCGTCTGCCTATTCGGTAAATGTGTATGGCATATACAAATGTAAACTTATTGGAAAATCACTGAAGATGACGATTGACCATTACAAGGATTAGAAACAGTCGCGAAAAAGGCACGAGCCTTCAGGATTGATATCCTGGAATCCGTTTTCCGTTTCCCGTTTTCTGCATAGCAATATTTGACTGTAAGCTATCTTTTGTTCCTCTACAATTAGATAAAGGTAACATATAATTGAATGCAGAGTTATAATTAACATGAATTCATTAGACTTTACCGCATGTCCTTCTCATACCTACCAACGAGACCCCGCGTGCGCGCACTCCATCCATCCCATGACAACATTACCGCTAATATAAAAATAATGATACGAACTTAATATGCTTGAATTAGCGTGCTACTTGCACTAAATTAGGTCTGTTTAACTCGTGGGCAGCTATCAGAGTCGGAATTCGGGAGTCCATTATGTTCATCTGAGGTACGCAGGGCCTCAATTGAGGCAGTCGCCTGGCGCAGTGCCCGCCGCGGGGTTCTGCTGGCCGCCCGCAGGGCTCCAATGCCCGCTACCCGCTGCCCGATTCGCGCTGCCCCTAATGGTGACAATTAGACCCAGCTAACCACACGGGCATTGCGAGATGTTCAACATGTTAACGATACTTTATTCAGCAATTACTCACCCGAGTCTGGGATAATCACAGCTTGCACCTTGTAACTGCGAGTCTCATCTGTTTGACACTGGGCTGTTGCAAGAATGATATGAACGCCTTTCAGGTCTATTATCCTCACACTATCTCGCGCGTCGACTCCCGAAATGTCGGGCTGATTGCTGAGCCATGTTCTCAACTCTAAACGGATCTCTTGTGGCCACCGTTCTCCGGGGATTCCAGCTTACAGAAATAACGGCAAGAGACACCAACGCAGTAGCGGGGCAAACAAAAATAACGTTACGCCTAATGCCCGTGTAAGCATTGCGCCGCGCCCCCGGGAGCGACTAGCGGACACTATTAATAACAGTGCTTTTCTTCTGAGCTCGGATCAGGCCGGTTACAAGCGCCGCGTGGGGACTTAGTGGGCAGAGGGGGTTCGGCGGCGCGCGGCCGCGCCGACACAACCATTAGTGGGTCACGACTGAGGCCCGTATCACTCACACACCCAGTAAGGACACCGCGCCGACAAATAGATTGGTGATTTTTGGGCGTAGCTACACAGCTCTGCTGCTGATGAAAGTTGGACTTGGCGGCCGGAGAGTGGCCGGTACCGAGAACTGGAAGTTAGGCGCTATCGCCACCTTGAACGGTAGCTAGTGCGGCGGATTGTGCTCTCTACGAGAACATGAGGCCCTGTTAGAGAACATTATCGTGGTATGTAGCGACGGGCTGAGAGTGGGCGCCGTTTAACTACTAATATTATTTACTAAAATGAGCATAGCCGTCACCCTGCCCTTCCCTTCTTTCTCATCATCACTCCGAGTCTGGTCCGTATCAGCACCCCTACAGAGTCTATTAGCCTCAAACAAAGCCGCCTTCCGCCCAGCCCCCTCCCAAGAAACTTCTCTTCTGACCAGTGTCCTCGGGTGGTTCTCCGTCTCAAACACATCCCGGATAGTGACCCGACATGACATGTCACATGAGGTGATCTGATGTGCTTCTCTCGACGGGTGAACAGGGATGGCCATTGGCCGGTCGTTACGCTATCACTTAACAGAATGTTAGAGCGGAGCCTGATAGAAGTTCGCTGTCGCTGTCAAATTCGTACTTGTCCTTTTGTCAGCTTAGACATCATGGGTCCTCATAAGTCCGACGATGGGCCTCTAATTAGATCATGGCGCATAATGGGACGAGAAAGGGTACCATTACACCATGTCAGCGGTGTGAGATAAATCTCTCTCATGCTCTGCATGCGAAGTGCAGACAATAGCTCTGCCGCTGTTGACTAGACTCAAACACCTAATAACCGTCTAGTGTCCACTCTCCAGTGGCCATTCGCCCATCCCCTGGTCCTGTGACATCACACCATCCTTCCAGACCACCAGACGTAAACAAGACGTACTCTAAGGACGAACAGCGATCAAAGTAAGATGGTGCACCATATAAGGGTCGGTGACGAATGAGATGCATCGATGAGGCCGTGCATTGTGCATTGTGCAATGTGCATCATGACCATGCGCTGACCGGCGGCAGCGTCGACAGGGGACAGCGGGAGCGGCCGTTTGCCAGCGGGTAGGTCGGCATATTGACATCAAAAAGCGATATTTAGGTATAAGGCTTATCCGTCGCATCCGATTCTCAGAGAAAGTTGAATCATTTCTAGTGCGCTTGTAAAAAGTGGTTACTTTTTTCCTTGTTGTAATTCAGTGGGATATATTGTGCTAAATGCATTCAAAATCATGAATATTTTCTCGAAAAAGCAGCCCAGCATACTCAAAGTGAAATAACGTCAGGGAGGACCGTTCAGTGCACAGTGCACACCAATGTATCCTTAGCAGAAATATCAGCGTTGAAAATATTTAGAACATGCGCATCACTTTACTTGTTATACTTATATATAACTCACGTTATCTTAAGTTAACTCCGTAACGTTCCCATCACCCTTTACTTCCGTCTCGATAGTATTACTCTTTGGCTGTTGGTCGGCCTCCCGTCCCTCGTGACCGCGCCCTTGCATCGTGCATGCGTGCACGTATACATACGCGGTCCGAAAGACAGGTGACGGGCGAGAATAAAAAAAACGAACAAAGAAACAATATAAAGCGGATCTGACCGCCAGCTAAGTTCTTATGCCTACCTACTCCTACGAGACACCTTAGGTGTTGCGTGACTGGCGGTGACGGGGTGGACGGTGGGGTGAGGTCGCCTGTGTCGTATAGGTGTCTCGCTCTGCTGCCACGTCTGTCGCTCTCGGGTGGCGAGCGACGACTGGCGGACGGCGACGCGCGCGGCGCATGCGCGGCGCCACGACGTCAGCCGGCAGTACGTTTGTGTGCGTTACTGTTAACTACCATATAACTCACGTTATCTTAAGTTAACTCCGTAACGTTCCCATCACCCTTTACTTCCGTCTCGATAGTATTACTCTTTGGCTGTTGGTCGGCCTCCCGTCCCTCGTGACCGCGCCCTTGCATCGTGCATGCGCCAATCTTGGTGAGTGACTGGCGCCCCGGTGCCGCCGTGCTGCGGCGGCGGGCCAGCGGCGGCGGCCGCGGTGAGACCTGCCGGGCCGGCCACGCCCTGGCTGGCCGGCGGCATCGCAGGTAGCTGGTGGGCGGTGCTCGGCCGTATCTGGTCGGCTGGTGCCGGTTGGTTGACCGGCGGCATCACGGGTAGCTGGTAGGCGGCGGTCGGCCGTATCTGGTCGGCTGGTGCCGGTTGGTTGACCGGCGGCATCACGGGTAGCTGGTAGGCGGCGGTCGGCCGTATCTGGTCGGCTGGTGCCGGTTGGTTGACCGGCGGCATCACGGGTAGCTGGTGGGCGGCGGTCGGCCGTATCTGGTCGGCTGGTGCCGGTTGGTTGACCGGCGGCATCACGGGTAGCTGGTAGGCGGCGGTCGGTCGTATCTGGTCGGCTGGTGCCGGTTGGTTGACCGGCGGCATCACGGGTAGCTGGTGGGCGGCGGTCGGTCGTATCTGGTCGGCTGGTGCCGGTTGGTTGACCGGCGGCATCACGGGTAGCTGGTAGGCGGCGGTCGGCCGTATCTGGTCGGCTGGTACGGGTTGCCACATCGCCGGGCCTGGACTCCCGAGTGGTGTGAGCGGTGCTGGCTGGAGACCACATACCGGCTCAGTCGGACCCGGCTGGGGTGGTACGGTGCCAGGGTAGTGACCGTGTGCGGGCGTCCACTGCTGCTGGTTCTGTGTCCACGGCGCCGTGGCGGGTGCATGTCTGGCGGCGTCCCCTATCTGGTGCGTCGTGTGGGGACCCTGCTGTGTGATAGATGGCGCAGCAGTAGCTGCGCTGGACCCTGTGCCGGCCCGCGCTGGGCTGCCTGCCACGGGCACTAGGGAGGCCTGAGGCTGTCCGAACGTCGGAGGCGGTGGCTGGGAGGCTGCGACTGATGACGTGTGCAGCGGCGCCACCGCCCAACTGGGGGCGGCTGGGTAGTCGCGCTCCGGTGGGGCACCTGAAGCGAATAAGACTGTGCTGTGAGGTGCTGTGGGCTCATGCGGCTGCTTGTGAGTTACTTTACGAAGAGTCTTAACAAGCCGGTGATAGTGCAGGTGGAAATATATTGACTAACGAGCGACATTGACGCGGCGACATTAATGGTTGGCGGTTACGGTGTTACACTTAAACGTCAATGTCTGCTCCCTATTCTCGTGCCCCACCTGGTCTGTCCCCGATACGAGACAGGCGACGGCTATCGGGGACACGAGGAAAACAAACGGGCGACCTGAGTAAACGGTACTAGGCACACACGCAGTGCTGGTGTGGTGTCCACCAGCCCCGGCCCCGAGCGGGTGGCTGGCCGGCGCGCGGCGGGCGGGGGGGGGCGGCATGAGCGGGGAAAGGGTGGCGTCAGCTATCGCCCGGGCACCGGGCCGGCCGCCGCCGCGCTCGCAGCGAGTGGCTGGGTCCGTGAGGCCACTAGAAGCAGGGCCTGGTTTACAGCTGGCCGCTGACTGCGGACGTAACCGTTGTAGGCCTCACTAGACCACCGCCCCAGGCGGCGGATCACATTGTCGTCCACACCGGCCTCGCACGCCGAGGTGGCGATCCCGATGCGAAGACTGTGACTGCTGAAGCCAGGTCCGAGCGCCGCTCGCAGCGTGGTGTTCAGTTGGCGCCTGGTGAGAGGAGAGCCGTCCTGAAGAACAAATAGGGCGCCATCGCAGCGGAAGATGGCGTCCCGGGCGGCGGTATATTGTGTCATGCTGCGCACTGGACAGGTGGCCGTGCTAGTCGCTGGAAGTGACAACCATGATGGTGAGCCGTGCTGCTGCGTTTTCTGGATACCCAGCCGGACCGTGCAGAGCTCCGGTGTGATTTGCACATCTGACCGGCGCAGACCGCGGTTAGGGCCGGTCACCAGGTACTCACTGCTCCGTAGCCCGCCGTAAAAAAGCCACGGTGCAGGCCGCCCACATGCACCGCTGGTCCCAAACGGAGGGAACGAGCTGGGCTAGTCGCCGTTTTAGGTGACATAAGTTCTCCACTGTCAGGGCGTGTCGGACCCGGACAGGTTCGCGCACTCCCCTCGACTGATAACCCCGGATGGCGGCGTCGGTGAACGGTGGCAGGCCTGGGGGCAGGGGCCGGCCCACCTGCAGGTGAAGTCGCCGCACCGCGGCCAAGTACTGGCGGGCCGTGGAAAGCGCCAAGTGCCGATGTCGCATGTACCCGACGAAATAGGTCAACGTCTCGTCGCTGGCGGGCACCGGGGACAGCCCAAACCGTTGGCAAAACCCTCGGTAACATTCTTGTCCGACGGAGTAAGCTCGCTGTGAAGCGGTGGAGAGACTGTTTGTGAGCAGTGACCGGGTGACGGCGCTCAGGTCCGGGTCGCTGGCGCACGGGTGGCGGCCGTTTGCCGAAAACCCCGGATAACAGCCTGCCATGAGTACACACGCGCGGGCGGAGTCCGAGCGACGGTCACCTCCACTGAACCGCGTGGTGGTGTGCAAACAGAAACTGCGCTCGACACACGCGTAGCCGGCCTGTACAGTGTACACCACCGGCCGTCGCTGGACTGCGGGTGGCGCGCACATGGCCGGTGGACGCCGGCCGGCGGTGCGCCCGCGGACGTGGGGGAATGGGGAGGGGCGGGGTGACCGCCCGTCCGGCCGTGCGAGACAGAGGGAGAGGCTGGGCGCCTGGTGTTATCTTAACACCCACTGCCCTCGGGGGCAGGGGCGACTGCGGGAATAACAACCGGGAGGGGGGGGGAGTGCCCGTTGGAAAACGCCGCGCCGCTGCCATCTCGACCGCCGTCGTTGCAACGCAGCGGTGACAATGAAGGTGCAATGCCGTATGTAAGGGCGCTGCTCTAGGCGGACCAGATGCGAGCTGCGCGGCAGTTCACCCATACGATCATCACGGTCATGTCCGGACCACGCGGGGCTGGCGAGAGCCGGCTCCATTTGACCGTCCATGTTGCAATCGTATAAAGACGAGCAATATAAGGCGTGTGACGTGGCTGTTTGTGCTGAGAGGCTACCCTGCGCCGGTGGGACGATGTTGCGACGGCATATAGCCCTCGGGTTGGCGGTGGGCACGCCGTTCGGCGGGCGCCGGGGAGCGTAAGGCAGCCATAATAATGCAACATGCGAGCTTGGATACGAGCCGTGGGTCCGGCGTGCGGCCCTTAGGGGCCGGCTTCGCGCCTAGAGACGTGTTAGTGCGGGTTTTGGTGGAGTGCGCGGCATGCGCCGGCGCTGGGCAGTGTGGGCTTGCAACGGCTTGCAACGCATGAGCTGTGGCGAGAGTATGCGGCGTGCCGCGGTGGCGTCGTAGCGCCCGACGGCGTGAAACTTGCGACGTAATGCGATGCACGAGCCGTGACAGAAAGTGTGCGGTCCGGAGGAGCGGCCGTTGACAGACGACGAGGCATTGCAACATTATGCAGCATGAAAATGTGGGCGAGGGGTGCGTTCCGAAGGATCGACCCGTAGCATTGCAACAACATACCTCAAACGAAACGTTGTCAGGGGCGTGCGTTCCGGAGGAGTGACCCTTTGAAAGGCGGCGAGGCATTGCAATAGCATGCAACAGGCGAGCTGGTATGCAACATGCGAGTTGTTGACGAGGGTTTACGTTCCGGAGGAGCGACCCGTGACTTTGCAACAACATGATACACGCGAGCTGTTGTCCGGGTGTGCGTTCCGGAGGAGCGACCCTTTGACAGACGGCGAGGCATTGCAACAGTATGCAACATGCTGAGCTGTTGACGAGGGTGTACGTTCCGGCGGAGCGACCCGTGACGTTGCCACAGCATGATACACACAAGCCGTTGTCGGGGTGTGCGTTCCGAAGGAGCGACCCTTTGACATACGGCGAGGCATTGCAACAGTATGCAACATGCGAGCTGTTGACGAGGGTGTACGTTCCGGGGGAGCGACCCGTGACGTTGCAACAGCATGATACACTACACACGAGCCGTTGTCGGTGTGTGCGTTCCGAAGGAGCGACCCTTTGACAGACGGCAAGGCATTGCAACGGCATGCAACATGCGAGCTGTTGACGAGGGTGTACGTTCCGGAGGAGCGACCCGTGGCGTTGCAACAGCATGATACACTACACACGAGCCGTTGTCGGGGTGTGCGTTCCGAAGGAGCGACCCTTTGACAGACGGCGAGGCATTGCAACAGTATGCAACATGCGAGCTGTTGACGAGGGTGTACGTTCCGGAGGAGCGACCCGTGACGTTGCAACAGCATAGTACACTACACACGAGCCGTTGTCGGGGTGTGCGTTCCGAAGGAGCGACCCTTTGACAGACGGCGGGGCATTGCAACAGTATGCAACATGCGAGCTGTTGACGAGGGTGTACGTTCCGGAGGAGCGACCCGTGACGTTGCAACAGCATGATACACTACACACGAGCCGTTGTCGGGGTGTGCGTTCCGAAGGAGCGACCCTTTGACAGACGGCGGGGCATTGCAACAGTATGCAACATGCGAGCTGTTGACGAGGGTGTACGTTCCGGAGGAGCGACCCGTGACGTTGCAGCAGCATGATACACTACACGCGAGCCGTTGTCGGGGTGTACGTTCCGAAGGAGCGACCCTTTGACAGACGGCGAGGCATTGCAACAGTATGCAACATGCGAGCTGTTGACGAGGGTGTACGTTCCGGAGGAGCGACCCGTGACGTTGCAACAGCATGATACACTACACACGAGCCGTTGTCGGGGTGTGCGTTCCGAAGGAGCGACCCTTTGACAGACGGCGAGGCATTGCAACAGTATGCAACATGCGAGCTGTTGACGAGGGTGTACGTTCCGGAGGAGCGACCCGTGACGTTGCAACAGCATGATACACTACACACGAGCCGTTGTCGGGGTGTGCGTTCCGAAGGAGCGACCCTTTGACAGACGGCGGGGCATTGCAACAGTATGCAACATGCGAGCTGTTGACGAGGGTGTACGTTCCGGAGGAGCGACCCATGACGTTGCAACAGCATGATACACTACACACGGGCCATTGTCGGGGTGTGCGTTCCGAAGGAGCGACCCTTTGACAGACAGCGGATATTGCAACAGTATGCAAGAGGGTGGGGCGGGGTGCGCCCCGAAGGAGCAGCCCCGTGGTCGGGTTGCGTGACGCAACAGCATACCACACAAACACTCAGCAGCGTACCTGTGAGTGCCGCGGTGATGGCAGCACTATCCATCGCGAGGGAGTGTTGGCCAGTCGTGTGAGGTCGCCTGTGTCGTATAGGTGTCTCGCTCTGCTGCCACGTCTGTCGCTCTCGGGTGGCGAGCGACGACTGGCGGACGGCGACGCGCGCGGCGCATGCGCGGCGCCACGACGTCAGCCGGCAGTACGTTTGTGTGCGTTACTGTTAACTACCATCTAACCTTCCCTAGCATTTGTGCGCACACTACCGAGACCAATGGCCAGCTTGTTATCCGAGGTAAACACGAAAAAAGAGTCATTCCTCGCACCCTTCAAATCGCGCCAGGTGGACAGCCCTGGCTGCGCCACCGATCCCAACAGTCACGCACAGAAGCTTGGACCCCGCAGATGGAGAGAGACCAAGACACGACACGAAAATATGCCAGCCGTGGACTCCCGGCAAACCCGGCCGAGCAGCTATCGTATGCAAAAATCAGCACCGCTGTGTACACCGCCAGGTGCCCAGGTGTCGCCTTAGGTTTTTGATTTGTCTTGACGTAGCACTCGGAGAGCGGTGAGTGCAAATTCCGGAGCGGGATGTCGTGAAGGACAGATTTTGGACCGTTGCCGAACGATGGATTGAATGCTGGATTATCGCGGTTGCATTCCAAAAAGGTGTTCTTACCGAGCGCTGATGCAACAACGAGACACTGTCGGTGATACCTCGAGTGCGGAAAGGTGCAGGCTTGTAACGGCACTTATCTGTGATGGTTCAGGGAAGAGCAATCTTTCTTGGGTTAGGGAAGGCTCCGTGTTTAGTAATGGCGATGCGTTTACCAACCATGTAAACCATCAGTAATCTATAAATAAAATAAGGACGGTAAGCGACTTAGCATTGTGTTCATACCTATGTCATTGGTTGACTTACATATATTTATAGCTGTAACGATATGTCTAGCCTGCAATGCCTTATAAGATGGATGGCACTCGATTGTGATTGAAGATTTCTTTGGCAGGTCATATCCAAATTTATCCCTGCTTACTGCACTACTGTCTCTGTCTTTGCCGCATGAAGTTAAAGACGCTGGCTCCAAGTATGTTTTTCGAACAAGCACGTGTTTTTGCGAGCAAAACGAGCAAAAACTGAACCTGAGAAACTCGAACGTCGCCTTATTTTAACATGTGAATTATTCCCGATAAATTCCATGCCTGCGTTTTGGAACTAGACATGAGAACAGTGGTGACGTCATGCTGTGGAACTTGCATTGCAATGCAATGCATAACTATCATGGAAAGAACCGCTTACTCGATTCGGACCTCGGTAAGAGCAAAAAACGAAGTTTTCCCAAAATTCTTTGGCAATGAATGCTTTCGTACGGACATTGGGTGCCAGCTGCCACCAGTGACGTCATCATAGTATGCTCATTTTTGAAGTCACAATTTCCATGTATTTACCGAGCACAATTTGAAATCGATCATTTTTTCGGCACGAAATTCTTAGCCAGACGCTAAAGTTGCCAAAACTCACGTGAGAGCTTCGATAATGAACTTTGAGCCAGCGTCCTTTTGAAAAAAAAAAAATGAACTATAGTTTTCGGGACGGGCAGGCACCGTACCCGAACACTCATTTATCGGACGCTCTAGCTCCGAGGATTGACCTCGTGACGTCAGGCGCGCGACCGCGGCGGCCGGGACGAGGCCGGAGGCTCTTTCGCTCACTGGACGGCGCGCCGAGCGGTCGCGACCAGCATCCCACCCCCACCCCGACTGCCACCTGTGTATACTGTATATATAATGTATAGCGCGATGCTGTAAATGTACGTTATGCCATGTTTTATGAAGACTGTATCTGTATATGGTATGCAGTCCCATGCGGGTACGCTCGTCTGCATACGTTTCAGCGATTTCAGAGTTATCTGTCATTTGCTGAAAATGGATTCCTGTTTGGTCCGTCATTTTCGGAAGGTATTCGCCAAGGCATAGTGTTGTATCTTCTGGGCAGGTCACCTCACAAAGGCTGGCTTTGTGACTGACCATTGTGTTGCCTCATGCCTGACGAATACAATCCCTGAACACGCGCCAGCCTTTTCCTCGGGAGCGAGACGGCGGATAAATAAAGATTAATGCACCTGTGTGGTCGGAAACGTCACATCCGCTCTCCGCCCCCGCCCTTCTCCCGACCTTAGCTCGCCTAACCCTTTCCAGGTCGGAATGTGAACGACCACCCGTCCACGGGCGGCTACCGTCCCGGCTGCCATCCGGAGTGGGCCGGGGCCCCGGGACCCCGGAGGACCCGGGGCCCCGGAGGACCCGGGACCTCACGATCCCCCGGCCAGTGCAGCCGCCAGTGGGCCCGGCCGCGCCGACAGGGGGCGGGACCGCCCATTACCGTGTTTTTGTCTTTTGTCTAATGACGCCGGCAGCAGCAGGCCGCTCGACACACGACTAAATGCCTTTCTGAGAGGGGCCAATTAGATGGTGGGTATCATTAGGGCGCCCCCTGGCGACACAACAGGGAAACAGAGCGGCCGACCGGCCGGTGGCGCCGGATGACCCAGACACAGGCAGCCCGCAAACAAGGGCAAACACCGCAAACGGCGACATAGACACAGGTGACCCAGACACAGGCACTCCACAAACAATGATAAATACCGCGAAATGTTTGTTGTTTATATAAGAGAAAGTAGAGTTGATGAAACATAAAAACTGTCTCATAATGAATAAAAAACTTACGTCTTTCCGAGCGGATTGACTAAATATTGCTGAAGGACTGAGCGTATCCGTGTTGCTAGGTTATGTGATTCAAGAGGGGAGGTCGCTGCCACGTGACTGAGTGGCCACTGCACAGCCAGAGTCACGTGTCGAGATCCGCGGGCCTGTTGTCGGGTCACGTGACAGAACAGGCGAGGGGACGCGGACCAAAGCGGGCCTACCTACCGTCGCCGGCGTGTGATAATGCGTTGGAGCACGCCACCACAGGACAAAAATGGGCGTGAGTGTGCATATTACTGGGCAATTTTCAGTGTACCTTTGTCGTAGGTATGTGGTGCGAAATAAAATGTTCATTCTTTCAGTTAGCGAAAATGGCATGCTGTCTCACGAATTAATTAAGATGAGGTGTTCATGAAGTAAAAACTTAACGTCTTTTCGGCTGGAAGATAGTCAAGATTGTTGTGTTTTAGTGTTGTCACATGTTGTTTTCGGTCAAGATGATTGTTAATGTTTTAACTTTCTTTTTACAGTTATATTTCAGTTGAGACAAGTATGTATATTAACACGGAACAAAAATGATAGACAACGCGTTTCGGCTAAATCGCCGTCATCAGCGAGGCACACATCGAGAGTTCTCTTTCTAGACGCTGATGACGGCGATTTAGCCAAAACACGTTCGTCTATCATTTTTGTTCCGTGTTATTTTACAATTATCATGCGCAAGTTGTTTTGATGTTTGCAGATAACCGTGGAACTGCCGCAGGCACTAATGTCGGATCATGGCTAAATGCATCGGTAACGGCACAGTTGTCTTTTTGTCAGCTGAAACCGGGCGACTGCAAACGGTGGCCACGAGGGGTCCCGTGGAGACCCCCCAACGCGAAGCCTATCAGACAAGCTGCTCTGAGTGCTCAGCCGCTGGCGACTCGTCACAGCCTCATCCTGCGCAGCTTTCCTATTAAAGCCGATCTGTCCATTCAAAAACTTATGTAATAGGGTGGGGAACTGGGGAAGACAGCATGGTTAATTCCAGCAGAAGCACAAAGGTTGCGCTTCGCACAATCAGACTATCGATTGCATGCCGTTGCAGCACGGACCCAATAACCCCACTCGTGCATATCTACCCTTCGCATACTGCCACAATAAAATATGACCTAGGTTACACACGTGTTCACTTCATGAATTAACCAGCTAATGGACTCAGCAACCATCAACCGTCATAATATCACAACAGTTAACTTCGCTGATGAAACTATGCCCGGTCCACAGGTAGTTTAATAGCATTGGTTACTCGCTAATCGCTCTCACTGCGACAGGCGATAGCACTTTTCCCAACAGTCTAACGCGATTTTACCTCACGGCGCCGGTCAAACTTCTCCCCAAACGGCCACCGGACGCTTACATAGGATGACAAGACACGACAAAAGTGTACCAAACGGTGCTAGTGACGGCGCCTCGCCGGTGCTTCAGGCCATAACGCATGGCGATCACAGTGCAACGTAACGATCCGTAATGGGCGATGATCGAGAGCCATTCAGAGCTCTAATGCTCGCTTCTGGCAGAGAGACTGTTCAATGAGTCGGTCCGCATTTCGAGCGATACCTAACGGAGCGCAGGGCGGCCGGTGAATCGCTCGCCCGTGACGCGGTGTTCACTGAACTCGGTAACGACATTGTCAACACTGCCGTGACATCGGACCAAGTGTCGCCGGAAAATGCTGGGAGGTAATAGTTGGCGGCAGTGCTGTGATAACTGCCGCCACTTCTGAAGGAAATGACAAGGTGACTAATGAAAAAAGCTGGTAGCATAAAATGTTCACCTTCCTCCGTCCTGTCAGTTCCAATCAGTACGCTGTTGAAGAACAAGAGAAGCCGCTGGAGGCTCTTGTTATCTGTGCCTATGGGCTGTTCCCATGGTCTATCGGCAGGCGATATTTAAACCTGCTCCCTGCTCCCCACGGGGCCAGAGTGTTATGGATGAATCATAGAACCCTCGTCACGCAAAGGCATTGAAGATGGGGAGCTGCGGATTCCAGATATATGATACAGCTTCCGAAAACCTGATCAACTGACTCACTGCGCAATGCGCATCCACAATCCACATAGCAGGACAGAGAACAAAACAATGCATCATAAACTTTGTATGTAAAAATAGGTGGAAGCTAAGCATACACAAAGGCTAAAGATGAGATTAGCTTCAAATGTTATTAATGTAATTGATGAACTTGTGGTATAGCAAATGGTTATTTTCCAACAAAGGCAGGCTTTTCATAACTCACTATGTATTGAGAGATAGGTTGTTTTCTACTAGTGAACTTAGCTTCTGCGATGTCCATATTAAAAAAGCCAGCCCGTAAATGGAACGTACATTTAGCTGATCACATTCATGATAAAAATTTATGCTGTAAGTACCGCTGTATCTAAATACAATGCATTTGTATAGTGTTGTGCGTACCATGCTTAGATACTTTTTCATTGACTGACCACATTTTATGTTTGAACGAGTGATGCACTATGATTATAGAATTCATATGATAAATGTGCACGACGGACATTGATATGCTATCTTATTACCAATGACCAGCCTACTTCCAAACAACTTTTGCTTTAGGAAGAAACTGCACGATTACATGCGAAGCTACATTAAGCATATGCACACAATCACCGATTTCCCATTCGTGAGTCCAATTGTCACCCTTCATTTACCCACACAACACCAAGTGACTAAGCTGAGTTATGTCAGCTGACAGCTAGGTCCCCTAAGATACACTTAATTATGAACACTATTCATTTTTCAAACTTCGCGTAGCTTATGTCCATCCTTTTTATACAGTCTCATTTCTCCTATTCACATCTCGTGTCTGGCTGGTGGCCGGCGGCACTGGAGCCGGCCACGGCTATAATTTCCAGCGTTTCCAGCTTCTCACAGGCGCTCGTCTGAAAGGAAGCGGCGAATTACCCGCTACAAAACCAGACGTAGAATGTGTTTTTATATAATTGGAGCAGCGGGCCTTCAATTAAACGCAGCACATATCCGGGCCCGCTGGTAATGACGGGAAATGACACGTAATCCCGCCCTGATTAAAGATCGACTTCGCAGCGGCCATTTGTAGGCTATGAATTAGCTTTATTTGGGCGTATTACGTGGACGACTCGCCATTAGTTGGCCACTTACAGACGGCTCCAATCGGCAGTCACCGAATGACCACGCGAGCCGGCGCAGTTCCAGCCGGTAATTGTTCAACCGGGTCCAATCTGAGACGGGCTCGCCGCGCCGGTAGCGGCACCGTGCCGCAGAGATTGTCGTAATATCGTGATCGGCGGACATGGTTAGAAGCGGTAGCAGCCAACATCGATCCACAAACTCGGCTAATTCACGACGTGGCGGCGGCACGGTGAGCACCAGTTTCACCATTTCCGGTCCACAACTGGGTGTTAAATAAACTGTCATCTGTGGAAAATCGATGCTCGGTCGGCGGTGTAACGGTAGCGGCAGCGGCGGCGGGGGCAGCGGCGCGGTGGGGTCGCGGCGGCTCCCGCGGTGCCTCCCACAGACCGGTGCTAGGCGCCGATACCTGCGTCGCAGTCCCCGGTTGTAGGTGGCGCTGCACTCGCGCCAGTTCACTAACTAATGCGGCCATTAGACGCCACGGTAATGACTTATCGGCCGCGTCCAGAGTTAGACCGAAAATAATCCGGTGGGCTGCGCGCCGGTAATTAGATTTGTGCGAGGAATGAGTCTGCCCGGCGGCGCGGCGGTCGGCCCAGGGCGGACAGGGATGGGTTCGGTGGCTCGCTGAAGGCTCTCCTGGCTCACGCTGAAGGCTCTCGTGGCTCGCCGGGGGCTCCAGGTGCTCGCCGGATACCGGACCGTTCTCCTCTCGCACCCGCCCAGATGTCAGTCAGCTGTCAGCGCGGTCTTTGTCTGCGGATCTGGAGAGGGTTTTCGCCCTCTCACCCGGGTGAGAGCTGCTTGAAGTACTGTGAGAGATGAGAGAATTTAACTAACGAGAAACACCTGAATGAGTTCTGTACGAGCGCTGTGAGAGAGCTAATAGTGATGTGAGATTTACGTAAGAGCGCTGTAAGAGCTGTGTAAGATAACTGTGAGAGACATGAAAGAGCTGTGTGAGAGCCCTGTAAGGGTTGTGTAAAAACGTTATAAGTGGAATGTGAGAACACTGTGAGCGCCTTGTGAGTGGTGTGAGCACCTTGTGAGCGCCATGAGCGCTGTGAAAGAGCTGTGAGCTCAGCCAGTTCCGGTCGCCCCATGGCGCCGCCCCAGTCATGTCAGTGCGGTTTTGCACCTCGTTTGGTCTAATTACGGGCCAACAGTACAGCGTTCGTGTCCCGCGCCGCGCGGGGGGCTAATGCGATTTCCATGAAGAATGGCGGCGCCATTATTCACAAACTTTGCTACTACATTTGCCTGAATGTGACGCCCGTCGGCCGGGAGCTATTATCGGCATGTGCCATTCGTCTTTGTGAACATGCTGCTAACCTGTGCGGTGGGATGTAGGGTTGAGGTGAATGACAAAGGCCATCGTCTTAATTTTTGTGCCCTAACGAGAACGATCATGCCATTACATGGTGATGCAGGTGAAAGTTGGACCTTGCAATTAAATGGTGGTTTATTTCAATTAAAAAATCAGATCAACTATTCATGAAAAAATGATCACGATACTTATCCTAAAGGAAGGTCCTGATTTTGCACACCCCATCCTAATTCACCGTAGAATAAAATACATAAAATACCCTGCGCTGGTCCACTTGTCTCGGACCACTGTGGAAGTCCACCTGTCCGGACCACTGTGCGCAGGTCCCCGGCCCATCACCCGTTCCAGCACAAAACAAATAGGTCGGCCGAACGGCGCCCGGGCACGGCAGACGGCCGTTTGTGAAATTGGACGATCACCGACCGGCGCCGTGGTCACTGATTGCCTTCAGCAGTGACACACTGCACTGCAGTAGAGACACTGCAACAGGCAGTGCAGCAGTGGCACTGCACTGGCAACACTTTGGGCTGAGGAGATTGGTCGCATCCCGCCCACTGCCCACATGACAGTGAGTGAAGTACTGAAGTCACTAGCTACGAACAAGACGGAGGCGCCGCGCTGTGGTCTACATGTGCTGCAACTGATCACAAAGTGATATCTTCCACTGCCGACTCCCTCTAAAACACCACCTCGGCAGCCCCCACCAGCACGCCGCGGACGTTCCGCGAATCCCCTCCCACCAACCCACACTCCCGAATAAATCACGGAACAGCGCCCCGCTTGCGTGCGCGTTCCTCTCACCACTTCGTTGACGCCGTGGCAGATTACCGGTCAGCCTGCTACGGCGTGTAATGAGCCACCCGGTCGGTCAGATACATCTCTGGTGGGCCCGCGGGCCGCACCGGGGGCGGAGAGGAGCCCGGATGAGCCGAGAGAGGAGCCGGGAGAAGAGCCCCGGAGAGGAGCCGGGAGGGTGGCCGGCCGGCCCGCCGGTGGCCGAGCACAGTCCCCAGAGGCCGGCTCTTCTCTGCACCACCTCGCCTGATTAGCATGATTAAGACGTTACCGGATTACGGCGTGCTTTGCGCCTGATTTACATGGATGATTTACTCGTTGCGACTGCGTGAACGGGACACATTACAATTACCGTCCGACGGGAGAGCGCACCATGTGATTACACGGCGCGCCGGGCGGCTGCAGTTGCAGTTGCAGTTGCTCAAGAGCAGTGTGTCGTGTTTTCCGGTGGGGAGAGGAGCGGGGGAGCAGACCACGCCCCCTTGTTAGAGCAGGGAATGCAGAGGAGAGATACAAACGAGAGTGCCCGAGAAAACTGCATTCTTCACCTTGCAAATGTTGGGTTGTATGAAGGTATAACAACCTTGCAAATACACAGGTGCTGACAGCAAGCATGCCAGAATCGTGCACGTGCACGAATCTTGGATATATTTCAGGCAGAACGTTTGTTCATCAGAGGCTGAATTGATATGGTTGATAGCCCAATGTTTCATGCCCGCTACTCTACCGATTCCAGGGCAGGTTACTCTTGCACTTTCCGATACACCGTGGCGAGCTATTGGCCTGTCTGCACAGAAGTATACATTCGGAGACAAACTGCAGCCAGACACGAGCTTCGCTACCAAGAAGAGGGTGGGAGGGCACCCATTCTCTCAAATTAACCCCATTGCGAACAAGACACTATGAAACGAGCCATGAAAAACAAGGCTTGAGTCATCCAGTTTTCTTCAAAACGGCCAAAGTTTGAAAAAAAGAAGACATGCAGTGATGAATTCTCTCACGTTTCAGAACAACCAAATAATCTTACCTTTCTCCTAGCTCATTCGGTGATCGATAAATACCTAAATTAAGCAAGCGATGACAGTTCCAGATAGGTGGCACGCCTTGTTACCCGTCTATTTATGGCGCCCGTCTATTCGAGGGTGGAGTGAGCAGCAATGACCCGACAGGGGCGTGAGCGCTCTGGACGCGTTATGATCTGCTGATAGGGAGAGCACCGGAAGAGTCCGTGATATAGCCAGAGGAAAGGTAGTTGTGGGGTCTACAACATTGGTAAATGTATACGAAACGTTGGCATGTCACCTAACATTTGATCTCATGTCAAAGAGTAAGGATAGTATGAAGTTGTCAAAAAAAAAAAACATCCATGCCATTTGCCGCGTTGTGGATTGCAAAAGTCATTCACTGACCTTTTGTGTTCGAAAATGTGTTGGAATGAATTATTTTATTCCAATTAACTCGATCAAATAAATATTAGTAGCACGACTTTAATTGCTGTTTACAGGGTGGAAAGTAATTACGCGAACATGTATTTTCTTACAATTTCGCCCGTCAGTGGAGATTTTGTATGAGCGCGGGCTGTCATGGAACATGATTGGTCGTGTTTGTTGTCGCCTCATCTACCAAAAGTGACCTTACTTTGAAAAATGACTTGGAAGGTCTACAACACGTCTCGACTTCGAATGGTGCAGACGCCATACGCTGCACAAGACCACAATGTGCAAAGATCGCAATTTGGTGTTGCCAGGGAAAGCGTTTGTGATTATTTTGGCTGGATTGGTGCGGAAGGGACTCGGAACGGTCTCGGCACCAGCATTACTCAATTACACGTTTGGTTGAAGCATAATAAAACTTAAGAGGACTTAAAAAGCAAAGCCGTTGGAGGCAGAAAAACCTCGGCGAATTCAGGCGCCGAATGGGTGGTCACCATTTCCGCAACCAAACGACAACAGTCGATCCGAAAACAGGCGAAATGGTTTACTATGGCCGGGTACCCGATCTAAGATATCACGATTCATACATAAATCCGTGAAAATTCGAAAATCAAGCCGTACAAACAATCGAGATGGCCAAAATTCATGAATTAACAGCAGGATTGTCAATTTAAGTTTTCTAAAGACCGGCAAACCTGAACAGAGGAGGACAGGCAGCTGGCTTTGTGGTTGGGTGAGACATCTTCGAAGCTATTTCATCCGTCAAACCTGCAGAACAACGCGTTGGGGGCTGCTGATGCGTCCGACGTCCCGCCCGTCCCAACCTTCAAACATCCGGCAAAGGAACACACATCAGCGTGTTATGAGCGCCCGGATGGTGTCAGAATTGCATGTAGTGACCAAAAAGGCAACCAAAAATAAAGTATAGAACTAGTGGAACATCCTTCCAGACGAGTCTCTTTATCTAATCCACCAATGCACCAAAAGGGGCAAAATGATTGAGCGCACTTTTGTGCCCGACGCAAAGAAACTCTTCTTCATGATTGATAAAGTCCTTCCTCTCACGGCCAAAAAGACGCAAGACTGGTGCTTTGAGAACCTGTTCTTCTTCTGGGCATATAATGGTCAATCTGGGAATAGCCCAGACCTCAATTTGATCAAAAATATCCAGACGGCTCTTCAGGAGAGCGTCTAAGAGCTGCTAGTAGCCACCAACATCGATTGCCTCACCAGACAGCTCCAGGAGGCGTGGACTAAGCTTTGGCCAACAGTGCTTGACATGCTCATGTCAATTATGCCTGAACGCCTTTGTCAGTGTATCGCACATAAATAGGAATATATGAAAGGATGAAATTTTCATGTCACCCGCCGCTTTTTCCATTGCTATAAGACGAAAAAGTCTGTTCGCGTAATTACTTTCCACCCTGTAAACGGCTGAATACCGTAAACGGTGGATATTTGGCAAAAGGTGCATTAGAAGGCAAACTAAGAATACAGCATTGCCTACCATGCCTAAACATCATGAGCCTTCCTGTGTCGCGCTAACTATATCGGTTACCGCAATTATCGTACTGAACGAATAAATAAATAAAGAGCAAATAGCTTCATAATTCAATCGATAAACAGATAAGTGCCGCCCTAGGCCGGGCTATTAGAGGTAAAGAGATATACCGAGGTGTATGATTATATTCGGTTGCATGACAGGAGTGCATCGTGAAAGTAGCTTACGGGTTTGTTTGCTTCTCACTCGGGCTATTAGGAGGACGCTTTGGCTGGCCAGATCGGCAGGCATGTGGCCTTCCAACGCAACCACTGGGGGTGCATACTAAACACTCAAGAGGTAGAATTATTGGCTATCGGATAAACGTGTCCGTCCAAATATTTACAAAAACACACCAAGGACTCGATTAAAAAACAGCAGAGACCAAGGTTTTCTCAGCTCAATGGGCACAGAATTCAACGAAATTAAATAATACAAGTGTTTGATAAGTGGAGCCTCATTGCAGACCATTGAAACGGACCAATAAATATGGCCGTAAGTGGCTGCTAACCACTCGGCTCTCACAGGCTGCGCTGGCAGCTCGGCCTCACACCCACAGCCACACATACCGGCCGGCTGATTGGACCCTATTCATTTGAGTGGAATGTGTTGATGGGAGGTGGCGTAGCACGAGCTCGCGCGCGTCGTGCGGGAGCGGCCGCCGTTACCGGCCCGGCCGCGCCCGGGGCCACCATCAGACAATCAGAGACGATGTTTATTAAGTCACACCAGCGCCGGGCTGGGGCTGTTAGTGCGCTATTTGCGCTCGCAGATTGCACTGGTGGGCAGCACCAGTCGCCGCCGGTATGCAAACGTGCAGACAGCCAGTTAGACCGGGCGCTGAGCTCGGTAAATCAGGCGGTAATGCCGACCAGCCTCCGATCGTTACACTCTTATCGGGGAAGAATGAACTAATAACACAGGCGCGTTATTAGTTTCCTCCTCTCCGGCGTTTACGTCGAAACTAACATCTAATTATCCACCATTTTCAACCCTATTAGTTTAACCACTTGATCAACGAGGGTTCGGCCCAGAAGAGTTACGATATAATGAAGAAATTGGCTGGTGGCGCTCGGCCGGCGCCGGACGGAGGAGCTCGAAGGCTCCGAGAGGCGCTCGGAGGCGCGGGGCCGCCGGGCCAGCCCCCCACGTGGGCCGGCGCTCCTCTCCCCGCTGCCGGGACGGGCCGCGGGCGCCCGCCGGCCCGCCACGCATACCAATCGGCCGCCCCGGTAATTTAGATTTATTCGGACACAAATTCGCCAGCCCCGCGCCACGTCAGCGAAGGACGTTAATTTGCCCGGTCTTATGAGCGGCCTATTTATGGTAGTTGCTCTGCAAGAAATATGGTCTGAGAACGCGACATGGACGCACGGATGGGATAGACGGGACGATTTTTTGGAGCGACCGACGAACGGCATAACAGAATGCAATTAGGGGTGACTGTGGAAAACAGGCTTGCACAAACAGCTTTGCAAAACAATGTCACGTAACGGTTCTATTCGCCCAAAATGGAAATTGGTACATGGGGCTTAGGAAACTATTATGCATGGTAAATGTCTTTCCTTGTTAATGTTCGACAAAAACATTTAAACGCGTCATATTGACAGCTATTTTAGAAAAAGGTAGAAAGCGATGGAAGCGAGCAACATGATGACTCAGATTTTCAAACACACTGATAAGCATCATAACATTTCCACAAGTGCCGTAAACACCAGTACTTCAACAGAACATTTGATAGTCTTAAATGCTAAATCGTTGTTCGCATCTTCAATGATTTTGGCCATTGTTGTGTGTGTGTAATCTGACATGAGATAGGTAATTTGCGTCAAAGTGTTAATATATGTATCATTCATATACGCATATCTTCGTTTCCGTTATGCAAATACACTATATCGACAGCATACGCTAATCATTTACAACATTAAAGACATGAATATGGCAGCTTGGTGCTGGTATTTCTTATGTTTTCATGATTCCGTTCTATTAACATCTCACTAGTCTCTTCGGCTTAGAGAACCGGGCAGCAGCTGATAGCCGATAGGTGCGAAGGACGGTGAATGGCTAGTAAGACGTGGTATGTGAACTGCGAAGAGCTTCACCGAATATCCGATGGTCATGTCGTCCCACTTGCAGTTGGTCCAACGCTCCAGTAGTACGCATAGCAGTGAAGCACGTCCACAGGTGTTCAGGCTCAATAATCAATACAATCAACAATTATTACTAATGAAACATTTCTTAAATTTACAACCCACTTACACTGAGTACTTCTGCGGGATGTGATCTATGTACTGGCGAGCAACAGCATTGCATTGCAACACCCCTAAAAGCTGCAAACTACAAGCCAATGACGGGGTGCGTCGGCGGCACTGCCCATCGCCCCCTCTTTTATTGATATCACCGGTACGGCGATCGCAGCGGCGCGGAAGCGGCGCTCGCAGTGCGGCTGCACGTGCGCGAGTCACCCTTATCGCGGAGTGGCATCGGTGCCGCGCGCGCCACAGAGGCGGTGCCGCTTTTGTCGACTGGTTTGTGTCGCGCCGGTCGGACTTGGCGTGGAGTTATCCATCAGAGACGCGTCACCGGTCAGTACAGACAGACACACAAACACACGAGCGGCTACGGAACGACGGCAGTGGGAATAAATAACCACACACATAAACGGTTACGTCCCGACGACGGCATGGTATAAGCGCACTCTGAAACGCAAACGCCCCGACGGTTACGTCCCGACGACAGCATGGTATAAGCACACACAGACACCAACACCATAAACGGGTACAGACCGACAACAGTGCAGAATGGGCACAGATAACAAGTACATTCCGTTACATTCACCGTCAATTGATATAGGTAGGTGTAAGTGATTTCATCCATAGCATAACAACATTTCCGAGTGTTTGATATAATGATTCATGATACACGAATAACATCCCAAATATCATTGGACCAGGCCCGCCAAAGGGAAGGGGCCTTTCGACTCTGCCTATTTCTGAAATGACGGTACGAAAAGAGTTGCTTTGCGCCCGCTCGTAATTATGGTTGACTTCACTCTTAATAACTGATACATCAGGCTGTCCTGAATTCGTTTATGATCGCTGATCACGTCAGTGCCATAGGGTGATAGATATTTCTCTGATAAAAATGGACTTCGCCCACACTACGCAGTACGCATACGACAGGACGACATGCAAGATACGCAGGACGATACGCAAGACGACAGGAATTAATCAGTCGTGTTTGGAGCGCACTTCCAAAAAAGACACAGCACCATGGTTCGAACTACACAAGCCTTGGGGGGGGGGGGGTAAGGCAGGGAAAGCTCAGCGTTTTCTATTTTCGTCCATCTTTCCCCGGCCTTTGGAAGGTTGTCGCGCTAAAGGGGATAATGGCACTAATGTTTAGACGCCCAAGACGTTGTAGATAGTGAAGTTTACTGTCCAAACAAAGCATATTTCACATCTGCCTTGCAGAAGACGGACATCGACCATCGATATTGCTGTAAGCACCGAAGTTCACCGGAGTTTGAGGAGTTATGGGAGAAGTTATAGGAGAGGAAGAGTAAAAGCAGCCATAAGAGTTAAGAAAAAAATCACCAACCAAACCTGCCGTAACGCGATACCCCCATCGACTGGCGGCTTCGTTCTGCCACGCCACCGACGTCTGGCCAGCCCCCGTGCGACAGGCGGGGCGGGGCGGCGGCGGTGTAAAAAGGCCGGCTCGTCTGGCGGCGGCGGCCGGTGCCGTCGGTCCTCCGTCCATCAATCACGTGCGGCGGTGGCGCGTAATTAATATCTGACGACAGGTGACAGTGTCCGGTGCGACGAATAACAAACAGACGAGCCGATAAGGCGGTGACACCGCCGCGCCCGGCGCCGCGCGCCGCCGCCGTACGGCGGCGACCGACACCGGAGGAGGCGCGGTGTCACTCACGACACCGGGGAGTCACAGTCGGACGGCGGCCGACACCGGAGGAGGCGTGGCGTGACTCCGGGACGGGGCTGGTGGGTCAGATGGCGATGGGTCAAATATTGCCGGCTGGATGTCGACGACTAGGATGGTGCTAAGCTTGCTGGTGATTAGGTAGCCGCCAATGGGCTAGGTGGTTGCGTGTAACCTAGGTACAAAAGGCAGTGCATTCGAGCAGAAGACAGTTTTATCCAAATAATTTGGACATCCTGCTAGTCGAGTGTGAGCAACGAACATAAAGAGCAACGCTTCGCAGGAAGACGATCTGTCAACAAGCTTGTTTGGGTTCAAGACTGTTAGCTTTGATGTAACAGAACTTCTTTTTTCTCAATCCTGAAATTCCCCATTGAGACTTCGGGTGCGTTCTTTGAACAGATTTCACGTGAAATTTCACGTGGAATCGGAAGTCAAGCCGTTCTTTGCCGATTCCACGCGGAATTTCACGTGAAATCCCGCGGAATTCCACGTGAAATACGGGAATCGAAAAAGCTTGTCCCGAGCGCTTTTTCCAAGATGGCGACGCCCAGTGGAGGAGGGAATGTGAATGTGTGCGTATGATATGGACTGGTTTTGCGGAATATGTTACTAAAATGTTACCGTGACCGTTTTTCCCAAAAACCTTTTTAGCGATTGTTTCCACTGTTACTAACCAGCAAACTGGTGTGGAAATATTAACCGGTAGGTATTATTACAAGCTGTTTGCACACCAGAGACTTCTATAAAAACTCCATCTGCCTCTTATCACTTTGCATCATGCATCATTTGTCTTACCGACAATACAAGCAACGTTTAGTTCAATGCATGTTTCACAAATCTGGGCATATTACATTTATGAAGCCTCTGCGACAATTGCGCCGTGAAATTCCCGGGCTGTCGGCAAAGAACGCATCAGCTGACTGAGCCGTGAAATTTCACGTGAAATTTCCGTGCAAAGAACGCACCCTTCAGCTCTCTGAGCCCTAAAAGCCATGCACCTAATCCATTTTCATCTGATATACGTGCGTACAAAAGCCGCCATCTGGGCTCAGCACAGTGGCGATTTACTCCCACTGAACACTCGCCACCGCCACCGTTAACGGGCCACCGGCTCAACAATCACATCTGGCCCTCTGCAAACCCTGCTGTGTAGTGGCTCCACCGGGACACCACGGGTAAAAACTCAACTTTCCATCAATCACTGCTGAGCGAATTTGTCCAGATTTCCCTCAGAGGCCGCCGGTCGCTCGAAAAGGCCGTGCCGCTGCTCTTTTGGTCAGCGTGCAACGGTAACCAACCGCCAATTGTTGGATTGTGGCGTCATGGCAGGTCCCCAGGGATACAGCACGGTGCTTTCCCATTCCATTCATCACACCGCATGTCATTCGGGCTCATCAATATAGGTAATAGCGCAAGTTGAATCGCAACATCAGATCATCTAATCCTGTAGTCGGTTAAAACAAATCAAAACCACAAATCCAATTCCTATCGATTCATGTTTCTGGTCAAAATGAAGCAATCTGAAAAGCATTTGTAAAGTAAAAGTGTATATGACTGACGCAGTCCCCATGCTGTCTGCGACTCAGCACCACGTTCAAAGATGGACATTAGCAACAGCCGTACAATCATATATGACAGACTACTAAAACAAAAACAAAAAACATCAGATGTGGGCGTGGCTAGCTTCGGTTACCTAGCCCGGTCGTACTGACCAAAGTGACAGACTACCAAAACCATAAGATCCGGCACAAAAACAACACCGAGGACGAAATTAGCACAGCACGGTATTGGCTGCAGCTCCATGACAGAGGGCAGTTTCTGTGGAACAGCTCACGCCATACGTCCTATTTGCGGAGGACCTGAGGGTAGTTACTGAGGAAGACGACTCTGAGCGTTGGTGCAATCTCGGACGGCAACTGTCACTGGGTAGTAGCTAAGGGCTAAACATGGTTCACCAGATAAAGGATGTCATTTCCAGTCGGCCTTGCACAAAACAATGACCCTTCGTGCAGGCTTATCAGCAGATGCACTGCACATTGACAAAGACATCGCATTGATAAATGAAAAGAAGCACCTGTACTCCATGGTAGTTCCTTTTCGATGCATTCCATGGTTGCATTACCAAGGTTAGCAGAATAATGAGACATTTTGCACTAAAAAGCTAGTGTAACTCCTACATAGGTAAGCATTGCAAAGCTGCTTTGCATGAGAAGCGCTTGGTTAAAGTTGACCATCCGAACACTTTCCGGGGTGTAATTGGAAGAAAACCAAACACATAATTCAACGAAACAATACTTTAAGGGTCTGGCTTGACAAGATATACATACACGCCGAACAGTTTCCGTATAAATCATTTGATTTTCTTGTTCTAGGGCGTTTCGTTTTTTGGATATTCATCACTTTCGCTGTCGGTTTTCATGACACATGGATTTTTAGTTTATTTGATGTTATGCAGTGATAAGCGGGTAACGATTAACGGTTTCATTCCTTTTCGCTGAGCACTCTGCCTTATCACGAGTCGGAGAAGAGCGGAAGCATTGAGAACAAGTACGCACTCAGCATTATTTTACATCGTACAAGAGCATTACTGCATGGACTGTGTATTGCATCGCCCGTATATCAGCCGCTGGTATCACTGCATGAACGGTATAGGCCGTGTATCAGCCGTCATTATCATCCCGTGATCTTCCGTCAGTAGGTATCACCCCGTAATTGTGAATCAACCGTCAGTATCACTGTGTGACCCGTGTATCAGTCATCAGTACCACTCGTGATAGTGTATCAGCCGTCACTATCACTGTGTGTCAGGCCGGGTGATACCACCCTCCCCGATCACTCACCCTCCCTCACCGACACCCTATCGTTCTCGGATCGGGCCGGGTAACGGCCAGCGAACTCGGCTGCTAAAGGTGGTCACGGCACACCGCACTAACCGCTCACAGGCCGGTCTCGATGGCCCATCAAGCACTGTTATCATTTGTTTAATAACCGCTTGCTGTGGAGACCTACGGGGCATATCTTTACCGATGATGTGTGGACTGAGTGTAATGGAGGCGACCGCACGGCGCCGGGAGTTATGTCGCGCCGCGCGGCGAAATTGGCGCACGCGCGGCGTGAGAGGCGCGCCCCGCTCGCGCCCGTCTGGCACCGGTGTCGGCTCACCGGAGAGGTGACAAATCATCGGACAGATGGGGTGCCGATATCCGTCCCGAGGTGTGAGAACAATGGTGAGAGACGGACACCGGGCCATAGATGGCTCTGATCGCTAACTCGGAGCAGTCGCATTTGATACAGGAGAGGCTCGGTGAAGGGATTACGATCCGTTATGGATTCGCCAGGAATGTCTCGACCATTGACAAGTGCAATGAACGAAATGGAAACATTGACAGTGGTTCCACAACACAGTGCTTTTTATTTAAGGTATTTGTGATGCATATCAAGCATGCGTTTTGTCGTGAGTGAATCTAAAATATTAAATCACTTTTAGTACGTTTGACGAACAAGTGGAGCAGCTTGTGAAGAAAAAAGCCACACTGACCTGGCTCATTACACGCATTAATGGGGTGCTAGCAACGCGATGTGTCCACATCAATAGGACTTCCGATTTAAAGAAAAAAGAACACGGCGCTGCTTATCAAAGTAGGACAATGATCCTTTACGCCTGAACGCGAGACGGAAACATTCGAAGAAGCCATTGATCGCGGTACCGGCGTGGCTTAGTGTGCAATTCCGACAAACGCTGTTCTGTAGCAGGGCTTAAACGGCCGATATTTTCAATAACATTCCATTATTGGAAACGTTAAGCTGGCGAGGCGGCGCGTCTTCACATCAGTCGGCGCATTAGCGAGCGTCCGTGAACCGAACGCTTTGTGTAAATACCATTTTTGACGTGTTCGGACCCATCAATCGATATCAATCACGACCAGTCTGGGTTTGCGGCAAATTAGTGATTTTTCCAGATTTTACTGGCGGAGATACTGGATTAGAGAGCTGTGGTTAGGAGATAGTGACCGGACTCATGGCAACATGCCAGTCACGAGTGTTCATCGCCAGAGTAAGAACTAACGGACTGGCAGAAATTCAAATGGAACGCAATGAAGATGGTATGTTCATTGTTCTTCATTGGGCGGCCTGAAAACATAAATTGTGCGCGCGTTTTTTAATGTGATGAACATCGGCTGATCAATTTTTTCGTCGCAAATGTTCATCGCTGACGGGTTTCGAGATATGATTAATTGAGCATCCCACATTTCTTTATGTGACATCATCACAATCCACAACTTTAACAGCATGCCAAGAAAAGTACGTACTGGCAGGGTCAGGGCGCGGTTAACTGTGCCACGCCACACCCTGTTCGTCCGTGTCTCTGTCCGTCCGTGTGTCTCTGTGTCCGTCCGTGTGTCTCTGTGTCCGTTCCCGTCTCTCGGTCCCTTCCCGTTTCTCGCCAACCGCGGTCCCCAGTGAAGGCTCGCCGCGCCGACACCGGCACCGCGCCACACACACGACCATGAATCTCTGTCGGCAGCGCGACCGGCGCGGCCCTTTTTGCCGCCACTCAAGTGGCGATCCAATCGCCGCGCCGTCGCCAAAATCTGTGAAAAACCGCCGGCTGATAGCGGCGTCGGTAAAAACTCGGACACCGACGGGTCTCGAACCGGCCGCCCCTGATTCATAGACGCGGTTTACGGATTATCAAAATGATGAACGGCGCGCCGGATGGCAAATTTGTGGCGGCCCGCGCGCGCTGCTGGCAGGATATTTGTTAGCGGGACGGATCAGACGGGTAGCGAGGTCACTGGCTCCGTTAGGAACAACGCACCGGCGCTGTGACCTGTCAAAGCTCTCTGAAAGAGACGCCAATTGGGACGGGAAGATGAAGAGTTCAAGCGAGGTGATAGCTTGACCGAAGCGATTGTATCGTTGATTCTCTTCAAAGCTGGATAGCATCCACGTTCCTAAGTTCCTCAGCACCAAGCTTCTATAACACAGCTGCAAGTGGTGGTTAGCGACCGTCAGCCGGCCGCAAAATAAGTTACCGATTTGTCGTCGCCCACTGGGCCGTTCCCAGGGTGTCGGCCGTCTCAGGAGCCGCACAAGCGCCCGTTTACTTCAGCCCGTTGTTTTCTTCACGGCGGTTTTACCCGCGCGAACTGTGCAACTGGCGCACGCGCCGGCGCGTGTCCAACCGGCACCTGTTTAGTGTGGCCGCGCCCCACCCGAACGCTCTGTGCCGTCCTAGCCCAGCAGTTTGGCCGGTGTCGGTGTCTCGGGGCGCGTGTCATGCGGTCCGCCGCCGTGACACGGCGTGGCGTCAGTGACTCGCCCTCCGCTGACGGACGGTGTCAGGCGTTAGCTGCGCGCCCGTTTGCGGCCCGTATGGCTCGGCGCGCTGGCTGCTAAGTGCGCTAAGTGCCGGAAACGGGCGCTGGCCGCGCGGGTGGATATCACCGCCCTGTCGCGCAGAGCTGAGCTATACCCGGGTGATTATGCACGGCCGTGATCACGCGCCGTGCACGGGTGCCGCCGGTGCTGCGGCGCCCGGTCATCCTTCTGGCAGTTGCCGAGCCGCGGTCGGCGCGGGACGCCCGTGTCGCATGCGACGCGTGGGTGTCGGAATGGGCCTGACGGCTCAATCAGTGACACCTGGCTCACTGTGGTGGTCCGTAACCGGTGAAAAATAAATAATGGAAGCTGCGAAAACTGTATACCACTTGTGTGTAATGCTGTGTAACGTAGTTCAAGTCATTGTTATGTTGTATCGCACGTGGTGGGCACTGGGCGAGGAAAGCGGACGGATTGATTGGCCCACTTAAATAATAAAGGTTCGCAGATCGACCATGAATCACATAGCACTAGCAGGTTAAAATAATATATCCAAAACCAGCAAAGTTAGCGCATATTGAAGGTTCAACAGTCGAGGCTGAATCAAATAGCAGGCTTAAATAATATATCCAAAGCCAGCAGAGTTAGTGCGTATCATGTCAGTCAAACTTAGTTTCCATGGATTGAACTTAAACCACACGGCAGGTTCAAATAATGCATCCGAAGCCGACCAAGTAAGCGTGCATCATGTCAGCAGCAAATTAACTCGCAAGAGCCCATCAAACGCCCCTGAAAAAGGATCTCACGCGTAAATGTCGAATGCAATAATTAAGGAGAAACGGTATATTGCAGAGTATTTAGCAGAGACCGCACGTCATTGCTAATTTCTGTGAACATTTTCCATTCCAAGTGCAATGACAGCTGTGTGTCGCGCCTCATCCCCCTCCTCCCAATCCCGATGGGTCACACCTGAATTAGAAATCCACACCTTTTCCGCCGCTCAAAGTGACCGCCGACCAAAACGACCCCATAAAATTAAGCTAGCAAATTGGTAATTGTTCGTACTAGCCCGGTGAAGTGCCGGACCGTTGGTCGTTGTCATGCCAGTGACGTCAGAGATCAGTGACGTCACAGACTAGTGATGTGTGCTGCCTGGTGGTCGTGCATGTAAGTCGCTGCCGCGTCTCCCTACCATTGGAGTAGGCTAGAACGCCATGAATGGCGAATGTCATCTTCGTCTGTATAATGTGATTGATATGCGTTTGTAAACCGGAGTTCAATGAAGGCGTCATGAAAATATACATGTGGCGCTGATATGCGCGCATAAACACAAAAGGAGAGAAGACGGCACACACCTTCTGATGGGGCATCGTGTGCGCTTTGAAAAATGAGTGCGGCGATTTAGTCAAAGTATCTAGGGCGAGCTGACGCATTAGGTCACATAATTCTGAAGGACTACACTGACTATGCGAATACGAAAACAGCAGCGGAAGTCATCCATCATATGCCTAATGCACAATTGGAAATGCAATAATGCACGCATTGACTTGGCATTTACATGTGTATTTACAAAATGTGATTGTAGATGCATAGCTGTTATAGCACGCTGGGTGTTGCATCCTTACTAACAAAATGTGTCGCATATTTACAAAACGGAGTTAAAACGGATGTTATTGAAAAATGAGGTATAACGGTGGTTAGCCGTAGCGTAGCGATCGTAAATGCCACTCCTACCCGGAGGGGGGGGGGGAGGAGGGCGGGACGCGTATATTCGGATGCAGTATGAGCAGAGCATGGGTCCCGAAAAATTCTTCAGAAACTAGAGAAATTCTCGCGGGGCAAGACGACTGTCAAACTAGCAGCGAGCAGCGAGCGGCGAGTCCAGCAGCGAGAAACGGGCCATCCCGATTTAGCTGAAAATTTGCTCACAGAGCCTTCTCAGCACGCTGATTCCGAAAATCATGGTCTCTAGGGTAGGAATCTTTACCGTTCTCGAGATAGAACCCTCTAAAGTTTTCGACACCCATGACCGGGCCATCCCGATTTGGCTGAAAATTGGCTCACAGCTCTCACAGAGCCTTCTCAGCACGCTGATTCCGAAAATCATGGTCTCTAGGGTGGGAATCTTTACCGTTCTCGAGATAGAACCCTCTAAAGCTCTTACCACCCATGACCGGGCCATCCCGATTTGGCTGAAAATTGGCTCACAGAGCCTTCTCAGCACGCTGATTCCGAAAATCATGGTCTCTAGGGTGGGAATCTTTACCGTTCTCGAGATAGAACCCTCTAAATTTCTTACCACCCATGACCGGGCCATCCCGATTTGGCTGAAAATTTGCTCACAGATCCTTCTCAGCACGCTGATTCCGAAAATCATGGTCTCTAGGGTGGGAGTCTTAACCGTTCTCGAGACAGAAACCTCTAAAATTTTCGACACCCATGACCGGGCCATCCTGATTTGGCTGAAAATTGGCTCACAGAGCCTTCTCAGCACGCTGATTCCGAAAATCATGGTCTCTAGGGTGGGAATCTTTACCGTTCTCGAGATAGAACCCGCTAAAGCTCTTACCACCCATGACCGGGCCATCGCCCAGTAAACATGACGACGTCGGCCCAACGTCGGTTCAACCTCGGCCCGACATCGGCTGGACGTCGGATATGCCCGCATGTTCCGACGTCCAGCCGAAGTCCAGCCGACGTCGAGCCGACGTCGGGCCGAGATCGTTTGCCGAGGTTGACGAGATCGTTTGTCGTTGGGCCGACGGGGCCGACGTCGGCATGTTTATTGGGACAACGCGCCAAAATATCAACCGGCGGCGGGATTCGAGCCCCCCAGTCGCCGACGTCGGCATGTTCACTGGGGCAACACGCCAAAATTATCAGCCGGCATCGGGATTCGAACCCCTTGTCATTCGGACGCGAGGTTAGTGCTCTAACCACTACACCACGCAGCCAGCTAACGAATTTGGTTTGTTTTATTGGGTTTTGCCCTTTCGGTCTGACAAGACCATTTCAGAGCCGGAAAGATCATAGGATGGAGACATTGGTCTTCTTGGCGAGCACCCTGGGTCCAGTTCATATAGAGTCCCTGGTCCCATTGCTGTTACGTGACACTTATTGGAAAGGGCGACCCCACAATGGATTCATATAGCCACTCCTACACACTTGCACGAACGTTTCCCAAAGTGTCCCTTTGATAAGTGGCACTTTGGCAAAGTGACACTTGCCGACTGGCAAGTGTCACTTTGTCACTTTGTCACTAAATGAACTGGGCCCGGCCCTGGTGAGTTGCCGGGGCTGAGCCTGACCAAAGGATAGGCCGAGCAGCCCCCAAGCACTCACCGCACCCGGCTACGGGCGAGCTCGGCTTACGGGCAATCCCAAATGGGATAAAGATAAAGTGTCCATGAAGGTAATACAATACAATACAATACAATACAATACAAAGTTTCCCGTCCAGTCCGGATCAGGGGGTTGCGGCGTGGAGGAAGATTTGAGTTTCCTGAGGATATTTTGAATACAGAAGCTCTTTATGAAACATGAAACATGTATTTTATATTATTATAACGGTCAAAACAGCGGCCGATGTCGGTCCGACGTCGCCCCGACGTCGGCCCGACGTCTGCTGGACCTCAGCAATTGATCTCGGTCCGACGTCGGCCCGACGTCGGCTGGACCTCGGCTGGACGTCGGAACATGCGGGCATATCCGACATCCAGCCGACGTCGTGCCGAGGTTGGACCGACGTCGGGCCGACGTCGGCATGCCGATGCCGAGTTGCCGACGTCACCCCGACGTCGGCCGACGTCGGGCCGACGTCGGCATGTTTACTGGGTCCCGATAACCGATTTGGCTGAAAATTTGCTCACAGAGCCTTCTCAGCACGCTGATTCCGAAAATCATGGTCTAGGGTTAGAATCAGGGATGCGGAGCCGGAGCCGGAGTCGGAGCCGGAGCCGCCGGAGCCGGCATATTTTGCCCGGAGCCGGAGCCGGAGCCGGAGCCGTGAAACAATATAGCCCGGAGCCGGAGCCGGAGCCGGAGCCGCCAAAAAAGGGGGCGACTCCGGCTCCTTTTTATTTTTTGAAGAGGAAAAAAATAATTGACCTAGTTCGGTTTGACAGTACAAGGCAGTACAACATATGGTAAGTAGGTACGTCATGGGCCATCAAGTGAATGAAAAAGCCGAATATCCCCAGTATCCCACAGTACGCAATCAACTTCCTGTCTGCTCCTCCCCCTCCCCCCACGTCTACTGCATCCCCAGAACATGAGGACCGGTCATCAGGTGACGGCCATTGTTTTGAAGCCAGTGCAGTGGATTGCGACTCCCAGCACCGTCTCTTCCCCCCTCCCCCCCCCCCAATGCAGCCGAGACGGGTGTCAGCTTACGATGGTTCAGTGAACTCCGATTCGCGGCGACTGCGTTTCCAATGCCATCGCTTCCTAGTCCTTTGTTCTGCCAGTTCTCTCCGAGGTGCGTTTGCGCGGGGACGCGATGAGCCGGTCATGGCAAAGAGTAACGCGTATAACCCATCCAATTTTTATTCCACCCGTATTTAATTGATTGCATAGGGGATGTACTGAGTCGGAGCCGGAGCCGCCGGAGCCGGAGCCGCCGGAGCCGGACCATTTTACTCGGAGCCGGAGCCGGAGCCGGAGCCGCCATAACATTTCACCCGGAGCCGGAGCCGGAGCCGGAGCCGATTTTTTCTCCGGAGCCGGAGCCGGAGCCGGAGCCGTCTGAAATTTCCACGGCTCCGCATCCCTGGTTAGAATCTTCACCGTTCTCGAGATAGAACGCTCTAAAGTTTTCGACACCAAAGACCGCGGGCCATCCAGATTTGGCTGAAAATTTGCTCACAGAGTCTTCTAAGCACGCTGATTCCGAAAATCATAGTCTCTAGGGTGGGAATCTTTACCCTTCTCGAGATAGAACCCTCTAAAGTTTTCGACACCCATGACCAGGCCATCCTGATTTGATTGAAAATTTTCTCACAGAGCCTTCTCAGCACGCTGCGGCTGATTCCGAAAATCATGGTCTGTCAAATCGACCGGGCCATCCCAGTCAAAGCGGGATGGCCCGGTCATGGGTGGTAAGAGCTTTAGAGGGTTCTATCTCGAGAACGGTAAAGATTCCCACCCTAGAGACCATGATTTTCGGAATCAGCGTGCTGAGAAGGCTCTGTGAGCAAATTTTCAGCAAAATCGGGATGGCCTGGTCATGGGTGGTAAGAAATTTAGAGGGTTCTATTTCGAGAACGGTAAAGATTTCCACCCTAGAGACCACGATTTTCGGAATCAGCGTGCTGAGAAGGCTCTGTAAGCCAATTTTCAGCCAAATCGGGATGGCCCGGTCATGGGTAGTAAGAATTTTATAGGGTTCTATCTCGAGAACGGTAAAGATTCCTACCCTAGAGACCATGATTTTCGGAATCAGCATGCTGAGAAGGCTCTGTGAGTCAATATTCAGCCAAATCGGGATGGCCCGGTCATGGGTGTCGAAAATTTTAGAGGTTTCTATTTTGAGAACGGTTAAGATTCCCACCTAGAGACCATGATTTTCGGAATCAGCGTGCTGAGAACTGAGAAGGATCTGTGAGCAAATTTTCAGTCAAATCGGGATGGCCCGGTCATGGGTGGTAAGAAATTTAGAGGTTCTATCTCGAGAACGGTAAAGATTCTCACCCTAGAGACCATGCTTTTCGGAATCAGCTTGCTGAGAAGGCTCTGTGAACCAATTTTCAGTCACATCGGGATGGCCCGGTCTTTGGTGCCGAAAACTTTAGAGGGTTCTATCTCAAGAACGGTAAAGATTCCCACCTTAGAGACCATGATTTTCGGAATCAGCGTGCTGAGAAGGCTCTGTGAGCCAATTTTTAGCCAAATCGGGATGGCCCGGTCATGGGTGGTACGAGCTTTAGAGGGTTCTATCTCGAGAACAGTAAAGATTCCCACCCTAGAGACCATGATTTTCGGAATCAGCGTGCTGAGAAGGCTCTGTGAGCAAGTTTTCAGCCAAATCGGGATGGCCCGGTCATGGGTGGTAAGAACTATAGAGGGTTCTATCTCGAGAACGGTAAAGATTCCCACTCTAGAGACCATGATTTTCGGAGTCAGCGTGCTGAGAAGGCTCTGTGAGCCAATTTTCAGCCAAATCGGGATGGCCCGGTCATGGGTGTCGAAAACTTTAGAGGGTTCTATCTCGAGAACGGTAAAGATTCCTACCCTAGAGATCATGATTTTCGGAATCAGCGTGCTGAGAAGGCGCTGTGAGCAAATTTTCAGCTAAATCGGGATGGCCCGTTTCTCGCTGCTGGACTCGCTGCTCGCTGTTCGCTGCTAGTTTGACAGACGTCCTGCCCCTCGAGAATTTCTCTAGTTTCTGAAGAATTTTTCGGGACCCATGCTCTGCTCATACTGCATCCGAATATACGCGGGCGGGACGTATACCTACCACTTAGCGGTCTCCCATTTGGAAAGGAACGGACACTACTAGCGCCGCCTAGAAAGAATCGACGTCAAAGAGTCATAGCTTCAACCGAATCGTCAATTAGTGGTGGCGCCAATAAGAATTGACGGTCCACATCCTCGGGAGGATTGGACAGCAGTCAGTCCTTGCCATTGCCAAAGACTTGGAATGGCTCGGCATAATAACGAGTATTTGTTTCCAAACTGGCTACATGACATTAACCGGCTGCCTTACCTCCTCTAGGCTATTATGGGTGGACGACGGTGGATTGTTTCAGCCCCCACCCCGGTAAGTACCGAGACACCGACGGGCTCTGCACCTCCCGGAGACCCTCGCGCCATTCATCTCCTATGAAGCTCTAAGCCGCTGCTGACAGCCCACAGTAGCCCGATCGGAGAATCAGACTCAGCCGCGGTGACGAAGCCATTCTTTTCGGCGGCGCTGGGGCGCGCCCGGCGTCTAACAGATGGTCCGGTGGGCGCTGCGCCGGGCCGGCCGGCGCGGCCCCACGTGCAGAACTGCAGTCCGCGGCTCGCTGTTTGGACAGGACTGTGGACTGCACAGCGCGGACGGAGGCAGACAGGGCTGTGAGCTGCAGAGCGTGGCCCGAGGCAGATACGGCTGTGGGGTGTAGCAGCGGCAGGGACAGGACTATGGACTGTGACAGGGTCGGTGACGGGTCGGATAAGAGGCGGATCAATCGAGGATGGGAGGTTGGAGCTTGGATTCGGATTTAGACGGACGTCTGCCAAGCCAATAAGCTTTGAGCTGTGAATTGTGAGCCATGGACGGTAAATGAGGGGTACACCATGTCTCCATTGAGAAATATGAAGAGTTTTGACACTCATTTCAGGTCCACGTAGCAAAGAAGAAGCTGAAAATAATTAATAATGCTGGGTGCCGTGGCAGTTCGTGCAGTATTCAGTGGTCATGAGCAGCTTTGCCAAATGCTAAGTATGGACTGTGGATATTAGCAGTCTCCAAATATTTAGCTCATCCCCAAAATGCTAACAATGACGCAATGAATATCTTATACTTATGTATGAGCTCAGCACCCAAATGCTTACTTGATAGAAAGGTTATAAGCGCTTACGTTCAAGACGAACACAGTGACCTGAGAAATGCATCTGCGATTCTACATGCTTATCCTGGCAGTGCGACAATAAGACAGACGTTAGAAACAAAAGTCAGTCCAACCGCTCAAAATATTGGGATAACACTGAACAGCTAAGGCTGTTAATCGGCTTGAGTGACGAGAGCGAAGCATCATGAAAGGCCCCGATGTCACAATCACGAAATAAAGAGCACAAAAAAATAAAATAAGCCAAAAACGCCTAAAAATATCGCCGGCGTCATCCATCAAAATGGATAACAAAAAGCTAGCGATTACCAAACAGGGAACAAGGAAGCCGGACGACAGGCGACAGGCGACCATCACAACAAGCCGCCGCTGAGGAGTCCTCCAATCCTCAGTCCGATCCTCGGTACGGGCGTCTCTGAGCGGGGATCATCCTCCGTCGTCCGGTCCGCGCGCCGGCAGCGCGCCAGTCTCGGCGGCATCCGCTGCATATCTGAACGGCGATCGCCATCGCAGCCAGCTCTAACGACAGTCGACAAATCGATGCTGAATTCAGATGAAACCGTACCGATGCATGAGGTCATAAACCGTGGGAAAGGCGCGCAGACTGGGCGGGGACCGCCGCCGCCGTCCTGCTGAGAGGATGACGGCGGTCCAGAGAGGAGTCTCCACGGAGCGTCTCAGCGTTTGTGGGGCAGAGGTATTCGGAAGCTCTATTAAAAAAGAGGGGCAGGTAGAATATAGCCGCCAGCAACAAACACTTCTGTCGCACAAGTTTGTGATGATGGAAAAGTAACCGCAGAACAAAACATCACTAAGCGACTTCTTTCGATCTTAAGCCGGCTTCGGCTGACGTCCTCCGTCGCCTGACGCCATCTGCGTCCTGCCGTGTATCAGCTGCTGGTCCGAAATATTGGACGATACATCCGCGTCTGTCAATACTCGGGCGGCGCCACAAAGTAACGGTAATCCCTGCGATCGGGCGCCGCACGACCGGACAAAAAGTGACGCTGTCACCGGCGGCACTGCACCGGGTCGACCGGAGCGGCGCTCCGTCTGTCTTGCCGCTCTGATCGCGGACACGACCCCGCGTCGACAGGATCTCTGTGACTGTGGCCTGGCGCGCTTCGGGGAAGCTGTGCCGGTCACACCAGCCAGCCAGCGACCTCGAGGTCAGTTCTGCGCCGGTGGGTCCCAGCGTTCAGCTCGCCACAGACGGCCGGCGTGAATCATCGTCTCGACTGGGACATTCAAACAGAGGTCGCCGTCGGGCGTCGTGATATCGCGCAGCATCTTACCCGGATTGCCCGAGGTCGGAGAGCCGTCGGTGTTCCTGGGTACGCCGGGGTCAGAGAGATAGAGATGCCACATTCGCTGGAGTGGTGATTTCCATGGAAGTGTTCACAAAGTTGCCTTCGTGGTTTGAAGATTCACTTCAGAGCTCTATTCAGTCATCGCTGAGATATTCTCCAGTTCTATCGTAGATATTCGATTTTGGTTGTGTGATTTTCCTTCCCGATTGCGAGAGCAAAGTGACGCTGAAATCATGTCAGAACAGCGTACGAGTTACCTGCCGCTCATAAATCGTCTTCTCAAAGCCACGTAAGCCAGTCTTCAGTCAAAGCTTGCAAAACGCTTTGCACTTGAATGGGAGAATAGAGTTGCAGCATTCTCACAGATCAATCATGCATCCACTGGAGGCAAATATGGCTGATTCCGATTCTGATATGCACCCCGAACTCAAGATGGTAGATGGACCGTCGTTGCCCCTCAGTCGTAACGGCGTGAGGTCGTAAAAGTAAACGTTTTGGCGATACGGACTCCGATACGGGCATGCATGGTGCATTTAGCTTACATTGACCATTTCAATGTCAATACAAGAGAGTATGATGCTTAATTGCTTAGTTTTGTGCAGCGTTGCGCTTCTCAGGCACTTTATCGCGTCTGCAGTGCTCAGGTCGCGTCCGCTCGGCGGGGTACCGCCAGGCGGCGGGTACGGCGCCGGGGAGGGCCGGGCGCAGAGGTCACTCTGAGTGACCCCTCGGCCGAGGTGACACTCGGAGTGGCCCCTCTGCCGAGGTGACACTCTGAGTTACGCCGGGAGACGGGCGGGCGCCACCGCTCCATTGTTGTGTCAGCGGCCCACCGGCCCGGAAACAGAGGCATTGCTCACATTTCACACAGGACGGGAAGACGACAGCCGTGCGGCTACCAGTCGGCATTATACTTTGAGATTCTGCATCTCACGCAACAGACTATTAGTTCTGCACAGACAGCCGCCGAATGGCGTGTTCTGAAGCCTGACTTCATGGACCATGGGAGTTTAGTTTCTTGCATATTTTCAGCTGCGCTCTTTGTGGTATTTCGAGGTTACCTATAGTGTCAGCGGTCAAAGGCGATCCTGTCAGTGATTGTTACAAGTTTACCGCACCCTATCCTTTCATCCTTGTTCGATCAATTTATCGGTTGCATGTTGAATAATGCAAGGGTCGGCGATATACAGTACCAGCAAAGACAAAAGCAAAGTTGGTGGTTTACTAAGCTGTACGGGGACCCGCAGCTGCTCTTGTACGGGGACCCGCAGTTGCTACTGTACAGCGACCCTGAGTAAACTGTCCCCGCACCCTCACACGGAACAACGATAAGCTGTCAGAGGGCACGAACAGAAAACCTCAGCTGCTCTTGTACAGGGACCGGCAGTCGATATCAATGTTATCGGTTATTACTGGACAGGACAGACGGCTGGAGTTGGGGTTCGTGTACAGTAGCAACTGCGGGTCCCCGTACAGCGACCCTGAGTAAATTGTCCCAGCACCCTCACAGGGAACAACTATAAGCTGTCAGAAGGCAAGTACAGAAAACCTCGGCTATTCTTGTACAGGGACCGGCAGTCGATATCAATCGGTTTTTACTGGGTAGGACAGACGGCTAGAGTTGGGGTTCGTGTACAGTAGCAACTGCGGGTCCCCGTACAATGAGAGCTACAGTCAGCGGCACCGGCATGCAAGTTAGAAATGCAGTCAACGTAGGTACAGTCAGAGATACAGTCACAGTTATACCGGAGGTACTCGTACACTAGGCGGTAAGTACCACAGGTGGTGGTATAATAAGCGGCAGGCAGCTAGCGGTGCTCTCGACAGCCAATTAGCGCGGGGCTGGCCGGGCTGACCCCGGCCGACCGACGGAGGTAGCGCGCGGCAGTCGGCCGCTGTCGGCACCCCGTGGACGCTCCGTGGGCCGGCTACACCCGCCACTCACACCCGTCGCCGGCGGCACCCAGAGCCCCCGGCACGAGTGTTCATAAACATGGAGCCACATAACTACAGCACAAGACCTGCTTATTCAAAATATAGCACAATATCCAATGGTGTAATGCAGCCTACCTGCATTTCTGGAATTAACTGGTTTAAAGCTACTTGCCAGCGTTTGCTCAAACTGTAGCCCCACTGCCTGCCCATATCAGTGTTTCCGGATCTGAGCTGTGTGATATGGTCCTCTGTCACATTAGATAGGCGCCAGGAAGCTGATAGGATACCGCCACTGGTATACCACAGCTGCCTCGGCTGACTCAAGATGAAAAGAGAAATCCGTCCTCCCGATTACCACCAGCTTTGAATCCCTTTTCATTTCAATTATATGATTTTCATAAAATCAGTACAAACTTACCGCTTGGCCTGCAACATTTTATATGCTTGGGAGGCGGAATAAATATGATTGTTTTCACGTTTTCTGTGCCAAAGCTGTTCTAGTGGATCCACAGCAACTATCTGATTATCGGATACATTTTCACAAATCATCTGCAAAGGTTATGCTGCGTTCAACTTCAATGGATACATGTATGGCCCAATAAATATTAGCATTTTATAGATAAAAATTGGACGATATTATCTCACTGACCAGCTTGTTATCTCCCCCCCCCCCCCATTTCACACAACACAGTTTCCCATATAGCGTGCGTCACGTCTCGCATGAGCGAATTCAGGAATGTCACTCCTCTGCGAGCTTCCCGTTCCCAGTCCACTCGAACGTTATCCCAGCCGACACTCACCGGAACACTGCCGGCAGTTAGATACACGATACAGACGACCAGTGCACCAGCCGTGCGGCCCGACCCGCGGGAGTCCGCGGTCGCCTGTGCCGGTTAAGCCCTGTTAGTCTCGCCTCTGACCTCCTCTGACCGGTCAGGAGCGATGGGGAGGACGGTGGCATTAGATAGATGCGAACTCACTTCTGAGTTCTTTATTTCATCGGCCAGTTATAATCGGACGAGTAGCTAGCATTATCTGACATATAACGGACCAATCAATGAGCATGAATATTGAATAGTTCGAGTGCATATTTTCAGGTTCAGTCGTGCCAAAGAATGAAAATTGTTAATAATGAGCAGTGCAAAAATATTCACGTACCTAATGTGTGTGGCCTACGTAATGAATATATTGGTAATTTATATCGAATAAGCTTGAATGATGTGAATGGTGAAATCCCTCTAATATGCATTACGGTAGGGTAAATGCGTGTGGAGAGCGTTTATTTTTATCAAACGGCTCTGATCCAACACCTCCGGGTCCATATCTAATCTTCTTAGAATTATTCATCTCTCTTGTGTTCAGGATGTAGCGTTGTGACGCCGAGCTAATAATATAAAGGTCCGTTTGGGGTCACCTACGCAGGTAGGTACTGTCCCGTTGCTGAGAGGTAATCCGGTTCGCTACCGAGCTATTGCTGACGTGAGGCGGGGGGGGGGGATGGGGCAGGTCAAGACCAGTGACACAGTTGGTGAGGCAGCCTTGGATGGTGGACGGTGGACGTATTCGGTTTTTTTTTAATTTTGCTCCCGACAGGCCGAGGCCCTGGTCGGGGTAGGGGGAAGTTACTAGCTGGCAATTAGCCAGATCTTCAGTTTCACTTTACTTTAAAGCCGGCTATGTTATTCCGGCCCAAGGCAATATCAAGAGCAAAGTTTACGTTAGACCGGCTCATGTGACGTCCGGTGGAAGCAAGTGCAAGGGGAAGCCAGAAAGGGTGCCAGAGTGGCAGTGCCGAGAGGGATTTTGAGTATTCGATGGACAGTGGATAGTGGACGGTGGACAGTATAGACGCATTGGTGGGCGGTGGCGGTGGACGGTGCTTATGCTCCGATGGTAAGCATATGTTCTGCAGTCGCAGGCACTGGTTAGTACCCGATGACCGCCTGTGTGGTCGGGATCTGTGGCCAATGGCCATGGTCTACTCCCGTGGTCTACATCCAATGGTCTGTGGTCTGTTCCCTCTGTATTATATAGCCGATGGCCGGTGGCCTATTCCCGTGGTCTATGGATAGCCGGTAATCGTTCCTGTGGCATCTGCCCGTGGTTTGTAGCTGAAGTTCTGTGGTCTGTGTCTTGGTCTGTACCCATGGCCTGCAGCCGACGGTCTGTGGTCGCTTCCGTGGTCTCCAGCCCGTGCCCGTTGGCCTACTCCCCCTGACCCAGGTCTGTGGTCCTCACACCCGTCCGCGGCCGGCCGGCCGGCGCGGCGCCCCGTTGTCGCCCCAGTTGCCATGACCCCGCCGTTTCCGCGCCGCCACCCCAGCGGCCGCCACCGCAAGTAATTCAATTTGCCCGTCAGCCGGCCAGGGTCGCACGATTTTATTACGCATTAACGTGACCAGGATCTATAATTAATTTTTTCCCGTCGGCGGTGCGCCTGACTGCCGGCTGCGGCCTCAGCAGCGCCTCTGGCGGACAAAAGAAAAAACTCGTACGTGCCGAGACGGCTCGGTGACTAAGATGTTTCTGAATAAGATTAATCATGGGACGCAATTACGACGGATTGGAGCGACAATTAATTCTATTATGGCGATTAATCGTGAAAGCAGAGCGGACGCCGGTCGAGGCGACTTTGCGACGCCGGCTTTGTTCTCTAAAAATGGACCGATTCGCTGTTAACGCGAGCAGTTACGAGAACAGCGCGGAGGCGATTGTGGCCGTACCTCAGCCGAATCATTAGACAGATGGTGCGTCTGAAAAGAAGGCAATCGCCAGCCCAACACCCCGACATCTCATCGGAGCGCACCCGTTCAGAGTTTAGCCTCTCTCGAGTCGCCGGCCCCGGTCGTCGCCTCAGCTGCGTGTTGATTTATGAAGTCGCCGTAACAACATACTTATTAGCCGAACAAAACGCGCTGTGCCAAGGACATAATACCCCGTAATCACCCCTGCCGACAGCGTGTTTTTGGGTCGTGCAGTGGCCGTCTGACACGTTCCATTGCGCCGCCAAAAATCGCCATTCCTGCCGATCGTCGCCCCGACCCGCGCCTCAAATCCCCTTCCCCTCCCCCTTCACATAATCACACCGCGCTGCCCTCGTGAGTCTCCGCCGCTCCGCCGGCGCCCAGTATCGAGACTCTGCCGGTCAGGCCCGCAGCACAGACTACTGTCGGCCATTGTCACCGCTCGCCACTCACGCCCGACGCCTTTGCACGCCGCCGCCGCGACACAGCTATTCAATTAGAAGTGGCCCGTTTTTGCAGACGGCCCAATTCGACGCAATTAGTGATTTTTGCCGGCGCCGACCTATCGGCGGCGGCGGCGCGCACGATTTCGGTAGCGAGTAATGGGCGATTATTAGCGGGCCATTGTTGCGCGCGAGTAATTGGTGGTGCTGCTGTCGGTCCGTGACGTCACCAATACGGGTGCCCGTTCAGAGGCCGGTGATGGTAGCGCTGACAGAGAGTGCGGCGAGCGCTGATTGGTCAGTGTGGACACATATTTCGGTGGATTTTAAATGAGGATAACGAGATATTGTGCTGCAATCTGCATCATGCCCATCACAGAAAATGCAGATTTGCTGTTAGATTCTAAGATTCTATTGTCTTCCACAAATGTGCTCCAGACATGAAAAGATCTCTCAATATTTTCATATCCAGCCAGCCTATATCGAAGACTGATGCGGCGTTACTTGCTGGCCACTGTTGACCGTAAGACGAGATCCACAATGCAAACGGACGCAAGTGAATGCAAGGTGCACCCAGTTGGCCTCACGAGCTCGTCCCGCACCCTGAGCCGTCCACCAGCTCTGATCAAAGTACCGACAGCAGCGTAAAGCTGCCCGTCACTCTCACACGACCCCAACTGCCCGCACCGTAACACAAAAAAACTGCTGATTCTCGCGCTGACGCAAATTCCCACGTAGCTGGTAGTTTTCGTGAATCGATTAATTAGCTACATAAGTGTTCTCCCTGACTGAGTGAAAAAGCCGATCAATTGAACAATGCAATGCTCTAACGGTGAACACAAGAACACATGCAAAAACGTGTGAATGAACACTGTGATCGAGGTGAACAGGCGACTAATGGCGGAAAAACGGACCGATGCAAAACAACCATCGCATGTAATCAACAGCCAATAGATAAACAGCTTATAACAAAACGATACCGCTAGCTTTGTGTATGGCAAAGTCATAGATCGCCCGAGTGGCCTCACCTCTTTCCCAACTACAAACTTGTCCACCTTCCTTCCTCTTCTCCTTCTTCCCTTCTTTTTTCTTTCTTTTATTCCTTCACTCTTTATTGTTCTCCCTCTCCCTCTCCCTCTCCCTCTCCCTCTCCTCTCCTCTCCCACTCCCACTCCCACTCCCACTCCCACTCCCACTCCCACTCCCACTCCCACTCTCTCCCTCTCTCTCTCTCTCTCTCTCTCTCTCTCTCTCTCTCTCTCTCTCTCTCTCTCTCTCTCTCTCCTTCACTGCACACAGCACGCGACATGCCCCGGCGAATGCTCACGTGGCTGCCGAACGCCACCGAATCCATTCTTCAGAAAAAAAAACCTCTTTCGCCTGGAAACAGCCAGCTCAGACAACAAATGCTGTCTGGAAAAGCATGGTTATATCCGCAGAGAGAGTTGGTAACGCCATCAGAGTAACACTTGGCCAGACTACTCCGAGGTAATCATCAAGACCACTTCAGTGCGTGCCCAGAGGGAGGGAGCGTAGCAACAAATGATTGTTATATTATTCTTGCAGACTATCGGGCGAAGCGAGACAGATACGACAGACGGATAGGACGGACAGTTACGACAGACACGCCAGAAATAGGGAAGACAGGACAGATGGATATAGTTATATAACAGGTGCATTTCACATCAGCCGAGATGTTCATGATGCAGTTTTGTTGCGGCAATAGCGCATTTACGGAACATAGGAAAGCAGGCAAAGCGCACACTGCACAGCAATCAACTAATGCATCTTCCTTTAAATACCAAAATGGTACTGCCGTATGTCAGAGAGACAATCACTGTTGGTGAAAGAATCTTATTTAATTCGATCAAATATGAGCTAATTAAATGGCTAAATTGAATTAACCATACTTTGGTGTTGGTCGTCTAAAAGTACGATTGGTTGGTACATACATACATCTGTTTACTTATTCTAGAATTTCAACTACCCATAGGTATTTATCATTGATTTAGCATTGATTTAGCAGGTATTATATTTGTATTTAGCATTGACAAATAACGAGTACCTATAAAAAAGCACGAGCAGACGTGTTATGTCATTCACTTCAGTAACGTGACATGGACGAAATTTTCAGCCTCCCTTCAGCAGACCCTATCGTTCCTGAAATTGTTTCTGAATCTACCGCTGATGATACGGCGACGTCTAAATACGACCCAGCCCTGCAGGGCAGACAGGCAGCCCCCGTCGCCGGCCGATGCAGCTGCCAGCTGATGTACAATGTACATACCTTGCTAACTGGATTGGCGTGATGGCCTGCGATGGCCCGCAATGGGCCCGCGGTGGATACTACCGTCCGCGTTACTGCCCGTATACGACCCTCAGCACGGCTCACGGGCCGGTTCAATCAACATGCAAATGTTTATGAATATTGCCGACATGTCCCGTCTCATTACTCAATGAGATGTGTACATGGGCCGGTCGCAGACTGAACCAATATGGCGGCTGTCTTGGAGAGCCACGGCTTTTGACTACACATATTACCCAGCTATTAAGTGAAGTAAAGATAGCATGTAGCTACTTTCGGAATTATTACTAGAAAATTTAATAAAGAAATAAAATACACATTAATTGACGTACACCACATACAAATTAAAATAGCAGCACAAAAAGGAAAAGGGATGAACTATGAGGACAAGCCAAATATCTACCTACAGACTTAGGTAAAGTTAGATACCTACTGCAGGTTACAAAAATAAATGGTCCTAGCCATTACGGGGGTACGGTTCTATGCTGCCACATAGGGAGGGCTCAGTAGACAGCCCAGCCAGCAATCCCACTCCGTTCCCGATCGGGATTTTCGGACCCAGCCCGCACCACCCCGATCGGGACCGGAGTGGGACGGGATTGGGAAATGAGACACTTTGTACGGGCTGGAACGGTCCGGATATCCCAACCTACCCCGCACGGCCGGTTGGGAGATCCCGCACGTATCCGGACCGCCTTATGACGTTTTAACAAGCGCTGAACTCCGATCCCGATCGGGATTCCCCAAATCTCCCCGTACAACCGGTTCGGAAATCCCGTACGCATCTGGACCGCCTTATGGCATTTTAACAAGCGATGAACTCCGATCCCGATCGGGATGTCCCAACTCGGCCCGCACAGCCGGTTTGGGAATACCGCAGGCATCTGACATATTAACCGCAGTCTTATAACCGCAGATTGCTGTTATGCAGCAGCAGATGCGACCACTTTGCTTGCGCCACCGCAACCCCCTCGCCTCTTCATTATTCTCCAACTCAACCTTTATAATGCCTGCACGACAAAATGAATTACATTGGACACTGAAATATATTCACAAATTTACTGGTTGCACACAGGTCAAATTTTCACAAATTCACAGCCTGGCCAGCACATTCGTGGCGTCGGCGCCATCATCTTAGCGCCGCTGCAAGGCGCTGGCACAGCGGACTCACTTCCGGTGTTCACAGTCATTATAGCAGGCCTGCGCCTTGTTCGTGTCGGCTCCTCTGCGGACAGTGTGTCCGTCTGCCGTCACGAGCTTCAGAGAGCCACCGCGAAACTAGACGGCTGGCATCTGGTCGGGCAGTTCACCACTGTGCGAAGAGAGCATCTGAAAATGACCAAGAGGTTATTAATCAAAGTCTGGGACACACTAAAAATCACTAAGAAATAACCCACATCTGACATTTCACATGGTATGCCTGGTAATTCAGGTTTCAAACCTACAATGCAACCATTAACGACACTTGACAATGAGACCAAACATTTTCTGTCCATGATAACTGATCAAACATGCGACAGCACGAGTGTAATTCACATGCCGTTCAACCACAACGAAAATAACAATTTCTATTACCTATAGGTTTCCCGCTCCCTACATCACGGATGAAGTGTGCACTATACTCACCCTGTTCTCAAAGACGGACTGATTTCCCTGCAACGACAACAGTTGAACCGACCGCTTGCTAGAGCCAGTTCAAAAGCAATATCCTGAGGCAGCAGCTCAAAGAAGGGATCGACACTTGACCAACGCGGCAGCTAGACTGGCTGCTGCGCTCAGAGGACGCGTCTGCCTGCACGCGGCCCATCTGATTGCTTTTCCAGGCTTTCTGGGCCACCGGATATGGTGCCCGAAGCGCCTTCTCAGATCGGTTGGGATAACAACGTAAATCACAAGCCTGTCTTAACATGGGATTCGATTGGGCTATCCGTACCGCGTCCCAACCGATTAAGCATGCGGTCCGGAAATCCCGAGTCGCCCCTACCGCCGGCCATCGAGGTCCGGTATCGATTGGGACAACCCAAGCCTACCCAACCCGGTAGGGACAAGTCGGGACATCCGGAGCTTATCCCGACCGTCCCCAACCGCATCCCGGACGAATTGCTGGCTGGGAGATGACGTCACGGGGTGTCAAGGTTTTGTCGATTTTTAAGACTGCTGTCCAGTAAATTATCTTTTTTAGGCTCTAAGGGAGCCTAAAGGTAAATATCAAACTGCCTTAGAGTATAAAATCCTCGAAAGATTAATATTGGCGAAGATTGGTAGACACCCGCTGCCGTCATCTGTCAAGGTCACCGATGCAAACGAACGGCTAACCATTCTACCTCCTATACATACACGGCCTTGGTCCTAGCTAATGACTATTCTTATTTTCCCGGCTCAGCACGCTTCAACACCTTCTCAAGGCTATTATTTCCAGATCAACTCTTAGGGGAAGTTGGGGGAACGCCGAATACTTTTTTTCTAACGCCCGTAGCACGCAAGGTAGACAACATAAGCTATTCTTGTTGGCGTCATTCGAGAGGCCAGTCTTTTGCCTTTCAAACATACCAGGCGCATTTGATGAATTCGCATACCGTTAAGCGCACAAACTAAAAATATCAAAGAAGTGACTTTTTCGGCGTTGCCCCGGACTGCGGGGAAAGCCGAAAATGGGAGAAATGATCTACGGGAAATGCCGACATTGATGTTTTGCCTCTTTATCTCAAACTTTATCCAGAACTTATCAAAGCTGACACGCGTTTTAAGAGCTTGAGGACGCTTGGTGCACACTGGAAGTTATAATTGTGTGATATAAAAAGAAAATGCCAGGTAAATAATTCCTTATAGGTAACAGGCCGTTGTGTCGGTTGAAAGTGTAATTTGTGTGACTAAAAATTCGCGTTGCTATTCTACAGCAGTAAAGTCCACGTAGCGTGCTTTAACGTGCGTAATTGCACGTTTTCGGCATTACCCCAGCCAGCCATACTTTCATTTGCAGACCCATAACTTTTCAACGTGCCGTATAAATTTCAAATAGGCAGCACACTTATGCAAAGACATGCTGAAGATTACTTAACCGAATTGGCTAGACAAACGGTAGCATAATGAGTAAGAAATGCAGCTTCAAAGGCGCATGTAGTACAAGGAACGCGTACCTTGAAAACGCTCTTGGCGCCCTCACAGCCGAAGTATTCCGAATGACGACTCGTAACAAACATGCGATAATTGTAGTCACTTAAGCTTCAGAGCATCACTGACAGGTGGCATCCATGTCTTACGGTTTTCGAAATATCTCGAATTTCGGCTTTGCCCCAACTCCGGCATTGCCCCAACTTCCCCTATTTCTGTTCGTGCTCATGATCATACATCGGTCGGTCTCAACCGATAGGCATCGAAAATCTGTCTTTTGCGCCTCCTGCTAACTGGATGAGACAGCGGGCGGCGGAAAAATTTGGTTCCTAAAAAGGTCAGATAAGGAATAAGCGCAGAGACGCAACCACACTACACCATTTTCGAACCAAGTTAAGACAGATGAAGCCCAATTTAAAACTGTTGATTTCTGAATTAAAACAATCGAAAAGTGGGTTAAAACACGTGACATTCAGCTTAAAACAACTGATACGCGAAATCACGTGTTGGTCGTTTTAAGCTGAATGTCACGTGTTTTAACACACTTTTCGATTGTTTTAATTAAAAAATCAACAGTTTTAAATTGGGTTTCATTTGTCTTAACTTGGTTCGAAAATGGTGTAGTATGGCAGGGATTGGTATAGAAGAATGCGTAAATCTCTTTGGTAAGTTATAAAAAAACTTATATGATCGAAATATTGGTTTGTTATTAAGGGCATATGCCTCATGAAGGCTCATTGACATAGAAGACATTTAGCGTCAACTATATGCCTATCAGTGTAAACTTCCCTATTTCCATTGTTTCAACTCTAGGTACAGGTTTCACCGCTCTAGCGGAGATGAATACGAATTAGGAAGACTGGAATTACATGAAGAATGGCCATTGGTCAGCATATAGAAAGCATTGAGGGGTTTCGCAATAAAAGCGTTATGAACAGATCATAGGCGCGGGAGCCGGGGGGGCAGTGGGGGCAGCTTGCCCCCCAACTCTAAGGCCGTGGGGGCGGTGCCCCCACAACTTTGAGACGAAATACTGCACTTTTTTGCAAATGTTTTTCTTTTTTGTTGAAAAAGCCAAGGGATGAAAAATAACTGGCCTAAAACCGGTGAGAAAACTAGATTTGGGGGTACCCTAGGTTCATCTCCATTATGGTGTGCCCCCCCCCCCCCCCAGTCTGAAAGTAGTTCCCGCGCCTATGGAACAGATAATAAAGCAGAAAAACGATGCAGCCCTAACTTCAGACATCCTCTTATACAGGGACTCACCATCTCCCCACTGTCCAATGCCCACATCTTCATCCCGATACAGCGCCGACAAATGAGGAGTCCAGCTGCGCGCCTCACAGCGGTCACGATTTCTGGGTTGTACAGGTGCGCAATACTCACCGTGTCAGGCGCTGTGACACGGGATGTCAGCGCGGGGGAGGAGAACAGTAGTGACCCCGGTGTCACGAACCCACCACCGCTCACGCACTGACACGGCCGGGCAGAGAAAAATGACGCTCACCAGTCGTCGACATGTCAGACTCGAACGACTCTTTTTGAGCTGGTCAAGCATGTTGGAAACAGACGGCAGCGTGAGAGAATCTGTGCGTGGGTTATAAGCTTACTAGGTAACAAAGATGTGGCATCATTGGGTAAGAAAAATATTCGCGTGACAGCTTCATGCGTTATGGAAGTTTAGTACACAGCAACTTTATGTGCACCTACTTGATGACGGAGCAAAGGACGGGCAGAGATGCAAAAATGGGCAGGTGGACTGTGTGGCGCAAAAAAATATCTTTACTGGCGAGTAGCGAAGGCGAGTAGGGAGTGCTGGCGGATTCCAGGGACTGGTGGAGAGGTTGGCGGATTCCATGGGCAGTAGCATTCGCCCCTCCCGCAGAGTCCGAAATAACCGGCTTTCGCCGCCAGGGGTGTCGTTTTCCGAAAATGATTGGTAGTGCCCAAAGGCGGCGGCTGGCCATATATGACGGGGCTTACAAGGTAGGGTACCCCCAAATCTGCCTTTCTCATCGGATTTCGGCCACTTATTTTTCGCCCTGGTCATTGACAAGACTAACCGAAATCTAAAAAAAAAAACAAAAAAAAACTTTGGAAATCTGGGTCCACACCGGACGCCATGCACAAAACGTGCAGTTATATAGGCAATAGTGTCGGAGGAATGCACGCCATTCTGAAAGAGGCCCACATCGACTTAAAAGGACGGCTGTGCTGAAAGGGGACAGGAACAGCTTTGAGGGCCCAAGCCGACTAAAAAAGACGGCTGCGGGGCCAGGAACGGTTTTGAAGACCCACGCCAATTGAAGGGTTCGACAACTAACGAGGACTGGAAACACAACGATAGTTCGAAAGACCTGCTTGCCAAAATAAAAGGATGACAGTACGAGGGGCGTTCAGAAAGCTACGGGCCCGACCATGAAGGAGCAGAGAGATACAGCATCGACTCATTAGACCAAAAAGTTCATTTATTCAAATAAACACCGTTAAGACAAACACATTTCGCGCAGCGCTTCGCGAGAGCCCTCAAGGCCTCCATAACCAAGTGGGTTTTGGACCCATCCTGCACGTCCAAGACGGCTGATTTCGTCTCCCTGCTGTTAGCGAGGTTGCCACTGCTAATTTTCTTATGTTCGGGAAGAGGTGGCAACCACTAACCAGAGTGTGCAAGGTTCGGAGAGAGAAAAAAGGGGATGCGACAAAAACTCGAAGCTCATCGCTTCACTGTTCGTCATCCCGCCCATGTACGCAGGTGCGTGGTCGTGGATCAGGTGCACACTTTACGTCAGCTTCCCTATAGCCTCTCCTCGATGTTTATCGAATGGACGCACATCATCAATTGTGTGCCCCTGTTTTGGAAAGTTGACGAGCGGAGGGGGGTCGCATCGACCCCTCCCCCCTGCCACGCCGTGTTATGAAAAATGCCCAGGGCGAGGGTTAACGCTTGGTGCCTTTTCTGCACTAACTACTATGAAACGAATCACTGCTCTCTTCTGGGCGTCGCCCATCCTATCCGAAATGGCGAACTATGCTACGAATAGAAGCCCGAATCAATCACAGAAGAGACTTAATTAATGGCCACTTACTTAATTTGCGTAAGTGGACATCCCAATAACACATCAGTTAACACACCGCCTTGCAGGCCAAAATTCCAACTCCTTCATTGTTCGGCCCGAAACTTTTTGAACGCCCCTCGTAGTTGCGAGCTTCAGTTTTCGGGGTCTGATGCGGTAATGACCTGGCGTTGAACCCTGGGGAATCAGGCTGCATCACCCACTCAAATGAATATACCTATGGCCTATTCTGGAGCACCGCGGCACCTTCCGAAGTCGATGTAGGGCCTCCAGCGGCTGGTGTGGAGACGGATCGGGGTCTATTAGGGGCGGTCGCGTGGTATGCGGGACTCAGAGGCAGTTATGGACCTCTATAACCAATTGCGTTTTCGAGCCTCTTAAAGGGACACTCCCACCTTAACATTAGTTTTGAGTTGAGATAGCCAAATTGGTGGCCATGGCCTGCAAATACCGGTTTGGGCACTCACCTCACATTTCACAACATCGAAAAATGCTTTAATTCGAAGATATGGAATTTCAAACTTGCAGTTTTCGGATTCTAAGGGGCTAATGCATTGGAATGCCCCCTTAGAATTTGTGACGTCAGCGGAGATCTAACGATTTTTAAATCTTAGACTAAAACCATCGTTAACACGTGGTGGTATACGCTGCTTTGCGCGCAACGTCTGCCGCACTTAAAGGCTGCCAAATTATTGCTTCCAAATAAAGTCGCTAGTAACAGAGGAGATCCCAAAAAGTAAACAAAAGTAAAAGCCTAATATCTTGAAAACCAGTGAATATTTTTCGGTGAAATTTGGTAGATATTCGTTTTCGCTCTTTCTGAACCAAGGGACATCACTTTCATGCCAATTCATTAACTTTTTTGAAGGTGGGAGGGTCCCTTTAAAATCCATTAAGGACCGGAGTCCTAGACACGTGAAACCTCATTGTCAGCTACATGCACCTACTGTGGCTAGAACCTTATTTATGTACTTGCATATGTGCTTATTTAATATTTGCTTATCTGTTTATTTTGATTTTTTATCAACTGATAAGTGACAAAAGATTGGTAGGGCTCAGCGAACATTGGTAGGGCCCAAATAAACATTGGTAAGGCTCGGGCCCTACCAGGCCTATACAAAACGACGCCCCTGACTATTGTGAAACTTGGTAGGTAGGTAGGTACCACATAACTTGAAATTACTTGACATAATGACATGATGTGGAAAGTGAAAATGATACCTAGGTATTGATGGAAACTTATGGACTTAGGTACGCTACAAGAAGATTGAATTGGTCAACCAATTCAAATTCAATATACTTGTGGAGTAAGTCTATAGATTTTCATCAATAGTTACCACTTACCATTGAAGTTACTTGCTATCATGTTGATTTTATACATAAGAACCTCATTCATTTTATTTGTATGACATGTTTGAATGCAATTTTCTCAATAAGTGAAGAAAAATGTTGGTAGTGCTCAACAACACATTGGTAGTGCTCAGCTGAACATTGGTAGTGCTCGGGCACTCCCAGGCCTATACAAAACGACGCCCCTGTTCGCCGCTTTCCTCGCGCACAGTTTCTGGATATTGGAGAAACTTTTTTATTCATTTTGCTTGTTTTGTAGAGTTAGGCCCTTGCGGTCTGACTAGACTCTTCAAAACCGGAAGGATGATAGGAATTGGAGGGAGATATTGGTCTGGGCGGCCACCCCGGTACAACTCGTCATAGTGGACAGGCAACCAGGCTCGCAAACGGTCACCCCACTGCACGTGATCCTGCTTCTGAGGAGCAGCCACTCACGTCGGATGAAGGTGACCGCCCAGCCCGGGGGGCCAGAGGCGTAGAGGAATGGGATTTGACTGTACTAAGGAAGGAAGAATGAAGAATGGTGAGCTTTTTAACCCTTCGCTCGCCATTGAGGCCGAAGTTTATCTCGCATGTAGAACGGGGACTAAACGCATTCACACACACCCAATTTGTAGGTGTCCGCAATCGTAAAGAGATAGGGCAAATGCGGGTAAGAGTTATCCGCAGCCGCTTCGTAGGCTGCACTTGTAATCAAATCTGCCGTCCGGTGACGAGAGGATCTACGGTATCTCGTCTGCCATTCGAATGGAAAGCTCATTGAAAGTGTTTGTGCTTTGGAGGGGGGGGTGGCTTATTTATTTTTTACTAAATATTTTTTTAATGTTAGGAAGACCTACGACAGGCTCTACTGCTGCTAGCTTCTGACTACATTTTTACCACCGTAAGCATGCTGCCAAACCCGCGGAGAGAACACAGCCCGTCGAGCATGTGGACGCGTTTTGGAGCCCGGCACTGGCGGCGACCGGTTCGCGGCTAGTTCGACTTTCCGGCGGCAGGTGGCAGCACAGGACGGCAGAGCGGGGCCGCTCGGCTCCCTGGCGCCGGCCACGGCAGGGCCCGCCGACACCGCGGCGCCCGAGCCGTCACGTGACCCACACCCATCAGCCGCCCCGATAGCCGTCAATCAGGAGTAGCTGCACGCTCCACTTCCGGCCACCGACAGCGACATCTACAGCGGGGTGGTGGCAGCTAGCGGCACCTATCGAACAAGGTGGAAGTTTCGTGCAGCCGAAGCAAAAGCAGACATGCATCGAGTTTCGACTAAGGCAAAATCACTTTACTAAGGCACCTACGGGGAGAGGGATCATATGGACACCTTGGTTTTTGACAAATGATTCACGTAAAAAGCGACGGATCGCGACGAGCCGTTCAGTTTTACTTTACCCCCGACTTCGTCTATTTTAGGTGAAGGTAGGTACACCTTTCCTAAAATTTTATTACCCTTATCCTGACTCGAAGTACCTAACCTTTTTTTCGACTGAACATGCATGATCAGCCAGAAAGCAGCGATTCGACATAGTTATATTAGCACTAAGCCTTTGTGCGTTACCAATAACCATGCTTTTTGTGATCAGAAACTTGCCAACCCGTGAAACATTATGTTTGTTTCATGGATTATGTTGAGTGTAAAAGATACATGAGGTTCAGGTCGAGGTTATTGACCTTGGTTGACCTCGGTTGACTTGTTGGAATAAGACAACGCTATGGCAACGCCGGGTAATTTTTTACATGTGTTTTCGAATGTAGGAGCCGCTCAAACATTTGAGTAGTTTGGGTGTCTTCGTAATGTGCTGCGAGGCTGTCAGTGGGCATGGACAGTGGACACCTAGCCCGTAGCCGGCAGGACGCCTCCTGGTTGACCCGACCTGACCTTACCTGATTTGGCCCAGCCTTTCCCAAATGCATGCATGAATCATATTTTCTAAAAAGAAAACAAAAGTCGAAATCGAGACCCCCGAAAAGCTCATCAAACTACTACTTCTAAAGGTTTCAGAAGGTTACGATTTTCTAGACAATTGGGACATTGACCCAAACCTAGTAGCTGGTGGGAGCTGGAGCAGCCAGTTGAATTCAGTGAGCCGTGATCGGCTTTGATGGCCACGCTAAAACTAAGCATTTAAATCCCAAATTCTGACATTACCCGACATCGTCTGAGCGGAAGGTAGAGTTGGGGCCTCCACTTAGCGATAGGCTCCAGCTCTGTCAATCAAAACCCAACCTTATTTCATTTGCAGTTGAGCCCTTGCGCGTATTGGTCTTTTTATAGCGTCCAACGTATGAGGGGGTCTCAATTGGCCCGCCCCCATAAGTGCAAGATAGGTAATAGGTATCTAAAACGTTTAGGGCGTCCCATCAGGCACCACGGCCGTGGAAGAGTCACAAGTACATGTTCTTTGTCCTCGCAGAGCTCACAGAAGCCAGAAGATTATCTGGAAGAATGGGCTAAGTCACGAATCGGAAACGATTGAACATATTTGAAGGAAGGAAAACGAGGGGGCACCCGGATTTGAACCGGGGACCTCTCGATCTGCAGTCGAATGCTCTACCACTGAGCTATACCCCCAACTATCTTCGATTAGTGCATTTTGTCATCACACCATTCTCCTCATTAAATCGCTTTTTAAAAATGAACTGTCATGCTCTTAAATTGCAATCAATGCAACTACTTTACAGTACTGGAACACCTGGCAACCAACTTAGTCATTTCACAGCATTGCTACTACCTCTGCACTCGCGTAGCTTTGCAGTCTGCAGACACAAAACAGAGAAAGCTCTTAGACGCGACATCTATACGAAATAACTCGGCACGATGCTATTCGTGACCACCAGGTGGCAGAGCTGCAGCGTGCGGCCAGATCGTGTCTACAGCTTACGCCGGCACGTTTTGCATCACTCCGCTCGAGGAAAAATAACTAATACTGCTCCACAATTCATACGTCAACGTGCTTTACCTTTAACACGTTACATTAATTGGAAGGGGTTAACCTTGAATTTGAAGTTCGCCTACCGCCTTAGCAAACTTCCCAGAGTCCAAACAATTCAAACAAACCCTGACCTCATGAGGTCAATTACTTAAAAAAAGACGTTCCAATTCGATACCTGGCACCGCCACCAGATCAAGATGGGCGCAAATATGAGCTAGAGTGAGAGCAGAGATCCAAAACGCGTCATAAAATGTCTTGATTGAGCCTTGAGGGTTAATTTCTGCTTTAGTCGTGTGAGCTCAGTTGGTGAGTTGTTGGGCTCGCCGTGACGAAATCTCGGGTTGGGGGGGCTACGGCGTTCGATAAATGCAGCACGGATTGTCTACATCCGGTGGGATCAGCCGAATGCAGTTGAAGCCGGTGGAGAGGGAGGGCCGTGCACGGCTTTCCTGGGCATGTTGATTGCTGGCCGGTGCGATGCATGATCTGAATTCTCCCGTTACTTGTGACTGCCCGACCGGGCGCCGGACGATGGGTGCTGAAGGGTTGGGCCCCGCGCAACAAGCTCTGCTTAGAATGGGACTCGGCGGTGTCAACCCGTCCATTCAAACATTCGAGCATAGAATGTTTGAAAAAACATAGGTAGGTAGGTATATACCTAAAGTGCTTATTTAGGCGCAGACCATCTTCACTCTTCAGTCATCAGTGTTGCGATTTGATGTTTTTGTTTATCAATTTTAGGTTATTAAATTTTGACGAATGTTTATCAAATAAAACTAACCACAGCTGTTCCCTTAAAAAAAAACGTAACCAATTGAACACTAAACAGGACCCACAAGCCAGACGCACACACCACACAGTTCACACGGTTCACACTACAGTTGGGGAAAATAAAACCGACGGCATGCAGAGCATCCATCAAAGACTGCACGAGGTTGGTAAAGTTCGCATTATCAATGGCCACTATATACACACAACACCTCATATGGCATGGCGGTGAATTCGTGGACGCCATGCTGACTCACCTTGCAGTGCACTGAAGGAACTGGCTGTGTGGCAACCGGTGCCCTGGGGCAATTCCACACGTGACCGGTCACGGTCGCAGATAGTCGCTTTGTGTCGCACAGCACACAATCGACACTCACGCACACGCATCACTCACTGGCTCACTTGGCAAACGCAACACACCACCAAATTACACTGAAAAGCGCCGAGAAGTAAAAAACATACCACTACATATTCAACACACCCGCCCACTGGCCCAAGGCCGTCACTGGCCCGCAGAGTGCCTCGGGCGACGCACAAGTGATTCTACCGGCTTCTACCATCTCTACCGGCCGCCCATCGAGCGTGACCCTGAACGACCTTGGCCGCCGCCGACCTCTCGTCCTGGTCCCTGGAGACACCCCCCCCCCCCCGTTTCACCCAGTCCCCACCCTCTCGGCCTCGTTGTCGCGAGTGGGGAGGAGAAAATGGTCGGATTCGACCATTGATGAGGTGGTGATAGCTTTCGAACGCATAGGCGGCGGAACGGGGAGGGCACGCACCGTGCCCCCTTTTGATTTTGCTATTTTAACATTAGCCCTATGGGCGTTGCATGGAAAGAATGGGACCAAAGGTCGGTAGTGGTACGTTCATCAAGCAGCCGTCCTATAAAATTGATAAATAGGTAGGTAAATGAGTGACGACCTTTTACCTCAACTGCCTCCGTGAGTGCAAGACATCGCACTTGTTTGCTTGACGCCTGACGGCATACAAGCAAACAAACAAAAAACAATACCTACCTATCTAGGACCTACCTACCTGTGGCTGTGACCGCTACATCAGTTGATTATTCGGTGTTGTATATGCCTACGCCGTATCTTTGAGCATGATTGCAATCAATAAAAATGGTAAAATTGACCATATGCTAAAAAATCGGAGAAATTCATTGAAAAAGGTCCATTTTCAATGAATTGCAGTGATATTATGAGCATAAGGTCAATTTTACCATTTTATTGATTATTCGGCGATAGGAAAACGTGTTGATGTGGTTTTTGAAGACAGTCTGGGCTGGGATGACAAGACGTTATAGGCATATAATGATGTTTGAATGGCCTATGGCATTGGCATAAGTAACCCTATACCTAGGTAGTAAGTGAGCCCGGGGCCGGGCCCTTATGACAACTTTTGTGCAGTAGCGGCGGAACACCTTCAATTAAGGGGGGGGGGGCACTGCCGACTTTTGGTCCCATTCTTTCCATGCAACGCCCATAGGGCAAATGTTAAAATGCCCAAATCAAAGGGGGGGCACGGTACCCCGGGGCCCTCCCCGTTCCGCCGCCTATGGGGCATTCCATGTCAAATCGAACAAAAATCGGCTGTTTTGCACCTTACCATCAGCGATTTCATTATAAACTTGTGAGCGAGTTCCTGTGTCGCCCCGGACATTACATTGATGTTTTTTTGCACATTCTGACCACAGGTCTTCTAAATATAGGGCATCAAATTCTTACAGAATGTTGCATCTTTATATTTTTGAACGACCATAACTTTGGTTGTACTTGTTTGATTTGAATGAAATAAACCTTACTGTTTAGGTAATTTCTTAAGCATTTGTTTAGAATTGCATCGACTTAAATATATGACCTTGAAATTTGCTTAACTCTGTTCTTAAGCACAAAAATTGAAATAGCAAAAAACACGCCACCTTCGATTTGGCTCATTTTCATATATTTTATTGCCTACCATATTCTTAACAACCTGTGAAAAAATTAGAGTGGGCCATTCATAAGTTTTGAAGAAAATGGCACATATGCAAACGTATGTTAGCACGCGCAGTGGAGGGGGAAGAGTGAATTTCGCCCCACCCCTCCTGTTTTTCGCCAATATCTCACAATATTGATAGGAAATTACTTATGGCTACCTGTCCAGAATTGAATTGCACATCTCACCGTGCAAGCAATAAGAAAATCGGTTCACAACTGTTCTAGTAATAGCGGTGTAAAGTGCACATCCTGTCGCCGCAGCGACGCGGCGACTCGGCAGCCGGCGCCGACCGCTACGCGCCGCCTGAATTGTAGACTGTGCCGGGACGGAACGGAACGGTTCCCGTCTTTACATCGCGCTGGCGCTCCTTACCGCTGATTACGTTCGATTCGCGTCAAATTTTGTGAGAAGACTAAGAAATGTACAGGCAATCTTATGGTGAAAGAATTCTGAAAATAGGTTGGTAAACAATTGAAATATGAACGTGTAAACACCACCAACGTGTAAACAACCTTGGTACCAAGGTTGTTCTGATACCAATCATAAAGGATAAGTCTGGGGATATATCAGAGAAGGACAACTATAGGCCTATTGCTTTAGCCAGTGTTAGTTCAAAGCTGCTGGAGACGATTATCCTGAAGCGTTGTAAAGAGAGTCTGACAACTACCGATCATCAGTTTGGCTTCAAACCTGCCCACGGAACTGACATGGCGATTTATGCTGTGAAGGAAATTTCTGAATATTACCTTAGAAACAATAGCGCAGTACATGTATGTTTCTTGGACGCATCAAAGGCCTTTGACCGAGTAAATCATTGGAAGCTTTTTGACAAACTTTTGGAGCGTGGAATGGACAAAAGTCTTGTTAACCTTTTAGTAAAATGGTACGGTACGCAATTGTTTCACGTCAGATGGGGAACAGTTACGACTAGTGGCTTTAATGTAAGCAACGGTGTGAGGCAAGGAGGTATTCTTTCACCTTTCCTCTTCAATATGTATATGGACTCGCTATCTTCAGCGCTAAATGGAACCGGTGTTGGCTGCCGCTATCTTGGCAGCATGAACCATATTGCTTATGCCGATGATGTCGTCCTGCTTTCGCCTTCCCATCACGGATTACAAGTTCTTTTGGATACTTGTGAAAAATTTGCAGTTGATCATGATATTAAATACAATACTAAGAAAACAGTATGTATGATTATGCGTCCAAAATCGTTGAAGGACCTCAAAACACCCGATTTGTCTCTATGTGGCACAACTTTAAAAGTTGTAAATGAATATAAATATCTTGGGTTCCACTTGACTGACAATTTGCGTGATGACCTCGAGATTCAGCAGCAGTATCGCCTGTTGTGTTGTAGAACGAACTCACTCATTCGCAAATTCGGCATGTGTTCGTATTCCGTAAAAAAGCACCTATTTACTGCGTATTGTGCAACTGTGTACTGTGTTCAATTATGGCGCGTGTACAGCGCTGCTGTTATAAGAAAATTCAAAGTGTGTTTAAACAACGCAGTCAGAATCTTTTTCGGCTACGATAGATTTTGCAGTGCCTCGGCTATGTATGTGTCTGAAGGTCTCGATAACTTTGATGTCATGTTCCGTAAAGCAGCGTGGTGTTTCGTGCAGCGTTTATATGATTCGAAAAATATCATTATCAGTGTATTGGTTAAATGTGACATAGGGTGGCACTCACCCTTTAGAGTGGCATGGAACGCTGCTCTGATAGCGCCTTGATATGTGATGTTTGGTAGAATTGGACCAAGTGTCTGTAAATACAAAGTTCTCTCTCTCTCTCTCTCTCTAAACACAAAATTGTGACTGCTGCGTTTCTTGCGTCGGCCGATCCCGCCTCAGCCGGCGACATGTTACTCTTAGCAGGACTCTAACTGCCATATTTATTATCGGATTAACTAGAAATTCCCCATACATACTCAAAAATGTATGTTCTTTCGTATAGTGAAGATCAAAAGACGTGAAGATATCGTTGCGTGATAATGTTTTCGTTGAATTTATTTCATGATCCATTTCCACACGGCTCAAAATTCACCGCAAAATACCGTTTGCCTGAGACACTTTAACAATGGAACGTGACTGCTTGACTACGATGACTATGCATTTCCATTCTCGCAGAGTTTGGGATATCACTAATCAGCAATCATTCATTTCAGAAAGTGTACACAAGCAAGCATGTCTTGACTCTGTCTTTCAAGGTCACGCGCGGTTGCGCGATGTTGATGCATGAAAACGGCGTTTGCCGCGAAAGTTATGAATGGCCCACTCCAATTTTTTCACAGATGGTTAGGAACATTGTGACGAACATAATATGTAAAAATTACTCAAATCGAAGGTGGCGTGTTTTTTGCTATTTGAATTTTTCTGTTTTAATTCAAGGTCAAATGCATTTCAAGGTCACTTCAATTTAATTTTATAATTAAAACCAAAGCCTTATCAATTGCCTACAAGACCCTGTTAATATCATTTTGATACCAGAAAAGGAACCAGAGTTATAAGCATTTAAAAAAATGATGTGTGGCATTTTTGGCTATATTCGATGACCTATATCTCGGCGATACGTTATCAAATTTCGAAAATATTATACGTAACTCAGTTTTGAACCATGCCCAGCCTGCCTACAAATTTTCAGAAAAATCGAAGGGGATGACGGATTTTGGTGTTTGATTTGACGTGGAATGCCCCCTATGCTTTTGTGCCTATATTTATGGCTTGGTTGATGGCAAGGCCTATAAAAATTAGAGTCATTGCATTGCAATAGGTACCGTACCTATAGCAACGCTCCCGAAAAAAAGCATCAATTCCTGCGACCGAAATGAAACAACCAAGCCCATACTTTTTTGTCATTGCGCGAAACGCGTTACATACATAGAACAGAGCATTCAAGCCGGATTATGTATGATTTATGAAGTTATTTTCGGTTTGACCCTCGCCGGTCGAGGGGAGTGCCGGGTGCCGCCCCCCCCCCGCCATGTTTTTTTTTTCGCGATAGCTCGGAACACGATGATAGAGAGCTGAAACTTGGCATACCTGACCTTTGATTCAAGCCAAATCTTCACCTGAGAATGCGATTGACACCAATAGCATTCTCAGGTCAGGTCAGGTAACTGACCTATGACATTATAAGTGAACCTCTGCACGGTCCTCAGATGCCGCAAATTCGCAACGCCCTCAGTGCCAGAGGAACTTTCGCAGGGATGTGAAACTTACAGGACCTAGTATCCTCCGGAGGTTTCACAACTTGTATATCTCGGATTTTTCCTAAAGGTTACATGAGGTCAATTCGGTCACGTGACCTCACCATCACATATAAGTCAATGGGAAAAAATGAAAACTGCTATTTTGGCGCTGGAAGAAATTTCAGACTACCTCAACCACACGGAATCGTGATTCCATGCACTCCTTGCAAGGTCCCATGCTTCACTTTTGAAATGTTGACCTTGCATAACGTCATTTACCTATAACGTCACTAGGGTCATAAGAGTCTTTCGTCAATAGCTCCCGATCAAATTGAGCTAGCTAGTCGGAAAAGCCACGAATGGACTCGGAAATACCTGCCAAATCGAATGAAATGTCATATGACTTCCTTCGACCAAGTTCGCGAACTGGGGGGCTTTGACCTGACCTTGACCCGAGGTCAACATCTGAAATCCAGCCCCCAGCCTTGCTTTACCAGGGGTCGCGCTCTCAGTGTAAAGTTAAACTAAAACATTCAAGAAAGCAGACGTTTCGCTAGTTTTTGTTGAAAAATATTTTCAGTTTTCTCGACGTAATGCACACGAAGCTGTGTTTCCATACTATGTTGCAGACATAACGTGGGATGTGGTCTTGGGTGAAGGCCATAATATCCATAGGTATTGGTATTACATAACCGCAGCCCCTGGCTGGTGGTCGCCTCGTCGTGAAAACTGTCTTATGTTTGCAGACATTTACGGGTTGTTTCTTGTGACACCTTATTGTGTGCACAGTAGACGCCTGATCGAGGAGCACAGCGTTTGCGACGCTGTTAATCGATGCTCTGTGTTCGGTGCAGTACGTATATAAGGAACGGTTTACGAAAAATGCACCACACACCATCGGGCCCTAGACGTCACCATACCAGTCACCACCGGTCACCAGCCGTCACCACCCGAGGTGATTGGGACTTGGTTCTGCCCTCGATTCAAACGGAGTAGCAAGGCCGTATCGGGGGAGTAGGAGGCTGTTGGACGTCTAAAGCCTAGAAGATCCTAAAACGTCACCAGACAACGTGACATTGAGATAGGTATCGCATCTATCAGTCCTGATACGTATCGTCTGAGGCTGCGTTCCTCGCGATCATACTACTTTCGCTTATATTTTCACTAAGATTCGAGTTCCGACCACAGATAGCTTTGTATCCTTGTGTTACGTCTGTTACCACCTCTCGGCGGCTCTCAGGTCCACTGGCGTCTCCTGCAGCCGCTCCCGTTCCGCTAACGTCTCCTGCAGCCGCTTCCCGTTCCGCTGAGTCTCGGACAGCCGCTCTCCCGACCATGCAGTCGCCGCAGTGGTGGCCCAGCTCACTGGCCTCCGCCGCGCGCCTGCTGCTGCTGCTCTGCTGTGCCGTGGTGGCCGGATTCCAGTGCTACCGGCTCCTAACGCTCTTCAACAGCGAGCCCGTGTCGCTGACCGTGTCGTTCACCCCCCGCGCCGACGTTGCACTCCCGAGCGTCACCGTTTGCATAGCGGGCTACAGCATCTATGACGGGTCACCTCTACCAGACGGAAACGCATCGCTGAGCGAGTTCCTCTGGAATGAAGCCGGCAACCTGTCCTCCAGCTTCCAGAGTTGCAGCCCCAACTGCAACCTGACCGAAGAGATCCCGTACCCGGGCGGGAGCGTCCAAGTTCCCACCGGCACCTGGAGCTCCTGGATCAGGGACGACGCGGTGTGCCATTCGTTCGTCCCCAACATCACCTGGGCCCAGCTGCCGCCGGGACCCGCCGGCGAGTTTAATATCGCGCTGCGCACCAAGCCCAGAACCACCAACGTCCGGTACGTGTACGTGGTGCCTGGCCGGCCGCCCCTGTTTTCCGGATTTGGCGTGAAGGATGCCGAGCCCGACATCCCGTTCAGGGTGCTGGATGGACCGCCGCGGTTCGTCTTTCTCTCCACCTCCTCCCACGTCCACGAGCGTCCGAGCCTGCGACGAGCGCCCTGCAACGCCAGCGAGGACTACAGCTACGGCGTCTGCCTGAAGAGCTGCTACCACGCCTACTGGGCGGCTGTCAAGAAATGTGCACGACCGGAGATGCTGGTGGACTTCCCGGAACTACCCGAGTGTCCCTTCTCACAGATTGGCGAGAGGCTGGACTTTGCCGAGCACGCCTCGAGCTGCGGCTGCCTGCCCGCCTGTCGGCTGGAGCGACTCTCGGTCACTGAGAACACGGTGATTTCGAAAAGTCCAGGTCTGGAGGACAACTTTATGCTGCTGTCCGTGAGCATGTCTCAGATTCCGCAGCAGGTGGCCCGCGAGCAGCTGTCGTACCACGCCATCAGCCTGTTCAGCGAGATGGGCGGCTACATCAGCCTGCTGCTGGGCGTCTCGGTGGTGTCCGTGGCAGAGCTGGCCGCACAGGGCGTCGGATGGTGCCGCAGGGCGCTCAGGGCACCAGCCCCAGCCCCCCTCCCCAGCCAATCTCCCATCGTCGTCAGAGCCGTCTACCCTTGAGGAAGTCGGAGCTGGTCTTCGGCCATCCCAGGAAACCCACAGCGCTGAAGATTATCAGTCGAGAATTAATGTTGACTCATAGACCATGAAGTGACCTTATTGTTAGGCATTACAGGTGTTCCGTTCAATCCGTTAACGGGTTACGAATTTTGACCATGGCATGATCAAGATTTACCGAAATGTGAGGTACAAACAAATCGTCAGTGGCTGTTCCTCTTTCCAATGTCACCGAAGCCTTATGTGCTGCCGCATTACTCCTTTCGCTGCCTTCCGTTTGTTTGAGTTCAGAGCCATGGATGCATGGTCGTTTTGAGCTGAAGTAAATATATGATTAAAAAACGGTCTCTGAAGTTATTGAACTGTCAAGTGCCACTGACGACTGACGAGCTAGACCTAGACCTAAGTAGGCACATCGACGACACTGACGGGCAATAGGTATGGTTCACGTTTAGGTAAGTACCTATTGATAATCTCGCAGAAAGATATATCACAGTTGAGATCTGTTATTGTAGTTACGTAGGGCATTACATTAAACCACGCCTGTGCCACTGGGCACAAGTCTCTTAAGTTATAGCCTAAAAAGCAACACAGTCTCGTCTCACAATAGGCATCTAAAAAAGGTCGCTTCACAGGTTCAGAAAATCTAGTGACCGTTCAGCACAGACATGCACCCACGCAGGTAGGTCACGGTCGCACAGTGGCAATGACAGCCGCGGCCAGGGCGCTCCCCGGGGGCCAATTTTCGCGCCGATCTGGGCTGACGGCAACCCTCAGATACGCCTATCTCGCGGGATGTCAGCGCTACGGTGGCGCCCCCTGGGCCTGCCCTCGCTGTCAGCGGCAGTGTAGCCGCGGGGCAGTCAGGGTGTGAGAGTGTCGGCGCCCGGCGGCCCGCACCAAGGCAGCGAGACCAAAGGTGGGTGCTGGGTGGGGGGATCGGTGTGTTTCATCCACGCCGCGATATCCTGGTCGTGAAGTGAGCGTGCTGTGTCACGGAGTGCCTGAAACCGCCGAGGAGCGGTGTCCGGTGGTCGGCCGGTGTCACGCGCAGTCCGGATGGCTATATGGAGGGTGGTGTAATGATGACACGATCTCAGCGCCGTCGTGAGAGCCCAGCCGGATGGTGGATCCGTCAGCTAATCACCGGCTAGGTGCTTGGCCTGCACCGGTTAGGTGTTTGGCCCGACTAGGTCTTTGCTGTGGTGGACGGGGGGGGAGTAGGTAATAGCCATTTTCACGACGGCCATCTGGCACACATTTGGTGCACATCTGGTACAGATTAGGTGCAGATTTGGTCAAATCAGGTTCAGTGTGTCTCTTAGCAGCTATCAGCTAGGGTTGCACTAAATGCTTATATGCCTGCTTTGGCATATTATCAGAGAGCATCATCGATTAAAACACTTAAATAAATTCATAAAATGAAGATATTTGCTGTAAAAAATTAGGTACAGATTTGGTCAAATCAGGTGCATTCGCCGGATAGCCCGTCGTGAAAACGGCTAATATATGGTCATATGTCATCCTTAGGCTTTTCGCTATACAAAAACCGCACAACTCATACGCATATTTCCCGTATGCATGGAAATTTCAGCCTAGGTCATTTAAGGTCATGTCAAGGTTAAGTGACCCCAGTCCTAGAATACAAAAATGTAGATACTCGACCAAGCTCCACGAACTGAGTGATTGCTTTCAAACGTCCATGTGATGACAAAGTTCTTGAAAAGCACATCTAATGTTTTCATATCGGTGACCGAAGGCCTATTTAATTTTGCGACCTCTCCATCACAAATGCCTTTTCGGTCTGGCGACGTTCCGTAAAAAGGTTAAGAAACAGCATGTTTAATCCGGCTGCGCCAGGTCAATGTGTTCAGTTTATCACGTGTGGTGTGTTTTAACCTCTATAGAATCTGTCCTGTATGTATAGGCATAGTGTAATAAATCACAAGTGAAGACACTTCGATTATTTTGTGTAATGCGTTTTCTTCTGCCGGAAGTGCTCTCTCAGAAAATCAACGATATCTGATGACGATTGATGACGTTTTCGTCATTGTAGTGCAAAAGTTTCATCCCTGTAGTGAAAACTTCTAACCCAAGAAACAACTATCCAAGCTTGTAGTTATATAAGTGTTGGTTTTAACAGCTAATTCACCCTTATTTTCTACAAAACACTGAAAATAAATCCCTCTACACGCAACTTGAAATGAAATATCACTTAAACAAAATGAGAAGACCAAAAACCTATTTTTACTACACATCTTTACAAGCTAAGAATGTCTTCTTTATGCCAGAATGGGTATAGCGTATGAACACAGGGACAGGCCCCACAGCTCGCAATACCTAAGAATTCATGTTCTCTTATCAGGCATATCGTTCGGAAGCTGTGTAAATGCCGACGCAGTGTTCAAATGGGCCAAACAGCTATTCATCAACTGGGCATTTCACCGGGCTGAAACGCATCGATGTCCCCTGATTTTGCATATTATAATGCATTCAATAGGAACAATGAACATGCGATGACTCTCATTCATTTCGCGCAATAAAAAGCATAGGTTCTCAAGTCAAAGTGAAGGAAAAGACCGATCAAAATGACTCGTATAATACAGACTTTGTTTAAATACTCTACACTTTTAGGGGCTGGTACTGTTATGGTGTCCTCTATTTTTGAATATTTTCATACCGGTTCTGTCACATTGCATTCAGTTAGCAATCATACATGCAATAAAAACAGTGGGTTCTCGAGAGTAACGTTACGGAATAGAGTCAATGCTGATACGATGTTCAGCATGTTGGAGCGCAGATAGATCGAGTAGGACTTTCATCGGGCTGTGGCACACCGATGTCCTCTGATTTTGAATATTTTCACGCATTTTATAAGAAAATGCGATTATTTTCTTTCATTAAATGCAATAAAAAAACATGGGTTCTCGAGTCTATGTCAATCAAAGGACCGATCAAAATGGGTTATGTTTAGAGACGTTGTCAAAATACCCTACACTTTTAGGAGCCGGTGGTGTTAGGATGTCCTCTGTTTTTGAATATTTTCATACCAGTTCTGTCAAATTGCATTCAGTAAGCGACCATACATGCAATAAAAACAGTGGGTTCTCGAGAGTAACGTTACGGAATAGAGTGAATGCTGTTACGATGTTCAGCATGTTGGAGCGCAGTTAGATCGAATAGCACTTTCATCGGGCTGTGGCACATCGATGTCCTCTGATTTTGAATATTTTCACGCATTTTATAAGAAAATACGATTATTTTCTTTCATTAAATGCAATAAAAAATATGGGTTCTCGAGTCTAAGTCATTCATAGGACCGATCAAAATGGGTTATGTTTTAGAGACGTTGTCAAAATACCCTACACTTTTTAGGAGCCGGTGGTGTTATGATGTCCTCTGTTTTTGAATATTTTCATACCGGTTCTGTCAAATTGCATTCAGTAAGCGACCATACATCCAATAAAAACAGTGGGTTCTCGAGAGTAACGTTACGGAATAGAGTGAATGCTGATACGATGTTCAGCATGTTGGAGCGCAGTTAGATCGAATAGTACTTTCATCGGGCTGTGGCACATCAATGTCCTCTGATTTTGAATATTTTCTCGCATTTTATAAGAAAATACGATTATTTTCTTTCATTAAATGCAACAAAAAACATGGGTTCTCGAGTCTAAGTCATTCATAGGACCGATCAAAATGGGTTATGTTTTAGAGACGTTGTCAAAATACCCTACACTTTTTAGGAGCCGGTGGTGTTATGATGTCCTCTGATTTTGAATATTTTCACGCATTTTATATGAAAATACGATTATTTTCTTTCATTAAATGCAATAAAAAACATGGGTTCTCGAGTCTGTCATTCATAGGAGTAGGACCGATCAAAATGGGTTATGTTTTAGAGACGTTGTCAAAATACCCTACACTTTTTAGGAGCCGGTGGTGTTATGATGTCCTCTGTTTTTGAATATTTTCATACCGTTTCTGTCAAATTGCATTTAGTAAGCGACCATACATGCAATAAAAACAGTGGGTTCTCGAGAGTAACGTTACGGAATAGAGTGAATGCTGATACGATGTTCAGCATGTTGGAGCGCAGTTAGATCGAATAGCACTTTCATCGGGCTGTGGCACATCGATGTCCTCTGATTTTGAATATTTTCACGCATTTTATAAGAAAATGCGATTATTTTCTTTCATTAAATGCAATAAAAAACATGGGTTCTCGAGTCTATGTCATTCATAGGACCGATCAAACTGGGTTATGTTTTAGAGACGTTGTCAAAATACCCTACACTTTTTAGGAGCCGGTGGTGTTATGATGTCCTCTGTTTTTGAATATTTTCATACCGGTTCTGTCAAATTGCATTCAGTAAGCGACCATACATGCAATAAAAACAGTGGGTTCTCGAGAGTAACGTTACGGAATAGAGTGAATGCTGATACGATGTTCAGCATGTTGGAGCGCAGTTAGATCGAGTAGGACTTTCATCGGGCTGTGGCACATCGATGTCCTCTGATTTTGTGTGTACCAAGGCATTCTGTAAGAGACTGGGATTATTTACCTTTATTTAGTGGAATAAAAAACGTGGGTTTTCATGTCTAAGTCAATTAAAAAATCCATCATGACGGGGCATGGAAGACGATGATGTAGGCTGAGGATAACGTTCAATGATTTAGGGAGTGACGTTTTATGACGTTTTATTACGTCATACTGCAGCGTGAGTAGCTACATAGCCCACTTCCAGCTGAAGAAAAGTTGTTACATGAGTTTGCATTATACATTGGTGAAGTGTCTTCACTTGTTATTTATTACACTATGGTATAGGTATGAGTTTTGAACTACTGAATGTATGACGTGGTTTACTGAAAACCCAATTTCTTGGATGTAACCGAAATATATGAGTATGAGTATGAGTATGAGTATGAACGAAAGTAAAGCCGAACGCTCTCAAACATCGTTTTAAACGTATTTACATTGAATGCTGAATTGGGATTGGGAAGTTGCATCCGTGACACCACATTATGCCCCTGTAAAGCTTTAATCGGTTATCAATCGATCACCAACAGTTTTCAACCCGATAATTTTTATCAGGATGCCTCATGCCAGAACGATGAAAATGCATTAGAAGTGTTCAGCTCACCTATACGGGATTCTGTACTTAAGGAAACATGATTTCCCGGTCAGGTTACATCTATCTGACCGGCCTTAGGTCATATTTGTAGTGAGGTTTTAACCCGCGCCCTGGTGGGGTCTGTTTGTAACGCGACCTGGTGGGGGGGGGGGGCTATTTCCCCCCTCGTATCTCCGAAACTACTGGACGGATCCGCAAAATTCAAACGGCGTTCGAAAGGCCTGTCAAATTTGTCGAAGGAAACCAAATTTCATTGACCTCGGGGTCACCGATGACGTCACAGGTCAGGTCAAAGATGAAATGTTTCACCGTTCACGGGTCTTCTAGGGAATGCGCTAAAACACCGAGGAAAACGCATTTTGTCGAGAATCAGCGATAGGGCGTCAGTTGCCTAGTAGATATGTTGCTATTAAAGGTCACTGACAATACCAGGTCACGTCACAGGTCAGGTCACCAAGGGTCACAGATCAGGTCACATGAGTCCAACCTCACTAAGGTTGTGTGATGCATGTTTTATGGCCAATTTTTCATTTCCAACTCAATGGTGTTGGTAATAAGACTATCAGGTACGGCTTAGGTCACTTTCTGGTGAAGTTCAGGTCAAGGTCAGGTCAGCGGCGTATTTAGAAAATCGCGAAGGGGGGGGGGCCAAGGGTTTGGAGGGCGCCACCTCACCCAAGGAGGGCGCCATACGGTCGCGAGATAAAAAATCGCTCAGTGGGGGTTGGGGGGTTGGGAGGCGTTTTTTACCATGCCACCAGTTTTTTTTTGCGTAACCTCGTATAGGTCGTGCTGCATTGATTTTGCATCGTGTGTATTCTTTATACTCCAGGTCACAAAAGGTCAAGTGTTCTTGAAATGCTGCGCCGAAGGCGCGCGAAATTTTTGAAAACAACCTTTTCCTCCGCTTTTTAGGCACGCCTTTTATACGATCACTGTTCAAAGCTCCTCTCGCTCTTTTACCAAATTTGAAGGTGTAAAAAATACCTAAGGTTTGGTCGGGCCGCTGCCACATAAACTGTACAGAAAGCTTGGCTCATGGGTGTCGATGTATAAAAGTTTATTGGCAGTGGCATATCTACGCACCAGATCACCGTATCGGATTGATACCGGAGCGCGAGATGCGTAAACATCATCCAAATTACCTCAGACCAGCCTTCATAGCCTTCTCACAGATGCATACAGTGTACCCACATAACCAGTTTCAATCACCGAAACTTCAGATGCCTGCTGTTGCGCCCGAACCTGTTGACAATACTTAATCGTAATCCATATAGATGCCATGATGCACGTAAAGTAGGATCAATCCGTTAAGACCAAAGACGTGTTTTATGCATCGTAGAGCGTAGATAGTTTTGGTAGGTATAGATACTTCATTCATTGTGCTGAATGCACGTTCATTTGTGGCAGTTTTCACAGGCAAGACATCAACTATGTGCAATAGAACGACTAAATTGAAAAACATGCCAAAGGAGTAAATAAATGATAGGAGGGCAGCGATCAACGGATGTTGCCAATAGGTAGAAGGGCTGCGATCCACAGGAGGGCACTAATAGGTAGAAGAGCCCCGATCAACATCCCGAGTTTCGACAGTAGGGCACCGATAGGTAGGAAGTTGGCGAGCAGCAGGGGGGCGCCAATGGATAGAAGGGCAGCGATCAACAGGAGGGCACCAATAGGTAGGAGGGCACCGATCAACAATCAACAGGAGGGCGCCACCAGGTAAGAGGGTGGCGAGGAACAGGAGAGCACCAATAGGAGGGTGGCGATCAACAAGAGGTCGCCAATAGGTGGGAGGGCGGTCATCAACTGGAAGTCGCCAATGAGCGGAAGGGTGACGATTAAAATGGGGGTGGCAATGGTGAGGAGGGCGCCTTTGCTCAAGAGGATGACACGAACAGGAGGGCGTCTGTGCGGAGGGCGCTGGTCAACAGGAGGGTGCCAGTGGTTAGGAGGGCGGCGATCTACACGAGGGCGCCAATAGGAGAAGGGCCCCGATTAACATTCAACAGGAAGGACTAGGGAACCAATAGGTAGGAGGGCGGCACTGAACAAGAGGGTGCCAAAAGGGAGAAAGGCGGCCTTCAAAATTTCACATGAGGGCGCAATAGGTAGGAGAGCGCCAATAATTATGAGGACGCCGATCAGCAGAAGGGCGGCAACGTGTAGGAGGGTGGCAACCTACAGGAGGGCGCCTTCGGGTGAGAGGGCGCTTATTTACAGGACAGCGGCTTACATAGGCGACCACCGTTACGCTTAGAGAGCTACAGCCTACAAATGTGGTTGGAGGGCGCCCGAGGGAGCCCTCCAACCGTATTTGGAGGGCGTATTTGGAATGGGCGTCCTCCGAGGGCGCCCTCCATCCGTATTTTCCCTGTAAACACATTCGCGATTGGAGGGCGCCCTCCAGTCGCGATTGTTTTTCGATTCGATTATATCACAATTGCATTTGCGATTGGAGGGCGCCTTCGGCGCCCTCCAATCGCAAAGGGCGCCTTCGGCGCCCAAGGGGGGGGGGCCATGGCCCAGTGGCCCCCCCCCTGCCTACGCCCCTGGGTCAGGTCAAGGTCAGGCCAAAAAAGGTCAACTTTTAAAGTTGATAGTTTTGCATAAAATGGGTATTGATTCGATGCAGCTCGTCACGAGGAGTCTAATGGTGGTCTTTGTTTTGCGCTACGTGGTCTAGAATTGCTAAAAATTGAGTTTGAAAATTTGACGTCATCAATTTTGAACATTTTTTCGCTATAACTTCGCCAAAAAAAGAGATATCAATCTCAAATTTGGTATGTGGATGTAAGGTGGTACGGACTATCACATGTATTCCGGTTTTTGCGAAATTCAAAAAACTTTTTGGATTTTTAGATCATTATATCCAAAACATTGATTTTTTTTATTTTTGGGGGTTAAAATCCAAAAATTTCACAAATCCGAGATAGCAGTTTTGTAGCCCTGTCCATTCTACAGCTTTTATGTCTTTATCATTTTTCTGTATTTGCAAAGCTATAGGCCTGACAGCTCTTTCCGTGAAACCCTTTTTTGGGTCGAAAACGGCAGAACATGACGTCACTCTGACGTCATTTCCGGCCAACCTATCATAGCCTTTGGAAAAATTTTTGGTCACCATATGTAAAATTGATGTCCGGGAGGGTACTGAAAGTTTGGTGACGATCGGCGCAGCGGTTCTGGATATATATCGAAAAGTCTGGAGGGGGGGGGGGGCAAAAAATAGCCCCCCCCCCACCAGGTCGCGGGTTAAGATCAAAGTTCAATGCATTCGATAGCTTTCGACAAGAGAAACAGCTCTAAAGAAGTAGGTACAAGCTTTGTGTCAAGAGCTACTGCAGAGGACTGTTGACAGGTAGGTAATCGCGCATTTTGAAGGTTCTTGCTGCCTGAAGCAAAACTGTTGACTATATAATTTCGGGGTCGAACGTTTTCAGTCGATACATTTTCATGGCATTAGTGCAGTCCTTGAGTTACGTAATGCGTAATACCATTATCGCTCTAGTTTCCAGTGGCCGCGTTGAGCTAATATTTGATTGGTGTACGGCTGTTGATTTTTACACATTGTTGGATGATGCCGTATGCGTAATGGCTGTTTAATGATCGACCCGTCGAGGAAAAAAAAATGACTTGAAATTGTGTATGCAGTGCAACGAAGTCAGGCCCATTCCCAAAATTACATTACCTATTTATCAATACAGCATCGATATTACCATGGATAAGAGACATAACCCCTCCGTCCATGTGGGGTTGCCGGCGCCCTTTCCGGTTCAAATATCCGACTGTCTCAGTACAAACTGCGATGCAAATGAGGCGATCAGACTCCAAGCCGGTGGGCCAGCCCTTGTGGGGTCGCCACTCCCAGGCGATAAAGCAAAGCTGCAGTGTTCCGTGCTGATCATAATGAGATCTTTGCGCAGCAGCCGCCGCCGCTTCCGGCCGAGCCAATGAAAGATCAACAGCCGGGCGGTGACTGGGCGGCCGGTACCTGCGGCCGGGTAGCCATTTAACTCGACGCTGAAAGCCATAATGAATAGGCTCGGCCACAAGTGATTAGCACTGGGACATAAACCACTCAGAAGGGCATCAATCTCCGACATAGACGATACTTTGATGTTTATCGGCCGACCATGCCCACCATTGATCGTAAAAGAGAGTAGGATCTTTGAAAATAAATAACCGTCTCCGCTTCTACATGACTCAGTAGCGCAGATAAATGATAAATTACTTAATTAAATCTCCATATTTTATGGACTGCGTGCGGGACTGCTGCTGTATGTTGGATGCTCACGCCTCTCTCACACCGGAAATAGCGCTGGTTGTTACCTGTTCGCACCCTCGCCGAGCCGACCGAGCCCGCGAGCTGCTGCCCATATGTGGCTTCTCCGTCAGCGGGGACGGCACATTGGCGTCTGGATGGTCCCTTACAGCGAGAACTAGCACCAGTACGGTAGAGACAGGGACTAAAGACGGCCTTGTTCTCGGAAGGCGCGAAGTGTAGGGACGGCCGAGGGGTACAACATGCCCCCGGTGAGGTCACACCGCCTACCTGTCACGCCCGATCACCGCGGGCCGTCTCTCGGCCCCCGGGACGGACTCTGTCCACATTCCTGACCCATTAGCTGTCTGGGTTCAGTGACGTCATCACAGCTCAGTGACGTCATCGTCATAGGTTCGCCATGAGGTCCACGTGCGTTCTTTTTCTTCGTACTCTTGAGGTGAAAGGTTCACCGGACCAGAGACGACCTTGAGATGGATTCCTCTCTAATAATCTGCATCGGTGATGGGGATGTGCGCGTTCCGATGCCAACCATCCGCCGCGTTTTTGTCCCGTCACAAATTGGACCGAATTCTCTGCATTGGAGCCGGTTGGGAGGGACGGCGAGAGGGACCACCCGGTCTGTGGGAGCCGGACGGCGTCTAGACCGCCGCACCGAACCTGCATTCATCAGTGTCTCTCCAACAGGGCTGCTTTGACTGTGCCGCCGGGCGAGCGGTGAGGCCGAGGGCGGAGCGCGGTTCAGCGCCGGCCCTACCAGGGCAGGGGCGGCAGCACCGTCAGCGGCCGCTGGAGGCGGCTTTGTGCCGAGGGCGGCGGCGCGGCGCGGCGGCGGGGCGCGCGGAGTCTCGGGAGACGCGCGCCGCGCGCCCGTCCGAGCGGCCGCTGCTGCGCCGCGCTGGTGATCTCCTGAGAGGTGTGCGACCGGGCGAGGGACAGCCATGCTGCCGGCGGCCAGACGCGGCCCGCTGCTGGCGCTGTCAGTGATCCTCCTGCTGGTCTCCTGGTCAGCGCCGGCTACCGCGCGCGGAGGACGCCGGAGGGGCGGCACGACGACGACGCCGTCGACGCTGCACCCGCCGCCGACGGCGCAGCCATCACGGCCCCCGGAGCCGAGACCGGTCCGGGGATGGAGACGACGAGAGGCGCCCGAGAGGGACAGGAGCGACCCGGGGTCAGCACAGGTCAGTGGCAGAGAGGTTAAGTGTCGGGGAAGGTCAGTGGCAGAGAGGGTGAGGGTCGGGGGCAGGTCAGTGGCAGATGGGGGAGGGCTGGGGCCCGGGTCGGTTTCAGGGGGCAAAGGTCGGGTCAGGTCAGGTCAAAGAGGTCAGGCCGGGAATGTTAATTTAGAGCAGGGGAGTCTCGGATAGGGGTCAGGCTAGGTCACTTCGATGTCAACCAGGCCTCGTCAGGTCAGTAACTGTCGGGACAAAAAAAAAATAAATCGGGCGGAATAGGTCATCAAAGCCCGGTGACCTATGATCGCTGACCGCAGACCGACCGACGTAGGGTAACGTGGTGACTGGAGCAACTATGCTCGTTTAGACTAAAAGCACGTCCGTGCCGTTCGTAGCACGAAAAATTGCAAAAACACGAAAGTTAAATATTTTCAATGCTTCCGCCTTACATGAAAGCTTCGTATGTCCTGTACTGCATCGAGCCCAATCACCATCTCAAGAAATTCTTAGACTTTACCAAACCTGGGCGACTCTGCCAGTTCAGCGACCCAAGTCTTGTTAGCCACCAAATATTCACGTCCCCCAGACTCCAGTTCAGTGCAACGAATTTCACTTCAGACATATTTATCTGGACATGGGTAACACCCAGAACGGGTTACGTGCGTTAGGGATTAGCGTCATTAGTTTGCAACGGACAGTGTCGTCTTAACTCTTAATGGCGACAATCTTACTTTGTCACGGTCACTGCTCACAATCATCCATGCGACATCGCAACTTTCACTGAGATCGGCGACAAACTGTTGTGGTTTTTGGCGAATTTTCTGTCGGAGCGCTGCAAAACGGCACAAACGAGTGCCGCGAGTTTTACATGTGAACCGCTTCGTATCCCGATTTACGTCACCGCACGCCTGTCGCTCGTCGGTTCACGTCTCACAGGGTGACAATGTTGGTGCTCCGAGATGTGGTTCATGACGTCATAGTCGTGACTGTGAGACTGGGATCAACCCAGTGGCGGCGGAAGGTATTCTAGGATAGGGGTGCAAACGATATTGAAGCGCCCCTTCCCACTGGGCGCCCCTTACCATATACACGGTTGTAGTAACACAAACAGTGAAGAGACGTTTGACAATGTGTTGTACCTGTTAACACGTTCAGAATTACAGTTTTTATGTAACGAGAAATAGTTAGGTACATTCCATAGCGTAAATGTAACCTTCATAATGTTCGTTTAGAAACAACCTCATCACCATATCATAAGATTCTCCGAATAAGGCATATCGAAAAGAGTTCCACGGTTCCAATACCTTCGTGTGGACTAGTGAATAAGGCGCCGAATCCATAACACTTAACTCGGTGACAGAGAATTGCAGGCCGGTAAGCAGCATGCCGCCTGGGCTGCACTGCACTATTGCATTCAGTGGTGTCATCAGTATCACGTCAGCCCTTCGGAACGGACATCCTGGCTCAATGTCATCAGGTTTATGGTGGGAGTAGCAGGTGTGTGACGCCCCAGTGAAATAAATGCCGCCTTTCAACACCGATAGGAGCCCGAAATGAATGAATACAGGCAATCAACGCTGGTAGGTGTCCCAGTGAAATGAATGCATCTATTACCACCCAGAGGTGCCCCCATTTCAAACTAATACGACGGCGACGCCTCCACACCGATCAGGGACCGCGGATTCCGGGGGGCAGGGTGTGCAATTGCACACCCTGAAAATCCCGAGGGTGTGCAAACACCTATTTTTGCACACCCACAGTTCGTTGTGGGGGCCCATGCGGCCCTGGCGCTCGAGTGTCCCAAGCCGATTCTCGAGGGCCCCAGCGCCGCAGCGCGAGCCTGATGGTCCCGCACCGGTGCCTGAAGGCGTGAACAGGTTCTAGTGTTATCTCAGGGGTTATCTCAGAACCCCACCCACGCCATTTTTTTCAGCGCTTCCACCGGCTCTTGAGGGCCCAGGCCGATGTCCGAGGGCCCCAAGTCGATGTCTAAAGGTCCCACGCCGGTGTCTGAGTACCTACATGGCTAGCTCAGGGATCCACGCCAGTTTCTGAGGGCCCTAACCGGCTCTTGAGGGCCCCTGCCCCCTGCCCTCCTTAACCCCCTCTTGGGGCCGATGCCTAAGGGTCCCGCATCAGGAACTGAAAGCCCACAGAGTTATCTCAGGGCCCCACCCCAGTTTCTGAAGGCCCTCACCGGCTCTTGAGGGGCCCCAGACCGATATCCAAGGACCTCTGGCCAATGCCCGCGGGCGCAGGCCGATGTCCGAGGGCCCCAAGCCGTTACCCGAGGGCCTTACACAGCTATCTCAGGGTATAATGCCACTTTCCGAGGGCCCTAACCGGCTCTTGAGGGCCCCAGGCCGATTCCTGAGATCCTCAGGCTGATGTGAGAGGGCCGACCGACTGAGGCGGCCCCTACGTCAGTTTCTAAGGGCGTCCACGACCGCCGTCTGGTCAAAGCTGATCTCTGAGGGCCCTACGCAGGCTTTTAAGTGCACTCAGCTCTTGTTTAGGATCTCACACCGGCCTCTGAAATCGGATGGCTTATGCATGGCGCAGAGGAACCCTTACCGGCTCCTGAGGGCTCCGTGCTGATAGTTGAGGGCCCCATGCCAATACTCGATAGTCCCATTCAGTAATCTCAGCGCCCTACACCAGTTTGAGGAACGCCGTTCGGCCAAGGCCGACCTCCGAGGAAAAGCCCTTCGCAAGCCTCGGAGTGCGGCCCTCACTTTCTTTTTTTAGGATCTCACACCAACCTCTGAAGTCGCAGGGCTTAAGGATGCTTCTGATAACCCTCACTAGCTCGGACCCAACTCGATGCATGATGACCCGACAGAAGTGCCTGAGTAGCCCACACAGTAATCTCAGGGCTCACAACAGTTTCTGAGGGCCTACACGAACGCTTTTTGGCCAAGGTCGATGTCTCGGGGCCCTATTCAGGCATCGAGGCTATTCGGGCGCCAAGAGACGGTGGGGGACCTCCAGGCGAGCTTGCTTGGTAGGGTAGTTGGTACCCCATGGAGCCGGCGAACGGTGTCAAAGAGCCCGGTGTGGGGGCCCAAGAAGCGGCGTGGGCATCCACATTTCTATGTACATGAGGTATTCCAGAGGCCGTTATGGGACCTTCAAAAACCGTGTGCGGTGCGCCGGTGACCCTTAGAATTGCCGGCGTTGGGTCTCAGGAGCTGGCGTGCGGCCTTTATGGGGCCCCAAAGCCAGTGTGTGGGCCGTAGAGCAATGGGGAAGCTAAGGAGGCCGGAGGCCAGAACCCAATAGGTAATAGGGGCCAAATCGATGGGCCCAAACATCCCGTCCGCCGTGTTTTATTTTTATTTTTAAACTAATTCATGTAATCCATGATAAAAAGAAGTGTGCCAACATCAACTGTGCAAAAGGGCTCTCTGAGGCCCGTAGGGGTCCTTGAAGGTCACTGTAAGCCTTTAGGGGTCTGCTTGGGAAAATCGGAGATCGATTTGGATCACGTTACATGCATGCATGTGCATTTACTCTGCTCATGCGTCTCCTGACCGTAAGATGCTCGCTCAGTCATCTTACGACCGTCAATTTTGAAGGTTTTTCCGCCCCGCTTCCTTAGAACCGGCTTATTCCGTAGCAGTGGCGGCGCTGACTTTTTGGAAGGGGCCCGGCGTGAGATGGGGGGCCCAATCGCCACATCTTGCACACCCTACGAGAATTGGAATCCGCGGTCCCTGACACCGATAGGGGCCCATCCCAGGGGAACGGAATAAATGCCGCCCCCTCATTGCCGGGCGCCCCAGGAGAATGAATGTTACACATCAACACCAATATGCCTCCCAGTGAAATGAATTATGAATGTCGCCTTTCGACGCCGGTAGGCGCCCCAGACACCAGTGGATTTACTGCCGCCTTAAAACACCGATAGGTACCTCAGTGAAGCGAATGCCGGCCTATACCACCGATAAGCGCCCCGGATGAATAAATACCACCCGTCAACGCCGATAGGCGCCTCAGTGCAATTAATGCCGCCCCAATCTCCGATAGGCGCCCCAGGTGATACATGTCGCCCATCAACACCAACGGGCGCCCCATTGAAATGAATACCGCCCTTCAACACTGGCAGACGCCCCAGTGGAATGAATGCCGCCCCACAATGCCGATGGCCGTCCCTGCACTGGAAAATCAGTTTCGCCCCTATACAGGCGCCCATAGAAGTTTGCAGAGTGCTATATATAATCATCTCCCCAGTAAAAAAAAAAACGCAAAATACGCCCTAGCACTAGGGGTGTAACCGCCCATACGGACAGTGCAATTTTACAGGCCCCAATCTCGGACCTCCCTTAACATTCATATGTTGTAAACGGCAAACCGCCCCCGATAAATGTTACACAAACTAATTTCCTCTCGCATATCGGCCATCAGGCGCCCCTTTTTGTCGCATGGAGTCTGCAACGCTATAAGCCCTCATATGTTCGTGCATTGGCGTTCGGAGGCTATCGCCTTCAAAGACGTCTCCATAAATGTTTCTTTTTCGTCCCACACACAGGCGCCCCTCTTTCGCATGCAGGCGCCCCTCCCGCATGGCGCGCTTCTCGAGTGGCTGCGCCCTCCTAGCCTTTATTGCCTGGCAAGACTATATTCGACAGGGTCGGCAGCATCTGCCTTTGTTTCAGATAAGGATGCCCTCCACTCTTCAGCATATCAAAAAATACTTTTCCCACGTCATTGCCACCCTCTTCGTGTCACAAGTGCCTTTATCAGTTGCGGTGTCGCACTGCTCAGCTTTATGGCTGCCGCACCTCTTAACTTCCTGCCTCCTCTACAGATTTTCGAGGCGCCCCTTTCCATAGCTTTAGGGTGCAGCTGCCCCCCTTGCCCCCCTGCTTCCGCCGCCACTGGTCATCAACCTGATTGATCCCATCCGGGCTGAGCCGGAACATAGTGAGCAAACACGACCCGGCAATGTAAAGTGGGCCTCTTTACCTCCAATATCATGTCGCCTGCTGTTCAACCACAGACGGGCGTACATGAATTGCTCTGTGGAGAGCGGAGCGGCTGTTGGCGAGGTCTGTCGCCAGTGAAGAAGGCCGGCGACGAGTGGATGTTTGCCGCCGACATCTCCTGTCACTTCGGTGGTCCGAGCTGTTGTCACACAAAAACCCGGCCCCTGACAGACCCCCTCCCCCCCCCCCATCCACTGAGCTACCTCCGTGAATACGTATGTACCGGCCCGGCCCGTCCGGCCAACTTTTTACGGTTAAATGTGACACTGCCCCGCGACCCGCTGCCAGCAGAGGGCGGCGATTTCTTGGCTGTCCCGTAAAATAAACATTGGTTTTCTGTAGAAATCACTATTGTAAGAAAAGTGGCACTTTTTAAAGCGTGTGGTGCTTTATTATCTGACCATAATTGGCGCCCAGAGAAAGCACCTGTGAAACGTTCATGTGAGAAACATTATCCGTGCCATGTGTTGTCAGTAGCGTCATGCTGTCGAGCGGAGCATTTTTACTGTCACTGCCATGTCTGTTAGCACGCCGTGAACATGTTGTGACAATCGTGCGGTCTGGGAGATCAGCTTTAAGCGGCTAAACATTACTGATGCGGACAAAAAGACGGTGCAAATTGTCCCGTTAAACCGCAACGCTGCAAAGTCTTCTGAGAAAGGGAGGCGATTCGTCCGCGATTAAGCAAAGAGGACGTCCACGGGATAGAAATCGCTGATTAACGATGTCGCATCTCGCTGATTAACGATGTCGCATCTCAAGAAACTGTTGATCCATGGATGCTGAGATAAGTAGACAGGTCGCATGATACTGTGGTTCTGACAAGAGGACGATTAATTACGACACATGTCCAAACTGTTACTACTCAGCCTTTCCTCAGTTTTACGACCGGCTCAGAACTAGTCAATTCGCTTTGAGGATGTGCAACGCTAATTGACTCACGAGCCAATAACGTCCCACGGCAAGCGACGTCTTCAGCAAGGTCAAAGCACCTCAGAAATATGGGAAATACCAACGAAGTCATTGCCAAACGATTTGATGGTTGATGCCGGTCCGAATGAATGTGCCGTCGTATACCGACTATTTAAGCTGCTCAAAGAGAGTATTGTGCACAAGTTGTTTGCTTCTTTTCCCATCCATTGACTGATGGTGGAAGAGGAGCTTGAACAAAAAAAAAACAGGTATAGTAGTGGATGGATGCGAAGGCAAAAAAGACGATCTACAGGAAAACGGAGAGTCTAAATCGGCGACTTGTAACGATTTCTAGCATGAGTACCTGCCGGACATGGTATGTCATCAGAGTGTAGAACGTCTCACGGACAATACCTCAGACTACATCCTGGTAAGCGAATCTGCGTCAGGCGAAACGACGATGGGGAAATGATCATGTCAAGAATCGGTTTCATTTGGCAACGTTCACGTTTTCTAAGCTACAATATCACATTATAACCTTTTTTCCTTGCAATGCCTTCGGACGTGCGATCTCCGATTGTGGATAAATTGCAAAGGATCAGTTGAATTTCCAAATAAGTATCATTTCGCGCGCGCTCACTAGCACCCAGACTAAACGAGGTGTGCTACCTTCTACAGAGCGAGAGGCTGGAGGTGCTTTGCATCTCAGAGACTTGGCTGTCAGAGGACGTCCTCGGCGGCGTTCTCCTCGTGCCGGGCTACCGGCTACACAGATTTGACCGACCGGGCGGCCGTCGAGGCGGTGGCGTCGCTATCCTGGTCTCCGAGAGTCTCCGGGTGACTCGACTGCACGACTCGGGCGACGGCGACTCCGGCGTGGAGGCTCTGTGGCTATCCATCGGTGGAGAGGGCCGATCAACTGTGATTGTCGGCACCATCTACCGGCCGCCGGGAGCGCTGACAGCCCGACTGCGCGATGCTGTGCGCGCACAGTTCGAGATGGCGCTGGCAGTGGGGAAACCTTTGTATGTTCTTGGTGATTTTAACGTAAACCTTTTAGCCGAGGATACCGCTGACGCTGTCAATTTTAACATGCTTTTGTGTGATTTGAATCTGTTTCAACTTGTAACTGAACCCACACACCCGCACCCAGTACCATCGCTTCTTGATTTGGCCATCACCAATATCTCCTCCCCAGACGTGCAGGTCTCCGTCCTCCCCGACATTATCGCTGATCATCTTCCCATCATTATCAAACCTACAGCTCCTCGACTGCGGCGCCCTCCCGTTACCATCAGTGTGCGCGCGTGGCGTGGTGTTGACTGGCGGGCTTTCTGTGCCGATATTATGTGCGCCGACTGGAGACCCTTTTACACCGCCACCGATGTGAATGAAAAGCTGACAGTTTTTATGAGTATCTGGAACTCGATAGCAGATGTCTACTGTCCTGTTGTAAACAGAACCATGCGGCGTCCCGCCTGCCCCTGGCTGCGAGACGATTCGGTCAGGGAGGCCATGGCGGAGCGGGATGAGGCGCGGCGAGCATGGGCTGTCACACGTTCGGTAGCTGACCGTGAGGTCTACAAGCGGCTTCGAAACCGAGCGAAGCTTTTACTATCACGAGCGCGCAGGTCTTACCTAACGGGGTCGTTGCACAGTGACACGGGGAGGCGCTTCTGGAGCCGCCTTAAGCAGTATGGCGCTGACTTGTCTGCGAGAGGCTCCGGAGGCGCTCGGCCACCAGATCATGGACATGACACACTGAGCGCTGACCGGCTTAATCAGCATTTTGCCGGTGTCGGCGCGCGTGTGGCTGCAGAGGCCATGCTGGCCGCGCAGGGGGCCGTCCCCCCTGCTGCTGGCCCTCGTCCTCCCCGTGTGTGTGCGAGTGCCTTCGCCCCTGAATGTGTAACGCTGCCTGACCTGATTTTGACTGTGAGCCGGCTGAGTGCGTCGGAGGCCGTCGGGGTCGATGGCATCCCGATCACTGCGATCAGGAGCTGTCTCCCTGCAGTCGGTCCACTCATCCTTCATCTAATCAACACATCCATCTCCACCCATACCTTTCCTGACGCATGGAAAGTTGCCCATGTGACACCCATTCACAAATCTGGAGACCCTAACCAACCTGGCAACTATCGTCCTATTTCTGTCCTTCCAGCTCTCTCTAAAATCTTTGAAAAGGTTGTGTGCTCTCAGCTCACCTCCTACCTCATCACTAACCACATCCTCTCCCCATCCCAGTATGCCTATCGCCCATCCCACTCCACTGAAGATGCCATACTCGACATTGTCGAATGGGCGGCTCGCAGGGTCGATGGCGGCCACGTTGCGGCGGTGACGTCAGTAGACCTGAGCAAGGCATTCGACAGTGTCGATCACTCGTTGCTTCTGAACAAGCTCGAGTGGTATGGCATCTCATCCCGCTGGTTCAGCAGCTACCTCTCTGGCCGTTCCCAACTTGTCCGCTCCTCGACGGCACTCCCACTCTCCCACGGCGTCCCCCAGGGGTCCATAGTGGGCCCCATCCTCTTCCTCACCTTCGTCAACGACCTAACCTCTTTCCTCCCCCATGGCCGCCTCATATCCTACGCGGATGACACCCAAATCCTGGACTCAGCACCCTCCAAGCCCGATGACATCCAAGTGCTGAAGTCCCGGGCTGAGGAGAACATCCAACACCTTCATAACTGGTTTAGCTTGAACAGTTTGAAAATGAATGGAGAAAAAACGTGTTTCACTCTTTTTGGGACGCAAAATTCTGTTGATAAAGTGAAGGACTTTGTCCTCAGAGTAAACGACGTAGATATTCGGCCAGCGAAAAATATCAAAGTGCTGGGTGTTCTCCTTGACCAAACCCTGAGCTGGGAGCCACACATATCCTCCATCATTCGGCGAACCAATGCAATCCTCGTGTCACTCTTCAAAATTCGTCACCACCTCTCTCCTGACATCCTCAAAATCCTTGTCCAAGCCCACGTCCTTCCCCACCTCCAGTACTGTTCATCAGTCTGGGGTGGTGCATCCAAAACCTGCCTGGATCGACTGCAGAAGGTGGTGCATTTTGCGGCACGGTTGGTCTCCGGCCTCCGCAAATATGACCACGTAACCCCTGCTCTCGCCGCGCTCGGCTGGCCCAGCGTGCGGGAGATGATCGCGCGTCGTGATGCGTTCAATGTGCACCGTGCTCTGTTCGCCGCCGCTGCCCCCGAGTCGTTGCGAGCTATGTTTCCCTCACGCGCTTCCGTCTCCGAGAGGGCAACGCGCGCCGTCGCCGCGGGCCCGGCGGTGATCGAGTTGCCCCGAGTTCGCCTGGCGGTGGCCAGGCGGCAGTTTCCCTACCGAGCTGCCGCAGCTTGGAACGGCTTGCCGCGGGAGGTGGTGGCGACCGCCTCAAGGCGACAGCTGATGGAGCATTTTAAAGTGCAGCATTGATTGACTTATACTCTTTTATTCTTTGCATGTTTGTGCCGATATATGTGTGTACCTATGTGTTTTTTAGCATAGTTTTTTTTTAGCAATGTGATATTTACATGTACTGACTGGGCCGTAATAGCCACTCTGTTGGAAAAGCCCTAATAAACGAATACGAATACGAATACGAATACGAATTTCTGCCTGGAAATTCATTATAATTTGGTCAAATATTGTATACGGCGCCCCGGTTACCTGGCCGTATTGCGCTGCAGCAGTGCGTGGTGCAGTCCCACGCTGCTCGGATGACAAAAACAGGGCGTCTTTGTGCGCTCCGAGTCCGGAGAGCGCCCACCGCGGGGGTCCCTCCTCTCCTCTGACAGTAAATACGGACCGCCCGCCGGCCACCTCCTTTGAGAGGAGCGCCGCCCTCCACCGGGGGACGCGCCGCCCCTCCACTGGGGAGGAAGGGAGTCCTCCGCGCGCCGCCCCTCCACTGGGGAGGAAGGGAGTCCTCTGCGCGCGGCTCGTCATCGGTACTTGTACCTGAGTGTGCGGTACTCAGCTGCAGGTGATCGTCAGTAAACAGCCGAGGATGAGGAAGCGAGGGGAACAAAAGGCGCCGTGTGCTTCCATTCCGATGCGGGACGCTGTAGGACGGAGGGAAGGCCGAATGACGCAGCGCAAGGAAGGCTCGTGAAGGAATTCGTTGGCCGAGATTGTTTAATCTCTGATCTTTTTCAAGGTTTCCTGATCAAGGGCTTTTGGAATGTTGGGCTCAAGCGCATTGCCAATGTCATAAAATACTTTCGGAATGCATATTTTTGAAGGTCGCATGGTTGTCCCTTGGTTTGCGATAGAGGTGTTGGCTTACTTCCTTACACGAGTTTGGCATGTTTGTTGAGCATTCCACCGATTTCGGTACCTTTTTATCACACCCAGACTTAGCTTCGTGGTGTTAACTGGATTAGCCATTGTCCATTTCGTAGTTATGAATGCTAGCTTCGTTCGAACACCTGTAACAGGACTTCCCGTTTCAAAAACAAACTGAGATTTATTGTTTAACAACGAATCATTCAGATGCACAACTATTGGACATATGATACGATTCCTAAAATCAGTAACGCCACAAACTAGAAAGGATTAGGTGTGGGATCGCCAGTCGTCGCAGCCGGGAAGCACATAGGCTCGAAAGTTACACCGTACCCGGATGAAAAGCTGGGTGAAACCGAAAACTTTCTTCTTGAACATTGAGCCAACAAGAAAAATGATACAATCCTGATGTATGATAGACACGGAAAACTCGTATCCTGTAGATTGTGGCTACAAAAAGCGTTGAACATGGTTGATCTCTGATGTCAGCGATTCGGCCAGAATAAACTGGGAGCCAGTTTGACACCCGCGGATTAGTGCAATGTGTCCGGGATGAGCGTCATGCTGACGGCCGAAGCTTGGCAGATGTAGAAGCAACAGCTTGGCAGATGTTCGCAACCACCTTTTGCTAGCTGTTTTGCCCAGAACTGCCAATTCAAAAGCCCCCTATCTGCCGTCGCTGCCTCCTCCGTGTCGCCGCCGTAGACAGTCCTGCGGCCACCGTCGCCACTGTCCGGGCGTTTCGGCCACCTGGTCCATCTGGGAGGGGACGCTCCCCGTGTCATCCCGGGTCGGTATGCGTCCGCACGCCCCCTCTGCCAGTCGCACAATTAACACCTTGGCCGGTCGCCGTCCGGGCACCTCGCGGTCCATTGTGGGCCCTAATGGTCGGGTGGGGCGGCCATAAACACCTGGTCGGTAGGACGGCTGTCAGCGCGGCCGAGACGGGCGGAGTCCGACAATGGCCGTGAAATTACCGTGACGCTGAGGAGGTGTCCCGGGGCAGGGACGATAACAGGGGACGAGACGAGCTGTCGCCGGACCGAGGGTCAGGTCACCTGGGGAGGGGACAGGGCAGATGACTAAAAAGGTGACGATGGCTGGCGAACGGGACAATGAAGGCGACGGTAGGCATGTTGAACAGAGACGAATCCACGATAAACGTGGGACGCGCAATATAGCGAGAGCACTTCTGGTAAGGTAGCCCAAGCTAGTGACTCGTGGTCACCCACCGAGTGGCGGCAAGGGTCCTCGTGTCTCATCGAACGGCGCCGTGAGCTTCTCCAGCGGTTTTACTGGGAGTTCGCACGGTCGATCCATGTCCCACCAGCGATACTGTTCGCTTCGTGCCCACTGATAAAATCCAGACGGCATTAAAATGACGTTGATATCATCTGTGGCGTCACAGCGCGCGGTTATGATCGCGAATGCGGGCGCAAATCCGGTTGCAGTTTATATTTATGTCCGCGATAGTCATCCGTATGGTCACGAGCAAAGGCAAAGTTTGAACACCCTACTCACATCAGTTATTTATATAAATTGAACAGGTTTTACAATGTACGACAATAGGTTCGCTGCGTTAGTTCATGCTTCGATTGTTGGATGACGTAAAGGAATTGCTAAATAAGTAGTTAGCTCGTTACGCTATGGCACATGTTTTTGCTTTAAACGTTTTAAAGAAGGTTATGCATCCGGCCATTTCAGCCCCGATCCCATTATCAAACGTCTGTGACGTGTTTGAGGGTGCCAAAGTCTTTTAACATCCTACAAATCTTTAAGATCAAGTCGTCATGAAAGTGAGTGACCCAGGCTCGAAGCGGACAGCAGCGGCGCTCCGCTGACCTCCGAGCCCCACGGTGGGCGCACGTCTCCCTGGGAGCTACCCTGACCGGGAGTCGGCCGGACCTGACCTGACCCGCGCAGTCTGACACACTGACCGCAGACAGTTGGGCACCACTGACTGCAGACAGTTTGACACATAGACCACAATCTGATGCACGGACCACAGACATCATTCCGACTAGTGCCAACTCCGCCAGACGGCACCAAAACGACCAACCGGACCCGGACGCGGTCAGGATCGGCGATCAGAAAATCACCATGCTCACCCGCGATGATATCCTGTTCAAAGATCACCGTTTAGTCGTGTGATGTTAATGCTTCTACAAAAAGAGGAAGGAAAAAGCCACAAGCAATGTCCGTGTGGTAGCCGTTTTTCAGTGTTGAGGTTCAAAGTTCATCTCGAAACAGCTGGAGAGGCTCTGCAATCCCTGAGCGCATCTCGCCGAGCGATTTCTTTGCGCTGCACCTGTGGCGCGCGGCGCTCCGTATTTGGGGGTACACGCCAGTGACGCCATCCGTCGCAGCCGTCCGGGATGTCGGCAGCGCGCGCGAGTGACGGTCGCCGCCTCCCGATCGGCGGATAGGCCCCGATGGCGCCGGATGTGGGTCCGCCGGCGGCAGGGGGAGGGGCAGTTCCGTCATCCCGGCAGCCGTGTCGTGGCGGCCCCGCGCCTCCCGACACGGCCGGTGACACGCGCTCCCGGACCAGGCGAGCGGGGGGCGAGCGGGGGGGGGGGGGCTGTGACCGCTACCGGTGCGTGTCAATGAGGGTCGTGTGAGGGTCGGCCGGGAGTGCCGCACCGGTTGTACCGGGCTGAGGTACGGTACTGTGCTGACTCAGGGAGGTACCGCACGTTCCAAGAACGACAGGCTCTGGTGTGACGCGTTAATTAATATTCAAACAGCTATCACCTGATGCAGTGATAGAAGTCGAAGAGAAAAATCACGTGTTCCTGGACTAAACAGCACATTTCTCAGGCGTCCATCTTAGGGCCTCGGCTTCCAATAATGAATATCATTCAAGCGCCAACTGTACTGAACCTGGAACCAGGGCAATCCGTGACAATCCATGTAACCATTGAACTACAGATGATCTACAGATGATAGTCATGTGATTCAGGCAAAATATTCGCTTAACATAAACAAACTTCTCCATTAACAGATGGTACTATAGTAGTATAGTAGTAAACCTGAGAACTATCACACACGTCAATCGTTCGTCCACGGACGCCGGCTGATTTTCCGCTGTCACCTGAGCTATGTTTATTGACGCCAACTCTGACAGAAGTCAGGGGTCGCGCTATGGCACTGACGGCTACCAGACGGCGATGGGAAGCGACGGCTGGGTGATGGGGGAGGGGGAGGACGGGGAGGCGTGGAGGAAAGGGATGACAGGTGGTGGCATACGTCAGACCTTTGTCGAAGGCAGGTGTGGAGATTACCATACCAGGACCCCGAAAAAGGAAACATCGCGTTCCGTGCGCCAATCAAGATTCTTTCTTTCCAAGCCATTGGGCACTTCGGTCACTGAACTATGGCTACGGATTTTTGTTATGGTGCTCTTCGCTCATCTTATGTCAGCATTCTCTTCAAAAAGATCAACAGGACGGTTCTGTTTTTATTGACATGCAATGGACATTTGTCTAGCTAAAACCCAAAACTATAGACAGAGAGCACAGGTATGCATGATTGCATCCATGCATGCTGTCATTTACGACAGAACGAGCTACGGTCTTATATGATAGGTATAGCTGAGTGCCTGAATGCCACTCGGTGAATAGCGTCTAATTGTTGACCACTAAACGAAAGAAAATAGTCGAAAACACGCCCATACTAAATGTTCACACTTAACGGTTTTCTTCTATGAGCATATCAAAACTTGAACCTGTCATTGTGCCTAGTTAATTCCATTTAAAGCCCTTAACATGGTCACCCGTACGCCTATCTCAAAAGAGCAGCCTTCAGAATAATAGCTAAAAAGAGCAGGGTCTCAGGAGTAAATGGTCTTGACGACGACGATCGGAGGTGCTCGGCTGGGGGCGGGAGTTTCCGCTCTGAGCGCCCTGCGGCACCATCCGACGCCCTGTGCGGCCAGCTCTGCCACGGACACCACCGAGACGCCCAGCAGCAGGCTGATGTAGCCGCCCATCTCGCTGAACAGGCTGACGGCGTGGTACGACAGCTGCTCGCGGGCCACCTGCTGCGGAATCTGAGACATGCTCACTCGCACCTTCATCCAGGCGTCGCCCAGATCGCCTCGCTCCGCGAGCACGGTGCTCTCAGTCACTGCGAGACGAACGCTTCGACAGGCGGGCAGGCAGCCGCAGCTCGAGGCGTGCTCGGCAAAGTCCAGCCTCTCGTCAATCTGTGAGAAAGGACACTCGGGTAGTTCAGGGAAGTCCGCCAGCATCTCCGGTCGGGCACATTTCTTGACGGCCGCCCATCGGGCGTGGTAACAGTTCTGCAGGCAGACGCCGTAGCTGTAGTCCTCGCTGGTGTTGCAGGGCGCTCGTCGCAGGCTCGGACGCTCGTGGACGTGCGACGAGACCGAGAAGAACACAAACTGCGCCGCCCTGGCCACTGACCTGAACGGAACGTCCGACTCGGCGCTACGCACGCCGTAAGTCGACATCAGGGGCTGGCGGTCGGGAAGCACGTAGAGGAACCGCACCCTACTGGCGCCCCTGGTGCGCAGCGTGACCACCATCTCCTGACCCAGCTCTGCCGGCACGTCGGCCCAGGTGATGTTGGGCACAAACGTGTGGCACACCCAGTGCTGCTGGATCTGTGAGCTCCAGGTGCCGGTGGGCACCGCGGAGCTTCCTCCCGGGTACGGGATGTCCTCGGAAAGATCGCACGACGGCTGACAGGAGAGCAGCTGCGACGCCAGAGAACCGGCCTCCTTCCAGAGGAACTCTCCCGCGGAGGTGTTGTCCGGAGGAGGAGCTACGGACGTGCCGGTAATTGTGTCGAAGCCCAAGTTGCAGACGGTGAGGCTCGGGAGGGCGACGTCGGCGCGAGGGGTGAACGACACGGTCAGCGACACGGGCTCGCTGTTGAAGAGCATCAGCAGCTGGTAGCATTGGACCGCGGCAGCCACGACACAGCAGAGCAGCAGCAGCAGGCGCGCGCCGGAGGCAGATGAGCTGGGCCACCACTGCGGCGGCCGCATTGTCGGGAGAGCAGCTGCCCGAGACAGCACCAGAGCTTGAGAGAAGCGGAGGTGGCAGACGATGCACAGAAGTAGCTCCGTAACTCCGGGTGTTTCCACAGCGAAGTTAGTTAGTCACATGCACCATGGCAGCGCCCAATGGCACACATTGCAGCCACAAAGGATTCCCAAAAAGGAACTTCGCCGTTAGCTTCCAGGAGCCCCGTTCGGCGGCCGGCCATTGCGCTAGCATGCTTGCTCGTTGCCCTGCAACCGGGTCTAAACCAATGAGAGGCGAAGGACGGACGACGTCAGCGCGAATTTTGATTCAGTCGTGACACGCACACTAAGTTATATCCGGGAGTATATGCAAGATTGCAGTCGCATGCCAGAGCGCAGTAGCCGGTGGCCGAGCAGGGCTACGAAGTGCCTGTACGGGCGCCCGCGCTCCTCGAGGGGTGACACAGAAGTGGCACACGCGCTCGCCCCAGTCACCCTGAGCTCATTGATGCCGTCTCAGTCGATGTCCTTATAGTGTTGGCATGGCTTCTATAATTCATGTTTATCGATTGAGACCTAAAATATTACTGACACATCACCATTTATGTTCATTAGAACTGTAAGTGTAGCATGACGGGATATAGGAAAAATATGCAAAAACTACATAGGACATGGCGCAGAAAAATGATTTGTCACTGCCACACTATGTAATTAATCATCAATATTGTTTGGAAAAAAGGATGCATCTGAATTTCCTTATAATGAAGCAACCATCCTCATAAAATAACTACATCAAGGTTGCCCACATGAATAAACACTAGGCACAACAAGTATAGCAAAGAAACTGAGTTTCTAGCATTTTTTTCTCGCGCCGAATCGTGTCGTGAAGCGATGTCTCAAACCTGCACAATGATCGGCTACATAAGACCAGGCACAGCCCGATGACATAAACGGGTACCTAATACTCATTGAATGTCGCACGTACGTCCATTCACGCACTCCGAATGCCATTTCTGGAACTTGTAATAACCCCCTCCACTGACTGAACGGCTATGTGTGTAAGCAATTGGGAACTGGTTGCCTCAATAGTCCACTTTGTTCGGCTGTACGACCGGTGTCGGGTGTGTGTGATTAATGTCACTGTCTGACACCTTCGTGACGAGGGGTCATGCACGAGACGTGAGCGATGCCCATCTGAATGATGCACACTAAATGCGGCACAAATGAAGGGAGTATTTGTTTACCAACGTGGACATAGGAGACGGTTTCATGATACCTAGGTATGCGCTTTGTTGTTGCAACCATGACTCTTTCGCAGACATAGTTCACAGACATGAGAGCTTCTGTGACTATGTGGGTGTTTGTTCAATGAGGCCAACTTTAGAGTGACTTATTAAGGCCGCCGTCCACTGTGCGGAACGCGTGCGGTCCGTACGGAATTTAACACAGAACCCTATGGGCGCATCCGGTCCGTACGGAAATCGTGTGCGCTCCGTCCGGACCGCATCCGAACGGCAATCAGCTGTTGATTTTCCGTCAGCTCTCCGCATGCGTTCCGGATGCGGTTGCTACGGAGACGGAAGAGTGATGTCCGACGCGTTGAACTTTTCTGCGGAAAACGCATCCGGAACGTCCGGAACAGACGTGGTTTGGGGCCGTATCGGAGGCAAACATTGTGAATTGTACAAAGAATTGGAACTCGATCATCATGAAGTAAGGAAAAATTATTTCCTTAGAATGGCAAGAGTATTCGCTGCTGGTTACTTGCAATATTTTATTTGGTAATAAGTGATAGGAAACATTTATTAGCTCTCCGCATCCGGACCGCATCCGGACCGGATGCGGCCAGCGTGCGGCGACATTCCGGACGGACTCCGGACGGAATTCCGTCGCAGTGGACGGCGGCCTTAGGCGCCCTTTGATCGCAGTCATGGTGTGGGGCGTTCCACGACAAATCGACAAATAAAAAATTAAATTTGCACCCTCATATTTTATTTTTCGTTGAAAACTGGTGTAAGGGGTTGTGATGGGCGGGGAAGCCAGCTGTGGCAAGGATTTTTTTTTCTCCGAACAACGGTTTCCGAGATATAGCCTCGGGCAATTCCTGGAGGTCGCGCTGCAGCCCTATGTTTGGCGGCCTATAACTAAAAAACTATTGGTTTTCTACGATAAAAACTTAATATGGTTCAACTCACAATCAGACAACAAACATTTTGGCTATCTCGGATTTTCATTTTTTGAAAATTTTGATCACGTGACCTTTTGACCTATTTTTCGAAGAGAGACCTTGATATTTTCCCCACTGAAAGTTGCAATTTTGTCTGATGACGATTAAAGCCTTATCGATTGTCATTCATATGCGAAAATAAAAAAAGTGGATATCGCCCTGCGTTGACCTCAGGTCAGGTCATTTTTATGACCTGTCCATTATTACGAGCGGGAGCGACAGTGAGATCTCGAGAATAAAGCAAGATAGCGACAAGCGGTAAACGTTGCAGGGTACGAACGGATAAGGTCTATAATTTTTACTGAGGTCATTTTCAGGTCAGGTCAAAGATGACGTCACAGGAGCAAAAAGGAAGTCAAAATTGCGGCACTACATATATATGAAGTTTTTCTCGAATAACTTTCAAGGTATCCCAGCTAGGAACAAACCAATAGCACCATCGTGATCCTCTCCGTCGATCCGCATCGAAACATATGTACGTTGACCTCGAAAGGTCGAAAGGTCAAAAGCTGACCTTAGGTCACGTGACGAGCGGGAGCGATAGCGAGATCTCGAGAATAAAGCAAGATAGCGACAAGCGGTAAACGGTGCAGGGTACACACGGATAAGGTCTATAATTTTTACTGAGGTCATTTTCAGGTCAGGTCAAAGATGACGTCACAGGAGCAAAAAGGAAGTCGAAATTGCGGCACTACATATATATGAAGTTTTTCTCGAATAACTTTCAAGGTATCCCAGCTAGGAACAAACTAATAGCACCATCGTGATCCTCTCGTCGATCCGCATCGAAAGATATGTATGTTGACCTCGAAAGGTCGAAAGGTCAAAAGTTGACCTTAGGTCACGTGACCTTAGTTTGTTCCTAGCTGGGATACCTTGAAAGTTATTCGACAAAAACTTCATATATATGTAGTGCCGCAATTTCGACTTCCTTTTTGCTCCTGTGACGTCATCTTTGACCTGACCGGAAAATGACCTCAGTAAAAATTATAGACCTTATCCGTGTGTACCCTGCACCGTTTACCGCTTGTCGCTATCTTGCTTTATTCTCGAGATCTCGCTATCGCTCCCACTCGTAATAATGGACAGGTCATAAAAATGACCTGACCTGAGGTCAACGCAGGGCGATATCCACTTTTTTATTTTCGCATATGAATGACAATTGATAAGGCTTTAATCGTCATCAGACAAAATTGCAACTTTCAGTGGGGAAAATATCAAGGTCACTCTTCGAAAAATAGGTCAAAAGGTCACGTGATCAAAATTTTCAAAAATTGAAAATCCGAGATAGCCAAAATGTTTGTTGTCTGATTGTGAGTTGAACCATATAAAGTTTTTAACGTAGAAAACCAATAGTTTTTTAGTTATAGGCCGCCAAACATAGGCCTGCAGTGCGATCTCCAGGAATTGCCCGAGGCTATATCTCGGAAACCGTTGTTCGAAGAAAAAAATCCTTGTCACAGCTGGCTTCCCCGCCCATCACAACCCATTAGACCAATTTTAAGCAAAAAATAAAATATGAGGGTGCAGGGCACTTGTCGATTTGTCGTGGAACGCCCCGTGTACGGCTGAGTGAACGTCGAAACTAGCCGATGGTTCGACAAACCCAGGGACGCCCAGCAAGAATCTCACCATGAGAACCGTAAACGCTAAGTTTACCTGACATCGTTATTACGCGCATTGGAGGATCGTGGGCAAGAAATACTAAATTGCCCCTCCACTTACGCACCAGAAAAATGTGAAATCGTATTTGCTCGATAACGCATAACCTGTCGATACAACTGCCAAATGCGCGAACGTTGAATGGTCAATTGCCAACCGTGTCGTGCCTGCTCACCTTTCTGCGTCGCCATCGCATTGCATTCTGGGCCAAGCCATCGAAGCACCTACCTGACCTTTTCCAATAAGCGAAGTTACTCGTGTTTATTGCCTCATTATATAAGCACCCGAACTGGCCGCCCACTCGGCGCGCGGCGAACTGTTGCATAACCGACTGTTTGTGCCGGCACTGGGGGCGGCCGTTCGCCCCAGGTGTTGGACGGAGGTCAACAGGCCTCCTTTGAGCTCGTCTCGGGCGGCGGGCGACCATTCTGGGGGCGAGTGAATGGGGAGACGGCAAGGACAGCGCGGCGCCCGCTGTGTTTGGCCGGAGGACAGTGGCGGAACGCATGCATATAGTGTGTCCTGTGGGCAGAGGACCCCCCACACAGTGGCGGACCGTCTACAGTGTCCTGTGGGCACAGCGCCCCCCCCCCCCTGCGGACCGCCTACAGGGTGTCCTGTAGACAGAGCCCCCCCATACAGTGGCAGACCGCCTACAGTGTCCTGTGGGCACAGCGCCTCCCCTGCGGACCGCCTACAGGGTGTCCTGTGCTCCCCCCCCCCTCCTACAGTGGCGGACCGCCTGAAGGGTGTCCTGTGGGCAGAGCCCCCCTCCCCTACAGTGTGCTGTGGGCAGAGTGTCCCCTACCCCTTCACTAGGGGGACTGACGAAGGGGACGATTGACGTCTGCACTTGCAGTTCATATGCCTAGGTATATGTAAACCGACGACAATCTGCATATTGACGCCAAATGACAAAGCTCTGTATACCTAGAAATGTTACATCGTAGCATTTTAGAGCGACATTAGTTATCAATTATCAGCGCGTGACTGTGACTGTGGTATGAAAAATACGCAAAATGATCAGTCCTGTTAGGTGAATGCTAAAATGGCTCTTCAATTATGATCTCTCCTTGTTCCGAAAAGCCATCGAATGTGGACGAACATAAGAATACATGATGATGAATATCAGTGATACCTACTTCCTAGAGATAGAGAATAGAGAGCGCTGTCCTTCTAGACCCCTCTGAGTCTGGACTATTGCAAACGAAAAGATATTCAGCCAAGTGAGGTTCAGAAAATTACAAAAAAAATATTAACTACCTTCGAAGATTTACAACGTTTAATCTGCACAAGCGGAGACTAACAAATGTTTGTAAAGACAAAGTTCCGCGAGTTAATTTGGTTAGCCAGTCGGCAACCGATGGCGGGAGCAATTTTCTTGTTTATGATAGTGAATCGCAATTTCATGACGGTAAATTTTTAACTCGAGCTCCTCTGTCGTGCTCTACCCAAAAGAAGCCACATTTGCATCAACAGAACCGTGAAACAAATATCATACTCATGACGTCATCAATACCCATCGGCTGGCGCCGGGCCGCTCCTCTTTGGTAATCGAACAAAACGAGGTGATTGACGATGTGCTATACAATGAAGCCACGGGGCAACAGGACGCCTGGGCGCCACGACAGGTTAGTGGGCAAATACACAGAGGGTCAGAGAAAAAACCCATTTCCAACGCTTCAGTCGGGGGACACTGGATGTAGGCACAAGACCGCTGACTGACAATAGCCACGTCCCACAGTGTCTGGTGGCTCACAGGCGTCACGTAGACACTGTCTGCGCTGTCGTGTGTGTTCACCACTGTGGTTATTGCTACCCCTCCCCTCCCCTCCCCCGGGTTGGCACCTCGCATCCCTCTCCCCTCTCGAGCGGAGAGCACTGCCGCCACCGGCTGACACATGACCCCTCTCTGACCCCCTCTTTCTCTCTTCGCTCCAGGCGAGAGTACTGCCGCCCCCAGCTGAAACGTGGCCCCCTTTGACCCCCCCTCTATCCCGTTCCAGGCGAGAGTGCTACCGCCGCCGGCTGACACGTGGCGAGCCTTTATCCGTCACACGGAGGAGGCGGAGCGGCGTGCGCAGCGGCGCAGACAGAAGAAGAAGCGGCGCCGCGGCGGGGCCGGCACGGGCCTGCTGCCCATGCCGAGCCCGGTGCGCCGGGGTCCGCCGGGACCCCGGGGTCCACCCGGCCCGCCCGGAGCCGTGGTCACCGAGGAGCGGCTGGTGGCTGAGCTCAGGAAGATGATACAAGGTCAGCAGCGCGGGGAGTGGGCAAGGGAAGTGGGAACGTGAGGCCGCGAAACGTCACATTGTCGATGACAGCTCGCCAGACTGCGAGGAGAGCACCGAAAGATGGTAAATTAGCAGGGCATGGAGAGATGGAGAATGGAGAGAGCCAGGAAGTATTTTTTTAAGCTGCTAAGCGCTCAGCACAATTTAAGCGCTTCATTTGAAGTCTAACCGACATTGCTTGCCATTGTCTTACGAGCCGATGGCTCGCCCACGTTTTGTATTCACCGGGGCCTTCCTTTGACCGTTTGTTTCCTCAGAGGCGGCGGGGGAGCACCTGAGCAGCTGGATCGCCGCCGGTAACAGTTCCGACGACGGCCACCGGAGGGCTCTGCCGTCGCTGTTTCAACTCGAGGAGGTGGCGCTCGTCTCTCGGGTGCAGACCGCCTTTCACGTGCAGCTGGCCAAACGGGTGGCCATTCCGCCGAAAATGTTCGTGGAACTCGGCAAATACCAGCTGGTACGTATTTATGTAAATATTCAATAATAAAGAAATACAAATGGTAGTATGAACCAATCACGAGCATTTCTTCGAAACATGCACAATTGTGCTGATGTGACACAAAACAGACATGGAGATGTTAGCCGATAGGTCAGAATAATTCCTAGCAGAGATGATTCATGAGCAGGCCTCGCAAGGTAGCACATGAGTAATGGGTATATATGCACGACATCGGTCGTGAAAACTGCCCCAACACCAGCCACCGCCAAAGATGACTAGAACATACCGTCGACCTCCCCATCTGACCTGCTATGACCTCCCCATTTGACCTGTCTTGACCTCCACATCTGGCCTTTCATGACCTCCCCAGACCCCAAGTGACCTGACCTGACTCCCCCCCGCAGCCGTTCGGGGACGGCTCGTTCCAGCGCGGCACCGCCCTGGACCTGGAGACAGGCCGGTTCTCGGCGCCGGAGGACGGCGTCTACCAGCTTTCCGCGCAGATCTTCCTCCGAAAGCGGCCCACCAAGGGCCCGCGCCGGCGCACGGCGGCCAAACCGGGCAAACAGCGCCGGAACCGGGCGCTGACTGTCAGCATATGTATCGACTCGCGCTGCAGACGCAACACGTGAGTGAATGGTGCAGGTGGACGCTGGCAATACTGACGCTCTCAAGCTGGGGTGGGATGGTAGGGGTGGAGCCCGAATTGGCAATTGAACCGAGCCAGCGTGGCACACAATAAATCAACTTAGCAGGCCAGCCAACATAATTGCTGAGATATAGTGAAGACGTAGGTAACCCCAGCTATGCGTTATCGCTGTCATTACAGCGAAACACAGAACCTGCACTCTCTTCTTATGCCTCCATAAAATCAGGAACCAGGAGAGTGGTGGGAACAATAATATCCCACCACTCTCAACCAACAATCCTTTCCTATACCAAATTGTATGTCACAGAACCCATACCCGTCTTTCTACTTTCCAATTTCCAATGACTCCCTACCTCACTGACCCGCTCCCTCCCTCTGTGCTCGGCAGGTCGCTGCAGTACCTGTCCAGCGTGGAGCCGTCGGCCAACCTGTTCACCGCCAGCATTCACGGCGTGCTGGAGCTGCGGCGCGGTCAGTACGTCTCGATACACATCGACAACGCCACCCGGACTCGGCTGGTGGCCGTCCGCGAGAGCCAGTTCTCCGGCGCCATGTTGGGACGATGAGGTGTATAGGTGGCGCTGGAAACGTGTATAGGTGGCGCTGAGATCGCCACGGACCACAGTGATGCGACAGGCCATGGCGAGGAAAAGTATCGTGTGGGAACTGAGATATGATACCATCAGTGAAGAGACTGACGGTGATTTTATGGACTGTGACAAGGAAACATCAGGAAAGCATGCGCTTAACAACAAAGAGAAATGGATACGGAAGACAGTGAACAAGGTCCCAAAATAAGAGGACAGGAGCGGACGACCAAATGACTTGAAGCAGAGGAGTCACGACACGCAGGAGCTCTGGCGTGAGCCGCCGCGTCGCTAAATCGTCCAGGTCGTGGCCGACGGAGAACAGAGGCACACAGCTGGCGATGGTGGAACCGGCCATCAAAGGGTGCCTGTATGGGACGCGACCACGGCGCAGCCGACAGATGCGACTTCATCGACGTCCCTGAGAAGAGCGACCACCGATGGACGACCACAGCTCCACGTTTTCCCGGGAGCCGAGAACCACGATCGCAAGCGACAACTGAAATCGCGACGACAGTCGGTTAATAAAATGCGCCATTAAAGGGAACGGGCATCTACTCGGGCCATGCCGCGAATTCTGCGGTAGTTCGAAACAAGCACCCAACGACTGAGAAGCCCACCAAGTGTCGCTAGTTCAGTTCAGTCAGGACCGAGCTGGTCCTAGACTCGCGCGAAGCCGAACCGGGTTCCCACAGCGACTGCAGGTCCCGCCATTGTTGGTGCTGGCGGCAGCAGTCGCCAGGATGATCGCTTGTGCCATGTCTTGTTCAAGTGTCATGTTGTGAACGTTGGTGCCAACTGCCAATGCGCTGTTAATACATATAAGATCGTAGATTTCGTACCCACGCCGATCCTGTTGAATGAGGGTCGACATGAAATTGTTCGATGTATCCATCAAGCATGTATTGCCTACATTTTCGACCATTTTCATTTAGTTCAACGATTCGCGACCTGTCGCATCGCCTATACTGAAACGAGACGAACTCAAAAGACCGACACTGGTGCTAACTTTACGACAACCTCCACTAAACCTGCGGCATTATGTTAAAAAATAATCACTGACAGCAGAGTAATACAGCATTAGCAACTGACAGACCCTAACACGAAAGACATCTCACTCAAAGCGGCATCAATCAGAGCGGACGAAGCGAACCGGACACTCACGCTTTGGAGGTGCGCCACGGCGCTGCATGTGTCAACGAGACCCGAATCGAGGCGGGAATGGGACGGTCCTCTCGGCAGGGCCGCCGCGTAACGACGGAGGCGGGTGTCTCCGACGGACCCGAGTCAAATGCTGCTCTTCATACATACCTTACGCACTCTCTCACACAAATGAATCCTATGCCGCCTGAGGCACTTGCATCCGCAATAAATTCGGCTAACAAAGCGGGTTTCCATTCAATAAACTGTCACAAAATCATAGCAGCCAGCAGGCACGTACTCTATAATGCTCTTAGCAAGGTTTGGGAAGAATCTGGAGGGGTCTCTCATCTGCCGGCTAATATGCAAACACACTTTAATCTCTTCCACTCGATGAATCGCCTTCTTTTCAAGCCTAGCGTGGAAATGCCACTGTTCCTGACGAAGACTGTGCTGACCCGCGCCATACGGTGGAAGTACACCATGCAGTTTACGCACGGAAATGAAACCAGAAATGGAAACGAAAGTGCTACTCGGACATGAGCTGCTCTTTCACACTCTTTTGAATTACTGTCCGCGAATACGCCACAAATCTAGCCTCCTGCCCACCCCGGCCCGACGCTGTGGCGTAGATTCGTCGCAGCCCTTTATGAGACTGACCGGCGTGGGTGACCTAGGCGGCAGCCAATGGGCGGCCGGCACGCACTATCGCGTCAGCGTGGCGTCGATCTGCGTCAGCGAGGGCAGCGCCAGCTTCAGCTTGCGCCGGTAGTTGACGTCGTTGGCCAGCGGGTTTCGCTCCAGGTAGACAGTCTGCAGCTGGGTGGCGGCCGCCAGCTGATCCACGTCCTTCCAGTCCGAGATCTGGTTGTCGTTACACTGCGGGACAGAGCGGAGAGGTTACAGGAGATCGCAGCGTTCGTGGATGATAAAACAGAGACCGATATCTATTTCAAGATCAACATAGGCACTTCAACGAAAAAATGTTGTTTATAAATTACCTCGTTCTCAAATCTGACCTATGATGGTTGTACGATCTCAGTCCGACAGCTTTTCCCATTCCATCATCCATCTCTCCCTGATCACCGCCCCGGAGTCATAGTCATAGTCATAGCCATAGTCAGGTTTATTAAGAGCTCCATAAAACATGGCTTTTCTGCCCTCTCGTCAATACAAGTTGTAAAAAGACGAACACATAAACTATCTAAAAATATGTCCTAAAATAGCGCTCATCAAACGTTACCCTGTCTTCCCCCGTAGGACGTCACCTACCCAGAACTCCTCCAGCTCGGTGAGGTGGGACACGTTCTCGATCTTGGCTATCCGATTAGAGGCCAGATCGAGCGTGTTCAGCTGCGTGTTGTGCTCCAGGCCGGCGATCTGGCTGATGCCGTTCGAGGAGAGGTACAGCTGCTCCAGCTTGGTCAGGCTATCCAGACCCTCGATTACTGTGATACGGTCACTCTGGAAATGGAACGGAAAGGAAGAGTTATTGTGAGGTGGAACGCGGGATTCTGAGGAGAAACGACAGCAAAGGCTTACAAAGTGGATAGTGATAAAAAACGATAAGCAGGATTTGAAAGATAACGCTTAGGAAACGTGTCAAAGATGTACTGCCACAACTACACAAAACAATAACCACAAAGTGCAGTCCATAACTATTGCCCTACGTGACCGAATTACCGAATAACAAAACAGCTGGTTAAGTGAACGCCACAAATGGAAACGCCGCAAATGAACTCGGCTCAGTACTCGGGTCAGAATACCTACTAGCTGAACATCACCATCACATCACCTGAAGACTGAGGATACGAAGGTTGACAAGGTTATCCAGGTTCTCAATCTTGTTTATTTTGTTCTTGCCCAGGTACAGGCTGGTCAGTGTAGTAAGCGAACCAAGGTTGTTGATTTTCTGTAAAAAAGACAGAAGGGAACAAGTGACGATTGATGATCGCGTTAACGGCGTAATGTCTATACAGTACCTAAGCAACCAATACTAGAGCTATGCACACTGATGTAGTTTGAAACGGCGACTAAAATCAACAACTCAATCAATACTCCAGCAAACTAAAACCAACAACAGCAGGAAAAACGAACAAACATCTAAAAATCGAACTGAGTACTGAGCACTGACACACTGACGAAGTAAGCGCCACGCTAACTGACCCGAATCCTGTTGTCACCCAGCTCCAGCATCTCTAGCGACTCGAGGCCCTCCAGGTTCTGAATGACCGAGATCTTGTTCATGCAGAGGAACAGCTTCTTCAGCTTCTTCAGGTGAGAGATGTTCTCGATGACAGTGAACCGGTTCACGGACAGGTCCAATTCACTGCAGAATACAAAAATCGTGTGTGAATGTTGTGCCCAAATGACGGCTAGTGGGCAAAAAATTACCATTGAAGCTCGCTAGATTGATATCGCAAGCCCCTTCGATTCTGATAGCTATGGAATGTATTTCATGCAATACTTTATACGTCTTTAGTAGGTAAAGGTACACACACTAGCGACACATTTTCCAAGTGAGCTCCACTGGTACAGCACAACACACTGTGACTTAACACGTAGCAAACAAATAAATGTGACCCCCCCCCCCCCCGCCAGACGTCACCATACGTGAGGTTGACGAGCGTCTCGAGGCCCTCGATCTTGGTCAGCTGGTTGTCGTACAGGTCGAGCTCGGTCAGCGTTACCAGCGAGCTCAGACCCTCGATCTGGGTGAGCAGGTTCCAGCGCAGGCAGAGCGTCTCCAGCTGCACGCAGCCCTCCAGGTTCTCAATCTTCTGGATACGCTGGTGGTTCAGGTCGATGTCCTGTCCAAACGGCGGCAGATGCGGCGTGAGAGCGGCCGTCTACATACATTCATACAAATATTTGTTGAAAAAGTGCTAGTTCGAAACGGGAAATATTACCCACACGGAAATGTTCATGACTGTAGGTAATAGATGGTAGACATCGGAGGCGGGGCGAATCGGGGCTCAAAGCAATGTGCAGGAAATAAATTAAGTGGAGCGTAGACTACTTTGTAGTGCATCTCATTGCACTCACTGCACATAACACAACACCCGTGTACCTACAAATAACTAAAAACAATCGAAACGAGAGTAACTTAAGCCAGCTCTGATAAAGTCTAGCCGCCCTCAATGCCTCGCACAGCGCCTACTCACCAGAATGTCGGGCTCGAAGGTCATTGTTTTCATGTCGCCCATCTCTCCCTCCTCCTCCTTGTTGTTGAGGTCTGAAACGATGATGGGAGACTCAGGTAAAGAAACAAGCATAAGACCTCTTAAACGTCTGACAAAAATTTAACGCCTAAAATGTTTGAAAGGGTCGGTAAGAAATCACAAGGCAGGATCGTTAACGGAAAGAAAGGCTTTAAACATCCTCCTGCAATTTAACTCAAGGCATGACTTTTGAACTAATGCCTCACACATCTGCCGTAGGATTTCTCAGCAGCTGCAGCTCAAATTATTTACATTTAATTCACTTAATTGAGCTGAATTTCTACAGCAACTAACAGTCTAAGTGGCCTTACCCATTTCCTCCTCACTGGAAGTGCTCAGGACTTCTTGTTGATCTGAAAAGGTGATAGGGAAATTAATCAATTTCATGACATTTCATCCTGGCATAATAAAACTTGCTTCAGTCACACAAGTTGTTAACTCTGTGAGTACACTATTTCAACTCTAACATCAATCGGCTACCAGACATCCACTGAGAAAAATGCTTCAATAATTATTAATTACTCCACATCTGCAATAGTCGCTCCCAATAACTAAGCCACTTCAATCCTTCTACATTAGCCCTGTCCAACCTGTATGGCACAAAACCTCACAGTATAGCATGCATATTTTAAAGCCATTAAATTGTTTGTAAGAAAGCATAGTGAGAGAAAAGATACAAATTTCTTTCACTTAGTTCACTTAGTTCTACTTGTGATAAAAACAAGTAGAGTATTCAGCTAACAATCCATTCATACCTGGCATAGCTGACATCTGTTGCAGTATCAGTTCACAAACAGCTTAACCCTGAAAATGAATAAAATGACACAGATATCGTGAACTGGTTACATTTCGATATGCTTCATGAAAAAATTGCCAGTTATCATAATCAAACCCTGGAGTCGTGAATGCAAAGCATTGCCAAATGTGAGGTGCACTGGTTTTGGGGAGTGGCTCATAAACTGCACATGTATCAACAACCACGAATCAGAAATAATCTAGTGACTGAATACTAAATCATGATTGGCCAAAGACCTCCATAGAAGCTATCACTGGCGGATCCAGGGGGGGGCCACCGGGGCCATGGCCCCCCCCAAAAGCCTGAAAGGGGGGGGCCAACATATCTTTTGCCCCCCCCCAAAACGCTTGGAGAAAAATTAATGTGAGAAGGTTGCGTAGTAGATACCTACTAGAATCAGCAGCGTCATTCAATAGCGTAGAGAAAGTCAGGGGCGCGGGAACTACTTTCAGACTGGGGGAGCACACCATAATAGAGATCAACCTAGGGTCCCCCCAAATCTAGTTTTCTCACCGGTTTTAGGCCACTTATTTTTCATCCCTTGGCTTTTTCAACAAAAAAAGAAACAGTTGCAAAAAAGGACGGTATTCCGTTTGAAAGTTGTGGGGGCACCGCCCCCACTGGCGGATTCAAGGGGGCCACCGGGGCCATGGGCCCAAAAAGCCTGAAAGAGGGGGCCAACATATCTTTTGGCCCCCCAAAACGCTCGAAGAAAAATTAATGTGAGAAGGTTGTGTAGTAGATACTTACTAGAATCAGCAGCGTGATTCAATAGCGTAGAGAAACCCAGGGGCGCGGGAACTACTTTTAGACGGGGGGGGGGGGGGGGGTAGGTCACACCATGATAGAGATCAACCTAGGATCCCCCAAATATAGTTTTCTCGCCGGTTTTAGGCCACTTATTTTTCATCCCTTGGCTTTTTCAACAACAAAAGAAAACATTTGCAAAAAGGAGCGGTATTCTGTCTGAAAGTTGTGGGGGCACCGCCCGCACGGCCCCAGAGTTGGGGGGGGGGGGGGCAAGCTGCCACCACTGCCCCCTCCCCCCGGTTCCCGCGCCTATGGAGAAACTACCGGGTTTACTAGCTTCCTTCATAAAGTGTCGTCATGTCTTATCGTCACCCGAGAAGGTCTTATTGCATAAATATCGATTGAGCTGTCAAGTTAACAAACTTGCTGTGGCAGCCTGACCTGACATGACCCGGCAACTTTTCATTCACGGAATATGCACAATAAATTTTTTTTAGGAAAACTCACTGAGTTTTCGTTGAAAAAAAAAAACTTGTTTTGTTTCGTAATTGTACAAGAAGCATATGAGGGACCTTTTTGTCCCTTACTGCGAAACGGTAAAAGACTTATTTCGGTCACAGCTCAGGCCAATCTCTAAGGGTCAGTCGGGTCACTTATTTCTTAAAAGGGTCCTTACGGCATCCAAGGACCAATTCCGGCTTTTGAGTGCGCCACATCAGCATTTGATGCTACGACAGATGTCGAAATCTGAATATATGTTACAGGCCGTATGAAAATTCGGTCTGTTTGCAAACGGCCTGGCCCAGTCAGGCCATATGAAACTACCTGAAAACACCGGCCGTTTGCAAACTATGACCTGAAATATCAGACCGTTTGAAAACGACCTAGTTAGTTTCGGCCTAGCGGATCCAGGGGGGCCACGGGGTCATGCCCCCAAGCCTGAAAGGGGAACAACATATATTTTTTGTCCCCAAAAACACTTAAGAAAAATGAATGTGAGAAGGGCGTAGTAGGTAGAGAGAAAATACCGTATCATTAAAAATCTGTGAGCTTGATAAAAGTGTTGGTCTTGTCTTCACCCAAGAAGTTCTTATTGCACACTTTAACCATGGATGAAAGAACCTTCATCCCCTGGTTCTCCTTCATCCATGCTTTAACTCTCGATCGACGTGTGAAGTTATCGTGTAAGGTATCATGAAGCCGATCGCGACGAAATTTTAGTACCCTCATGGTGACAAAGTCTGAAAATTTCATGACCCTGACCCAAGTGAACTTTGACTTGTGGCCTATTTCTCGAGACTGTTTGGCCATGTTGGAGGCCATGTTTGGCCGGAATAGCGATTCGGCGTATGTCGGCTCACATTATCCGCGCTTTTATAGTCTTTTCGTGGTTTAAAACGCTCAAACATGTGATATGATGTTGCTCCCACGCATTAGGGCGGATGCCAATGTCACCTTACGGTCAAGTCAGGTCATTGACCTTTGATGACCTCGGTGCACTTTTCCGAGTTTAACATGTTTCTAGGATAGTTTCGTTTAGCTGATTTTGAATTTAGCATTTTGCAGCCATTTGAACATTTACGAAGTAGTTTTGATGCCTTCGTATCATGTTACGTAGCTGCCAGTGGTAGTGGACACCTGCTATACGGACGCCCATAAGTACTCCTACTGGTTGATCTGACCTGACCTGCCCCGACATGGTCTAAACGCATGAAGAACCTATCTATGATCCAAACTAACATGAAATTTGTGATCAGCACAAAAAAAACGTATTACAGCCTTACTTTAGGAGGTTCTGACAGGTCCTGATTTTCCCGTCTTTTGGGTCTGTGACCTGACCTGGGCGGTGTTTCACGGCACGCTGCCAGCCGCTGCCAGCGCTGATGGCACTTTTGGTTTCAATGGAGACATCAACAAGCGTATACCCACAACACTACCGAAGGCTGACCTTAGCTCGCGGAATGCGCTGTCAGCGGCTGTCAGCACGACCGTGAAACACCGCCCTGGAAGGTCAACCAATGACCAAGGACCTTAAAATCGGGTATCATCGGATTCGTCTCGTCACTCACGGGCAACACGCCTTTTTTTTCCCGCGAGCTCTAGCTTAATCAGGGGCCGAACGGCAGGGGGTCCAACCGACACCTCCCAGCCCGCGAAGGCTGCGCCACGCACCGACCCGGAGCGGGCTAATTGGTCGACAAAAGCAATTTGAAGTGTTTTCAAAGTAATATTTAGGCTCGGGTTGGGTGGGCTACCATTTCTATTTTTTTATTTTTAGTTAAAAAAAAATATCGCTTCAGGGCTGTGACGAAAAAATAAGTGGCCTAAATCCGATGAGAAAACAGGATTTGGGGGTACCCTAGGTTTGGTTACTTGCAGGAGTTGGCCCCCCCCAAAACGCAAGTCTGGATCCGCCAGTGGAAGCTATTACACCAAGTGATAGCTATGACTCGCACCATTTCCAAACAACCAGGTATAGGGACAGGGTAGGATGTAGGTAGGTAGGTAGGAGCAGGGCCATATCCTAAATGTATGGATGAGGAGTAAAGTTAAGTCACCCGGCCTAGACCTAGATTGAGACCAATCTAGGCCTAGATTGGTAGGCATCCAAGAACATAAACTGAAAAAATTGGGTGACAAAACCTCAGACAGCATAAACATAACAAAGACAGCATAAGACAGCTTGTCAAATGTCAATGCTGTTTTACTGCTTTGCAAATGTCAATGCTGTTTTACTGCTTTGCAAATGCCCTATATATAGTATATACCAGGCAGTACCATCTGACCAGTCTACCTGATCATGACGGCAGCCCATGATTGAAGAGTTTTTGAAGTGCTGTAGAATTAAGTCTACCAGAGCTATTTTCAAACTATATGTATGCACCATCAAATAGTGGAGACATCTTTCTGTGAATTATCAATGGGTTCTTTTTCAATAAGCTTATCACTGTTATCCTTCACTTAAGAATGTGTTACAAGCTCCCATAATTCTGCAGCCTCTCAGCCACCAGCTGCTGACCCGCTGCAACAGTAAAGGGAAGGAAATCACCAGCGCAGTGGTTAGGACACCAACATCATAACGCAGAGGTCATGCAATCTCATCTCAGCAAGCGTGAGGCTTTAATCATAATTAGGAGCCAAATATTTTTTTAGTAAAAAATAAGCAAAATATATTAGTTGAGCACCCATCAGATCAACCATAAAATAGACTTAACCCGGTATATGTCAAGTTTAGGTCCTAACTACAATTGTGGCGCTGTTGATACGAATATAAAACAGCAAAAATTTTAGGTTTTAGGTTAGGTTAGGTTGTAGGTTTGTAGGTTTTAGGTTGTAGGTAGGTAGGTTTGTAGGTTAGGTTAGGTTAGGGTAGGTTTGTAGGTTGTAGGTTGGTAGGTTATAGGTAAGTAGGTAAGGTTAGGTCAGGTTTGATTATGTTTTTTTCTTTTATTTGCGAGACATGAGCATCATTTTTGGATTCAGGATGTCAAATAATGTAAAAATATGAAAAATTTATCAATGAACTCTTCTTAGGACTTAAACTTGACATTTACCCATTGCACAATGGGACCGGAGCGAAAATTAGCGCGACATCGGTACTTTTTCGTATTTCGTGCCCGCTTTTCACATGAAAAGGATGGTAGAATCCTAAAAATGGTAGTCGGAGTACTTTCTAAGCAATTTTTGATAAATTTAATTAATTAATCATTAATTAATTCATTAATTAATTGATTAATTAATCGGTTGACCTGCCCTGACCTCGACTCGGCTCGGTCACGTGATAAGACGGCAGCACCTGTCAGAGTGTCAGGCCAGGTCATGACGGCACCGGAAATTCCGATAAGCAAATAATGTAGCCACCAAAACCGTGAAGATGGGAATCTGATGGCCTACATGACTATATAACAAATTAATTACGGGTCAGAAAAGTGTATCAGAAACTCCGATAGAAGGTACGGATATGTCCGGACAAAACTTTAATATAGTTGGTACTTGGCAACCTTGTTCGATTCCTGAGGTTCTGTTACTCGCGGCTCCCGGCCGCGGCGACCTGGAGTAAAAAAAAATGCCCCTCATTTTCGCTGCCGCAGGCTGACGCAGCTAAATTATACATTTTCTGAAAGGCAATTGATTGGTAAACACCATATTGATAAAAGAACAGCGGGACCTAGCGGGACTTTTTACATCGGCATTCCAGAATATATATAACAGAAAAATTAACTCACAATTTTAAAAGCACCAAAAAAACTTAACATTTGAAGCGTATTTATATATTCCGCTATGAGTTTTTTCTTCCATCGTGTAGCCCATGGTCTAAACTATCAGGTAAGACGTCTAAAATATTGATAAAGCCGTCTAATATACATATTTTTTGCATACATTAGCTGTTATTTTTCTCCGTACGAAAACGGGTCTACGATGCTTGGCACAAAACTTTGTGTTTGGGCTGATGTGGCGCGGACGCTGTACACTATGGACGAAAAATATTTGCAGATTCGTGGTCCATGGACATTTCTGAACTACGTGACACAGTTTAACTCAATTTGGGAATGGTCGCCAAATCCACCAATGTCGCGCTAATTCCGGCCGCGGTCCTATCGTGCATTGGTCAGGAAGGCGAAATTGGAAGCACCAACGGGATAGGCATTTTGCAGTCGCAATGTTGATGTAGCCGGTATCGGTAACCCTGGCGTCACCGGAATGATACACCTAACATACCAAATATCTTATTTACTCGTTGCACCGTCACTCGCCGAATACCTACAAAAGGCTCGGGAAACAACAATAACTGGTCCTAAACCACAACGCATGAAACACAAACCCGCTGCAATATTTAGAAATCATGTTCAAAGATTTGCTTTTTTGCTGTCATCGTTGAAGTTTTCCGGAGCAAAATTCTCTTTTCTCAGCTTCTATTGGTCGATGGTTCAGTTGCTATGGAAACTGGCGACTACTTTCACTGATTTGTGTTCACACAACAGGTTCACGAATATGCTGCTGCCCGTCTTTACTGCGCCATTAACTGCCTATGGCATTGGCCCTAATCTGCTGCCACTGAACTCTACAAGGTCTACTGCTAATAGTTTTCCAATTATATGCAACATAACTAACTTTTCCATATACCTGCCTATTTTTCTATAAACAAGATGGTGAGCTTGCCATTAGTCGATTGAAAAATTGCTTATCTAGCGAAGTGCACGTACAGTCTGTCGCAAAGTAACAGTGGATCGAATATCCATCAAGCCTGACCGAGGAAGGACTGCTAGATTTGAGTCACCGAAACAAACAATGGATATCCTCGTCCATTCCCCAGGTCAATTGGTTCGGTGACTTTCAAATTATAGCAGGTCCTTCCTCGGTCAGGGTTGATGGATCCACCGTCACTTTGCGCGGTACTTTTAAGACAGACTGTACGTCTACACTGCAGGCATCGATAAATAACCTTGCTTGTCATTCGCCTCATACTCATCTCTTGATTCTCGTCCAAACCGCCCTCGTTTTCTCACCCGCAGCCACACCCTTTTGGTCTCCCACCGCCCACATCCCCAACCAAGCCGCTTCCAGTGTCCACATCAACAAACAGGCAGATATTTTTGATATTTTTATTTTATTTTCCATGATCAAATAACTTAACGTTCTGTAGACATTACAATCAGGCGTTTTACTCTGATCACAGCCTCGGCCACACACGGACATCTAACGGTTAGCTCTCGGGCGGCGCCGGCGCGGCGGTCGCCCGGCACCGCGGCGGCAATGTGGCGACGCCCGCCGCGGCGCCGGGCCGGCCGGCTGCGCGCGAGCGCCCGACAGTCGATCATGATCCTACAACAGAAAAATATACGGCTCACTTTACACACTAGGGAATCGAAAATATAATATTTTAGCACAGGTATTGAGCAAACTCCACTGCCAACAACTACGTTTATACTCAGGCCGCGCTTTCCGAATGGTAAGTTTGCCCAAAATGAACGGAAAAACGTCTAAATCGGACCAGCCGGCGGCGCCCGCACTGAGCGCGCAGGAGGACAATTTAACGGCAAACCAACGAACGAACGCCTAAGTGGCTTCCAACTTTGAAAGAGAATGATCTCTTGGATATAGTCAGCTAAAATACTGGAGACACGAATTCCGGCGAGCGCGCGCGGTCCGCCTGTCGGCCGCAGTCATGGCGGCCCGTCGCGACAAACAACACCCCAGCGAGCGAGCGAGCGCGCGAGCGCGAGCGCCACCCAACACACGATCCTAAAAGTTGGATCTAGACAAACCGGTGAACTGCCGCAAGTCCAAGTCAATCAAAAGCGTAAAAAGGGGTGTGTCTGTGTGTTGGTGTGTGGTGTGTGTGTGTGATGATGAGATATATCTATATACATCTATGTACACTATATACACGGCAACTAGTGTCGCCAGATTTGTACATGGCGAGATATATCCGACACAGACAGAACGACAGGGACAAATCAATCCAAGCCATGATTCCACTACTAATAACAATCTACACATGTAACAACATACGGCCGCGCGCGGTCCTCTCCGATTAAGCGTAGGGCGGCGGCGGGCAGCGCGAGCGGCTGGCCGCCCCGTCAGCAGGTGGCGATCACAATGACCAGGTGCGGCACCTCGGCCACGGCGCTCAGTAGGTCCGGCGCGATCCGAGCCATGTTCTCGTTGGCAAAGTCGCACGGCGGGAAAATGTGCACCACGTAGCTACCCTGTGGACGGAGCAAACGGACGGTGTCAGAGCGGGGAGCGATGGGGGCGGCAGGAAGAGTTAAGAGACGTGAGATGCAGCATAACGAACTAACTACTGAGACCCTACAACACAAACAAAGTCACCAAAGCGTACTATCAATAACGGCGCAAAAAAAAAAACATAAAACTTTTCTCCATAATCTATCTAGACAAAAAATACACGGGTCTTATCATGTAAATCTATTACAGCCCCATCATTCTCCCGAATTCCACCGACACGCCCTGTTTCGCCGTTCTGTCTCTGCCGTCGGCTCTGACCTGCGGTCCGTCGATGTTGATGATGCCGGCTGCCTGTTTGAGCTGCAGGTACGTGATGAAGGCCGTCCGCAGGGTGGAGCGCTGCGCCAGCTCCTCGGCCTGGCCGCCGCCCTCGGGGATCGCCGGCACCGCCAGCAGCATGCAGTACTCGTCCTCGTTCTGAGCGGGGGAGAGACAGCGGAAGGCGTCAGTCAGTGGAGAGGAAAACGAGATGGGAAAATCAACGCTATCGACTATCTTAAATCAAGACCTACGAACTGAGCTGTGATGTGTGCAACTATAATCTGCAGTGTAAAATAAAGCGTTCATTTACTTCACATTACAACGGTTTTACGGGGTTCAGCAGCCAAAAGTTTACGTCCCGCTGTCTACTGACCTCCATTTTCCGCGCCACGCCGTCCAGCTGGGCCCACTCGAGGCGCATCCGTTTGGGTATGTGCAGTACGCGCGGCTCGGCCGGCGGCAGGGAGGCGTCGGCCACCTGTCGGCTGCCGGAGACCAGCCGGAACTGGACCAGAGCCCGGTCCGACTTGAGCTCCAGCTGGCCCGACCACACCGAACGGTACCTGAGCGCGGGGACAGGGGGAGTTAGAGACATGTCGCAGGAGAGGGGTCCATAGGCTGGCGCACAATATCGGGTGGCGTAAACTTAAGTTGTCATGAAATTTTACAAACAGCTGAAGATGGTAAAGCAGCCGCCAATGCCAAGATTCAAGCGTGATACACATACAAACAGAAGCCTAAATGAAGACGTAATCAAGCCCCAACATCAGCCCACATTGCCTGACCCACTCTGCACGCACCTCTGCAGTTCGACGATGTCTCGACTGCAGGGCGACTCGAGGCTGAAGGGCGCCGCCGGCTGGTCGTGGTAGCCGGCCATCCAGGGCGCCGAGACGCCGTACTGGTCGGCGCCGGGCGCCGCCGGCGTGGCGCGCCCCTCGTCCTCCTCCTTTTTGGGTGGCAGGTGGGCCGGGTAGCCGCCCAGCTGGGGTGGCAGGGCGCCGGCCGCCGCCCGCTGCTGCTGCTGCTGCTGCTGCTGTTGCAGGGCCATCTGCTCGTGCAGCTGCTGCATGTAGTAGGCCGGGTGGTACATCTGCGGCAAGTAGTGGGCGGCGGCAGACAGCTCCGGCGGACCGGGCGAGGCCAGGTGCGGCTGCAGCAGGCCCGCCGAGCGGCGCAGCATCTCGCTCTGCGGGCACAGAGGGGATGGAAGGCACGGTCAAGGCACAGCCGCAAGGACATCGACTTCCAAATACTCTATCAGTATCATATCATGAAATTCACGCCTAAAGCAGCCCACTCTGAACACAAACTTTAAAACTGACGTTGAAAGAACGGCAACGTCACCAACGAACCATTTCCAAATACAGCACACCTCTACTGGAACCAACCTACGCCCCCTAGCCCACCACCCTAGCCTCTCGCTCTCCCTCATCTCTTCCTGGCCCACATCCGCCGGGCGCGTACCTGCGAGACGCCGCGCTGCAGCTGGTGGGCCGGCGGCGGGGTGCTGCTGCTGCCGGCGTCCTCCGGGTAACCTTTGAGCTCCTGGATGACGCCGTGCCGCACCGGGTGCTGTCGGACGGAGAAGGCGCGGTCAGATAAGAAGGGAAGTAAGCGTAAGGGGGAGCGGACAGCCCGGTCAGGCGCAATCCTCGAAGAAAATGGTGAGATGACCGTTTAGAGGTGGGTGCTTTAGATAAGACATATTATTGATGTCAGAAAACTGGTAAAACGAGCGACATTATTCAAAAAGGGGCAGCTTTCGTTACATCAACACCTCAATTTACGGAAAGTATAACTCACCATGTTCGGTTCGAAGGGCCGCGGCGCGGGCGAGGACACGCTGTGCCGCCCCTGGCTGGCCGGACTGGGAGTACTGACAGCGCCCACAGAGGCGCGGCCCGATACCTCCACGCGCGGCGGCTCCGGCAGCGGAGACGAGGCCGGCGCCGCGTGGTCGCGCGTGGTCAGAGCCACCGGCGCCTGCTGCGGCGTGGATGACAGGTGCGCAGGGGTCGACGGCGCAGAGCTCGGCGGTGCGGCGCGCTGCAAGAGATAGAAGAGAGACGGGAATGGTTAGTGACGGGCCATACATATACAGATGTATGAAAAATTATCAATACACGTTTCCCGCAAAGTTTCACCACGACCAATATCATCAAGAATTAAAGCAAATAGGGAGACGCTGGGGAAACATCCCACACAGCATTATAATTCACCAGACTGAATCCATTGCCCCGATCCCGTCACGTACCATGTAGAGAGCCTGGTCGGCCGGTGACATGGCCGGCAGTCGGCGCGGGTCGGGCAGCACGGCCGGCGCGCGCGGCCGCGGCCCCTCCACCACCGAGGCTCGCGTGACAGCGGCCGCCGTCGGCTTGGTCGAGTAGCCGGTCGTCGCCGCCGACACCGGTTTGGTAACGAGCGGGGTGGCGCCGGCGGTACAGACAGCCGTGTAGAGAGACGCCGCCGAGCTGACGACAGCCTTGCCCGCGTAGATGGGACCGGCAGCGGTGGAGACAGTAGCCGGTCCGCAGCTGGCCGCCGGCTTGGTGGAGTGCGCCGCTGGGACAGGCGCCGGCGGGGACGGCTTGGCCTGGAACAGCGCCGGCGAGGCGGGCCGCGGCGCGCCGTAGACGGCCGGCGGCGCCGGGGAGCTGGCCGCCGGCCGGGCGGCGCCGTACAGCGGCTGACCGGCCGCGCTCACCGGCGCAGGTTTGCTCGCCGACGCGTAGAATCCAGCGGGCGGCGCGGAGATGGTCGGTTTGGCCGCGTAGGACGCTGGCGGCACGCCGACGCTGGCCGGTACCTTGGCGGGGTACGCAGCAGCAGCGGCGGCGGTGACCGGGGAGGGTGCAGCGCTGGAGGCGGCCGGCTGGTGCGCCGCGCGCGGTGACCCGGCCGCCGGCGGGACGGTCATACCGGCTGCCCCCGGCACTGCCTTCACCGGGTACAACACCGCTCCACCCACCGCCGCCGGCGGCTTCACCTGATACAGGGAGGCTGCTCCGCTGGTGGTGGCCGGCTTGGCAGACGGCGGAGCCGCGCCGGCGCTGGCCGCTGACGTCTTCACTGGGAACACGGAGACGGACGGCGTGGTAGGCGCTGACTTGGCCGCCATGTAGGCCGGTTTGCCGAGGTAGGTGGCGGCCGCCGGCGGCGCGGACGACACGACGGTCGCCGGCGGCGCGGCCGGCCGCGGGGAGTAGAGCGAGCCGACCGTGCCCGCAGGCAGCTGCGGCCGACTGTGCTGGTAGCCCACCGGCGCCGCCGGTCTCGCCGGGGTGGCGGTCGGAGTCGGCGCCACGGGAGCGGCGGTGGCCTGGTAGAGCGCCGGCCGCACGGGCGCCACAGGGCCGGTCGGTCGGACCGCAGCAGCGGCCGAGACCGGCTGCGGCGGCGGCGCGGGGGTCGGGGCGGGCGCTGCGGCTGGCGGCGAGCTGCGCGCCGGCTCCTCGGCGGCCTCACCCTCCTTCAGAGGCACCATCAGGCCGGTGACAGGGTCCAGCAGCGCCTGCGTCTCCGGAGAGGTAGACTCGGACGCCTCTGGTGCCGGCGGCGACTTGGTGTCGGGCGCTGGCGTGTCCTCCGCCGCCGGTGCCGCCGCTGGTGGTGGTGTGGCGGTGGCGGCCGCCGCTGTGGGTGCGGCAGACTCGGCGGGAGTGGGCGCCGGCGGCTCCGGGGTGGGGTTCCGCGGCTCCACGTCCGCGTCCCAGTCCTTGGGGTCACCGAATCGGCCCTGGACGACGTCCTCGATGGTTTCGTCGATGCTGGAGCGTTTCTCCTCGGCGGCGGCCGCCTTGGTGGTCGCCTTCCTTCCGCTGTCGTCGTCACCCGAGTCGTGGAACTCGTACACATCGCTGGCACCGCCCTTGGGCGCCGCGGCGCGCTTGCGGTTGCGCGGTGTAGCCGCAGGTCGTCGCGCGGGCTTCTTCGGCTCGGGCGGCGGCGGCGGCGCCAGCGGTGCGGATGGCGGCGGCGCGGCCGGCGCCGCAGGGGCGGGAGGCGGCGGCGGCGGAGCTGCGTCCTCCTTGGCTGCTTCCTTCTCGATGAGTGCAGCGGCTGCCGCGGCGGCGGCGGCCTTGCCCTTGGCGACGCGCGGGGGTCGCCGGCTGGCGGCCCTCGTCGGCGGGGTGGTTGTAGGCGAGTCCTGCTGCTCGGCGGCGGCGGCGGCAGCGGCTGCCGCCGCGGCCGCCACGGCCGCCTTGGCTCTGCTGGGTCGCTGCGCCCGCGTCCGCACGGCACGCGCCGGGGTCTTGGTCTCGGCAACCGGCGGTGACGGGGCGGCCTTCTCAGCCGGCTCGGCGGCCGGAGAAGCAGCGGCCTGCGGCTCCGGTTTGACCTCCGGGCTGGCGGCCGGAGCCGGAGCCGGAGTTGGAGTCTGCGGCTGCGGGGCCACCGGGACCGGTGACGAGGCTGCCGCGGTCGCCGCCGGAGATTTGACGATGACCGGCGTCTCGACGGGACTCGGCAGCGAGGTGAGCACCGAGATCGGCCGCGCCACCGCCGCCGGTAGGGTCGGCGACTGTGGCTTCGGGTGCGGCGGCGCGGCGGTCGGCTGTGGCTTCTGCAGCGGAGTCGCCGCCGCGGGCTTCTGTTGCTGCTGAGGCACCGGCTCCGGTTTGGGTTGCTGCTGGGGAGCTGCCACAGGCTTGTGCTGCTGCGGCGGCGCTGGAACAGGCTTCTGGTGTTGCTGCTGCTGCGCCAGCGTCGGAGCCTGCCTCGGCACGGTCGGATGTGCCGCAGTGGCGACCGCCGGGGGCTGCGCCACGGCAGCCGCTGGTTTCGGCTGTTGCTGCTGCGGAACGGCCGGTGATTTCAGCTGTTGTTGCTGCAGCACCGGCAGCGGCTTCGGAGGAAGATGCGTCGTCGGTAGTGTATTCTGCGGCACCAGCACAGGCTTCTGAGAGGTCTGCGCCAGGACGCCGGCCGCTGGCACAGCCGTCTGCGGCAGATGGGACAACACGACGGGCTTCTGCGTCAGCTGCGGCATCGGCGCAGGCTTCTGTGCAGCGTGCGCCAGCGTCGCAGCCGAGTGCGGAGGCTGGGCCATCGTCGCCAGCTTCTGCGGGGGTTGTGTCAGCGTCGCGGGCTTCGTCACAGCCTGTGGCACCGCCACAGGGGGATGTACCGATGCCACGGGCTTTGAAGAGGGCTGCAGCAGCATCACCGGCTTGGGCAGAGCCTGTGCTACCGTCACTGGCCTCTGCGGAGGCGGAGGCGCTGCCACTGTCTTCTGCGGAGGCTGCGGCGTCGGCACAAACTTCTGCGCCGCCGCCGGCGGGAGCACGGTGTGTTTTTGCAGGGCCGGCGCCGGCGCCGACTTCTGCTGAGGTAGAGACACGGCCACGGGCTTCTGCGAGCTCTGTGACACGACCACCGGCTTCTGCGGCGCCGGCGGGGTGACCACGGGCGGCTTGTGCAACTGGGACATGGTGGGGACGATGACGGGTTTGTGCTGCGGCACCGGCTCCATCTTCGGCACGGAGTCGGCCGGTGCAGGCGTCCGTCTCGGCTCGGTGGTTTCTCTGAGCGTGACGCTCGGCCCCGGCTTGCTGGTCGCCGGCGGCTCGTAGGCAGACACGGACGGCGCGACAGACACCGGCGCCGCATCGCGCTCTGGCTTGGTTTCCAGCCTGGGCTCCGTCCTCCGGGACACCTCTGGGATATTGCCCGGCGTCTCCGGCTCTGGCTTCACTCTGGGTCGCGACGCCGTCTCCTCCGCGTCCACCCGCAGTTTGCTGTCCCGGTGCGGCTCCGTCTCCGGCTCGCTCTCGGGGTGATCGATCACCAGCTCGCCAGACTTGTCGTCCTCGTCGATCTGCAGCTCTGGTTCGCTGCGCGGGGACTCGGCCACCGGCTGGCAGGCGGCCGTCGGCGGCGGCGGCGGCGGCGTGGCCGGCGACTCGGCCGGCGGCAGCACCAGCTCGGTGTCCGGCTCCACCTCCTCCTTGACGGCCGGTGGCTCGTGGTGGGTGGGCTCGATGGCCGGAGACACCGCCTCCTTGTCCGGGCTGCCAATGATGAGACTCTGCACCGCCTGGGCGGCCTCGTCCGGGTCGGCCGTCAGCACCAGCTCGGGCTCCGGCTCGAGCTCCGACGGCGTCGGCTCGTAGCCGAAGTTGAACGTCTGACCGAGCAGGGCGGCCACCGCGTCCTCCGTCTCCTCTTGCGAGATGACGGCGCGCGACTTCTTCTCCAGCTCCTTCTGGGCCGGTGTGGGGCTCTCCGACTTCACCTCGACCGGCGGTGACGGCGGCGGCGGCGGCACGGCGGGCGGCGCCGGCCTCAGCTGCTGCGAGACCGTCGCCGAGAGGAACGAAGGCGCGCGCGACGATGCGGCCGAATCCTCCGACTTGACGACCGCCGTTGCGGGCACCGGCGGGCTGGGCAGCGGCTCCTGCTTGGGTGACGCCCACGGCTCCAGCTTCACCGAGACGGGAGGCATGCTCGGCAGGGAGATGGTCTCCACTCCGTCGTCTGACGGCGGAGCGACCACCGGCCGAGAGCCGGACGCCTTCGAGGTCGTCGTTGTCGACGCCGATCGTGACGAGTCGGACAGCTCCGGCCGTGACGACAGCGGCGGCGTGACTGGGGTCGCCGGCGCCTCGGAGGCCGCCGGCTCAGGTACGGGTACAGACAGGCTGACCTCTCCGTCCGCGGAGAGGGACGCCGAGCTGCACGGCGGCGCCGCCCGGCCGGGGCTCAGCGCCGCCGGAGAGCGCGGCAGACCCAGCGGGTGGCGGCCCGGCGACTTGAACGAGCGGGACTCCAGCAGCTGGTCGAACGGATCGAGGCTGTTCCTCCGCTCCTCTGCTCGCTTCTGGGCAGCGGCCTCCGCTCGCGGAGAGACGTACGTCGGTTTGGGTGACAGACACGGCTTGGGTGACTTGCGCGTCTTGGGACTGATAAGTTCGTGCGGGCTGGCCAGTCGCGGACTGCAGCCGTGCCGGTTGACCGGGCTGAGGATGCGCGGACTGGCCCGCTCGTGGTCCGAGCCGCGCACATCGATGAAGAGCGCCGCCAGCGAGCCGTCCTTGCCGAGATCCTCGCTGCGCCGCCGGTCGACGTCCCGCCGCTCGCGGTCTTTGTCACGCTTCTTCTTCTTCTTTGTTCGACTTCGCTCTTTGCGGGGCCGACCGAACGCGTCCGAGCTCTCGTCACTGAACCGGAAAACGTCGTCGGCAGCGGCAGACGACGACGAGGACGGCGTCGGACGCGCGGCTGGCGTCGACGGCGGCACGGTTCGCGACTCCTCCGCCGGCGCCGAGGAAGGCGCGTCGGAAGTGATGTCCTCGAAGTCGCCGAAGATGGACTTTAGCGACGTCTCGGCAGGTTTCGGCGGTCCGGCCGGCGATGGAAGCGAGAGAGAAAGGTGAGACTCTGACACGTCGTCCGCCGCCGGTTTCGCCGCGTCTCGTTTCGCGGCCGCCCGGTTCGCCTCCTTCTGTTTTCTCCGCTCCTTGCGTTCCTCGCTGCGCGGTTTGCCGGCGGGCAGCGCCGGCGTTCTCGGCCGGTCCACCGGAGCCGCCGCGCCGTCCGAGTCCGAGTCGTAAATATCCGACACCTGCAGCTTGCTCTTGAACGCGCCGGCCGCGAACCCGTGCGACGAAGGTGGCGCGGGCGCCGCCGCCGGCGCAGGGGCAGACGCGGGTGTCGGTGGAGCCGTCAGCGCGGGCGGTGACGGCGCCGGCGCCGGCGGCGGTGAGCTGGCCGCCGGAGACGGGGCTGTCGGCGCAGCAGGGGCCGGCTTCTCGGCCGCCGCCGGCGCCGACAGAGGAGGCACCGGACTGGTGGCGTTGTCAGAGTCGGACATCGGCCCGAAGATGGCTTCGATGCGCTCGTCCTTTTTCTGGCTCTCGCGCCGCTCCCGCCGCCGTTCCTCGGCGTGGCCGGAGCGCGCGCGCCGCCGCTCCGTCGGCTCGCGCTTCACGTCCCGCTTCACCTTGAACGCGGCGGCATCCTCTGCCGAGCTGACGTCCGTGGTGGCGTGCTCTCGCGGCTTCGGACGCGCCTTGTCGCGCTTGTCGCGGGGCCGGTGCGCCTTGGCGTCCTCTTTGGGCGCCTCTGGGACGGCCACAGAGGGCTCTAGCACCGGCGGCCCGGACGAATCGCTCTCGTCGCTGTAGATGTCGGACGCGAGCAGCCTCGGCTTAGCGCTCTTGGGCTTGGAGTCGCGCGGCTTTTTACTCGCCTTGGAGTAGCTGGCCGCCGGCGCTTCGTCCGACTTGGGCTCCTCCTTGACGACCGGCGCCTTCTTCGGCATGGCCTCCTCCTCGTCCGAAGACGTGTCGAACGGCTTCTTCTTGGGGTGGAACCGCTCCATCTCGGCGTCGCTCTCGTCACTGGCAGATGTGAGACCGCTGCCCTTCTTATCCTTGGAGCGCGAACTCTGTGACTTGGGCCGACTGCTGCGCTTGGGAGGATGGTGCTCGCCCGGCGCACCCGTGCCCGGTGTCTTGGGCTCCTCGACCTTTTTGATCTGGCAGGCGCGCTGCCTCTTCACCTTGTCGTACATACTGAAGAACGGCGGCTCGTCGTCCAGAACCACGTCGAAGATGTTCTTCTTGGGCGGCTCGTCGTCGTTGGAATCTGACTCAGAGTCGCTGTCGAAGGTCTGCGCCTTCTTCTTCGACTTGCTCTTCTCCTTGGAGGCGCCGGCCGAAGACGCTGGGTGGGGCGACTTCTTGTCGGCGGTGAGCGGGGTCTTTTCCGACTCTGAGCGAGACGCGTGGTCCTCCTTCCCACTCTCCAGACCAGGCTCGATCTTGATCTGCAGTTTGGGCGGCGGGTGCCTCTCCGTCGGCTCGCTCTTGGCCGGCTCGGCCGCCGGTTTCTTTTCTCGCCGCTTGTCCTGGTGGTCCTTGCTGCGGCTCTTGTCCTTGCTCGAGGCGGGCTGCGGTTTTTCGTGCTCCTTCTCCTTGGTTTTCCGAGGTTTGTCCTCGTGATCACTGTCAGCGTCAGTGCTGTAGACCAGTTTGGAGACTTTCCTCGCAGACTTCTCCGGCCGTTTGCTATCCTTCGCGGCTTTGTCGGCGTTTTCTCGCTCCCGCTCGGGCCGGTCCTTGGACGAGTGTTTGTCCTTCTTCCGCTCGTGACCGGCAGGTTTTGTCCGGTTCTTTTCCGCCGAACCTTTATCGCGGTGTTTTGACCTTTCGTGTGTGTCTGATGTCCTTTTCGCGTCACTGCTCGACTTGTGCGCGTGGGGCTCGCTCGGCTTCGTCCGCTCGGACGCCTCCTCTTTCCTCTCCTCGGGCGTGTGGTTCTCTTTCTTGTGTAATTTGTACTTTGACTTCTCCTCACGCTTCTCATGCCTCTCGCGCGCCTCCTCGCGTTTGGCGTCCGCCGGCCGTTTCGGCTCGCGTTCCGCCTTCTCATCGTCGTGTCGGTGCGACGACGACGAGCCGAGCGGTCGCTCCCGCGGCTTTTCGACTCGTGCCGTCGCGTCGTGCTCGACGCTCGACGACGAGATGGTGGACGAAACCGAGGCGAGCTTCGGCTTCTTCTGCGGCGCCGTCTCCTCCCGGCGCTCGTCTCGCCGCTCGTGCCGGTGCCGCGAGTGTTTCGAGTCCGCCGAGCCGTCGCTCTCCTCTAACGAGCTGAGACGACGCTTGCTGGCGCTCGACGCGTGAGACGCATGGGACGAGTGGGACGCGTGAGAGGACGCCTCCTTCGCCGCCGGCTCCTTGGCGGACTCCTTTGTGGATTCCTTGGCGTGCTCTCGTGGCGAGTCGCGCGCCGACGGCTCCTTGGACGAGTCCTTGGCCGCGTCACGCTGTCGCCGCTCCTTGCCCCGGTCTTTGGAGCGCTCCGAGCCGCGGTCGCGCCGGTGGTGGTCGCTCCGGTGCGACTTTGACTCGCGTTTGTCGCCGCGGGAGGAGACACTGTCGGAGCGCGGCCGTTCGCCCGCCGAGTGGTCGCGTTGTTTCGTTTTGGAGGTCCGCGCTGGTGTCGGTGGTAGGTCGGCGGCCAGCGCCGGCGGCTCCGGCGGCACGGCCGTCCGGTCGGCCTCCAGTCGCGCCGTCACCGCCTCCGGCACGCCGTGCTCCGTCTTCACGGTCATCACCTGCTCCATCCGCTCCACGGCCTCCAGCGGCGCCTTGGGGTGGATGACCGCCTTCAGCAGCTCCGTGTCGCTGAGGAGGCGCTCCTTCAGCAGCTCCTTCTCCTCCGGCTCCGGTTTGTCCACGGCTGCCGGCGGGGGCGGCGGCGGCGGCGCCTGCTGACTCAGAGACGAACTGCTCGAAATGACAGACTCGGCCACCGTGGACGCGCCGTCGCCGGCGGGCGGCGGCGGCGGCTCGGCCGGCCGCGGCGCCTCCTCGACGTCCTCCGCCTTGGGCGACGCGCAGTCGGCCAGCTTCTTCTCGTCGGCGCCGATCTCTGTGGAGCTGGAGACGGTGCAGTCGCTGACGCTGTCGACACTGGCCCGGTCGGTGATGGAGCACGGCGGCGTCGGCAGGCTGGCCGGCACCTCGGGCTCCGGCACGCCGCCGGCGCCGTCCCGCGACTCGGTCTGCTCCAGCTCGGGCTCCGGCAGCTCCCAGCACGGCGAGCCCACGCCCGGCGCCGGCCGCGAGGGGAGCTGGGACGCCGGGTCGGGCCGCCGCGCCGGCGCCGGAGGCTCGGCCGGCGGCAGTGACGCCGCCGACACGGGGGTGACAGGCGAGTAGGGTCCGGGCGCCGGCGGCGGCAGCGCGGCCGAACTCCGCGCCACGGGCGCCGTCCGCGCCGCGCCCGCCGGCGACACGTCCACGGGCATGGTGAGCGGCGGCGGCGGCTGCCGCGTCGACACCGGCACCGGAGGCGGGACCCGCGCCGGCGACGGCGGCCGCGGAGGTGTGGTCGACGCCGTCGTCGCGGTGGCCGCCGCCGCCGACGGCACCGTCGTCGCCGACGTGGCGGTGGCGGTGGCCGAGGTGGTCAGGGGCGCGGCCGGCAGAGAGGCGGCCGGGGTGGCGGCGGGCACGGCCGGCCGCTTTGAGATCACTCCGCTGAGCGTGCCGGTGAGACACGCGGCGCCGCTCACCACCGTCTTGGTGCGCAGATCGGACTCCTTGGCAGGGTCCATCGGCTCCGGCTCGTACTTTTTACCAAAGTTCTCCAGACGCTTCGAGTCCTCGTCAAACACCGAGCGTTTGGCCAGCATCGAATGCATGATGCGCGACGGCTGAGATCGGATCTGGTCGAGACCCAGCGTCCGCCGCTTCAGCCGGTCCACACAGTCACTCGACACGGTGCAGCCGATCGTGCGCGACGAGCCCGACCACTTCTCATACTTTTCGTCCAGCGCGCGAATCTGATCCTCGAGCGAGGGCGACTGCAGCGGCGAGGGTTCCGACGAGTCGGAGCCGCGCGGCGACTGCTGGCCGCACATCTTTGTACTGGGTTCCGGCCGCTTCTCGACCGACGGCCGGCGCGGCGGCGACATGAGCGCCGGCGGCGAGGTGAGCGCCGACACGCCGGACGCGCGCGGCGCCGACGGGCCCGCGCAGCTGACAGGCGCCGGCGCCGACACGCTCGCCGTCGGCGCCACCACCGGCGAGGAGACGGCCAGCGCCTTGGCCTGCTGCGAGGCCGTCATCAACTGCTGAGCAAACTTGGGTAGAGGTAGAACCATGGGCTGCAGCCGGGCGGCGGGCGGCAGGCCGCGCGGCTCGGCCGCCGCCGGCTCGTCCACCTCGTCGTACAGCGGCGTGCCCGGCTGGCCGTCGTCGTCGGCGGAGCCAGCCGCCGCCGACGCCGGCGCGGCGGCGCGGGCGGTCCGCGGGTCGCCATCCGCGGACCGTCGGCGCCGCTTGGAGACGGGCTCGAGGGGGATCTCTCGGGTCACGCGCTCCTCGGCCGGCTCGTCGGCCTTCACACTGTCCACCGAGACGCGCCGCGAGTCGGAGCGGCGCGCGTCCGAGCCGCGCCGCGCCGTCACGTGCACCTCGATCGGCTTTCCGCCGTCAGAGTCTGCGGCCCGTTTGCCGCCGGCGGCCGGCCGCGGGTCGGTCGGCTCGCGCGGCTCAGAGGTCCGCGCTCGCTTGGCCGGCCGCTCGCCCGTCTCGTCGCCAGAGCCGGGCGGCAGCGAGTCCTCGGTGCGCGCCGGCCGGCCGACGGTGACCACACTCTGCAGCTGAGCGCGCCGCTCCGAGCGGCTGGCACTCGGACTGCGGTCGGCGCTGCGCCGGCGCGCCGGAGAGTACGGCGGCCCGCTCTCCAGCTGCACGCGCCGGTACTCGGGGTCACCGTGCCGCTGAGAGTAGTACTCGCGCAGCTCCTGGGCGTAGCTGTCGTCGTAACCGGCGGCCGGGTCGCGCGCGAACTCGTCGTAGTCGAAGCGGCCGCCGCGGCGCACGTAGCGGCCGCCGCGGTAGCTCCGACCGCGATCGTACCGACTGACGAACCGGTACCCGCCCGGGTCCCTGCGGCAGAGAGCGGAACACGGTCACACATTGTACACCAAACACCGGCCACACACGGCCGGATGTGTGCCAAACGCGCAACAACGTGCGACACAGGGACCGACAGACCCCGACTACAACATACCCACTCCACAGTCGATACCGGCTGTCAAATGACGCACACTAAACTAGGAGCGCCAAGGTCTCCGTACAGCGAAAGTGCCCGCCAATCGCCGATATCGAAGTTCAAGGACAACACTATCGGTCACGGAAAGCAAGTGAACTGCGCACGAAAAGCAATTCATTCGTTAACAAGACAAGATAACCGGCGAACGACAGCAATCACCGAAAAGTCCGTATCACCTGAATACTAACAAACTACTCGCAGCCAGGCTCGCCACAGGGTGACAAACACCTAGAAAACACCTAGAAAACACCCAGAAAACACCCGACAAACACCTAACAGACACCCCACAAAACCCCCGTTAGCCGAGCGAGCCGATCTGACAGCGCACCTTTCACACCTGAGAGGCTGTTTGCTGAGGTGCTCGAAGAACGCGTCCTGACACTCGCGCGACGCAAAGTCAATCTGCAGCTTCTTGCCGCCCAGCGCCCGGCCGCGCATTTCAATGACGGCTACCTGCGCCGGCGACGCCTGGGGACGAGACAGGTCACAGGTCAGGTTAGACGTCCTATCAGGTCAGGTCGGTAGCTCAGATTGAGGAATCACAAGCAACTGTGGATCAGCTTGAATGCGTATTCACGTTTTCTATCAAAGACCTTACGATTATTACAATCTTGTTGGTTTATTGGGGCTTAAGGGCGCGCCGACTACAAGGTCATTTTGCGCCCAGATTATTACAATCAAAAGGAGTCGATTCACATAGCATCGGATGTATAGTTAGAGTTTAACCCATCCTTCGAACATCCTGGATTAAAAACTAGCTCCCTCGTCCCACTCATCACCGCACCACTCACCGACTCAAATGTGACGAGCGCGTGTCCCCGTGCGCGGTTGATGTCGCACGCCACGACGCTGCCGAACTTGCTGAACTGCCGCGCCAGGTACTTGTCGGTGATGGCGTCCGCCACACCGTCAATCCACACGCAGTTGGTCGGCATCGAGCGGCCAAAGCCCAGCTTCGCCTGACGGCAGAGAGATAACAGTCAGGACCAGAGTGAGAGCCAAAGGACTACGAGCGAGAAACACGGGACTACGGGGGCCACGCGTCAGGCTCAAACACAAGACGTAGTCCCAAGACGTAGTCAGTGAGGAATACGCCCACACATGTATCGATAACTCCTAACTCTGTCCCAGTTCGCCCCACAGGGACGTCTGACCCCGTGGGAGATTCCGTCGGAGGAGATCCGGGTGGCAGCGGGGCGCGAGCTCTCCCCCTGTCTGTTCGGAGCGAGTCTCGGACCGGGACACGCCTGGGGAGCGTGCCTGGGCCCAGGTCATTAGTGGACAGGCCGGCGCCGGTCCCCCGGGCTCTGTACCAATCAGTGCGGCCAGTGCCCGTCCTGGACGGCACTGCTGGTCCGGGCCAGAGCACACTGCTGGTCCGTCCGGGCCAGAGCACGGCTGGGACGGGGAGGGGGCGGAGGCGGGAGACACGCACTGCTGGAGGGAAGACAGACAGGAAATGGGAACAGATACCGAGAGGAAGTGAGGTGGGTTCGAGACAAAAATAGTCCAGATGAGATGTACAGTGAAATGCAGTTCGTAGTCTAAAAAAAAAGTGTGAGCGGGGAATTGGAGGACCGAAAAGACTGGAAACAAAAAGAACAGTGTAGAAGGTCAGTAAAAACATAGGCGGTGGTATCCCCCGGCTTTGGCTGGCCACAGTTTCCGGCCTGGTAGTCCCCACTCCGCCCAGTGGTAAATGTTTATCGAACACTATCGCGACTGACCGACAAATGACAAACTCAGGCCACTGGAGAGATAGCCGGGTCGCCGATGGCGAGTTTAAATTGGCAGTGTAAAGGCCGGTGGCCAGGATTACATCCGGGACCCGAGGAGTCACGCGCATGTCGAAGAACATAAAGGGAAAATATGTTAAGTCGTTACACATGTGAAGTTGAGGAATTGGATTTATAGCAAAAACGTAAAAAATCAACAGAAACACACACAGTGCACACAGGGTCAAGAGGAGCTAAAAGTCGCCGAAACATGCCAACGTCACATACGTCTCAGTCAAAGAGTCACACCAGTCACAGAGGTCCCACCTCGCCGAGGCCGGTACGTACCACGCAGCCGCCCAGCTCGGCCCCGTCCATGGCACGCATGGCCTTCACCACCGACTCGATGTCGGTGAACTGGAGGAACGCGAACGGCGCCGCCGACTGCTGCTTTTTGATGTCCACCTCCTGCGGGAAGATAGAGCAGACAGCGTTAGTCGTGATATAAAGGAGGCAGAGTCAGGGGTATGGGCAGGTGCGTAACGCTAAGAGAGGAAGTTTGGTTGAGTTGGGTGTGTGGATGTTACAACTTCGGTGCTACGATTGAGGAAGTTTCTCGGAAGAGGGGGTTTTACACGAGCTGGTGAACTTTTAGTACGCACACGTTTCTCGACCGGTGTGGAGCAAAGTTATCAGAGCAGCACACAATTACGCAGCTAGCCGAGCTGTTGAAATGTTTAAATAGCTCGGCGCCCTCTCCGCATCCACCGACGAGTTTTACATCATTTCCATTCCTCGGCTGCTGAGACTCGGAGCCCTGCTGACTTTGTTAACCAAACACACGGCGGCCCAAAGTAGACACAGGATGGTAAACCTCCAGGTCACGTCGGCCGCGGAGACCGCTCCCGCCGCCGACCGGTAATCTGCAGCCAGCCGCGGGCCGGGCCGGCTGGTCTGATTACAAGCCATTCGCATTAGCTCGGCAGCGGCTCAGTTCGTGATGCGACCGCGTTTCCTCGTTTGGACAGTCAGCCGATTTAGCCTGTTTACGAAGCGTGCCAGTTCGCGTCGGAGCCTTCGTCCCCCGCCCCTCCCCGTCCCATACCTGTAGCAGCAGGTATCAACGTGCGGGGCGTTTTCCTTTCGACCTCTACCCACCCACTTTCCCACTATCTGTCTGGTGACCCTTGCGGGTCTGTTCGGCCCAGACCAGGCCCTGGGGAGGGGCAGGGTGGGTGGGTGGGTGGGTGGCGCCACAGCCGGCGGGACAGTCCGCTGCGTCACAGCCGCCCGGGCAGCTGTGTCCGAGAGGGGAGAAGGGGAGGCAGAGCTGCCGCAGTACGGCGCCAGCCACTGACCCGCGGATACGCCCCCTTCCCAGAGCAATACCCCTTCCTCTCCCTCACAGGCTTCCCATAGCAAGTTACAAAGAGCGGCGCACTGGAGCTTGATTGGTAGTAAGACTTGTATATTACGTCCTAATTCCAGCTCGACCTTCAAATGCCGTTTGGCTCGCCCACGCCCTGGACACATATCTACTGCACAGTGCACACCCAGTACCCCCTCAGCCCGTAAGTCCTTCCCCAATCCATGTACTCACAATGATTTCGCCGAACTTTTCGAAGGCCTTCCTCAGCTCCGTCTGCTTCACATCCTTGTCCAGGTTGCCGATGAAGAGGGTGCGCGTCGCCTTCGGGTGGTACTCGTCCAGCTTCGTCTCACACTGACGCGAGAACAGCCTGCGGCGAACGCGGCGCGTCAGAGACAGCCTCCCCGGCGACTGGTGGGCCCCGCCGCGCACACAGAGCCGGCGAGCGCCGCCGGCCGGCCGGCCCAGCGCCAATCAACTCATAGCGGCGACGCGGCTATGGAAGGTTAGGACCCTGCCCGGGCGCCACTGAACGTGACCGGAGCAAAGGGAGACGGGGGTCGGAGATAGATAAATCACCCCGCCGACAGACGCGGGGCAGACCCTGACTAGGGGTGGTGCGAAGGGGAGTGTAGGAACGGGCGCGCCGCTGGCAGGAGAGCCGAGAGGCGCGAACGGCAGTCGTCGACTGCGACGGACGGCGAGTGGAGCAGAGAGTGGGCGAGAAGTGAGCTAAGGAATCCGTGCGGAGTGCCAACGGCTACGAGGATTATCCGATCACGCACTCCTTAACGCCGACATGGCCGCCGGCGAGTGGAGCGGAGAGCGAGCGAGAAGGCAGGGAAGCTGTGGGGAGTACCAACGGCTACAAGGATTCTATGGTCAGGCATACTAACGCCGGCACGGCAGGTGAGGCGTATCGAGCACGGCTCGGGGGTACGTACAGCGGAGTGCGGTTCCTTGGCGGCGACACCACGAGGATGGTCGCCCGGCGACTGACGCGGCGCCACCATGAGGATGGTTTCCCCGGCGACTGACGCGCATCTATTCAGAGGCATATTAAGCGCACACGCAATCGTAAAGGAAACCGGGGAGCCTGGTAGGCACGCTTTGAAGGGTCGTGCAACGCGGCACCCCAACCTGCGACGCGATACACACATAACACCTGGTTCCGGCCACCCTACAACTCATGCACACACATCAGGTCCGCCGCCGACCCCTCGGCTACTCTGCAACTGCAATGCGTCCGACGCCCCGGCAACTCCGCACTGCAAATACATCAGGCCCGCTGCCGACGCCTCGGCTACTCTGCAACTCACGCACATACATACTCATGCACATGCATCAGGTCCGCCGCCGACGCCTCGGCACGCACATACATCAGGTCCGCCGCCGACGCCTCGGCACGCACATGCATCAGGTCCGCCGCCGACGCCTCGGCTACTCTGCAGTAGAGATGTCCTCGGATATAACTTTTCGGTATACCGATACCATACTGATACCAACTCGGTACTTGCTAATTGATTCCTAATGTGTTCGGTATTTTGTTGGTATAATGCACCCTAGGTTGGTACTTGGTTTGGTATCGGTATTCCGACTTTCCGTAGTCGACGTCCTACTCTGCGCCGCACATACATCAGGTCCGCCGCCGACGCCTCGGCACCCACACGCATCAGGTCCGCCGCCGACGCCTCGGCACCCACACGCATCAGGTCCGCCGCCGACGCCTCGGCTACGCTGCTGTAGAGATGTCCTCGGATACAACTTTCGGTATACCGATACCATACTGATACCAACTCGGTACTTGGTATTTGATTCCTAATGTGTTCGGTATTTTGTTGGTATAATGCACCCTAGGTTGGTACTTGGTTTGGTATCGGTATTCCGATTTTCCGTAGTCGACGTCCTACTCGGCACTGCACATACATCAGGTCCGCCGCCGACGCCTCGGCACGCACAGGCATCAGGTCCGCCGCCGACGCCTCGGCTACTCTGCAGTAGAGATGTCCTCGGATATAACTTTTCGGTATACCGATACCATCCTGATACCAACTCGGTACTTGCTAATTGATTCCTAATGTGTTCGGTATTTTGTTGGTATAATGCACCCTAGGTTGGTACTTGGTTTGGTATCGGTATTCCGATTTTCCGTAGTCGACGTCCTACTCTGCACCGCACATGCATCAGGTCCGCCGCCGACGCCTCGGCACCCACACGCATCAGGTCCGCCGCCGACGCCTCGGCTACTCTGCTGTAGAGATGTCCTCGGATACAACTTTCGGTATACCGATACCATACTGATACCAACTCGGTACTTGGTATTTGATTCCTAATGTGTTCGGTATTTTGTTGGTATAATGCACCCTAGGTTGGTACTTGGTTTGGTATCGGTATTCCGATTTTCCGTAGTCGACGTCCTACTCTGCACCGCACATACATCAGGTCCGCCGCCGACGCCTCGGCACGCACACGCATCAGGTCCGCCGCCGACGCCTCGGCTACTCTGCAGTAGAGATGTCCTCGGATACAACTTTTCGGTATACCGATACCATACTGATACCAACTCGGTACTTGGTATTTGATTCCTAATGTGTTCGGTATTTTGATGGTATAATGAACCATAGGCTGGTACTTGGTTTGGTATCGGTATTCCGTTTTTCCGTAGTTGACATCAATACACTGCACTGCACATACAACAGGTCCGCCACCGACGCCTCGGCTACTCTGCAACCCACGCACACACATCAGGTTCGCCGACAACGCCCCGGCCACTCCGCAAATCACGCACATACATCAGGTCCGCCGCCGACGCCTCGGCTACTCTGCAACTCATGCACATGCATCAGGTCCGCCGCCGACGCCTCGGCCCCTCTGCTACTCATGCACACACATCAGGCCCGCCGTCGTATAGCCTCAGCCACCCCGTAAAATCTGCACCGGCATGGGTCGAGAATATGGTATGGCAGGCATGGCACGCGCCACACCAACTTAAAAGATGGTATGGCAATGCCATACCAACTTTTCAGGGTAACAGCTACGAAATTTAAGGATTTCAGTTTGATAAGAATAAAACACGATAGTATTGTTTCGAGCAACTGGCGCCATACCAACTTTGAAAACAATTCTCCACCCATGTTCGCACGTACATGAGGTCCGCCGCCGACGCCTCGGCTACTCTGCAACTCACACACATGCATCAGGTCCGCCGCCGACGCCTCGGTTACTCTGCAACGGCACATACATCAGGTCCGCCGCCGACGCTTCGGCTACTCTGCAACTCACGCACACGCATCAGGTCCGCCACTGACGCCTCGGCTACGCTACACCCCTTGCACGTAAGTACCTACATCAGGACCGCCGCCGACGCCTCAGCTACTCTGCAACTCATGCACATACATCGGGCCCGCCGCCGACGCCTGGGCTGCACTGTAACCCCTGCACACATCGGGTCCGCCACCGGCGCCTCGGCTAATCTGCAACCCATGCACACGCATCAGGCCTGCCGCCGACGCCTCGGCTACTCTGCAACTTACAGGCGCCAGGTGCGCCGCCGTCACCTCGGCCCTCTGCAACACGGTAGGCACTTAGCTTACTAAAGCGCATTTTAGTGACATCAGAGCCTGAGTCGATCGCCGGCGACCTGGTCACTCGTGGAGGTGTTCACCGCCGTACCGTACAACACGGAACGCAGACCATTTAGTCACGCCGGCGATTCGATCGGAGTCTGGCAGGCGTAGTTCAGACACGCTATTGTCATCGCATATAACATCTTGCCACGAAACCTGACACGAACCTGCCTGGGAGCCGCTTCAATAGCGAGATAAAGCAGCACTTGTTGACGAGGCAACGTGGCGGGGTTGGTTAGATGGGATAAGGCCCCTTGTCAAAACAGACCACGCATTTCGAGAAGCGCTTCCGAACGCAACCTGATGGACATACGCTGCCGCAGAAACACATCTCAGCCAGTCACCTTGGAGGCTCGGTTTAGCACTCAAGGAGTCTCTTTGTGAAAAGGTCTCAAAGTATTTTCTAAGTGGCCGCCTCCGTATTTCTGCAAATCGGCATACGCATACATCCGGTCCGGCGCCGACGCCTCGACCACTCTGTCTACACTACACACCTGGTCCGCTGCCGACGCCTCGGCTACTCTGTCTACACTACACACCTGGTCCGCTGCCGACGCCTCGGCCACTCTGTCTACACTACACACCTGGTCCGCTGCCGACGCCTCGGCCACTTTGCGCTTAACACATACGCACACACACACACACACACACACACACACGCACCCCCCCCCCACACACACACACATACACACCCGGTCTGCGTCATGCATCGGCTGCTCTGCAACTCGACAGGCATCTAGCTATCGACAGACTATGAACTTCTTTCGTCCAATGTCTGAAATACTGGGCTCAACGGTGGCAGACGAGACCGAACGAACAATCCGCACACACTGAGAAAACAGTTTCTCCTTTTTCGGTCTCAGAGATCAGTTTCGGGCTAATGTCCCCGATTCAAAACAGATCACACATTTTGAGAATATTTTCTGAGCAACGCCATTGATCGCAGAAACAGAGCTCAGTCGGTACCTATTTTCGGTGTCAAGCTTTTAAAAATTAGTCTTACTATGAAACCAGTTTCCAGTCCGAACCCCAGTTTCGGTATCGCTTGAATCCAGTATTCGGGTACATGAGCCCTTAGGAAGCCTTACTGAAACCGTTTTAAAATCAGACACATTTGAGGCTGGTTTTCAGCGCTCAATTGAGTCTTTATATTCAAACTGCTCTCAAAGTGTATTCTGAGTGCAGGAATCGAGCAAGCACAGACAAAATGCATGCAAGATCATGCCCGGACACAACTACACCGACTACGCCGCTGCCTGCCGGCTCCCCACTCTCGAGACTCCGAGTAAGCGTCGCGACACTGCAATCTGCGGCAAGCTGGCAGCCGACACTTTCGCGAACCCTGCCCACCCACGGTAACCCGTGCGAGCAGCTGCCAAATGTGAGTCCCCATATGCGCTGGCAATGCAAAGTTGTCATCCCGCAGGCCAGAACGGAGCGGCAGAAAAGTCATCGGCGCCCGTGCTCACAGGCCTCATGAACAGCACGTGATTCTTAGGTAGGGGTAGGTGCGTTTAAAGTACCCTAACAATGCACCGTTCCTACTTTCCGTGAGGCACTGTGCTTTGCGTGCGGTGCCATCACAGCACCGGAATCTATGCACAACCTTTTCTACCAGTCATTCACGGCCACATGGCCATACAAACCCCATACTGAACGTGACCGGAGCAAAGGGAGACGGGGGTCGGAGATAGATAAATCACCCCGCCGACAGACGCGGGGCAGACCCTGACTAGGGGTGGTGCGAAGGGGAGTGTAGGAACGGGCGCGCCGCTGGCAGGAGAGCCGAGAGGCGCGAACGGCAGTCGTCGACTGCGACGGACGGCGAGTGGAGCAGAGAGTGGGCGAGAAGTTTCCCACCCACCCTCACCTATTTAATAGATGCGACTTCGAGATTCGTCAAACCTGCATATCCTTAATCCCGACCATATACCTCGTCGTTATCACTCCGTCGGTGCGTTTTTTAGGGGCCGTCCTACCCTACAAACGAGCCGACGCGAGTGGTTTCGGCCGCTGACAGCCAACTGAGGCGAACGCTTGGTGATAGTGGCGCGGGCAACGGGGGCCTAACACAAAGTGCTCGCGGAAGACGGGCTGAAAGGCTGCCCGCCCGCGCTGTCGCCCAGCCGGTCAGAACGGACGCAGAAATGGAACAGAATAAATGGATCTGGTGAAAAATGACGTCGGAGACGGGGCGGGGAGGCAGGGTGGCGTGCTGCCGCCGGCCGAGCACCGAGGCGGCGCGGGCGGGCGGGCGTGGGGAACGGGAGGCCACTGTACGGGAGCCGTGCGGCGCGACTGCACGACGTCCATCACTGAAGGGTGCGAGGTCCGGCCGGTAGCAGTCCGTCCGGCACCTACCGGGGCACTCACGACTGACCCGGATACGGACTACGGGTCACTGAGGTACAGACTACAGGTGACTGGGGTACGGATACGGGTCACTGAGGTACAGACTACAGGTGACTGGGGTACGGATACGGGTCACTGATGTACGGACTACAGGTGACTGGGGTACGGATACGGGTCACTGATGTACGGACTACCTGAGGTGCGGACCACAGGTGGCTGGGCTACGGACCACAAGTGACTGGGGTGCGGACAGCAGGCTGCTGAGATAGGGGGTACGAACAGGTGACTGGGGCACCAACTTGACAGTCCGGTGAGACGGGACAAGAGCTCGACAAGTTAGGCAGAAACTCTAACCAACAGTGCAGACGGCAAACTAGATGCAGCGCAACACTGACTCAGCCACACTACGACAAGCTGTAGTCACCATCTCCACACCCACATCCCTCACAAAACAGCCACTATCCCTCCCTCCCAAATAGCCCACCGGCCCTCACCTATGGTCCGAGTCGTCCACCTCAAAACCATCGTAGAGCGCGACCTCGATCTTGCTGCCGAAGAAGCTCTTGTCATGCGACACATTGAGCGCCTTTTCGGCGTCCTCGGGCTTCTTGAAACAAACGATGGCGTAGCGCTCGGCACCCTGGCCGATTATTTTTACCGTGGTGACCTTCCCGTGCTTCTTGTACTCGTGGAACAGGCCGTCCTTCAGTGAGGTATCTGCCGGAAGAGAGGGAGGGGAGTGTCAGAGGGGTGGAGACAGTTGACACGTGGGGCGGCAACCTAGAAAGCAAGGTTTACTAAAATACACAAAGCATTCAAATGCTCATTCAACTAGCAGCCGCATTCATTCAAGAAACATTGCAATGACCCCACCCAATCCCAGTAAATCACCCAAGTGACAGCATATCACCACCAGCCACCCGCCCGCGATCAGCCGACACCCGCTCGACGCTGCCCGCCCCTCTCTGACAGCCGCCCGTCACTGCCGTCAGCCCGGCAGGGCCATCGGCTGTCACAGCTCGACTATTTCAGTCCCGGGCGACCCCCGGCGACCCGTCCGGACCCGCAGCGGCCCGGAGCGGCCCGGAGCGGATCCCGTTGCAGCCCCGGCGCCGGAAACAGCTCCCCAGTCCCGGCCCGGGTCGGTAGGTTCGGTCCGAGCCGCCGCCAGCTGAGAGATCGGCCGCAGCTCCGCGGCTCCAGGCAAGACGGCGGCGGCGATTCAGAGCTACACGTCTAGCTACCCAGCAAGAAGACCATTCGAGGGCGACCATCCGTTAACGGTCGCTAACAGCGGCACCGATCTCCACCCCGCCGCCCACATTACACAGTCAATAGCACTGCTGTGTCAGAAATAGGCGTGGCACGTTGCAGCACGGCAGGTCGACCGGTGAGTCATCTACCACAGGGGTAGAGGGACACGTCAGTTCCAGACTGGGCACGTGGCGGGCGCAGTTCGGAGCGTGTTCCAGCCGGTAGCCGTATCGACTGCCGTCCCGTAGTCCGGTTAGCTCCTGTATTGAATCGTGCGGCGCCCCGACGGCGGCGGCGGAGGCGGCGGCTGTCTGCCGCTGCATTCCATCAACAATGCAGCCGGCCGGCCGGCGGTCGCTGTGTGTCCGCTGCACGGGCTCTGCCGGTGAATTAACCAGGCGTCCGGCGGCCCGCCGGCACGCGTCAGTCGGGAAGTCCAGCGGCGATATGCAACTTACATCACGCCGCGGCCTTTCGCCGCCGCTGACGGAGCTCCAGAGCGGCCCGGACCGGGCGGGCGGATTTCACTGCAGACCGCAGCTCCGAGCCGCCGGCACATGAGCTGGACGGTGAGCGGGTTGGCACGTCACCCCCGCGAGCAGCTCGAATATCCTTTGCAAGGGGGACATCAGCAGTAGGTACCCCATCTATATGTGGATTGCGGAGTGGAGTGCACTGGGATCGTGAGTCATTCGCTCGTGTTATGAACGGATGCGCAAATACCTACCATGATGATGATTTGTGCTTCGGGACGACGCAATGTGAACACCATTACTGCGCTTCATAGCCATTTTTGCATCAGCCGGAGCGCGCAGCTATGTCGACATCAATCCGCCCGAGCATCCCGTCCGTCCATCTGTACGGATCAGCGCATCGCTCCCTCCGACAGTCCATCAGTAGGTGCACTAAGCCACGGACCGAAGCCAATCAATACACCGGCGTACGACACACAGCGAGCCAGCTGGCGGCGCGCGGACTGCGCCGTGCAAGACCGACTTCCCCGGCCACGGCTGATCACTGATCAGAGATACTCCCCGAACCAATCTCACGTGCTCCCGCGTGTGCGTTCTACGCCGGCTTACCGGACCAGATTTCATTAGAGCACCGGCCGGATCAACAAACAGGGAGGAAACATCACTGGAAGGAGGATATACCTGCGCCGTGTGGGGACAGTCACATGTCAACACGCGTGTCCAGCGCATCGCGAGGACTGCTCACTGTCCGGCCTGCCAGACGCATATCCGGCCAGACACACGGCGTTTGGTCATCGGGGCAGTGCAGAGGAGGACCAGTCGAAGACACGAGATACCTATTGAAACTGATGCTATGGCGGTCAATGCTTGATTGTTTATGAAGCACAGCCGTATGGTGTTAATTTAACGCGATTCATGAAGGTAAGTCAATGAGTGGAGAAGTTTTTTTTTATTTAGGATTGACTGATATACTTCATCAACACAGAACCCTTGAGCATTTTATGAGTGACATCGCATTCCACCTTCATACTTTTACCCCACAAAGCTCAGTCCACTAAGTGTCTCCATACCAGTTATAACTGGTTCCGACCAGCCTCCCGCGTACCACCAAACTGTGTGCCGTGAGTCGGCCGATCCGGCCCAGGGGCCACCACAAGTGCGCAGCTCTAGTCTGGGAACCTATGACCACTGGCCGTGACCGACAAAATGCACCGTCAGCGCCGGCGGCTGGGGTTAGGGCGAGGCGCCAAAACGAGGAGACGGATGGCAATAACAGCGCATAAAGGCTGCACGTCGATCGTGCTCAAACGCCTCTGAGCCATCCATCGGTGGAGCCCCCGCCGAAGGGCGTAGTCCCGGCCGACCTGACAGCCGCCCCAGAGGTGAGTCACCGCTCCGTGCTGACCGTGATCCAGTCTGGACGGACCCGCCCCACCCTCCCCGTCACCCCCGGCGCCTGTCCTCCCCCTCCCCCTACAGTCACCGGTGCCGGACGCCGGCAGCATCCGCCTGAAGGCATTGCATTTCTGCAGCTCTGATTTGCGTCACAGTGCCATCACAGGAAGGCTCTATTGCATAGCCTCAAAACCAGATAATGAACAGTTCTTCTGGACGGTACGGAGCATCATCGCATTTCGTATTGGGTAATACGCAGCCAAAGGAATAATGAGCTGCAAGCAATCGATCGTTGGACTTCTATGAAATGGTCGACATCGACACGAATACTGATGTGAAAAACTGAAAAAAAACATTTCCAGCAATTCACCAGGGCCGATAACAACCATCGACTTTCTACAGCCAATCAGTACAAACGTCATCGAGCTTTCTGCAAACCAAACAACTGTGACACCACACACAGCCTTCGACTCAAGGTGTTTTACTTTCTCCCCTGCACAGTTTTTCCCGGGCTCCTTGTGGGGACGAAAGGCGCAGGTGTTTGCCGCCGCTCTGCAGGCATTTCGAGCCGAGCTCAGCCGCGCCGGATCCGCTGCCCGGCTTTCACTGGCTGCGCCGTACCTCGAGTGCGGCAATCGCCGAGCTCGACCGCCGGCGAAACTTTCCCACCGGCTGCAGCGCAGTCGGGAGCCGGGGCAGCTCGCTGATCCCGTCCCGCCGACAGTGTTCAGAGGAAGCCGACCGGGCCGCGCCGGCGGCGGCCGCCCGCTCCAAGGCCGCCCCCGCCCCCGCCGGTCCCGCGCCGCCAAACGGCCCTGAAAATATCGCCGTCGCCGCCCGGCTGGATTTAGCAGGGCGGCTGCGGGCGGCGCCAGCGGCACCGGCCGTCCAGCCGACCGGCCGGCCGGTCGGGCCGACGACCTACTTGGCCGAGCGGCGGCGGGGCTGGGGGGGGGAGGGGGAGGGGGCGGCGGTGACGTCCGTCGGCCGGTATCGATCGCCGGTCACGCCACCGGCCGCCGGCCACTGGTCGGTATGGAGCCGCGCCGCGCCGCGCCGCTGACCGCCCGTCCCGCCGCACACGGTGACTCAGCCGCCCGGTGTGTCACCTCGCCGGCAGGTGAGGCGGCCCGTACACGGAGCTGACGTGTCCCGCAGAGCCGCGCCACCTGCCCCGCCCTGACCGTGTGACCGCGGCGCGGGCCGCCCCCGCCACGGCACCACTCTGCGGACGGCTCTGTAGTCAGTGCACAGTGCACGGCGGGCCCCGGCCGCGGCCTCCGCTGCGCCGCGGCAGCTGCGCCACACGACCACGACCACACCGCCGCGCCGCGCCGCCATGGCTTCGTCCAGCTGACATACTTTCCGCTCCGGCTGGCAGCTGCGGCCCGCCAGTCCCCACAGGTCGGGGAAAGGCAGCGCAGCAGCAGCCAGACGGCTAGAGCTCCAGCGCAGACAGCTCCTTAGTCACCCGGCTACAGAGCCGCAGCGCAACCCCACGGCTGGCAGTCTGCAGTCGCAACACGGAGACAGACACACTTGTAGACAGGCGTGTGGACTTCCAGGCAGTCTCCGACCGGACTGTCTCTCAGGTCCGCTCCGCTCTACCCCTCCCGCTCGGCGCAGTTTCTGTCGCTCGGAGACGGGACGTCATTCCGGTTCATGTGCTCGGCCAGCCAATATCGCCTGACGAGTGGGAGCGTTCCGGTCGGTCAGCTCCATACGGTACGCTCCAGCGCCCGCGGCCGGCCTCAGTTCCGTCTTCTGGAGCTGACCGGCTGCTCGACGGGCGCCGGCGCCGGCCGCGCTAGGAACATATGGAGGAGCACAATATAGCGCGGTACGGTACGGTACGGTACGGTACGGCATGGTATTGTAGGGAACTCAACAGGATAGGACGACGTCTCCGTACATTACCTACTGGCCGTGAAATTGGCAAGGTGGAAGAGGTCAAGGCGGTTCCGTCAGATGATTGATCACATATTCCGAGGGAAAACCCGTTGCTGTTGCCATTGGTGATAGATCGATACCAGCACGACTGCTGTCGACAATCACAGCGGAACACTCGCACCTGATCGGTGGTACCCAGTCAGTCTCCACGATCACACACAGCAACACCCCGGGCCAGGAAGACACCACACTGCGGTGTAAGTGTGTGGCACAGCGCAGATAGCGGTACGAGGAGGAAGGCACCAAGTACCGCCAGATACGACCTACGGTACGTGACATCGACCAGGTCACGCGCGCCAACTCACTCCACCGTCGGTGTCTAACCACCATCCGTCCTTCCGTCTCCGCTCGCCACTTCCTCCACTGAGAGCGCTCCTCTACCGCCCGCATCGTCTCCATCCAGGGCGCGCTCCTCCGCCCTGAGCAAACAGGACCAGCTCGCCAGAGGCAAAGAAACCGACAAAAACAACACAGCAGTCTCTTAATCATCCAAATTTATGCAGGGAAAAACAACGCCGCCGAAAGCCAATTTCGCCGTCGAGCGTTTTGTGTCCCTGCGGTGCTTTCGCTGGTTTCGGAAGCGCTCCGGTATTTCTACCTTGTATAATCGCCGCCAGAACTGAACCACGCACAAAGTTTTTTTTTCTCCTCAATAGAACCGTTTTCAATTTTCCGTCTACTACGCATTATTGCTAATTCGTAAACTTCGGCACTCGTATACGCAACAAACTCTTCCGCGAACACCACAGCGGCCTTCCTGTGGCCCAAGTTCCAACACAATCATTCTCACCTCACCCCCTCGCAAACCCTGCAGTCTTTTCACGAGTCCTGCATCTACCTGCCTACCATATCCCGTTCGTCTGTGCACTTCCCACCCCACTTCAGCCGTCCTTCCTTCCTTCCTTCCTTCCTTCCTTCCTTCCTTCCTCCTCTCCCACATCCTCCCACTCACCGCTGGAGCGTGCCGGCAGGTTCTTCACGTAGATGGCGATGGGCTTCCTGTCCTCGGTGCCGTTGGGCTGAGGGGATGACGAGCCGATGCCGGAGCTCACGCTGCCCGACTGGTTGTTGGAGGCGGCGACCGCGGCCACTGCCGACGACAGCCCGCCGCGCTTGTTCCTCCTGAAGGGGACACGAGTGAAGATGGTCAGCGGAGGGTGGGTGGTGGGTGGTGGGGAGTCACGACATGTTCACAGACAGGAGACATGAGAGCCAGCAGGGGAATGTGAGAGACGAGTGGTGAGGCGAATAACGGTTAGTCAGTGGGTGGATGCTGACAATGGGTACAACGTTTGGGACTATAACCAAGACTAGTCTCAGGTAAGACGTGGAGGAAAATACTCCGGCAAAACAGCAAGTCACGCCACACAAAACCAACCGAATAGTTACCATCACCGCAGCCACTACCAGGTGAAATCGGTATATGGAACACGCGACGGCAGAATGCAAACTCAACACACGAACACACCGACTACCTAAACTTCTAAGGCAAAGCCGACTTTGCAAGCTTTCCGGGCAGGCGGTAGCATCCGACACGAGGCACGAGGCCCCGCAGTCGACCGGCCGGCCCCAAAGATGTCATCATCACCGGACGAGAGTTATCGATCACTCCGGTAAAAATATCTCCCACCGCCGCGCCCGGCAGACCGACCCGACAGCGCGGGATCGATCCCTGCTGACGGCGCCGCACGCACAGGGCTCACAGGTGGAGTGGGGGGCAGGGGGGGAGGGTGGTCGATGCCTCCCGCGACAGGAGTGGTCGATAAGATAGCGCTAATGGTGTAGCTCTGTATTCAGTCAGCCAGTCAGTCCATGAGATTGCGTTCCCCAGGAGACCGAGCGGCCGGCTCTCCAAAGGGCAGCAGATATTTCAGTCTCCTCAGGAGACTGAGTGCCATACGGCACAGTTGACAGTATCCAGTTCCACAGTTCAACGTCCGGTCTACGGCAGTAGTTACTGATAGTCACTGATATAGATATAGGGGCGGCCCCTGTATCAGCTAACCAAACCGGCCCGGTCGACCGGTAAATATGCGATGTTTGAACGGCGGCGCGCCATCCATCCACCCGTCAGGGTGCCGTGCTCCCGTACCGTAGTCGATCAGGGACCTCCCTACCAAGCCCACGCCGCCAAGGACCCGGCGGGACCTCCGCAAAGCTCCGTCGCAGTCGACTATGGTACACTATCGACACACCCAAGCCGTGTCGGCCGGCTCCAGGCAGTGGCGCACGACTGGGCCCGAGGGCGGCCGTACCCAGAAATAATGACGGATGTGTGCCCGTTGGTCGTGCCGGCCACGCCCCGGGGCGGCCGGCGCGCCGCCGCCGAGGCGCAAAACAGCCTCGAAAGCCGGACACGGCCCGGCCGCCGGCTCACGACAGAATGGCGGTAACGAGCGGCACAGCGGCGCCCGGCTGTAACAAGCCCCGGTAACGAGAGCCAAGACAAATTAGTCACGAGGCACCGACAAAAATCGATCACCCAATTAGATGGCAGATCCCTGGCAGATCCCCGCGGGGAATCGATTCAGAATCGATCGGCCCGATCGGCCGCCATCAATGCAGTTGCCCGAGGGGAGCAGGATGGGGGCGAGGGAAACCCTTCCCCTCGTGTCAGTCTGGGAAGCCAGACGGGTGCGCTCAGCTGTCCGCCATCCGCAGTGTCGGGCCGGGCCGTCAATAGCAGCGCACCGGCTGTCGTGTCGCAGGGCGCAACTATTTCCTACCGGGCTGGCGGCCAGGCAGGCTGACCGAAATACACGGGTCGGTCGGGCCCGCCGCTCGGAGGGGGCGGCCGCTGCCAGCGGGCCCTGACGCGGCGCATTGCGACTTGACAGGACGGCCGGCACGTGCCAACAGCGCGGCCCGGCCGGCTCCCCTCCCTCCCTGTTTGTGTTCCGAGCTCGGCCAGCCGCCCGCCCCAGACTCCGGCCATCCGGCGGCGGCGGCGGCCAGCTGGGAGCGCCGCCCGTCGCCATGACAACGCGTCCGGATCGGCCGCCGGCCGCTGATTATGCGTTGCCATAGCGACGCGGCATGGCGGCGCGCTGTCCGGCCGGCTGATCTCGGTTCTGAGGACACAATCAGTGCCGGACACGGCGAGCCGATCCCTGCGGGCTGCCCGCAGAGAGCCTGGGCGCCATCGGGCAGCTCAGCTGGCTGACCGAGCCGAGTCGACTCCGGGCAGGCGTCACTCGGCAGCGCGGGACAGCCTCAGTCTGATCTACTGAAACGGAGCCCAGAGTTGACCCTAATCGCACTGATTTCCACAGAGAGGCGCCAGGGAGGCCCAGGCTGGCGGGGCGCCCGCCGAAATCGCCCGGCCACGGTTGGCGCGGCAGCATTCTATTCAGCCCTGTTCTATTATAATCTATCCCATCCTTTCCCATCTCGTCCCAAGTCGTCCCATATGCAGTCCGTCCGACTATCACCGATCGCCCCTGCAGTGTCGTGTCGCAGTCGCCAGTCGCTGTGTATCTGTCGGGCGGTCACCAGGCGGGGTCACTGACCCCAGCGTCTCAGCAGACACCGACCGGGCCGGTGGGCGGGAGGCACACGCCGGCCGCCGGGTTCACGGCGCACACACCTCGGACCGACCGGCCCATACAGCGCCACGGAGCCGTGTCAGCAGGGTCACATCTCACGTCGGTGACGGCGAGTTCGGATGGGACAGAACCCGCGCGCAGAGTTCACGGTATTGGGGCGTGAGAGCACAATCCAATCGTCAAAGCCGTGCTAAATATAGAGGGTACCTTGTCACAGCATTCGATTGATATTTGATTTTGCGTGATATCAGCGGAACAGGAGCAATTCCAACAAGGATCTAGTCCTTGTCGCAATGAAGCGCCGCGCTCTAAAGCATCCTAAGACCAGCATGATAGGGGCTCGGAAGTCTGGGACATCCCCCATTGCAAGCTGTGCCTAAGGAAAATGCTTCCATTCTGGATTTTAGTTCGGAGTCGAGCCAACATATTGCCTATAGGCAGAACATCTGGCACGCTTTGCAAGACTTATCGTGCGGATCACTCGATATCAAAATAAGATATTCACACGGCTGGCGTTCACATTTGACCGGTGTTTACGAAGAACATACCGACGAGCCCTTGTCATGGCTCCGCCCACCCGCGTGCCCCCAAGCCGGGTAGTTTGGAAGGCTCCGGATATTCTGGAAGGGCCAGGGCAGTTTGGAAGGCTCAACATTTACTCCATCGCTTTCTCCCCCAAACATCGGCCCGACAAACGCATCCAAACACAGCCGTCAGCGCTGCGACCTCGCCCGGCCTTCCATCGGTACACGCATGGGCCAGGGTCGCAGCTCGCCCGAACAGTGGAAGCGGCGAACAGGGCAGCGTTCGTCGACGCTCATCCTGCGTCGTCCTTACACCGTGTATAACTACTATCCATCCCAGCTGTTCAACTCAGCTCAGCTCATTATTCAGGCCGTATCCTGCTTCAGCTGGCTGGCTCAGGATGTCAGCTGGACTCGCGGAATGGGCGCCGCTCGACTCCGGACTACGTCTCAATGAACGCTGCGCGCAACTGATCTACCTACTATGCATTTCAGACCCCATGAGACCCTGCTTTTCGGCGATAATTTCTTCAATTTTTGTCCAATTAGCTTGAAATTTTGGCAGACGATATTTCAGCTCAAGCGCCAATTTTTGTCAATATGGTCTCTTAACAAAATGTAAAAATTTAGAGCACTTGTCGTTGGCTCGTAATGTTAATGGGGCATTCCATGTCAACCGGGACAGCCAAAATCGGTCACCTCTGCGATTTTATTCAAAGTTGGTGTACTTATTCGCTATTGGGTAAAACCTCTGTGGGTGAAAGGATTTTGTCATATGCCCTCGGGCTACAGAGATACAAGTCGCTAAACTTCTGCTTTTTGAGCAGAATTGGACGTGTATTGCAATCTTGAAAGATCTATAGCTTCAACATTTTTGAAGCTATTAATTTCAAACAAACTGAAACGGGTACATAAGGAGTTATGCTAGTAAAATTTGACAATTTTTACATTTTTTGGTGATTTTGAATTTATTTTATTTTGAATTAATTTCTTAAAATGTAATTTGTGAAAAATGGGTACCCTTCGATTTTGCTCAAATTTAGATATTGTCTTCCACTACACGTAAGGCACACGTGCTGAGAAAATTAGAGTGGGCCAACGATAACTTTGGATGATATAGCAACAAGTAGTGCAACGTAGCACGGGCGTTGGAAGGGGCCGATTTCGCTAACTCCACCTGTTTATCGCCAATAACTCACACCATAATTATTATATTAGCGTCAAACTTTCAGTATCTGTCCAAAATCGAATTGCAAATCCTCCCGCGCAAGAAATAGGTAAATCGGTCCACAACTTTTCTAGTTATAGCGGTGTAAAGTCAAACATTCCTGCCGGAGCGGCTCGGCGGCCGGCGCCGGCCGTTGCCGCCTGAGTGGTAGACTGTGCCGGCGCAGGACGGTTCCATCTTTGCACCGCGCTTCTTACCGCTGATTATGATCGATTCGTGTCAAATTTTGTGTGAAGGCTTAAAAATATACAGGCAATCTAATGTTTAAATAAATACGAAAATCAACTGGTAAAATTAAACTATTAGCCATTAGGGTGCAAACACAATATGTGACTATGACGTTTCCCGCGTCGGCCGATCCCCGCCTCTGCCGGCGACATCTTACTCTTAGCAAGCCACTGCCAAATTTATGGTAAGATTAACTAGAGATTCTCATAACATTACAAATGTCGTATAAAGGAAGAAATAGGAAAATGGGCCAGTATCTCTTAGAGCTATGGGCGTATAAACGCAAAATAGTCACTATAGCAAATTTGATCACGTTTAACCTCATTTGATCTTGAATGTATTGATCTAGGGCCATGAAACTGGCACACGATAAAGTTCCCCACCGCCCCACCTACATTTCAAATTCCGTTTTTTAATACCTTATTTTGTCTAAACCGGGCTTTTCTCCCCTAGCGCTGGGAGAGTCTGGCGTATTTTCTTTTTGCAACCAAAGAGAGGCGCTACCCGGAGAATGCCCAATTTCATCATTAAAAAACTGACTTACGATGACCAGCTATTTTCGTGGCTTAGTAGTAAGTGTGCCGAATGTACCCACCTCGAAATCTAAAGGTCGCTGGCTCGCAGCGCGGGTCAGCCTGAGCCCTGAAGTGTTTAACACACATTTGTTTTTGTGGCATCTGGCCAGCCGGCAAAGTTGTGAGGGCTAATGTTCGGATCTAGGTAGCATTTGCCCAGTCGGCAACTGCCGTGAGGGCTGTACAGTGTACATATTTACGCGTGTTAGATTAGGTCAGGTCACGTCAGGTCAGGTTAGGTTTGCTTTGGTTTGGGGTAGGTAGAAAGAAGCATCTCCAGGTAGCGCCTCTACTTGGTTGCTAAAACGAAACACGCGAGTGCCAGACATTACGAAGTCCAAAAGACAGTTACGTAGACGTCGGCCCATTCTGGATTTTTTATATGATGTAGCTAATGTATAGGAGAATAAAATATGTAAAAATCAGCAAAATCGAAGGGTACCCATTTTTCAGAAAATTAAAATTTATTCTTTGAATTTTAATTAAGTTCACTAATTAGTTAATTACGTCAATATTGTTATCCTCAAATGAAAGCCTGACCTATTCCCTCCATTTCACACTTTGTCTCGTGGTGATATGTCTAAAACTTCAATGGTTATGACGCTTTAAAGATGATAATGTGCCTTGCCTAAGTCAATGTTTGATGACGTGTATCTCGGAAACGTGACGTCATATCTTGACAAAAATATGTCTCCTTTCTTTTCACATATAGATGAGTAGTTTCACAAAGTTTCGCAAAAATCGGAGGGGGTGAGGTTCAAAATGGTCATTTTTTGTCCCACTTGACGTGGAATGCCCCTAATCAGTTTTTGCACCCGGATAGAGGCTCGCTCGCTACCGCACCGCATTGGATAGGAGCGCTGGCCAATCACGTTGCGCCGGGCCCAACTAAACTCCGCCCACTGGCCGTGACCGCGATGGGTCTATGCCGCTTCAGTCGGTGTCAGCACCGCGGAGAGGTCGGAGCGGGACCACATACTGGAGACAAGTGAAGCCGGCAAAGTTGTTTCGGGACGAAAGCCAAAAAATTATCCGTTTGTGGGCATTTGGTATCCTCTTTTCCTTATTTTGGTATTTAAACGTCGAACCAGCTCAGAATATTCAGAATGATCAGAATCAAGGTAGGATCTACTGGAACGGAACCGGCCGTAGAAGGAAAGATGGATAGACTCTTGGACTCTGAACATTTATTTAAGCCGGAGTTGCACCTATCTCATCGTCAGGTTGGGTCAGGTCACTACCCGATTACCTATAAGATCATGTGTAAGCCTCTGCTTGACCCAAAAATATTGATATATTTGGCAGTGTCAATAAACGTTTCTGAGGAAGGCGCAGAAAGCAACAAAGTAGGATTAAGAGTCTCGGGCACGGCCGATTGCCTGGGGCATCGCTCCAGCGAAACGACCGTATTCGTGATTCGTGAAGCGGTGCGGGGCGCCGGGTGGGGCAGAAGCGTAATGTGTCGTATGGTAGAAATGGCCTTTATCGCGATGTCATGTGTGTGTTATATTGTTAAGACGTGCACAAAAAGAAATAGCAATGTGGCAGGCGGACGTTGGGCACTACACGAGAACGATCATCATTAAACACGTATCTTTTTTGTAAAACTTAAGTAACAGTAGGTATATCCTCAATGTTGAGGTAACTATCTCTAGGCTTTAACTTTTCATGTTTGCATTTCAACACACAAGCTCTGGGGGTAAAGTTAGTCTGGCGACCTCCTCAACCTAAGTCGATGATCAAATGGATTAGTCCTGAAGGTGTTCAATGCTTAGCTTTGTATGCTGCACCGGGATGATATAAATCGATCACGCCGGCATACATTCCTTATCAAATTTAATATATCAAACACATAGGTAAATTGCATCCTGTTAATGATGAATCTGTTTTGCAATTTTGACGTAGTCTGACGCGATACATAATCTTACGCAATCATTTGAAATCAACAGCGTCTTTTATGCGCGTTTTTTCACAAGCCCCGAATCTTGTGTGGAAATATATATTTGTTGTGATTGAACAAGGTGTACGTACATTTGTGATAAATACAATTAGTCGAGGGCTTCAGCTGGTGCGTTACTTATGCGCGCTATTTAGCTCATTCGGTGAAGTTACGGCTGCAACGACTACTGCACGGCAGCTACGGTCCATGCGAGCCGCCCCGGTGCAACAGTTACTGCCCCGCCCGCTCCACGCAGCCGACTGACCGGCCAAGGTCACTACCCCGTCCGCCGGGAGGGCGGAGCTTAATGGTCACGTGTTTGTGACGTCACACCTACGCACGGATAGCCTCTACTCCACTGACGGATTTACGGAGCCGATTTTAACATTACGAGGCAACAAGTACCCTAAAATTTGATATTTTGTTAAGAGACCATATTGACGAAAATTGGCGCTTGAGCTGAAATGTGCATTGTGAAAATTTGAAGCAAATTGGACAAATAGTAAATAAATTATCGCCGAAAATTAGGGTCTCATGGGGTCTGAAATGCATAGTAGCCGCTCGGCGATGCGTAAAAACGGTTACACTCCTGCGTTTGCTGCCGTATATAATGAGCGTCTTGATACCCGGGATGACGTCAGTGCTCGGGTCGGAAGGCGATGGGGACAGGACGGCGCACAGCGGCGGCGACGCGTTGCCATCGCTACCCTGGGGAGCGGAGGCCGTCATCGCGCCGGCTAATGAAGCGCAGCCCGCCGTGACACCAGCGACAATTGTGCCACACGATATGACGATATTCTGCGAACGGCAAACAATTCAGCCGCCCCCTGAGAACTGGAGACCGACTGAGCACACCAATAATTACAGCTGGTATCCTGGTGGAGCTCTGGGAACTACGTGAGCTGAGAGGCTCGTCTCACAGCTGAGGCAGAAGACCCTTACGGCACACTTCTGTCGCCTCTGACCGACACAAGCCTTTGATATGCATAGTCCCGACAAGAACAAGGATGGCGCCAAGCTCACCGGCGTCCACAGAGCCCAGAAGACAGACGTCTCACGACATACAGCCCGTCATCCAACACCGCAATGAACGACTTTCGGTGGCTATTTCTGCACCTCTCCTCCTCCGCTTGACGCGTGTCAGAGCGAAAACGGCGCAGAGGTGACAGTGCCGGCGCGCGGTGTGTGACAGCGACCAGATGGGCGCATTTCGGCCCCATTTCGCTGCGTCCCCAGCGCCAAGAACCGACCGACACCGGCACCGATAGCACTGACGCCCCTCCGGCGGCCCAGAGAGGAATGTTGGCACGGTGCGCCCCACGAAAATCGCCCAGGGGAGGGCGGAACTGACACGGGCCGGGCAAGTGACATGACGTCTCCGGCGATAGTGTCGGATGGTCGATGGGCTGTCTGGCAGACGCCAGTCAATAGAGAACCAGTCGGCACTTTTGAGAGATATGACATTCCTGAGCAAACGCTGTCAGCTATTTGTGCTAATGACTGACGGCACAGGAGCTCAATTTGATCGAAAACGGATGCCTGCCTCGATTTTTTTTTTTTACAGGGTCGAGTTACTGGACACAGCAGGAAAACTCACCCTAACAGGCTGACTGCTCGAACCGGCTGGACCTAAAAATAAATACAGAACCAATCATGACACCGCTCGGAGCCTCACCCTTCCCAGCTCACCCAGCGCGGAGCTCCACCTCCACCGCTGACTCCAGCGCCCACAGCGGCCTCCACGGCAGCGCCCAGCGGCTCCGCACAGCACAGCACGCCGCCACGGCACCGACACGGCACTGCAGCGCACGGCCGCGGCCCGAGCACGTCCTGCCCGGCCGCCGGTCACGAGCACGTGGCACACGGCGGCGGCGGCGGCCGCGGCGCGAATCCAGCACGTGCGCGCTGGCCGGAGGACTGGTGCGGCGCGCGCGGGGTGTATCGATCGGCGGCGTCGGCGGCGCCGCGCCGGCCGCGCCCCGGCACACGGCGACGCGCCTAGGAGACCGGCGTCAACAAACGACGCTGCCGCTGCACCGCCGACACCGGGACACGGCGCGGCATGAGAGAAAATTACAATAACTGGTCACTTTTTGCCAGCAAAGACCAGCGGCTTTGCTTCTGTAAGCCTCTCCGAGGGCATTACGTGGTGAAAGATCAAGAAGCTCAGCTCTAAACGGCACACTAAGACTGCTATACAAACATGAGCCGTATAATACCTGCCGAATAGAAGAAAAAACAGCTAGCAGCCTAGCACACTATTCACTATTCAGTACGCACTGCGCGGCGCCCCACGCAGCCCGGCCTGGCTGACGCCGTTATTGACGCGGTCCCCCCACCACTAGTACGCACACACGCAGCGTCGTTAGCGACGCCGTGTTGTGCGTCGTTAGCGACGCAGCGCTGCGGCACCTTCTCGTCATGGGTGACGGGACGGACGGGGCAAGACACAGGACGAGGTAGGACAGAATACGACGGAGTAGAGAATAAGACAGAACGGAGGGCAGCTGGTGGCAAAAACAGGACCGACACCAGGTTAAAGAAGCCAAGAGTCCCAAAAGTCCTAAACGGGCCTGAATACCTGACCTTATAAATCAAGATAGCGAGCTGGACGCGGCAGGCGCTACTGAAGGAGCAGGAGAAAAGATATGGACACGACAGAACGAGGTGATTTCAAACACGTAAACAACGATCCGGCCAGGTTGCTGCTGACAGTACCCTCCTGTCTCCCTACACACACATACAGATGAACAACATACCACCGTCGACTGTGACAAACAGAATCTGAGACGGACCGGGACGCTAATGGCGCGAGAGGCATGCGAATGCTCCTCTGGGGATGACGGCAGCGACGGCAAGGGTTGGGCAGGCGGTGGGAGGGGTGGGTTGGGGAGGCGGTGGGGTGGGGTTAGGCGAGGGAGGCGGCGGCGGAGCCTGGCGGCTGGGGGTTGGCACCCAACCAGAAATATCCAGCTACAGCTGGTACCGAACCGCGACAGACCAGCACAAATATTGCGCTCAGCAAGGCTCATATTGGCCACATTGACATCAAATGACGCCGTGACACGTATCCTGAACTCGTGTGAGCGTAAAGGTGCGACTATGGCGATATCAGCAAAAAATCGCGCATCTGTGGCCGACCTACTTTACCAGCCACCTGTATCGTTTTCTGTACACAACGCTATCGCGCTACCGTCCCCGCAAACCGACATTCCATCTCGCTGTGCTCAGTCAGTGCAAATACAGCCTGTGGATATCAAACACGTAGAACATCATTACGGCGGAAAATGGATACGGGAGGCTGATGAAACTCTGATCGAGAACACCATCAGTGGAATGTTTCCCATATCGCGCTCGTTCGATGCGGGGCTGAATGATCCACCAACGGACACTATCCGCGCAGCTGGCAGGCTACGGTAGCTCGGAGGGCGGCCAGGGGACCGCCGCAGTGAGAAACTGAACACGCCTCTACCGCAGCGGCAGCAGCAGCGGTGGCAGGCCCATCTGGGAAGGCCTGATAACACGCCCAGCCACTGTTCCAGAAACAATGGCCAGCAGTCACCGCCCAGGCGCGCAATAATGACTGCCGCCCCCGCCTACCCAAGGACTGAAAGGGGAGGGCGTCCCTGGATTGTATCGAGATGGTGGGTGTGTCACTCATCCGATGCGCGCCACCATTACGCGCTGGCAGAATCGTTTTCACGTCATTTACTCAGTCATCTGTCGTGATGCACGGAACGGAAGGGGTTCAATCAGACCCGGGTCGACTCAGCAGCATGCAGGGCGGTGACAATGGGATGAGGGTTGCCAGGGAACAGTCGTTCATCCCCGCCCTACGATCATCACACCGACAACGACGCGAGTCTCACGAAGAGGTCATCGCCCGACGTCGGTCGACGCGAGTGACCTGGTACAATGACACGGGGTCAGTGGGCGCGGTGTCACTCAGACCCCTGCCAGGGATAGTGTGGGGACGACGCCACGTCAGCAGCTCGTCACCTACCACCACCGCCTTCCCGGAGGAAGCTCTCTCCCCTTCACTAGGGGCGGTGCCCGTGACGGTGTATCACAGCACCGACACCGGTGTGTCACCGTGACGTTTCGACCAAGCCCCTAGCAGGGCGTGTCACGTCACTATTACGAGTGTGTCATAGCTGCGTTGTGTCAGCGATGGCGAGTCACTCTGTCATCCGTGGTCGGTCGTGCTCTAACGCCCAGTTTCCTTTCTCATCACGGCACAGGTTTCCCCAGAACCGCCTGAGAAGCCGGACAACCACGCCAGCCATTCCCAGGAGCCGAATGTCCCTCCGTCCCTTCCGGCTCTCCTTCCCTCAGTCGGGGTCAGAACAGAGACCGGCGGGCCGTCCCTCCTCGTGGACCCCCGGGGAGGGGGAATGCATCCTCATTTGGCGACTTCCGCAGGTCCGGCCGTGCCGGCGAGCAGTTAGCGCCAACTGTTGGCTCGCTGCGGACAAAACTGCTGACCTTTCTCTCGCTGGTCGTAACGAGCTCAGTGGTCGCTTAACGAGAGGTCGGCGAGTGACCACGCCATGAATTGACCTGCACAAGTCGACTGACTCCACGACCTCCTATGTGCCGCTCACGGAAGCGAAAAATGTTGATGGGTAACCGCAAGCCTTGCATGTTGGTCCATACATGTTTAGCCCGGCCTTATACAGCTGCGATAAAATCTAGCTGGATAGCGCAGCACTTTTTCGCTTCGGCAGTGGCCACTGATTCTCAACAGCGCCGATCCAGTCGTTTGAGTGTGGGGTGAATTCGTAGTTAGTCCGTATGGAAGTGTAGCCAGCTTGCGCCCAGTCTGACTAATCGCATCGCATTTTTCAAGCACGGTTCCGAGAAATTTCGTAGACTTTTTACATATACACTGGCTATAAAAACTAGCAAATCATACTTAAGCTGAACCATAAATACTACAAACAAACCACCTTCGTACTTCACTAAAAACCGGCCGGTCGGCGGGTTTGTGGCGCCAAATACTGCCACTCTGGGCCACCCCCGCAGCCAAGGCCCTAAAACATAAGGTTGGACGAAGTTTTCTACCAAAAATGTACTAGAATAGCGCACGAGTCAAAGCTATTTCCGTTGTTTCTTTACAAATATGTCGCAAACAAGCTTTTTCTGTAATAAATCATTATTTCGAAGTTAAGCAACCAGTTGCTAAGAAATCGATAAGCAAACACTTATTTTTTATATAAAAGCCTAGCTGATATAGTCCAACTCTAGTTGAATAATCAAGTAGCTACTAAATTTTCCAGATGTGACACATATTGCGCACTTCAGACAAATGCGTTGCTAGGGCGTTGCTAAGGACTCTTTCGCATGTTTTGCTGCGTTTTTGTTATGAAGTGAGGGAAGTGAGATGGACAGGCTTTTTGATTTGATTTTTTCTGGTTTTCTAGGGCCGTCTCAATTATTTAACTTGACATACTTTTCTTGCTTTTTTATCCGAGGCTTTTCAAATAATTGATAGATTTCAGCGTGGAAATAAAAGGGCGAGCAGGCCACAGGGGTAAAAGCAAGTCGACTGATAGTGAAATAAAAGGTAGAAGTGTCTGTTCCATTAGAAATTTAATGTGATGTGATGGAACATGAAGCAACAGGATCAGACGCAAGAACCACCAATTAAGCAGAACCAGCAAGCGCCATGAAATCAAAAAGCAGTCATGGTAACGTTCGATTAGCTTTCAGAAAACCTTGGAAGACGCCAGACGGTGAGCAATCAAGAGATCTTACAAGACCAGTAGTTACTTGAAAACGAGAGCCGCCAGGAAAATCAGTAGATTCTTCAATGGCAACACATCTCAACATCTATCTAGCAATTATTTGCACCAGCGAGGTGCTATCATTGTGTTTTGTGTCTGTATCCCTAACTGCTCAAAAAATATTTGTCAATAAATAAACAAACAAAATAATGCGTCTTTTTCTACTGAAAGTAAGTCCTCCAAGTGGCAGGGGATGAATGATAGAAGGTACCTACCTTATTAATTGTCATCTATTCATTCAATTCATAGGCAATTCAGGGGCATCGATCGGCAGCGCCCTTACTGCATGGTACTGCGGATCGTCGATGGGTTTCTTGATGACTCCGACTCTGACTCAGACTTTCAAAAATCAACTCTGACTTTGATTTCAAATGTCGGCTCTGAGTGACTCCGACTCCACAGCCCTAGCAGGTCTGCGGAGGCAATGGCTTTTTGGTGACTCCGACTCCGACTCTGGCTTTCAAAATCGACTCTGAAACTGACTGGTCAGAACTGTCGACTCCGACCGACTACAACTCCGACTACGGAACCCTGAAAGGTCTGCGAAGGGGATCGAATTTCGGTGACTGACTCAGACTCCAGGCTTTTAAAATCTACTCTGACTCCGACTCGACGACTCAGGTCAGAACTGTCAACTCCGACCGACTTCATGACTCCGACTCCGGAGCCCTACTGGCAGCTATCACGCCAGGGAGCTGCAAATCGTATGTTCCGTGGCGGTTTATGGCAGTAAAGTCGATAATGCAGCTGAATCGCACTATGAAACACCCTTATTGGCTGCAAGAACCACGAACGTTAGCGCATCACCACTGGAAAACGTGACAGGTTATCGATTAATTGGCCCTGGATTTGGATAAATAACATGTTGATGATCATATTAGCACACATTTACATTACCATCTATCTCAAGGTTGCCCTTCAGGCGGCTCTAAACTATGGCAATTTCCCTATCTTCAACATGTAAATGCCCTCGGGCGTCCTCGTGGTGACGTAGGCATGGGAGTGCCAGGTTGGTAGGAACTAGACTTCGACGCCCCCTGCCCGCAGCCAGGGCGAACAGTCGCTGCGCCGGCCTAGATAACACGGCGCTGCGACACATACAGACACCCGGGGGGGGGGGGGGGTCACGAGGGGGTATCACGTCACTGGCGCGTGAGGCACCAGGAAGGCCCCTCAAGGGCAGCCAGAGGTCAGGCTGGCCGGAGGCGAGTGGTGTTCGGTCATTGCTAGTACACCAGCCACCGAGCCATCCACGGCACGGCGCCGCGTCGCGCTGCGTGACGCTTCCAAACATGGTGGGAGGACCGGAGAGTCCTGTCTTGTGTCCGGCTGACGGCGCGCTCAGCGCTGACTGCTTCGGGTCCGACCGTCCGCTGACGACCCGTCCCGTCCCGTCCGGCTGGCCGCTCTCGCCAACCGCACAGCCTCGCCAGGCGGGCTGGCGGACCGGGGTCACTGCACCAGCCGCCCGCCCGCCCGCCCGCCCGTCCGACCGGCCAGCCGGGCGGGACGCGTGATTGGCAAGCCCGACGCCGGCCGCGGCGGGCGGGCAGGCATCCATCGTCCACAGCCGGCGGCCCAGAGCCCGGCATGAGCCAGCCGGCCGGCCGGCCTGGCCCCACGGGCCAGAGGCGGCGCCAGGGAACCGGGCCGCGGCGGCCGGCCGACGGGCGGCCACGGAGCAGGGGCGAGCTCAGGGGGAGGGCAGCTACACCAGCGCGCCCCTGCACAGCGGTTACCGAGGACAAACGGGGATCGGAGTGACTCAGACGAAGGGCTCAACAAGCAGGCATGACATTTTCATGGCAGGATTGAAAACAGGATGCCAGCCGGTCGGGCAGCTTTCACACTGCATCCCATCCACTGCAGTGCAGACCCTGATACAGACGGCCGGCCGTGGCCGCAGGGAGAGCTGCTGGCGCAGCGCAGCGGCCGGGCCCGGCCAGTGACAGCCACAGACCGGCACTGCCACTGAGGCGCTGCGTCCGCTCCACATATGGTGAGCTGGCGGAGGCGCGCATTGCGCAGAGCCGCCGCCACCGCCACAACTGCCGGACGCGCCAAGGGGCCCCAGAAGGCCAAGGCGGGCAGATTTCCAGCGACGACACGAGAACCGGAGTCCCAGCCGGCCCCGCCGCTGCTGCCGATACCCAAACGACCCATCAGGCCATCATCGCTGGGCGATCAGCGAGCGACGAGCCCCCATTCTCCGCCGGATGGAGCCCGGCAGGCCGGCAGCGAGCCCCGGCCGTCCCTGACCGCCGGAAACGACTCGTTCCCCGACGGACCAACGAGCCGGCCGGCAAACGACGGCGCTCCGAAGTTGTGTCATCAGTCGGAGCTCGGCGAGCGGCTCTATTTCGATTGCGGAGCTGGGAATACACCGCCATATCGCAACTGTGTCGGGCCGGGGCCCCAGTGCGCACTGGGCTGCAGCGACCGCAGCCGGCCGATAACGGTGTCGGCGGCGATATGCAGCGGCACGCCCAGGCGGGAACGACACATGCCCGTGCATTTCTACGGCGCATTTTGCGTGTGAAAACGACGACACGGATGGGAAATCAACAGAGGCCGCGGCCGGCCGTGCCGCGCCATGTAAGGCGGCCGACAGCGCGGCGGCCGCCGGGGCCGCGGTGCCAGGCCGCCGCCGCCCCGCGCTGCTGGCTCATTTCACAGAACCCCGCCGCCGCCGCCGCCGCCGCGACTGGACCGGGGTCGGCTGCTCAGCGCCGTCGCTCAGTGTGGGTCGGCTGCTCAGCCGTCCGGCGGGCCGAACAATCCGAGTTGGCCGGCTGGACCAACTGGGGCTCGGTCCGGCGCGGCGGGTCGCCGCGCAGCGCTCGCCGGCCAGACGGCGGCGCAGAACGCTGCGGGCAGCCGAGCGGGGCGGGCGGCGCGGCCGGGTCACCGCGCAGGCTCTCCTCCCAGCCAGCTGCGGGTCGGCCACTGTCTCGCTCATGTCGTCACCGTTTCGAGCCCGAGCGGACGGACCGTCATACTGAAGCAATCGGATGAGACAGCGGGGATGCGGCTGAATGTCTACCTGTCGCAGGAGCGGCAGCGTTTCGCAACCGGCGGTGCCCGCGCCCGGATCCAAGGTGGGGATGGGCGCGATAGTCACCACGCCGCAGGACAGACAGGATGCGCGATAACGCGGCGTTCGGCGGCACGCCCCGTCTGCAATGCGAGCAATCAGGACACACTCGAGCAAGGTTCAGCAACGGTACGAGGGAGCGGGTAAGACGTTCAAACGAGTACAAGTGGCTGAAAGGCGCTGCAAACAGAAGCGTTAGCTGATGGGGTTCTCAGAACAAGAACTGCGCAGTTTCACAATGAATGCGGAATATAACACAGTAGGACAGCGCACAAACACGCAAGGCTAAAGTAACGCACACACAGGGTCAGTTCGGGGGCGCTGCTGTCGAAGCGGGGGGCTCCGACCGCGGCGGTGGCGGCGGCGGGGTTTCACAATCCGCCGCCGCCACCGCCCAGGGGCCGACGTCCGGCCGCGGGGAGAGCAGAGAGAGCGGGCGGGCAGAGTGGCGGGGGTGGTTGGCCAAGCGGCCGGTTTCGACAGCCGGGCCGGCGCGATGGCCGCCGCCCGTCCGGTGCTGCCGCTAGCGGCGGCCCGGGGAGCCGGCGGTCGGGGCCCGGCCGACGGCCGCCACTCGCCCGCCGGACCGCCACGCGCCGCCAGCGCGCGCGCTTTCTCCCGCTCAGCCCCCCAAACACACAACAAAAAGGCACGGTGAGAGCGTCTCCGCGGCTCCGGCCGCCGATCCCGCCGCCTCTCACCGAACGCACCTCCGTCTCCAGCGTTTCCAGCGGGGCAGGCCGCCGGCCCCCTTGGGGGCGGCCGCCGCGGGCCCCATCGGCGGCTGCTGGCACTCGGCGCCGGGCCGGGCCGGCACGTGGCGGCCACCAGCGCGGCACAGCCGGGCCGCCGCCGCCGCCGCCGCCGTGGCCGGCTCCACACTGCGCAGGAAGGCCATCTCATGCTGCCGCAGGGATCTCATGTACCCCGGTCGTTGCGCACATGCCCGCCGCGCGGCGGCTTCCCGCGCGGGGCTGCTGCTGCTGCTCACCACAATGCTCGGTGCTCGCGCCGCTCACTCGCTAAACACACACACACACACTGTCGCGGATGGGTCGCCACTCGCTGCGGCCGGCGGGCGCCACTGCACTGGCCGGCCGGACGGGTGTGCTATCGGTGCACCGGTGGGCCGGCGCGACGCGTCACCGGCCGCCTCGCGGGCCTCCACTGGCGTCCGGGGCACGCGCGCGCTACCGCTGGCTGGCGAGCCGTGCGGGGTGGCCGGCGGCACTGGGCGCCGCGCCGCTCGCTGCAACACCCACCGCCGAGACGGCCGCGTCCGACGGACGCTGCGGCTATTTTGGTGGTGTGCCGTCGACTGTTCCACGCGCGGCGGCGGCGGCAGCGGCGGGCGGGCGGCGGACCGTTGGCCGCGCTGGCAGGTAAGTCGGCCAGCAGGTTTCACCGGCCGCAGTGGCGGCGTCAGACACTTACCTTGGGGAGCGCGACTTGGAGCGAGACCCCGACCGAGACGGCGTCGACCGGCTGGTGCTCGACGAGCTGCGCGTCGATGGCGACGACCGGGAGCGACTCGACGAGCGCGAGTGAGAGCGCGACTCGGAGCCGGAGCCGCTGCCCGACCGGCGTGTGGGCCTGCCGACGCGGCACACGGTCAGGTCAGGGCGGGGGAGCACACGGGACGGGCACACCGCTCGGCGGTACATGGAACGGGGCACTCCACTTGGGAATTGAGAAAAACAAGGCAAAGTTGTTCATCTTACAAGGAAAATACCTCAGCAATAGCATCAATCACGAAAAATAAAGGTTGCGGGAAATTATGGCTTATGTCACACACATGATTTAGCATCTAGTTTTATTGAAACTCTTCCTAGTTACGATGTCTCCTAGCTTGGCTGGGACATTCGAAGTCGTCTGAGACGTGTTTTACAGGCGATAAGACGTTCAATGTCATCACAGCAGTTTGTTTGAGTCATTGCTCAGCCAAGGACACAAGAGATTCAACTAAAGATACCCACAGATGAACTTGGAAGCAGGCACGACTACGACGAAATGTGCCGATTGTTAGCATCGCTATGCAGACAATTCCTTCGTTATTGCCCGAGCCAGACACTAATCTCTTGTGGGAGCATATTGGAGAACAATAACACTGTTTCATTACGGAGCGAAATGGCAAACGTGACCTCATATTTGTTGCGGAGAAATTGTGCAGCCAGAGCGAACTGGAAGAGTACCCGTTGTTCCCCATGTGACATCAATGGCTGCTGTGACCTTCTCCGCAAAACGCCACTGAATCGTGCGATTTCTCCGTTACAGACGCTGCAAATCTTTTGCTGACATTTATCCTCACAGATATCAGACCGTTACGGCAAGCCGATCAATGACAAACGGCCAATTAAAGCCGAGCTGTCCAACTTATCTGTTTTTACTTCCTGGTTGTAGCTAGCTCATATTATCTTCGAGGTAGGCGATATACCTATATTTCAAATGTAAAAATCCACTTGTCGGCGATAGATGTCCAGCATACTGCCAGAAAAACAAACGACACGCAAATTTTGCATCATATCGCGTCAAGAGCCAACTAGCACGAATTCTTTACGAAATAAGCCTTCCCTAATTCACATAACAACTAGAGGTGGCAAAATGTGGACCCGAGGACCCGGTCCAAAGAACCAGTCTGGACCCATATGGGTCCAGACCGGTTCCTGGAAATTTTCTGACGGGTCCAACCGGGTCCTACCATAAACTTATACATCTTACACACTACACATTATTGCAAAATATGAAGTGAATGAAGTGAACGTTTCTTTGCACACAGTAGCTCATGAGTATTCCCAGTGAGAAATAGGTTGTTTTACATGATGCAACTAATGATACCTACAAGTAGTTTGTATTAATTGACTTTTGGGGAACGGGTCCAACTGGTTCCGGTTCCAACTAAGACCGGGCCCGACTGGTTCCAGAAATGTCCAGCCGGGTCTGGTTCGAGTCTGGTTCCCAAAATTTTCATCTTTTGCCACCTCTAATAACAACACTTTGATCACGACCTTACACAGCAACTTCTGTGTCAGCAATAATTCAGAACCCTATTAATCACATCGAGAGAGACCAAACCCGTTTAAATTTTTATCTCAATTCCGGTTGTAAGCCTCAATGCTTCCACATCAGAAAAGGTGTTGCAATGTACTCTTTGACCCCCCCCCCCCCACGCACCCCCTGTAGCTCGAAATGGCCTCACGGTCACCAATGTCACCAAAAAGGTCAGCTGCCGGTTACTGTGTCACCAGTGTGTCACTCAGTGTCATCTGTCCGACCGGGGACCGTGGCATTCATGGTCCAGCCTTCAACCACGTTCGGCTCGTGGTTCCGGACTTTGCGCAATGTTTATCACATCGTTTTCGTCTCGCATAGTTGCAACAAAAAGAGAAAAAATCAAGGACATTACCGAGTGGAAGATGACGAATGCGCCGTGCTTAATCACACTCCCCTTGCCCATACAAAGGTGGGCTAAGAAAATATATATAACATTGATGCCGAACTCGGGAGCTACGGAGAACAATCCATGTTCTTCGTCTAGATGTTCAGTCTGTCTAAATTGGTGTAGGAAATACACGGCTAGCACGCGTTCTCATCACAGTTACAGTGCTGACTCAGTCAACGAAAACAAACATTTCAAAGCAGTAAAACAGGTTGTGCCAACACATGTTTCGACACAGTCCATCGAACTGCTCATTTTTAACGTACGATGTAAGGGTTGACGTCGAGTGCTAGAGTCTCAAAAACGGAATATATGGCGGTGCTTGGCCAAAAAGCTCTACCACTGCCCATACGTTACTGCGTAGAAACTCATCTGTATTCCCAAGCGGCGCTGCCGCTGTTATTTAGGAGCTGTGATTGAGTGTTTTCAGCCGTTACGATCGCGTAAAGTGACCACATTTCAGAGTTACGACAGGTAGTGCTGCGTACCCCGTCCTATCCATAGATCCCATAATTACTGGCGCCCGTTTACGACCGGCCAGTGGCGGTCCTCGTCACAGCTAACCACTGCGTCATACGAAAAGCTCACAGCCTTACGGGCAGAATGAAACAAGTAATGCACATAATTTTTTGAATCGCTTCTCACCCACCCATATTTTCTCATAAGGCTCTTTACGCTTTCACAGAAAGAATTTCCTACGTAGCATTTTCCGACAATGGCATTTGTAGATGTGCGTAGAATAAGACCTTTTGTCACATAATGGATGTTCCCATTCATTTAACCTTCGCCCTGGTGGGGGGGGGGGGGCCATTTTGGCCCCCCCCTGTGGTTTTTCAGCGATAACTCAGAAACCACTTGAGTTAGCGCCCTGAAACTTTGTATAGCTGTTTATTCAACATTTTTACATCATGTCCTTTTTTGGGGGGTTCGGGTCAGGTCAGGTCAGGTCACAAGGTCACCAAAACTGACACCACCTCTAAAAAAGTTCAAAGCTCTCTCAAAGGCACAGCTTTTATCCGATCGATGTAAAATTTACAGTACTTGAAGATGTCACCCAGCTCTACAAAATGGCTATCTCGGATTTTTTTATAAATGTGACCTAAGGTCAGGTCAGGTCATCGCTGCTCCCCATTATAAGTCAATGGGAGAATCGAAAAGTAGTTGTTTTTCAGCTAAATCGGGCGTGATTGTTCCTATATTTCGTTATTGAAGTGTCTTGGGTCAGCAAATCACAGCCCATGTGAAACCATTTGCTTGTGACCTCGCTGAGGTCACGCTAGGTCATCTCCCTGGTCACCAGAGGTCACCAGCGGTTTTTCTGCACTTACTTGTTATTGAATAGAGATAGAGACTCCATTCGACGTTTATCGTGTTTGTCTCGTCAATGCGGATCGAATGATATGCAGCATGACCTATTTCGGTAAGGTCATGACCTTGACCTGAGGTCAAATTTTCAAAATGACCTTTCGAGGTCAAACTATATATCATTCGACGCGTCTCGACGAGCCAAGCACGATGGTGCATGAATCGTTTCTCTATTTTCTCGTGAATGCATGCTATAGTTAAAAACATTTTCAACGAAATTTGCCAAGTTGACCTTGCATGACCTCTGTAGGCCAAACCGTTGAGCTGAGGTCAAATCTGACGAACCTTGGCGAAAGAGCTTGAAAAGAGCTATCGATTGCTTTTTTCCGCGGCTCTCTAGCTCTTCTAGTTTCCGAGCTACAGCGGAATATGTCCGGCAACACCGAAAACACTGAAATTTGACCTATGATGACCTCTAGCGACCTCAATATTGACCTTAGCGAAAAAATGACCGAAATACTTTCGAACGTACTTGTTATGGGCTTTCGTTTGCTTTTTTCCGCGTCTTCCTAGCCCTCTTCGTTTTCGAGTTAGACGGGGGGGGGTCATTTTGGCCCCCCCCCCCCCACCAGGGCGAAGGTGGCTCAGACCCACACCAGGGCGCGGGTTAATCATGTTACTCCTAAACATTTCATCAACATCTCTAACGGAGACTCCTGCAACATCTACCACGCACTCATTCAGCCACCGCTCTGCAATCTCAACATCCCGGCCTACCACCCGATCCCAGCCACTTCCCCACACGCTACACCTTAGTTCCATCTACCCATTCTACCCATCAGATCCCACCCCCTCACACCCCGCGTCACGCACCGTTTCGACTGGGCCGGCTTGGCGATGTTGTTGATGACTCGCGCGTGCTGGAGGGCGGCTGGTGAGCCGCGCCGTGCCAGCGCCTTGCCGACGCCCGGTGACCGGTCGGCAGCGTACAGGTCACCGCCGAAGCGGGCCAGTTCGCCGCCGTACCAGCCGGCCGGGCCCCGGTACCGCGAGCCCTGAGCCCTGAGGACAGAGAGACGGGCGGTCAGAGACGAGGCGGACAGAGAGATGAGGTGGCAGATACGAGATAGACAGAGACAGAGAGACGGGCGGTCAGAGACGAGATAGACGGAGACGAGGTGGGCAGAAACAGGAAGGACAAAGATGAGATGAAGCGGTCACAGAGTCGAGACTAGGAGAGCAAGAGTATGGGGTCATGGGGTGCAACAGAAGCTAAGGCCATTTCGACATATACGCGGCATCATTTTTCATTTCTGAAATATACGTGCCCCGAACCCATCACAAATCACCATTTGTGTTGCACAACATCTCAGACGGTCACACATCATTTTCACAGACGTTCCAGATTGAATTTATCATCTTCCCACGGGTACGGGCACATCTCCGGCACGCCCACACAATCCAAAACCCCCAGCCATTGACTGCCCACGCAGGTCCAGTTGTCAGCTTCTTCTACCAATTTCAACATCCAGCCTGCCATGCCACCCACCCAGACACCAGCGCGACAGCGGCGTCAAGGAGCATCGACATGCTTCACCTCACCACCAAGACACCACAGTACTCCCTCACTAAGGCTAAGGCAAGGTAACATCACGGTAACGACACCACCGCGGTAATAAAGTGCCATCGGTACCACCGCGGCCCTGCAGTGCGCCTGGTAACGCGCCGCGGCGCTGCACGCTGCACAGGGCCGGGGTGCAGGGTCGAGGCCGGTGGGTCGGCCGGCCGGCCCGCGGTGCCGTGGATAATCGCAGCTATTGGGCCCGACGGATCGTGGAACCGTTCTACCGGCGGCACTCGTATTTCATACGGCGCTGACAGGGATGGGTCCAGTGATGCCTCTGTGCAATGGGTGTCCCCGAACACGGCGATTAGATGTCGAGTCTACCAGGGAAAGTGCCCGTATAGCGCGGCCCGCTGGAATAATTTTAACGCCGCTGGAAATGCAAAACCGCCCACTCCAGGAGAAACCACAACACTTGGACTTTACCGTGCCCATATTGAGGCCTCAGTAATAACATCATCTGGCTCATAGACGCCGTTCATTCACGGCTCGCCCGGCAATGACGTAGGTTTAATGAAGGATTCAGTTCCATCTCGCAGCGTTCAATGAGCGATACCGACCGCGGCTTTCACTCTGGCAGTCGCTTTATGCAGCAGTAATGCAGTCAATCAGGTCACCAAAGGGCGCGGCGCATTGATTCACCGCCCCAGTAAATGTGCCCAATCACTGACTGAGCATTACCCGAGCCGGCCGGAACCGTACAGTGCTGCGCCACCCCACACCGCGGCAGGGTAGGGCCGGCCGGCGGACAGACAGACAGACACACACACACACACCTGTAGCCCGCCCAGCAGCGCACAGCTCGCAAACAAGGTTTACGACCGGAGGCTGCCATTTCATCACCGGCCACCGCCCGTACCGCCCCGGCGCCGCCCGTACCGAGCTGGCACCGCCCCGCCGGTCGATGGGACCACGCGGCAGGCAGAACGCACCACCCCACCGTCCTGACAAGGGGCGAACACCGACCCCCAGTACCGGTAGCTTCTTTGATCATGCAGCTAGTCCACTGATCACAGAGTAGGCAAATCACGAATGAATTCGTCTTTAATTTAGGACTAAGCTTTGCTAAAAGGATAGAAAGTGGTGTAGCAAAAACAGCAGCTAAAATATCAACTTTTCATCACGTCCCTTACGTCACTCGACAAACAAAGCAAAACCATGCAATGTTTGGCTTTTCCCCTTTCTCCTCTCGGTCTCTCCAGCGGGTAGCTACTCTTTTGCCGTAGCCGAAACGCCATTTCATGCATCAATGCGACACATCCCGCCCCAGGCACAGACACCTTTCCATATGCATCCGAGCACGATATTTTCCTTCTCATCCCCGTTTGCATTATGTCAAAAGGTGACCATATGCAGCCCGTCCGGCAGCTGTCGCTCCCAGTGAGGGGGCACTCGAAAAGCCAGCGCCCAGCTCTCTTCTGAGTCCCAGTGGCGACAGCGAAACGAGTGTTGGTACAGAACACCAAAACTTTGTCGAGTTAGTCCATCCAGGAACGTGCCAACATTTCGACAATCCCAGGAGGGACTCCGGTACTGCAGTGCTCAGCCCAAGTTAGCGTCTGATACAGTGCAGAATTCCTTCCCGAAACGAAGCCTGTCGCCTGGCAGACTGAGACATAGACGAGAACACTTCCGTCTTCATTCGATCATCTCGCCTCCCCGACTCGTCTAGTTCCTTCTCTCCAGCTCGTCTCGTTCCTCCCCTCCAGCTCGTCTCGTTCCTCCCCTTCAGCTCGTCTAGTTTCATCTCTCTGACCCATTGGTTCCGTCTCGGCCGGTCTCTGTACGCGTCAGTCCGCCCAGGCCACCAGTGCACGACCGGACTGGTTCTCAACTCACCAGTCACTCTCCCGGAAAGGGAGGAAAAGCAATCCGGCACGAGCTCGGCCAGTACCGGGACGAAATGGTGGCCGCGCCTCTGCCTCTCCGGGCCGGGTGCACGACCGGGTCTCACCGTGCGGCCCCTGAACCCGGCCGCAGGGAACGGCACGTGCTCACAGGAGACGAGAGGAGAGCGGCGCTGGGGCGGTGAACCTCCTGTCCGACGGATGACGACACGGCCCGCACGGCGGCGACGACATCCGGGGTAACTCGCCCGGTGACCTTTCAGCCCGGGGCGAGTGTCGCCCGCACGGATATTAAACAGGGTAGGATGGGATTCTTCCTGCGGGAGCCAGACGAGCTACGAGAGGGCTTCGGCCAGGGTCCGAGCGGGCTTCATGTCCAAAGAAGTCATCAGTAGGTACTAGTCCCCTATAACAGACACAAGTATTCGACTCCGCCTCTATGGGGGAATCACCGGCGAATATTTAGGGATAGACGGTGGCTTTTGACGTTTGCCGCCAATACACATGATGCTGATGACACACGAAACCCATGCCACGCAACACACGGTAGCGTTGCATGGGTCACACCACGTCGAGGAACTCTGGGAAACGAGGGGACAACGGGTGAAGGCGGCGAGTTGTTTGTAACTCGGCGAGAACAATGGACGGACGAGAGAGTAAGCAAGGTGACACGAGGAAAAACCGGTGTTCTCTGAGACCTTTCTACAAACGAGAGCGAACTGTAAGGGCAAGTGTCAGGCGAGGACACCATATAAGGCAAGTACTCGTATACAATATCGTGTATCGTTTTGTGGTGAATCAACAATCAAAACCTCAAAACGTTCACTTCAATGGCACAATAAAAGGACTGACAGCGGGGTAGCTACGTAGCGGAAGACGACCATCATTATCCGCGGCCACAATCGGCGCTGATTCAACCCTTCTTCCCCCGGAGATAGGGCCGGAAACAGCCAAATGACGGGGACTGGCCGGAATTCTGCTGGGAACTGGGTCACAGACAGGGTTAGCGGTTCCCCATAGCAGCAACCCTTCCCGTCACCTTTCATCGAATCAGGTCAGCGGTTTCGACAGGCGAGGAGAATCCGAAACTAACTCATGTGATCCCGGCATCATTCTGGCGTCAAAATGACGCCACAAGCACACCGTCTGTGAACAGGGAGCTCATGGAAATGAGACAGCCGTCTCGGTCTTGGTCGTAGGCTGGGCGGGCACAAGGCCTAATCGGATGAGAGAGCCGGACGGCAGGACCGGACGTCTCCCTATCCGCGGCACTTGGACGCCAGCCTGGCACCGGGAGTCCCAGGACAAACCGGAGCAGAGGCGCTCGCGAAGACGACCGTCCATCCGAATCAGCTAATCGGTTATATAACAGGAGAATGCAGCGCACTCCTTAGCAATCCCAGTTATGTAATGTCGAGACGAAGGCTGCAACTACTGAAGATACCTATTGCGGAAGCCAGTTACATAACATCCATTAATATAGAGCTAATCCTTGTAACAATGGCAGTACAAGTGACTTTTTAATGCTGTTTTAGTACTTCATCTAATAGCACTGCTAGGTTTCAATCTTGGAAAAAATAACTTTATCGCATATCGTTTTCCTTCGGCCTACACACTGTATGTATTGTCACCTCAAGCAGTGATCGCTGTCACCGACAGAACTGTCGGTGACAGCTTAACTTTAAGAATGAACAATGTTAGTGCATTCGACCGAATCACATAGCCCTGAATCCTGATTTTAACTACCTACCAGTACAATACCAAGATCGTCCTTTTGTCCCCCACTTTTTGTTATCTCCAGCTTTGATGACGTCACTGTGTACATAGGTACAATGACGTCACTGGACCAATACCAAAGGCACGCATATAAGGCGGCCACAGATGCGGCAGCACACGCACACATTACACACGGGGCTGATACACCACCGATGTTCGTCACAGTTGCGGATATGTCCGCGAAAATCAAGGTCATCTTACGAATGGTGGACCTGGCTGGCCGTTTTTCTGAGTTCTGACGCAGAATCTGGGCCGCACAGCTGGAAGCAGCAGGTGCTTGTCGGTTCGACGACGATGAATAAATAACACCGCGTCGACACTCGAGCGGCCAAGGCGCCGACACTTCAAAGCAGGACGCTTGAATTCGAAAGGTGCTCGCTGTTGAATAAATCCTCCGAGTTCCACGACATTCGACGAAAGGGCGAGTAAATGTCACAGCATTTAACCCAACCGCAGTCCAGCTTAGCGGCAGATGGCGAAAAGCGCGGGTGGACGAGACACTGGTCACACTTGAGCGCTGCCGGGCCAGTGTGCGACCGACACTGATGGCCATTCTCCAGAGGCCCTTCATCTTCACTGAGAGTCTCGGGCACAGTCTCTGTGTGACAGTTATTGGTCCCCAGTCGCCCACCCAGCCCTGCTTCTCTCAGAACATCAGCGTTCCACCATACCAACAACGCTCCTGTCGGGAAAACTCATCGCTAGCGACCACCAGACACTAGTCAAGCCAGTTCCTACGTTGGGCCTCCATCCTATCATCCACGTAACTACATGGGCTGCCTTGCTGCCATCAGTCGCTCCTTGCGCTCTGCCACCGCCGTCCCACCACATGACACGGCTGTGCCAGCCAGCGGGCGGGGCAGGAAGCCCACTCAGCGACGGTGCATTTCCGCTGACCGGCCGGCGGGCCACCACGGCCGTGCACCTGTCCCCTGGCACCGAATTCCACGAACCCACCCGAAAACAGCGGCCAAACACCACCGACAAGGGGAGGGAGGGTCCGCTCCGCCCCTCCAAAGTGGCACACATTACCGGGGACCTTGGGAGCCCTCCCCTCCGTCCCCCGTCCCGACGCTCCGTTACCGGACGCGAGGGGCGAGCGTCCCCTCGCCGGGGACGGGGACGATGATGAAAACAACAGGGGACCGAGATGACCTTGACGGGTGGCTGCCGCCGGCTGGGACGGCGCTGAGAGGGGAGCCTGGGGTGCGGCGGCGCCGCGAGGGAGCCGGGAGGGTGGCTGTTTGTCCGGTGGCCGGCGCAGACTCCACAACAGCGGAGCGGCGGCGCCGGCGGCCTGGTCCGCGCCGGGCCGGCCGGGGCGGGGTCACGGCCGGCCGCCCCGTCACACGGACTGATGGTCGTGTTTTTCTGCCCCGGGCCGTGCCGTTCATTCCTCGGTCAGCTGACTGACCGCGGCCGGCCGGCCAGTGCCGGCAGCAAGGCGGTATCAGATGGAAGGCAGTACCCAGCACAGGGCCAAAGGCCCGGCCGGCCAGTACCGGGAGTAGCAAGGCGGCATCAGATCGAAGCCAGTAGCGCCTGCACAGCGGCGGCCGCCGCGCTCCAGCAACGAGCCTGGGCCAAATCCACACGTTCCACGAGTTTGGTCAATCCATCCACCTCTAATACCGCTCCAATACCAATGCTTCACCCACGGGTGGAGAATTGTGCTGGACTGGGGGTGCTCGAGCTCTCCCAATTCCACGCCGGCCACGCCGGCTTGGCTTTGGAGCCGCGACCGGGCGGCGCGGGTCAAGGTCACCGCTAGGCGGCGGCGGATTTGCTGCGCCCGAGCACCCCCAGCTGGTCACAATTCTCCACCTATGGCTTCACCTCCAGCCCCGCGGCCAGCGCGGCGCTGGGCGGCTCCAGCTCGAGCCAGCGCCAGACCCGGGGCGGGGCTGAGGCTAAGGCTGAGGCTGGGCTGAGGCGGGGGCGGGGGCGGGTCGGTGCCAGGTCACGTCCGTATTGATCGGTTGCCGCGGGTGGTGGCGCCGCCGAGTGCCACGCGCGCGCCGCCGCCCGCATTCCTGTGTGGAGCGCGCGCCTAACGGACCGGCCGACCGACCCAGGGTGTCGGCCGGTCGCGGCGCGGCGGCGAACAATGTCGGCACAGCGACCCGTGGACCGAGCGGGGGCGTTCGGTGATCGGCCACACGGTATCCACCCGTGGCCAAGGATCAGTCAAAGGTATCGACCATCCACGCATTCAACTCAACCAGGCTTTCCCACTACTGGTCGTTCAAAGCATGCATTGGAAATATCTTTGAGGTCTGATGGTGGCGCATCCCATAGGCGGCGGAACGATTTGAGACAAGGGGGGGCACCATGGCTCAAGGAGCCAAACCTAGGGTACCCCCAAATCCTGTTTTCTCATCGGATTTAGGCCACTTATTTTTCGTCACAGCCCTGACACGATGATTTTTTTTTTTTTTTTACTAAACGAAAATTGCAGTTCACCCCCGTATGCAGGGGTGTACCTAATTTTATATCTCTTTGTGGGGGCATATGCACCCACAATCCTGAATTATGCCCCCACAATGATGAAAAAGCACCCACAAGTCTTTTACAAGGCTGCAAGCGTCCTTTCGAGAGCACGGTGCCCTTCGCATGCTCTAACGGCGTCCTCCTAACCGTCTCGCGTTCATGTACCGGGGTTACATGAGCAAGTAAATGCGTATCAGGAACGGATTTTCCTATTCGCTCACCATTGTAGTCCGTTTGTAATGCGTATTAACTCTGCTCATGTAACCCCGAGCATGGATAGCGTTTTTAATCATCACTCGGCGCCCTTCTGGGAGAATGGCGCACTTTTGACAGCACCGCGCCATTCTCATGGTCTAACGGCGCCCTCCTGACCGTCTCGCGTCCTTAGGTCTCTGTTCACCGTGCATCCCTCGACTATTCGGCGCCCTTCTGGCCTCTCAGCGCCCCTGAACCACATATAGCGTTTTCAATCACTCGGCACCCTTTTACGAGAATGGCGCCCTTTTCATGATCTCAAGGCGCCCTCGTAACCATCTGGCGCCCCCACGTCCCCACCAACGTAGCACTACTGACTGTGCGGCGCCCTTCTGGCCTCTTAGCGCCCCTAGACCACATAGCGTTTTCAATCACTCGGCGCCCTCCTAAGAGAATGGCGCCCTTTTCATCGTCTCACGGCGCCCTCGTAAGTCGTAACCGTCTGGCGCCTCCACATTTGGTGCCCCTCCTACTGGATGGCGCCTCTCTACATATTTTTTACGTCCTTCCGGTCAGTTTCCACTTTTAAGCGTGTATTTGCTTAGTCAGACACGTCACTTGAAGCGCCATTCGGCTAGCAATGTTATCAAATTCGGTGTTAATTTAGGCTCCCACATAAAGAATATCTATCGCGCCCCAAAACGGCCTGGCGCCGGGCGCCCCTACAGCTGGGCACCCACAATCATTTTAGGAAAATTACACCCCTGCCCGTATGTGTGGTTAACTTTAAGCTGATCCTCAAGTACAAGTTTGCCGGTCCCGTAGCTCAGTTGGTTAGAGCGTTGGACTCCGCGTGGTGAGAGCACGCGTTCCCGGTTATGACAGTCCGGGTTCGAAGCGCGACGGGCGCTCGACATTTATGGGCCTCCTGACAGGTATGGTTGCGGTTGGTGGCAGGCCGTAGCCAGGTGAAGTCAGCGAGGGGACCGGCCGTGCGCGGCTTTGTGCGCACGTTAAACTTTGGACTCTAAATTCTGCCATAGAATCGGAGTTGCGCGATCGGAGGGTAGAGGGCAGGGTCATCGCAACAAGCTTCGCTTAGCGGTGGCTCTGTCCTTGTGAATCCTTCCCATCAAAAAGGTTCGGACTAAATTTATAAAAAAAAAGTACCTATGTGTTTGTCTCTTCCTTATTGTCGTTTGATAAATTCCATTTATCCTACATGTATAATTCCCAAGAAGCCATCGCAGTACTAATCAGTGGCGAATCCCAGGGTGGAGGTCACATGTGTCATGACTTAGGGCCTGGGGTCACCACATGCCTGCCAGGAGCACCACAGGCCTGACAGCCGACAGGGGCACCACAGGCCCGCCAGGGGTGCCAAAGGCCTAGCAGGGGCACCACGGGCCTGTCAGTGGCACCACAGGCCTGTCAGGAGCACCATCGGCCTAGCAAAAGCACTACAGGTCTTCCAGGGGCACCACAGACCTGCCAGGGGCACCAGAGGCCTGTCAGGGACACTATCGGCTTCGCAGGGGAACCACCGGCTTCTCAAGGGCACCATGGGCCTGTCAAGGGCACCACAAGCCTGTCGTTGGCAATTTAGGATTGTCAGAGGCACCACAAACCTGTCAAGGGCACCTACGTTCTAACAGGGGCACCACAAACCTGCCAAGGCCCAGGGACACCACATGCCTAGCAAGGACACCACAGGCCTGTCAGGGGCACCACGGGCCTGTCAGGGCCCATGGGCACCTAAGTCATGTCAGGGCCCACCGTAGGCTTGTCAGGGGGCAGGGTAGGTAGGTACCACAGTCTTTCCAGGGGCACCAGCGGCTTAGCAGGGGCACCAGTCATCACATGACTAACCAAAAATAAAGCAAAAAAAACTGAAAATAGGGCACCACCAAAATTAAGTGGGCGAAATCCGTTGAGGTTTTAATTTTGGGCATAGGTACTAGGTAGGGGCACCACTTCGATTCATGAACCTCCCCTTTCCCGAATTTCCCGAGTTTTCCCGAATCCGCCCCTGGTACTAATACATCAAATTTAAGGGGGGGCACCTTGCTATTGGTGCCCCCCTTGCAGAATCCAAGGGGGGGCACGGTGCCCCGGTGCCCCCCCCCCGTTCCGCCGCCTATGGCGCATCCGTTTCAAGTCTAAAGAGAAACGAATTATACGGCTCCGTGTTCAACTTATTTTGAATGACTCGTTTCCACAGATGTGAAATCGAAGCCCCACATGTATGTTGAATGGCCTATTGGAAACAGCTCAGCGAACAAAGCTCGCACCCGCTGCCTTCCGCCTCTTGAAACTAATCCTGAGTTACTACCCGGTGCACAAATAACGCCCAAGTCTTCAAGAGAGCTTTGAGTACGGACCCGAGGCCCAAACAGTCTCAGCACAACTCGAAACAACACCGTCTCCGAGTGTTTCGTCCCCGAACACCCCCGGTTTCCGTGTCATTCACCGGCGCTGGGCGGGCGCAGTGCGGCGCGCCGCTGACCCCGCCTGACCTGGCCGACCTCTGGCCGATAGGCCGCGCGTGGCGGCGCCGCCAGCACGGGCCGGCCGCCCGACCAGCATCGATTCGACGCCGCCCGCCTGCGCCGCCGGCCGCCCCCGCTCCCGCCCGGGCGGGCCGCCGCCGTCCAATTGCCGACCCAACGGCTGAATCTCGACTGTGGGCCCGATTTATTTTCGCATTAGGCTCGACATTATGGTGAATAGCCGGCAGCCGGGCGTGCGGTCCGCCCTGAATCCGCACTGAATCCGATCGGAGCCGCCCGCCCGCCCGGCCGCCGCCCGCTCGCTCCGGCTCCGGCCGCGGCCAAGAGCAGATTCGATTTTCCAGCCAGCGAGTCGCGTCGCTCGCCGCGGCATTTCGCCGCCGGGCATGTCAGACATTTCAGCGGAATTACGCTTCCATGTCGATACAAATGGTGCCATTTCGGCACAAAAGGCCTCCGTCGGCTGTCCTATGCAGCTCCGGCCCGGCGCTGGCCTATCAGAATAGCAGGCCAATGACCAGGCCGGGCGGCGGGCTCAATCGATAGCCGGCCATATGGGACCGCTCCCAGTCGAGGCGCGCGTCATATAATGACGAAATGCCGTGGTGTACTGCATGTCCCGGGACCGTCCTACCGAAGGCACGTGCCGGTGCTGCCACGAAGCCGGACTGAATGAATGTTGAATGAGTCGGTCTAAGGCCCGGCTCGGCCCGGCTGGCCTTCCCCGGCCACCGAGTGGTAAATGAACCACGTGCGCCGCCGAAAGCGAGCTCCGCGGCGGCTGTGCTGTCGTGCAGGAATGTGTAATCGAATCAGACGCGGCGCCACCGAGCCGCCACCTCTGACCTTTGTCCGCCGAAATGTCGCCCGCGGCAGGGTCGGCGCGTGGCGACGGTCGAGGCGGAAGGCTCAGCCGGCTGTCGACGGTGAATCCGGGTACTCGACGGCCCCCGGGACCCCCACAGTCGACGGTAGCGCCCCAACCAGAACGAATCACCTGCCGCATGACCCAGAATCGGCACCGAAACCCGGCAAGGGTCGCGTCGGTCACGGAGGTGGTTTCCGCGCCGTACTGGGAAACCCAGGCCGACGGAAACGGCTTCAGTGGCCAACTGGGATCGCTGCGGCCGGGCTCGCTTAGCGCCACGCACGGAGTAACTACACGCTACGAAAGACAACCGATTCAAGGTAGGTTGTGCTTGTGATCCGCACTAGCCTGACGTTCCGTGCTGTAACGCTCTCTGCCTACCGTGACCTGCCTACGGCGGTATCCAGAGCCGCGCCGCGCGACAGTGCAGCAGAGCGCAGCCAGCTCACCAGCCATGAGCGCAGCCGTGCACCGTGTCAACTTTCCAAAGGTCAACGGCCCCGCCTCCCCCGCAGCTCGCGGCGGGCCGGACGAGTACATCTAGGTCGACTACGCCCGCGGTGCACGGCACCGGAGCACGCCAGCCGTGAGCGGCAGGTGAATACGGCGGCCGCCCGTCCGCTGTCAGGAACAGTACCGGCTCCCAGTCTCTGCATCTCTCTCCGCTCTAACGGGTGGCAGCCGTATCGGTGCATCTGACTGCAGCGTCCCGCCGGCCGTCTCTGACTGCAGCGTCCCGCCGGCCGTCTGTGGCTGCAGCGCCCAGCCGGCCGTCTCTGGCTGCAGCGTCCCGCCGGCCGTCTGTGGCTGCAGCGTCTTCCCGAGTCGGGCGGCAAGCGGCGCGGGTGCCCGGCCGGCCAGTCGTCTCTGCACTGGATCAATAGACGGCGGCGGCGCGGCCCGAGCGGTGCGCCACTCGCCGCGGTAACTTCTGCAGTGCGCGCCAGCTCGAGTGCCAATTACGGCTGCCCAGCGGGCCGGGCCGGCACTCCAGGAGCAGGCGCGCCAGCTCGGGCGGCCGCCGCGCGCCGGGAGACTGCCTCCCCGGCTGCCGGCGCTCCGCCGAGACGTCGCTCCGCCGGTCACAAAAACACCCGCCCGTCCAGAGAGCACTCGGTAGGCGGCGGGGGAGCCAGGAGCGGCCCGTCGGACGGCGACGAGCAGCCAAACAAGTGGCATGGCCCGGCCAAAAACCGGCTCCGTCGGCGACAAAAACGACGGCGTTCGACGGACCGCCGCAGCGCCCGACTCGGTCCCTACCAGATCCGCCACCCCTGCTCTCCTGAGTGGCTTCCCCTCCCCCAGCTCACCCCAGCCTCCCCCGACGGCGGGCCCGCGGACTGGGCTGACTGGCTGTGTTGGCCCGTCTCTCGCGGCCAGCCGGGCGGTGGGGCGCGCCCAGACTGGTGCCAATAGGGGGGGGGGGGGCAGGCGACGGATCGGTCCTCGTCCGTCATGGCGGCTGACGGCAGATGAGGGATCGCTCGACGCGGGAGGCCGGAGGACCGGCTGCCAGCGACGGCCAGATTGCAGCCAGAGCTGGAGCTCGCTCGGGGCGTTCTCGGAGGCCGGGCCACGAGCAGTGGATTGTGAGATTTCTGGAAGGATGGCTGGTAAAGGCACATGTTAGAACTAGAGCTAGCAGAAGAGGTGGAGGGTAGGGCACATGGGCACACCAGATGACAAAATAGAAAAGTGGCAGACCAACTTATGTAAAAATCCAGCACAGTCTGTCCTTTCGGTTAAAGCGATCCAATGTTAAACAAATGTTCCCAACCAGCACGGCCAACGACAAACGAATAACAGTCACCTCAGCAGCCAGGTAGGACGTCTTGTTACCATTTCACCTGGTTTACAACCCGGGAAATCGCGGGTAAAACGCCCTCACACGGAGCCCACCGCTCGTAACGTCATAAAACTGTCGACTGGGGTGACGAGTGCTATTGGGCCACCACTAAACGAGCTGACGAAAGGACGGACGGATAGCGACGGACGGATAGAAGACTGCCCTGCCCAGTCTGGGACTCCTGCCACAAATAGCTCGTGTCCAGAAGTAACTTAATACGTTTCAAACCAACATGTTATGAAAGTTAATGTGTGACAGAAGAGGGAAATGCTGTTGCTTACTTCCAAAATCCTTATCAGAGGCGCAAAACTCCTCGCACCCGATACTGAAGAGCCAGCGGAGCATTTTATTTTGCGAGCTAGCGACTCAGGCTCAGCGTAAATCCAATCTCTTCCAGATTTTGCACTACATTGATCATTCAGCCCAACTTTGCGCAACGCTGTAGCCGGCGCCTCCACCATATGCTCGAACCCCACACACCCATTTCACCCCTAGTCACCCCCCCCCCCCTCTCTCTCCCCGTGACGCACCCGGCGCAGGTGTTTGTGGCATCACACAGCAGCGCGTGACGCCCCCCCCCCTTCCCTCAGCAGCGGTGGCCCTCACGCACAGCCGGCCAGCACGTGACGCGTCACACGGCCCACCGGCAGGTGGCGCCGCCCAGCGGGCGCGGCCGAAACTAGAGCTCGCTGTGGCGGCACAGTATGGCTGCCGTCCGCCGGCCGAGTCGATGAGTCGGGACAGTCACAGTGCCAGAGCGACGCCGTCCGGCAGCGGGGCTGTGTGTGCTGGGGCAGGGGCAGCAGTAGCACACACACAGCGCGGGAGGCAAACAGCCGGCGGTGGCACTGAGTCAGCCGCCTTTCAGCAAAGAGAACAAACGAAGGAACGACGGCTCGGCGGTAGTGGTGGTCCAGCAGAACACTAACGATGGCACTCGTGCGCTATACAGAGCCGACTGTCTCCCAGTCTATTCAGCCAACACGGCGCCACATCTATAGCATGACAGCACACCAATGACCGAGCGGAGGCATACACAGCCAACCCTTCATCACGTAAACAAAAACTGCCGCCCAAACGAGCCCTCTCCCAGCGCCCACAAAGGTCCGCCCGCGGCCACAGAGCCAACACTCCCAGGCCTAACGAACGCCGCAGCCTTGACGTGTCGTCCCGGCGGGCGCCACTAGTCACCGGGCCTCTCCTTTGGTCCCTTTTCCCCATTGTGGCCGTCCCGCACCGTCCACCGTCCACCGGCCGGTGGTGGAGCGGTGTCAGTGACCATGTCCGCGGCTCCAAACCGGTCCGCCGGCGGTGCACCGACCAGCCGCCGTGCACCGTGTGCACAGTGCACAGTGCACACACAGTCGCCGTCCACCGCCGCACTCGCACAAGGACGGCTGACAATGGCGGGGAGTCGGCCGACGGTCCGGGTCCACCGGCTCATTGTTTGACAGACACAAGGACCTAGCCGGGCTCGGCCTCACCGGCACCGCTCCCCCTAACTCACTCACTTTGTCCCTCTCTTACCCCTCCCCTCCCTCCAATAAGTCCAGGTCCAGCCTGACGTGAGCGAGCAGTCAAGATCGACCGAGCGAGTCAAGCGACCTCCACCACCGCGCGGTCTCGCGATCGTGTCCATACGTCCACAATCGTGGCAATGTGTCCGCACTTTTGTCAGCGGGTCGCCACGGAGTGGAGGTCGGGCCGACTGACCCTGCGCCCACCCAGAACGTTTTATGGGCGACTTCGGCCACGATTTGGCCCCCATTTGGACACGGTTCGGTCCCCGGTCGGCCTCGAGATCACTGATCAACTCAGAATGGAGTTGGGGCGAACTCTAGATATCGAACTGACAGCGGAGGCAGGACGGATTAATAACGTAACTTGGAAACAGGCAGAGAGGGACCTGGGACGAACCTTGTCCAAGTCTGGAGAGCTATTATGACCAGGCATAGATAGAGAGATAGAGGGTTGCGTCAGCGAGTCAGGTACGAGCAAATGATCCGAAATGTCACAGGAACTGGGAGCTACACTGTAACTCCCCGACGTGGACGTCGGGTCACTCAGCACAACGGCCAAGTGTACCCGGCGACAGCCATAGCGCAGTCGGGCCGACTTCGACCGACGGGAGCTGTGAGAACTCAGTGGTGCCACAGCGCAGCACGTTCCCTATGGACCCACAGATCTCAAGTCACGTCGGACGTTCGCCTGCGAGGGAAGTCCCCGCCGACCGTTAGGTGCCCCGCCCCTGTGAGGTCGGGTGTGGTCGGAGGGCGTGGTCGGAACGCCGCGCTACGGTCCCTATCCGTCCGCGCAATGACAGAAGCCAGGTGGAGTAGGCCAAACGCAGATAGGCACGCACATCTACCTATCACTTGAAGAGCTGCGGGCTGCCAACAGCTAGACAAGAACAGAACTATATATCTCGATGAATAATAAATAAGTTGTATCGTCCATGTTATCGGCATTCGTAATCGACTGGTGTGTTCATTAAGGAGATGACCTCACACATCGAGATCGCGGAGTCACAGGCTGCTGACTCCAGTCTAAACAGCGCCCAGATAACGCGCACCACAAGGGCGTCTTGCGGACATCAGTGACCCAATTCCAAACCAACTATACACTTGACAGTGATAGGACACACGCCAAAGTCCGGAGACAAATTACGTCGCTGCACGGTCCACTCCATAGTCCATAGCGTCTCCCATCAACTTGGTAACTCCTAAGTGACAAGTGTCTCTCCCACGCCTAAACTCACCCCGCAGAGTCACAGAGTCTGGAAGGATTTCGGCCCTTTCTGCAGCTCTGTGGCGACAGGCCGTTCCTGTAAGTCTTGCCCAAGGCTGTTTCTCAGTCCCGTTAAAATGGGACTCGCTGCACTAAAAGACTCGCTGCACTGAAAAGAGTTCGTCGCCAAATATATCTACCCCTATCCCGTACACCAATATCGTTCAGGTAGCATACGAGTTTGAGAGCTCGCCTGAATACCGCAGCCCTGATTCTGAGCCTTCATCGCAGTTGTATCAGCAGGGTTGCCGGAGGCGACGTCGTTCCCAGCCGCTGCCAAACATCGTTTCGAGTACGAGGAGAAAGTCAGCGGCGCGGTTACAGCGCCGGGCGTGGGTGGTAATCGCTGTGTCGGAGGTGGCGGTGTCGAGGCGCCGGGCAACAGCCAAACGTGCTCGCAGCTTCGGTGGCGAACCGGCGTGATGCGTAAAGGACGGGGAATGGTGTCAAGGCGCGACAGGCCAGTCGGCGACCTCGGTGCTTTCACCTCACGCGTCAGCCACGCACGCTCACGCATCGTGCGCGTTCGGCCACCGGCGTCGGCCTTGTCACTATCACGCGCCACAAGGTCGCACTTGTCACTCCGCCACACGGCCAGTTGGTGTCCCCGGCGCTACAAAGCTGGGCAGGGACAGAGTCTGATTAGGCGTTCACAACCGGGTGGCCTTCAGTGTTTCGAGCACACGAGGCCGTACGCACGAATCCCAGCTCGATTCATTAAAAAGCTTTTTAAGTCCAAAAGCATGACACTTTACAAAGCGTCCATATCCAAATCGACCATATGCCATATGCTTACCCCCTCCATCACCAACACATCTCTTCAATTCACCGCCCACATGACTAGTCGCGGGCTCCGAACCGCCCCGTCGCGGTCCCGTTGTTGCCTTGCAGAGACGGGTACACCAGTGACGGCCGGGGCGTCCCATTACATAACCCGCCGCGGCCGGCTATCGAGGGGCAGCCCGACTCAACTGATGGCAGCCGTGCCGCCGGTGATCTCAGCGGCCTGCCAGCGCTCGGACGGGAGGACCTGGTGACCCGCGAACGGCGCGGTGTGGCCCAGCGAAAAGGGAGGTCTCTGAAAGGTCACAACGATCTACGATTGCAGATCGCATACCGGCAATTGTGCATCACAAAGGTGCACGATTGTAGATCACACACAGGTGATGAGCGCATGCACAGATAATAACATCTATGATGCACGAAAGTTTAGAATGATCACGGATTTAGCCACGGTGCTTTACGCCAAGTGTCTGATGATGATACATGTTACATGGTAAACGGATTGCTCGTACATGTATTTGAATAAGACTGATGCAAGAGCCATAACTAAGTGCAACAATTGAGAATTTAACGGTAGAATCTAAAACAAATCTGACTTAGCCCAAAACATCATTCACGGGAAACATGCTGATCAGTAGATCCACCCTTTCCTTTTCGTATCGAGCAATGATACATGATATCATCCATCACCACCCACGACAGGAAAATCGCGATCTTCGATTGGCACATGTCACCAAAGGAAGAGCACCATATAGGGCAGCCGTATCGCTCACAGGAATCCCCAGACCTCAGAGACACAAGTTGGCAGGAACCTCGCCCTTTCCACCCATACAAGGCCTCCCACATTCTGCCAGACCTTTGTCAGTCGCATTAGTGACGACAAAAGCTTGATCTATCCCCCAACTGATAAATGGCACAGACCGAACTTCCCTCCAAAGTTCAGACTTCAAAAGCTCCGCTGCGACGGTCCAATATCGAGACCGGGCGCCTTCATCAGTCCAGCCTCCCGACCCAAGGGCCCTCATCGCTCACAAATACCGCAGCAGCCGCCGCCGGCTGGCTGGAGGCCGGGGCACCTGACGCATTTGGCGAGGCAGCCCCGTCGGTCCGCGCGGCGCGCTCCGAGACCCACCGCCGGCGCTGCGTGGCCCGACCTGCCGGCGTTCAGTTCACCTGCCCGCCCCAGGCAGCGCCGCAGCGCAGTTGGCCCGCCGGTTCTGGGCAACAGCGGCTGCAGCCGGCCGCAAAGTGACCACATCCAGCGGCTGTGGCGGCGCTCTGCGGCGCCCGTCCCGGATGTCTGCTCCCCACTGAGCACCCATCGGAGCCGGCCAGCCTCCGCTCAAAGCCGCCACAACCACCGCAGCCCCCTCCCCTCCCAGGCGCAGCCTTACAACACCTTCCCGCGGCGCTGCGCTCAGCCGTAGTGACCGTCAGACCCAGCTCGTCGGGACCCAGCTCAGCGGCTGGCGCCCGTCTCCGCCCGCAGCATGAATGTGTAACAACGAGCTGAGCGAGCGGGCGAACGAGCGCAGCGGCCAGTCACCTGACAGCGGCTGCAGTCCGGTCACGTGCGACCCTCGAGAGTGGCGGGGAGGAGGGACGGGGGGAGGTGGGATTTCTGCAGGTGTCCACGCGACTCAGCCGTCCTGGCAGTGTCGGGCGGTAAGGTACGAGATACGCAGCGGTCGTCGCCAGACCGCCAGGATACGAACCCTCTGAGGAGGGGGGAGGAACCTCACGCCACGCCACGCCACGCCCAGTGCGTGCACCTGTGACGGGCCCACTCGGCTGACTCGAAGCAGGGGAAGGCGGTCGTCACAGATGACAGTGAAACTGGCGGGCCAGGGGAGATATCACATACGCCAGCCAGGCAGGAGGGCTGGGGGAGACAGTCGTCATGCAGACGCCAGCGAGGCTGGCAGGCGGGCAGGTCCCCAAACGGCATCATTACCGACCCCAGCCGTGGCTGATCCACCAGCTGTGAGGGCCAGCTGTGGCCCAGCTGAGCAGAAGCCTGAAGGGGGAACGGCAGTCTGTGCGGCCACCTAGCCTTAGCCTTGGACCCACACTGTAGAAATAGATAGGCTCCAACCAAATACAGTCTTTCTACTCTGCTGCACAGCAACTGACGATAGGACAGACGGCTTTTAGTAGTTTGGTGGGTTGGAAGATAAGTCTCATCATATCATGGGTCATTGACATATGGGGACCCCATAGAGCGATACGACGACTTAGTATATGATGCGCTTTCTTATCAGATACACGTGACCTTATCAGGGTAGCGAATAGCGATTACCACGTCGCGGGTGGTAACTTCGAATCTCGATACGGGTACTCGGCGTGAAAAGCATAGCATACTAGCTCGACTTCCCCACAAGCATATGTTATATAAGTTCGCACTTTTATGGAATCTCGTAGCTTCCCGAATCACCTTTACCTCTGAATCACCAAAAGCTGCCTAGTTTCAGTCCCACCCTGGCGTCTGTCGCCACGCTGCCACCCGCCGGTGAACCCTCCCTAGACGGGTGGTGTTGGAAGCTCTGTCGGCAGAGGCTAACCCAGCACGGCGGCTGCCGGCGGACGCAATATAGCAGGCCGACCCCGACCGGGCGCCGCGGGCCGCCGCCGGCCGCAGCGGCCGTTATTGACGGATGGTCGTCTGGGCGCGGCGGTACGTTATTGACGGACGGCCCGGCCGGCTCTGTTTGGCAGACAAAACACTCTGAGAGCGCCTCGGGCGCAGCTCTGGCCGGCGCCCCGGGCGCAGCTTCCACAGACGCCCCCAGTCTACATCGGCCAGCTCTCTCTCCTCCTACGCTACCACCGCCGGCCTGTCAGACGAGTGGAGCGCAAGTGGCCACAGCGGTGGCAACCAAGAGGCCCCGCTGTCATCCAGTCCGGCACCCGCAACGCTGACAGACGGCACCACTTCCTGCACTTCAGAACCAGTCTGACGTCAAACCCGGCAGCAGCGGGCCGGGTCTGGCTTTCAGCGCCCACTGCCACTGACCGCCAGATATCACCGATACCCCTGCACTGGTCATGACAGGTTTGACTAGGCTGGAAGCGATGTTCCTGCTGCGTAGTGCGTATCAACCCCGGAATCGGCAGCCTTTGAGACATTTCGATTTATGTATGCAAAACACGCACACAGGGAGAGGCTTTTATCGAAAGCTCCGAAATACTGCACGGCCGAGGTTGGCTGAGAAATGAATTATGTCCATTGTTTTACATAGCATGAATACAAATGACTTCGCCTACGTTATCTGTGTTATCGGACGGTTGGTAATCAAAATGTCCATATATTGCATAATGAGTCGATACGCCATACATAGGTTATGCATGCATGAAGGCTGGAAAGCACACACAACTCTGACGCGACCGGTCGCCTGCGTCCTGAAAGCACTGCTCGATAACAGCGCGCGGTGGGTCCGGTAGGCTGCTGGAAACCCATTCACAACAGCGACAACCACTTTTACCGCCATAACGTCAGGTAGGCGACAGCCATACTCTCAGCAAGCCTTACTAATGCATCGGGGAAGCCCACGCAGCACCACTAGCTTCATCAGCCGAGGATGCAAACATTCTGGTTCAAAGGACACAACTCGCTAGTCTATGGAAATACGATCTCCACAAGACGTCAACACTTCACTTCCGTCCACGTGGAGGCTTTGTCACGAGGCCTCTCAAGGAAAACCTCGTGCGTCTGCGGACAAATTCACTCCACCCGGTGTATCGGCTCCGTGGCGTCTCGCCACCACCTACTCATCTCTGTTCCAGCCCCGCCCCTGTCCGACCTGCACAGGTAACGGCGACCGGTGACGTCATACGCCTGATGACGTCATCAATGATGATCTACTGCAGGCGGTGACCGGTGACTGCATGAGGCGATGAGCGGCACGTAAAAAGGCAGCCCCGTGAGTTGACTCAGGCTAGGCCCCGCCCTGAGCTCGGGTACGCTCGGGCACGGGCGGAGACGTTATATAAGGTGGATGTGGAGCGGTAGATCTAGCCAGGTAACAGAAATGGGACAACATAGAGGGCATCGACGTTCATTATCCCTTACTACAAGCCACCTGACGCAATCAAGCCCTAGATTCCCTCAAAGGAGTGATTGAATTTCCCAATCATTAGAGAAGAAGAAATAAGTTCGCAAAGGTCACGAAGGGCGAGCGCTCGCCTGATCGTAGCAGCTGATCCTCTGAATTGCGAGCTTCCAGAGATCAGCTTTAGAGCTGCAGGTTTTTGCGTTCCTGCTCGCTCGGATGGGATGGCGGACAGCGGGCGGCCCAGATCACGGCGGGGTGCTGACGAGCCGCGCCATCGTCTCAGGTTTGTCATTAGCGCCGTCCCGTGGCGTTCGTCGATGTCCCGCTGACCGGGGGCTGGCCGGTAACGACACGCAGCCATCGGCCCGCCCCGGAGCGCCGTCATCAGACCCGGAGTGGTCGGCCGGCCGGCGGGCCCCGGAGCGCCGTCATCAGACCCGGGGCGGCCGGCCGGCGGCCCGCCCCGGAGCGCCGTCATCAGACCCAGAGCGGCCGGCCGCCGGCGGCCACAGATGATGACCGCTCGGGCGTCATCACTGGGATCGCTCACCATCAGAGTCCGGCCGGCGGCGGGCGGCTAGATGACCGGTCTACAGAGCGTTTCGCCGCCCCCAGCGCCGGCCTGAAGTCATAGCGGTGATGACCTCTCTCTCCTGGGCAGCGGCAAAACAGGCCAGCGACGACCGGCCTCGTCTGGCAGAGAGGATGACTGCGCCAGTCTGCATGTTGACCAGCCGCCCGTGGCGAACAAAGGCTCCCAGTGGCGGCCGGCAGCCGAGCGGCCCAGTAGGTATAGCGGTGCTCGGACAAAGACAGCCGGGGCAGGCTCGGTAGACGGTAGGTAGTTCCCGGCCGGCGGAAACTGCAACTCACACGCGCCGGGTCACCTTGTCGCGAGTGGAGATCAAACAGCCGAGCCGGACTGAGCCGCGTCTGCAGTCAGCGGTCATCAGCCGCGACAGAATCAGCTCAGCTCAGCGCGGCTCAGCGCTCTCAGGAGCCGCTCCAAAGCCGCCGGCTCTGTCTGGACAAACCCAGCCGAGCGTCTACACAGGCAGCTCAGAAGTCGAGCAATCGGCTCAGAGCCCGCTCAGGTGCGCTCGCACCACGTGCAGACTGGCTTCCCGCCGCGCAGATGGGTTCACGGAGACGGGTGGATTTCGCGAGACTCGGGGAAGATTACGGACTGCAAGTCGTGACACGTGGTCCAATTCCAGCGAGAGGCTCGACGCCATCAGGCCCGGCCTGTCCATGCAACAAGGGGTGCGAAATGTTAGAGATACAGGCATAGAATCAATAACAGCTACAAGACTGACAATAAAGTAACAATTTTCATGAATGTTTACCCTTTTACATAAAATAACAACCAGACAATATAGATAGAAAGCGCTGGTTTATATTATTCGAAATACAAAACGGGGCCCATGGCCAATCTCAACAACCAGCCAACAGCTTAGATCGTCTAAAGATTGTCTTAGATTTATTCCCGACTTGAGGAAAAAGGACCAGCGCGGACAGTGCAAAGAGAAATCACTTCGGACAGACACGAGACCTAACGACCTAGGCCAAATTCAATAGGCTAATTATGAACAGTCACGTCACAGCGAGGTCATTTACCATCCAGCTGTTTGGTCGAATCTAATGGACAACGAATGCCGAACAAATCACCGCTAACACTCAAGCGATTCAAACTATCCCAACCGAAGACGAAATACGATACAAGGCCACACTAGGAAAACACCACTCCATACATTTCGCGTGAGGAGCAAAAAATGACATACATTTTCCACAAAAGTCGAAAACAAGCCCGGTCCAGTGAATAACAAAAACATTACGATCGACTCCGTCAGCGATGAGCGATGCTTGAGGAGCACACCACCGTCCGCTCCACCATTATAAATGACGGCTGTTATTGATGATGACGATAATGACGATAGTGTGCGCGCCTTATCAGAGCCGCCGCCGACAACAGCGAGTGCCGCACGTCAAATGGGCCGCGACGGGCCGGCAGTTCCCCGGTTCGAGGAAGACCCACTTCAATGGCCCGGCCAACAGCAGAGTTGAGCACGAGAACATGTCGATGGTCGAGGAAATACTGCCATCGTCGGACAGTAACACGCCAAATGTCTACCCAACGCTGTTCCAGGGCTGATCCGAAGGAATAGAGGGCTTATGTGGCGGCATCATGGCCTTGAATTTGAGCAGACGAGACTTACGGTTGCAGCTCCTGAGCCTCAGAAATGCGCCTGGAACGGTACATTGTACAAGCACACCAGCATCGTGGCAGACAAATCACAGACTGCCAAAGGCGCCGTTACAAGACACCTCCGTTACACGACACCTCTATACTTTTCCAGATAATGTTTTGTTCCAAACTGTTAGCTGAACGCTAACCACTTCCTCGTCATGCAACAGACAATCGTCAGGTTTTTCCTTCACTTCAAAGGTGAACACAATATAAATTGGCAGCCGTTATTGACATAAACACATACGGTACACAACCCATGAAAGCCTTCGCCTTTTGCGGTACCGCCAGTCCAGTCAGAACCCGTGCTCCGGGACTCCCGCCACCTCCTGATTCAACAGTTCGTCCAGCACCCGACTGCGCCCATCTCTCGCGCCGTTCGCTGCAGCGGCACCACCCTCCACGGCCGTAACCGCCCGCCGCTGAGCCGGCGCCTCGTGCAGGCCGCTCCAAACGCGATCCGCCGGCTCAGACAGAGCGACCGGCGCCGGCCCATCGGTCCCGTTACGGCACTAAATCTGAGCCCGGAGAGAGCAGGGGAGTGAGCAACACGGCGACAGGGCAGAGACTCGAGTCGGGCAGCGTGCCGCGCCGCGGTGGGACGAGAGAGGATGGGATGGGTCTGGAATGGAATGGGATGAGATGGAATGGGATGAGTAGGACGAGTGACAGCAGATGGTGGTCTGACAGTTCACTACTAATTCACACAGCCTTCAATTAAACCATCATAAAGAAATATGAAAGGTTGCGTTACGCCATACCGTCTTAGAACTACGAGGGCCGAAAAGAGTTCAGAGATAAGAGGGCCAAATCGTATTTTCCTTCACCATACAATGCCCTGCCCTGCGTCAGATCCAGAGCTCCCTGGACATACACCAGGCCTCGATCAGTGCCTGGCTGGCTCTCCCACCCCAAACTCCATGTGGGAGGCCGGCGGCGGCTCCCCGGGCTCCAAACCAAGGTCACTGAGCCGCCAGCTCCGCGCCGCGGCACCCCTCGCCACCGGCGGCGGCGCCCCAGGCGGCCCGGCACGTTGACCCGTCTCCAGATTGGGGTAATGAGCATCGATTATGCCGGATAACGAGCCATGCCCATATGGGGAGTGACGTCAGCACCCGGGCCAGGTGACGTCACACACGCGAAGCCGGCCGAGTGTGACGGCAGGCAGGCGCGGCGGTTCGGTGGCCTTCAACACAGCCGGCGCACGCCCGGCGCCATATGGTCACACACCAGCCGCGCCGGCGTGGCCAATCGTTCCTTGAACGTGTCCCTCCCTACTCGCCAGCTGGCAGTCACCCAGCCACCAGCGCGGACACTTGTGTCAGATCACCTGCCCCCAGCGCCGCCCGAGATTGGGAGCGAATCGCCCTTCGCGTCGTCTCGGTACTCAGCGCTGCATTGGCAGCAGCAGTCAGCAGTCAGCTAGCAGCGCGGCCGGGGCGGGCGGCTGACGTGGCTCCTCTGCGGCGAGGGCGCCGCGCCGCGCCGCCGCCTGGCGCGGTGCCAGCGCCGCCGCGAGGGTCGCACGCTCCACGGAGCCGTGGAAGGCCGGCCGGCTGGGTTTCCCGAGCGGCGCCGTGCTGCGGTGAGCCGCGCTGGGCTCAGCCGGAGAGGCACGCTGAGGGCGAGCCCACGCCGGAGCACAGGCGCTCACAACACAGACGAACCACTCACTTTCGCTGATCGTAGTCGCGGGCGGGCCTGACGTACTCCGCTGGCGCTACAGCGTCAGCTCCTCTCGGTGATGCAGTCAAACTAACCAAACGTGAGAACCAGGTGGGCCTCAGTGACCGTGTTGCGACTGGACACCGCAATAAATCCTGCAAAATTGCGCCCGAGCCTAGCCTGTCCGGCAACAGGGCCCGAACTCCAAATGGTCACCGCGCATGTCTGTGAAACTGGGGCAAGAGCTCCGCCATGTGAGTGGGACGCAAAAAAGGCACCACACACGCAAATGCCGCGGCCAACAGGCTCCTTTTACGCCAGTGCCAGCGGCCGGCGGGCAAAGTGGACGAACCGGCAGATTCTGGTTGGAGCGACTTCCCAGCACGCTAACCACAAGGTCGCGCCGACTGGCGAACTCGACCCTCGGGCGGACCCAAAGTCACACCTGGCGACTGCAGGGTTCTCTTGTAACGCACGACTCGGTCTAGGTCCGGACTTTTACAAACGCGTTTCCGCGTCTCTCGTGACTTCGGGATTACCACGGCTAACGAAAAACGCGTCCCAGTTTGACAATTTCCCAGTGCGCTAATTTTTCCCGGCGATTAGTAGCTACATCAGCCTCTGCAGGAACCAGTTCCACAATGGCCGTGAGGTCGCATTTATCACAGGTGCCCAAAAACTGATGCGACAAATCGCGTTTTCCTTATCGATGCCTTCTGGCAAGCGACAACGTCGTGTTTAATTCGCAGCACTCTGAGGGGAATGGCCGCCGTCTTCACGGGCGTGCAGTCTAGCACGCAAAACGCCGCGCCTTTCCCACCAGTTTCCCGAACCACCCCGAAAAAACTGTCAACCAACAGCGCTCGACTCGCCACCGGTCAGGGGAGGGGTTGGGGCCCAGGGCGGCCACACAGAGGGCGTACTGGGGAGGTGACGCCGACTCCTCGCCTTCGTTAGCAGTCTGCCGCACGGCTAGACGCGCTAACAAGCAGTGTAATGTGACGCAGGTACAGCACGGACAAAACTATATCGTGGTCTCAGACACTCAGGGGGAAAGGAGTTGGCCAAAAATACATTAGCAAGGCACAGTGCTATCGTTAAAAAGAATGTTTCCATTCAAGCAGAGCAGCCAAAGGAAATGTGAATCAAACGAAAGAAACTGTCGCTGAATGTAGTTTAGTTTGGATAAATGGGAAAACGAAGCCTTACTATTTTTAACAGTCTGAAATCTGAATGGAAACTGATATAGACGCTAGCCTGACTGATCACAAAGGCTAAAAGAAGTAATCCCAAAGGCATGGCTCCAATTTCCTCCGGCGGATTTCATTCCGTTCAAATCCTCCCCCGCGGTATTCCAAGCACAACAACCTAAAATTGGACGCCGGACGTCGGTTTACAGGTCAAATGGGGAAAAAAATCCAGTGAACTGCTAGTGCACTCATCCTTCATCACCTAAATGTATGTATAAGCAGTCTGATGGGACTTATTTCTTGCAAAGGAATTAGTGACGCAGTGCATTCACCACATCAGATTACCAGTCCTTCCTCTTTCTCAACACGTTTAGTGACGTCATTAGACCAATATGAAGTGAAGACCGACATTTATGACTCTTCTTTAGTACTCACAGTAAGGAGCAAATGTCACTCAGTTGTCACACTGCACCTATCCGGGAACCACAATACCACCATCCTTCAGGATAACCGTCACCACATCCCTTTGACCGCGGCATTAACTGAAGCAACTGGTCAACACATTCAGCGATCAGCAAAATAATGAATTAAAAACTCTGCGCTCTTCCCACTTTTCACCTAACTACTCACCGTTGTGCACACAGAACACAGAAGCATCCCAAATAATATAAATTAGCACAACACAAATGATGAAGACGAGTTTAATTCCCTGATCAGCTTGAGCTGGGTCCCATGACGTCATGGCGCCACATCCGGAAAGGAGCTCCACAAGCGTGTCACGGCTAATCTGGCGCGAAGGTCGCGGTAAGCCGGCTGGGAGGACGGGTCACCGGAGGCCGCGCCGGCGCGTGACCGCCTCTGCAGCGCAGTGTGAGGTGACCAAACAAGAGGCTTACGACACGCTGTGGTAAAGGGCGGTAGATGGATGGACGGACGGGTGGATGGACGGACGGACGGACGGACGGACGGACGGACAGACAGACAGACAGACAGACAGACGGAATGACATGCGACGGCCACGAGTCGCGACAGATCAGACTATCGATGGCCTCGGCTCCCCGGTAGTCATGTGATCACGAGGCACGTTCGGCGGGTGACAGCCGCACGTGATACAATCCACAGCCCAGAGACCGCCCGACCGCCCGCCCTCCCGCCTCGAGTACAAAGTCCATCGGCCAAGCCGAGCAGCCGGGCCGCTCTCAGACGCACGGAGCCTCGCACGGGGCCCGTCCGTCACGGGACCCGGTGGAGGCGCCGCGCCGCCAGTCGCCGCTCTACATGGCATCGTCGTCGGCATCGTCCAGCGCTCCACGAAGCGGCGAGGTCGCGGCGCCGCGGCACGGACGGCCGTCCGAGCGGGCTCGGACACGGCGCTCGGCACGCGAGCTGAGGCCGGCCGGCGCCGAGCGGCCGCGGCCGCCACGGGCTACTCACACGGTTCGTCGGAAGGTCATCTCAGGCTCAAAAGAAACGATATTTACCATTCGAAAGCTGACGGTGAGCTGAATCCAAAAATGTAATTTTTATCAAAATCGATCGATGGCCTTTTTTGAAAATTGCGTTTTTGTAAAAACTTAATAATCTTTTATTCAACGGGCTGTCCTGGACATTTTTGAAAACATAAACATGTATTTTTGAGTTCCAGTGAAAGCTGAATGCCAAAAGAACAATATTTAGCGAAGCAACATTTCCAAACATTAATATGCGTCTCCCACAGCCGAAAATAAGGCGCAATCACACAGCTCAGTGTCACGATGGACCAAAGTCAGCCACACAGAAGCGTGAAATGACCCTTATCGACTCGCAGACCCGGCGCTCTAGGCCCGCCTGACCGGCCACGGAAAGAACGTTCGGCTCTCGTTCTACTAAACAAATGTCATATTTGTCAGTTTAACTTTCCACATCGCTATTAAAGTTATTCAGGATACCTGTGAAGAAAATTAATTGTTCTGTCATCCTCACATCATGCATTAATTTGCATTTGTTCATGTCTACTTTGCTCAATTGAGCTTGGTATCATGCCCATATAAGGAAAATTGGCCGCGCTGAAATGTCAGAGGCTGCACCGGCCTCAGCTCGGGTGGAGTGGGGGTAGCGCCCGGCGGGGCAGGGTAACCTTTGACCGGTCGCACGGCCGAGCAGCTGTCACCAGTACAGCCTCTGACAGTGAAACCCCGCTCACTTCCCCTGCGCGGGCACTGATCGCAGCTGGATGGAACAAAACATGCATAAGAAAAATGTAAATTAAAGCATGTTGTAAATCGAGCAGAACAATGAATTTTCTTCACAGGTATCCTGAATAACTTTAATAGCGATGTGGACAGTTAAACTGACAAATATGACATTTGTTTAGTAGAACGAGAGCCGAACGTTCTTTCCGTGACCGGTCAGGCGGGCCGAGAGCGCCGGGTCTGCGAGTCGATAAGGGTCATTTCACGCTTCTGTGTGGCTGACTTTGGTCCATCGTGACACTGAGCTGTGTGATTGCGCCTTATTTTCGGCTGTGGGAGACGCATATTAACGTTTGGAAATATTGCTTCGCTAAATATTGTTCTTTTGGCGTTCAGCTTTCACTGGAACTCAAAAATACATATTTATGTTTTCAAGAATGTCCGGGACAGCCCGTTGAATAAAAGATTATTGAGTTTTTACAAAAACGCAATTTTCAAAAAAGGCCATCGATCGATTTTTATAAAAAAATACATTTTTGGATTCAGCTCACCGTCAGCTTTCGAATGGTATATACCGTTTCTTTTGAGCCTGAGATGACCTTCCGACGAACCGTGCTCAGAGAGCCTCGTTCGTCCAGCGCCGGCGGTCGGACGGCCGCCCACCGCCGCCACACGGCCCGGCCGCACGCTATCCGGCAAAAACCAGTCTCTGATGTAAGCGGAGCCGCGCCGGCCGACCTGTTCTCGGCCCCAGCAGCGGCAGACCAGCGGCACACCGGCACCAGCGCCAAACAGGCACCGGGACCAGCGCCGGACGGGCAACGACCAGAGCCGACCAGCGCCGACCAGCGCCGCAGCAGACCAGTCCAACACCAAACCGGCGACCACCGGCCGCCGGTTCACCCAGCTCGCAATAACAAACCCTGCAATCCGGCTCTGTTGCGCTGGTGATCGGCGCGGCGTCTCGGCAGCGCTGTTCGCCAGCAGGTTTGGCGGCGAGCGCCCGGCTCAGGGAGCTAGCTGCGCACTTGGTTGCGACACCACGGCCTCCCGGTCGGCCGGTTAGACTCGGCTCAAGACGCGGCGCTCAGATGTTATCCTGGCCACGATGAGGAAACGTTACCGGTCGCTTGACGAGTCGAGCCGAGCCGGTCGGCCGCGCAGACCTCGCACGGAGCGTGGACATCGCGCAGGTGGCGTGTCTTCCGCCGCCGACAGTCGTGAGGGGCAGCTTTGACGTCGTGCGATGACGCTCCGATGTCGTGCAGTGACGCTTCAGCGGCCAGCGATGACGCGTCATTGGGCGGCGACGATGATTCGCTCCCTCTGGAGAAGCCCTCAGCTGACGATCGTGGCTGTGAGCCCCCGGTCACGAGTCCCACGAACCAGAGAGCGTTGCAAAAGAGCTCAAGACGGACTGGAGACCTACGTACCATTGCCAGCCACGTTCCCTGGACTTCAAACGATGCTGCTCTAATAGTTACTACGACGCCTACCGCACTGAACTCTGCAGTGTGTGCAACGCGACATTGTTCACTGAAAGGGAGTCATCTGCTCAACATCAACCGGATTAATTCCTGGACCAGGCAGGGCTTCGGAGCGAGCTCCGAAGACCGGAAACGCCTTTGAGCACTCCGGGCTGACTGTTCTTTCATGACGTGTACTACGCAACCAGGCTCCATGACCTATAAACTATAAATAAATGTAATAACAAGAATGGCATCAGAAATAGGACCTTTTCCAGCATATCATGGAGTCGTAGTTAACGTCTACCCTATAATTTCTGATTTTGTGCATGTTCCCATATAACTCAAAATCAGCAGAACACCATCGCCAGACTTCGGCAGTGCGTCGCCAATGCCTATCGGCCGAGTGGGCAGATAAGTCGGGCGGGGCCGGCGGCGGGGGCGGGGGCGGGGGCGGGAGCGGGGCGGGGGCGGCCACTATCGGCCTCTCAGGAGAAGCTGGCCGGCTGGCTCTCTGCGGACGCGATAAGAGCCGCTCTCAGGCGCGCGGCGACGCACTCGTCACTGGGCGGCGATAAACAGCGAGCCACCACCGGCGGCGGCCCAAATCCGGGTCAGTGGGCGGCAAATAAACACCCCCTCCACCCCCACCCACCACCCACCGGGGGGCAGCCGCCAGCGGCAGCTGCGCCACGCCAGATCCGTCATTGGGCCGACCAATCTGCCGGGCTCAGCGCGGCTCACCGGCGCGGAGCGCAGCCCGGCACGGCCGGCCGACCGGCCTGAGTGGCAATAAGCCGATGTATCGGGGCGCGCAGGCTGGCCGCATATGACGTGCGCCCCCGGCGGCCGGAGCCCAGCGGGGATGGATGACGGACGCGCCGCCACGCCGCTGTGACGGTGGATGACCGATACGGGAGCAGCGGACGGCGCTGTGCGTACCCGGGAGACCGGCGGGCGAGAGGACGGCGGCCAGCGAGGGAGGGCGACGGCCAGAGGCGTGATGCGTGTATGTTCTACACCAGAAGAAAGCGGGAACAAAAATATAACACAAATAAATTCTTTGAAGCAAGAAAAAACAATCATTTATTAGATTGGCTAAAAAAAAACAGTATAAACAGTAGCCACAGTTTATCAAACTCTCGACAAAAAGTCAGAAACAATATCCGGGTATCTGCAGGAGCACTTCCAGCACACGCCTGAGGCAAGAAAGAGCCATACGAAGAAACAGAGCTGTTGGGCGCACAGCCGAGCTGCCCGGATAGAGTGCGCGCTGAGAGGAGGACCCGAGGCCGCAGTCTATTGATTGGGGTCTATAGACGGTCGTGCGTCCGGTGGCGGCGCACCGGCGGCCTTATGGAGCGCCGCCCATCGGGACGAGTGTATGCGCACGGCCCAGACGCCATTAGGCCGTATTCAGTCCGGGTCCATTGAGGGACGCGTGCCCAGCTCCGCCTCCGGCCGCCGCCGTACCAGGCTGCCGGCCGCGGCTAAAAGCGGCGCGCTTCGACGCGGCTCGACGACTCCGACGGGGAGCGACGGAGCGGTGCGTCGTTCCGAGAACCGAGGCCGCTCGTTTCCGGCGCCCAACGAGTACCGGCGCCGCCGCGGCACCGACCCGACAGACCCGGGAAAAAGCCGCAAAAACTCGTCAGACCTTCAGAAACCCGGCAACTTTTGAATTCTGAGGACAAGCACATCAAAAGTCGTACTAAAAATGTTCGTAAAAGTCGCCGGATGCTTTTTATGCAGCCTCCAGATCTTTGCATTCACGAGACTCCCTGAAATATTACGATAAAATACGAAGCGTGCACTGCATACCCAAAAACTGGTAATGAGGAGCCATATCGGTTCTCTATAGGCCTTGAAACGTCAAGAAAAGCGAAGGTCAGATGGAAATGACGTCACTTTGAAAATCTTATGAAAAAGTGATTTGATTTTCTTCGAATAACCAAGTGGATGCTTTTGGGGTCGGGGTATTTAAGCCTCAGAAAAAAAAACAGAGACGTTGACAGCCGCACACAGAGACTCTACGATACCCGGGGAAAAGTGCAGAAAACGACTTAACCCTATTAGTGGCAGGCTCCTGGCTACCCCCTATTAGTGGCAGGGGGGGGGGGGCTGTTTACGACCCCCCCTTGATATCTCGAGATCTAACGGGCCGATTCTCAAAATTCAAACGGCATTCGATTTCGCTCAACGTGATCTACATTTCTAAAAAATAAAAATTGAAAAAATGTCAATAGGGGGTAGAGGGGGTAAAAACGGGCAAATTGCAGATACATTTTAGACTGTTTATCACGGCCAGGTTTCTGAACCAATCTTAACGCAACTTTTGCCGATCGATAGAGAATGAACCAGGAATTCACATGGATCCTAAAAGTATGCATTTTCAAAAATCATAGGCGGATACAGATCATTGAGATTGGGGGTACACAAAAAGTATAGTAAATAAGGTTTTTGTTGGTACTGTTTCTAAAAAGGGTGGTAATGGTCTTGTTATGTTACAATTTTCTTATGAGAGAACGACTACAATTGTATTGGTCATGCATAGGCGGTGTCAGGGCACCTATGTTGGGAGGTAAAACATAACCCCCCTTTTTGGACGCCTGGATCCGCCTATTATAGCAAAAACTGTCAAAAGAGGATGCACAATAACTGTATATGCTATCACATGATACCTTTCATTCACTGTTCGTAAAACTGGTGCAGCATCGTGATCTTCGCCCAAATGACTCGCTTCACGAATAGGACCCCCCAATTCCCAGTGCTCTGGAGCCGCCCCTGGTAAAGTTATGAACTTGAAATTTTCAGGGAATGTGCCCAATTTAGTTTTAGGAAAAGTCAGAAAACTTCAGCATCGTAGCTTCAGCGGTTTCGGAGATATTCCCGAAAAACCTGAGGGGTGGATAAAAACAACCCCCCCCCCCCTGCCACTAATAGGGTTAATGTGATTTCATGATACCAGAGTCGGCAAAACCACACGAGGAAAGCAGCGGCTAGACAGAGCATCAGAATACTCGCGTCCAGCTGAATAAACATTCCTTATACGCAAATAGCCTCCCGTAATCCACCCGAGCCCGGACCGTTCGCATCGCATGCAGGCGACTTCGCGGCTCCCCAGACGCCGCCGGCGGCTTAGGTCTTGGAGCTCATTTGCTGGGCGGGTAATGGAAATTGTCCCCGGCCCGGGCCGCCGTAAGCCGGGCCCGTCGGACACGTCACGGGGCGCATTACGGGCCGGCGCGCGGTCTAATCCGGGCCGGGTCCACCGGCCGCGGCCCCGGATTAGGAGCTGGTGACCGGGGTCACAGTGGTGGCGCCAGAGCCGGGCAGGCGGCAGAGGTGGGCTTATGTCCGCCAGGTAGCCGGCAGTGCGGCTGAACGGCTGTGCGGTCTGGCCAACTCGTCATGGCAGAACATTTGCCTACTCTTGGATGGACAGCGCTGCCGGGATACGCTGTTGGATAACCTTCCGAAAGTCTGCTTCTTGCGGATGGATGGAGTTACAGTCAGTTTAGCCAGCATTCTCAGGCGCCATGGTCATCCTGAATTGGGCTGCAACTGCATTGGTGGACGATGTAGTGAATAACAGGACAGGTGCAGACCGGGGGATAGTGGCCTCCAGCGACAATGCAACCTGCGGCACGGTGTGACTGCTGAATATTCAGCCATGCCGGCCGACACGCTGTCACTAACCACCGCCTTACACAAGACCGCAGAGCTGGCGGGCTAACGAGCACCAGCGACAGATGCCATCTCTTTCCTCCAGAGCATCGCAGCCCGTCACTTCATAATAGTCACAGACGTCACGTCATGGCCGTCACAGACGTCACGTAACGTCACGCGACGTGACGGCCGGTCGGCCTCCGCCCCTCTACGTCGACCTCATCGTCGCATTAGAATGAGGTCGCAAAAACGACGTCGGTGTCACATCAAACAGGCCGCGCTGCGCCGGAAAAAGACCCGGCGCCGATCCCGCTCTGGGCTTGACAACAGTGGCCCGGGTGGGGGCCTGGGCTCGGACCGACCGTGACAGTCGCCACCGGGAACCGGTTGCCGGGGCGGCGCTGGCAGCGGTGTCGTCTGGCGAGGTGTCGGCCCAGACGGCCGAAGTGCAGGGGCCGCACGCGGTCAGTCGCGCGCAGGGGCGCTGGACTCTGCCAGGTTGCGCAATTGGCAGCGGGCTGGACGTCCAACAATAGGTCACTACAGGTCTCTTACGCAAGTTCACACAGCACGCGCACTCGCTGACGCAGCACCAGAGGAGATCGCGTATATCTGTCATCGCCGAGGAGCAAGGGTAAAAATAAACACGATTACCATCGCAACTTCTTGTGCAACCGTTTACAAAGACAACAGACGGCGAGTACGGCAGGGAACGGTTCAGTGCACGTGCAATCGACCAACTTCATCGGCCGACAGCGCGCGTACCTACATCACCGGCGGTTTATCTGCCCGCACTTTTTCAGGGAACATTCACACATGCTACACCCTCTCTGTAACGGGAGCACACGGGGGACGGGGCACCTTTCACCACACCACACCCTGAGGCACTTCACCGACACCCTCCCCTCCCCCTTCGCCGGTGCAGCGCGGGCTGCTCTCGGCACTCACCTGTCTAAAAAAGGTCCACTCCTGTAGGCGTTCCTCCGACCCGCCTTATAATCCTCATACCGCCGCACACCGAAAGCATCACCATACACCTGACTAGATCGGACACTCATATCGTCGGCACACCTGCGGGGCAGAGACAGACGCGACGTCAGACGTCAGGAGACATCACCGGGGGTCATCAGGGTGAGCACAGAGAACGGCCAGACGACGAGAGGTAATCGGCCGCGGCCAGCCACGTGGTAACCCCGGGTGAAAGTGCTCGACCATCACGTGGTGAGGAGGCACCACGTGGCTGATTCGCGCCAGTCATGCGATAGTCATGTGATAAGGGGTGCCGCCAAAACGGACCACCGGCGAGCGGGTACAAGAGGTAGGACATGCCGGCGCGCGGCCAGGGCGGGCCCGCGGGCGTGTTGGACATGTCGGCAGGACAGCGACAGGGACTTCACAGGGAGTGGACGGTACGGTCCGGCTCCCACCGGCAGAGTTCCGGCTGACCAGGGACAGGTAGCATATCTACACCGATGGCTGATAGGAAGCCAACAACCGGTGATCAATGATTGTGCAGGAGCTGAAGGGGTACCGATTAGCTGGTATTCATCCTGGTCAATTCACAGGTAGCGCCCTGGTTCTCATCTAATAATGGGTGTTTCTCGGTACAATACTTTGACAAACCATCAACATAACACAACACAGTGCTGAAAACTCTTCTGTGAAATGACAACCATGCTCACAATGCCATTGAGCATGAACAATGGACACCATTCGAAACTTCTGCTCGGGAATGCAGTGTCGTGCGACTTCAGCTTTGGCCATTGCGCGTTTTCCATACAATGCAATCTTATCTCAACCCATTATCCGTTGTGAAAGTTTTGCCAAAGTTTGGGCACGTGTCTGTTGCAGGTTGCTCGCGTGCCATATGTTTCAATTTCAATTGCATGTCCTGTGTGCAAAATACTCAAGAGTCCGATTAAATGTAATGAGGGTACGGTACGACTGTAAGTCAATATACCCTGGGTACGACGGCATTACACAATATCATCACAGTAGGTAGTTGTCGACTGATGGCATGATGAAGCAAGAATTTTTCAATAAAATAAAAACGTCTTCACCTAGCCAGCCTTAAATTGGTGAACAATGAGAAATGCGCCAGCCAAAACAAACTGCAACCACTCAGATGTTAGAGCCTCATTCATTTCTAGTCGAAAAAAAGATATTACACCCGCCACAATTCATCCTAATTTTGACAAAGGTGATCACCAACCGTACAGTCGACGGCTAGCTACCTGCCGTCGTACAGCCAGCGGTCAGCCGCCCTCCAACCATTGCGCCCCTACGGCCAAGTCCCTGCGTGGAGGAGGAGGGAAAGCGCCCACAGAGCCCCGGACAAAGGGCAGACCCCGGTGCGGCCACGTGGTCGGCCCAGAACTGGGCCACACACCGACTCACACGGGGTGCCGGGTACGGTGCGACGGGCTCGGACTTCCCTGTGGCGGAGCGTGGAACTCTGCGGGGCGCCACAGGGGACCAGAGGAGCCACAGCGAGAGGGCTATGACGTTAGAGGGGGTGGTGGAGTGCAGGAAGGGACCACAAAGGAACTGGTGGTAGAAGGGGACTTAGGGGGGCATGACATGACCCGCTAGTCACACCAGTTTAAAACACACAGAAAACGTTTCGGACTGGGACGTTCATTGGAGTATTCATTACAAAATATCCCGAGTACAGCAACAGATCCCAATAGCAGTCGACAACACAAAACAGAGCTTTGATCACAGCAAATCACACCTTCCCATACGCGCTCTAATCGAACGCAATAACCACAACCGTACGAAGAGCATACCATATCTTATCCACCGATGGACCGGCCTTCCCAGACCCCCCACCCTACGCTTGCCATCCGGCACCAGGACGGACAACAGCGGGGACCTCCAGTCGTTCGCCACACCGGGTTAAGTCGAGTTTGTGCTCCACTATTCCCGGAGAGACCCGGCGCCCACCGACAGCCATCATCCATCACCGCTCCCCAAAGACAGCCCAGAAGACAAAACGTCAGCGAAAACGAGACGACATGAAATGGGACGGCAGGGACCGGGGAAGACAGAGCGACGTGCAGGTAACGACGCGGCACCGGGCCTCCGGCTGGTGATCAGCTCTGTGGTTTGTTCAGCAGCGAGGTAGCGCCAGGGGTTTCACCACGGTGGCATAACGTCAACGTTTTCGTCACTAACCACAGCGGGGATTATGGTCTCGGGAGCATCATTTATTGAAATGGCAGAGGATAGGTTTGCTGACAGCAGCTCAATGCAGATCGTTGGTCTAGCCTTTGTGGACGATTTCGACAGTCATATTGTCTGCAATGAATGCATCGTCGTGTTTGTTGCACCTATCCCGGAAGCCACCACTAAATTTTCGTTTGCATAACAACCACCTGCTCACACATGCTGAATGCCTTTAAAGTGAGTAAAGTGCATATGTGGTCGGTGATCAACATGTTCCAAAACCTGTTCCTTAATTCTATCCAAATGTAACTGCACAAATGCAAAACAAACCATAAATACCGATGTGTCTGACAGTCACCATGAGTTTGCAAACAACCGTAAAATGTGATAGTAAAACGGCGTACAGGGATCAAAGGTCAGTTGCGACATAAATTGTACGCCAACACTCAGCGAAGGACTTCACAACTGTCAAATTCCGGAGTTCGAGTACTAACTATCAAATGGTAACTGCGCAGAGACTGACAAGACTCGTCTAAATACGGTAAGATAAGGACCGAGAGGAGTCTTGACTAGACACTGCTTTGAAAATGCCCGAGCTGGTGTTTAGCTTTGGTCAAAACTGACTATCAGCGTCGCAAAATTTCGCAGCCGTCGGGCAAAAACGAACAGTGTTACCGAACTAAGCGCTACTAGAATACGTTCATTTAGGATGGCACATTTGGTAAATATCTAGCGCTTCTTAAGCGAACTAGAGCGTCTGGCGGAACATTTTATCAAAAAGTCATTAAAATTCCTGGCATTAAAACGGATTTGCGTATTCATGAAATGCCGCGTCGGGCAGACGGCGGGTAATTGGACGGATAAGACGATTCCGCGAATTCCGGGCCGTCGCGGAAGCCCCTGACCCGACTGACCTCGGACGCGACATCTGACCGCTCTGGGTGCGCCCTGGGCGGCCAGAGTGGGACATGGCTGTCTAAAAATGTCCTTAGCTGTTCCATGTGATGTTTTTTTTTTAACGAAACTGACAATTTTCACAACCCTCTTTTGAAGAATGTCATACCACTTCCATATCTGGAACTATACACTGAGCGATGGGGAACAAATGTGAACCAGACATGCTAGCAAGGCGATTGTCCCTCACTGGAAACTACACGCTGCCTGGCGTGATATTGCGCCATTACTCGCCATCTCTGCTCCCGTGAACTCGTCAACGGTCTCAGAACATCGATGGCACCGCTGACAGAATTCCCCGGACCTATGTATTGAGGCGATCCGATCATTTGTCAAGGAGCGTGCCCCGCTTCGCTGCACAGACTAATAGAGGAATGTAGAGTAGAGGTTAGTTAAGAAACTGAAAAAATAGACGCTAAAATTGAACAATGAAAGATAAACAAAATATAACCCAGGCGTCGCACTGTTTGTGTCTGAGCTGAACTTTTTGCTAGCTGAAGCTACCTGAACTTTTCATAACTTCGTTAACGACACTTCAAAATCAGCCGACAGTGAATCACTGTTCACGAGAGCAAACATGAGCAACAGGTGCGTCCACTATTCAGATCTGGAGGTTATGAGCGCAGCTGACGGCACACAATTGGGGGAGCAGGCACCCCGCCCTTGTCTCACGGACAGGACATCCCGGGTCTACCTCTGACGGTGACACACGTTCCTATCTGTGTACAATGCTAGTCATCATCCCACTCTGCACAAATACAGCCATGGTTGCGCCACAGACAACTGCGCCCAGATAAAGATAAATGATGGAAAACAAATATACAAACATGTGACAAGCTAACTGTCGACCACAACAGGCAGCGATAAGTTCACTGAGCAAACCGAGCTGGTGCAGTGAGGCCCACCTGATCCCAATGACTCACAGGGGTGGGAGCCCTGGTTGCCATCCCTCAGCCTCTCCATACAGCCCGGCGTGATCGAGATAAGGGAGCCCCAAGACCCCCCAGGAGGTACTTCGCAGCAGACAATCATGGCGAAGATACGATGTGTCGATAGCGTCTCAGAACGTTTCGCTTCAGGGCCCCACCCAAACGGACCAAGTGCTTCGCGAACCCAGCGCTCTCCGAAACGTTTGCTGTGGCTGGCTCATGGGGAAAACAGTCTTGAGAAGCTATTCGTGGTTGAATTCATTAGAACCGGCTAAAAAATTAGAGAAAGGCATGCAAGTCGACAATCGAGTCATTGCAAACCATCAAAAGTCTTGGAACCCTTATGCAACACCTTATGAACTCCATCTACGTGGCGAAGTTTCACTCACTGTATCTGAAGTGACACCCCAGTGATAGTAGCGAAGTACGAATAATGCTAACACGGATCAGATCGGATCCCACTGACCGCTGACCATGTAAGCACGCCCCTCAGACATCCGTTCTGCCCGATAAACCCTCTGTTCGCCATGCCACATCGCTCCCGCCCCTCTCTGCCGGCGAGTCACCGCGCGGTCTCACCCGGGTCCATACGGCACGGGGTTTCGGGGCCACAGTGTAGGCGGGGGCGTCGGGGCCACCGTAAAGGCGGGGGCGTCGGGCGCCACGTGGACTGGGAGGTCCGGGAACGTTGCGCAACGCCACCCCACCCCACCCCTCCCCTGCACTCCCGCCGAGCCGTGACGATGCCCGGCGGTCGCCGCGGCGCCGACAACGACGTAGTACGCGGGGCCGACCGGCCGCTGGTGCCGCCGTTCGTTCCACACCAGTCGCCAACCGCGGGCCATGGTCGGCCATAAGGAGAGGTAGTCGCCGCAGGCAGCGGCAGCTGGTTGAAGCCAGCGGGCTGACAGGGATGACGCAACACTGTCAGCGAGTGCCTGTCCCTGCCGGCGCTGAAGATAGTGACACCTCACTAAATCAACGCACAGCCGCTGACGTTCACAGCACTGACAGCATATCACAACGCCCATTTTGGTCATGACGAGCCTCCTGGGTCAGGTGTCCCAAAACCGACGAGCTCCAACTCGTCGAGGAACGTTACGAAACGTCGCGTGGCGTCCGGGAGCGCCGCGGAGTGGCAGCGCGGCCAAGGTGCTGCGCCAGAACCGGAGCACGGTTTGACAGCTGTCATGGGGCCCAGCGAGGGAAACCGGCGGGGAGGGAAACGAGAGGCGCCCACGAGGTCACAATTGGGGCCGGACACCCAGCCGACCACGTCGCGTCAGTCCCACGACGTGTCAGAGCCTGTGCCTCGCAGCTGGCCTGCAACATTGCAGCCGTTGCACGGCACTAGGATAGACCGCTGCGGCGGCAATGGGAAGTGATATGGCAGCACCGCGATGCTGCCACCGCCGGTGCACCGGCGCCAAAATATGGAAACACTATGCGCCAACAATGGCGTCACGCCGGAATGTAGCGGAATCAGTTTCCGCCAAGGCAAAGGTCAAGAGACGAGATTAGGGCCTAAAACCAACACATGGAAAAGAATCAACAGTTTTGAGCTACGCCAAACATCCTCGGGCCCGCCTTGTGTTGCATCATCAGTGTGGCGCTGAAAGCGGCTGGCACCTGTCGAATAAACATGGCCACGGTCTATGAACTTGTCAATGCTCGCCGTTCGCTGGGCTGCTCCAGACCGTGTCTGTATACTGTATAGGTTGCTGGCAGAACGCCCGTAAACGCCAACCGGGCGCGACCTCATGACCTCACGTGACCTCGGCCATCCCCGGCGACCGGACGCCAGCCGTGATCACGTGCCCCCAGAGGCGTCTGACCTTTGGTGACCCGGGGTCAGCACGTCCCAAACACTGTGGTTGCAGAGTTCCACGCTGGCTCGCCCTGAGAGGGGCGGGACGGCACAGGTCGCATGGGGAGGGCGGGGCGCATCGACTGTAACCGAAAAACGCGCCAACAACACAGCCGGGCCGCCGTCCATCCGTCGGCGCGTCAGAAAAACGGGAGCGGAAGAGCCGCCGGTGAAAGCGAAGTTGCCCAATCGCGTCCGTCCGCAAAAACGGCCGCGGTAAATTATGGCAGCGTGGCAGTGTCCGGCGTAGTTTTTTACACCGGTCGGCGTCCCCACGGCCCGGCGGAGGGACCAGGGCGGGACGATAGTGGTTTTTTAGGCGCTTTTTGCTGTCGGCGGTCACGAATAGCGGACAAGGAGAGGGTGGGGGAGGCCGCAGAAGCGCTGTGGTGAGGCGGCAGAAGGCGAGCCTATTCGGACGGAGCTGACATCCATAGCCAACCGTTCTTATCCTGATTCGGCCCGCGCAGTCACTTCGAGAGAAAAGTGCGACCGGCATCAAAAGTGAGTGGGGAAAATCGGCGCCAAAGCCCAACGCTCGATAAAACACTACACCAAAAACACACCAAGACTGGGCGTTCATGCACGCAGCATGCAGATAACCTTCCGCCAGCGGACGTCAAGGCGGCAACATGGGCCAGTATTGAGCTCCTCTCACCCAGCCATCCATTGAAAGCAAACAAGATGCCGTTTATCAGCGTCAGTCACCACTCGCACCTCGTTCATGAGCCCTGAGGACCCTTCTGCAGCTCCGCGCGGCGCCTGACCATAACATTCCCTCCATCACCACTCCGTCCTCGGGCGGATCTGCGGCCATCCTTCCGTCATCGCCGGCGGCACCTCCGTCACCGTCCCGGGCCGCCTCCGTCACCGTCCGGGGCCGCCTCCGTCACCGTCCCGGGCCGCCTCCGTCACCGTCCGGTGAGCGGCGCTGGCGACCGCGTGTGACCGGCGCCGCTGCGACCGGAAGTGGCGCGTCCGACACGGCAGGAAGCACGGCAGATGGCCGGCAGAGCGAGGCCGGTGTCCGCCGCCGGCCACCGCCGAGGCGCCCCAGCACCCACCGGCGCCGTCCGTCCGTCCGCACACACCGGCGCCGTCCGTCCGTCCGTCCGTCCGTCCGTCCGTCCGCTTACGAATCCTATACTCGGAGTGTCCGGTGGACCGGTAGCAGCAGCAGTAACCGAAGAAAAGTGGTGAAAACGCGCCGCACAAAACGGCGGACAAGCGGTGGCAACAGCACGCAGCGCTCGTAAAAGTCACTCAAACGTGGCCAGGTGCAAGGGCTGCAATAAACAATGGGCGTTGTTTGTTGGGTTTCGGAGTGCAGAACTAGAGCTTCCTTCTATTGTCGGTGAGAAATTCGACAAACACCTGTGGTCTAGCCTATGACCAGTCAGCACCACTGGACGTGGGTAGAGGGCCGACCAAGGATGCCGAATAGCCAACGCGACCTGCAGTGGCTGCTACATGGTAGCCGGAAGAACTCTGGCCGTTTCTGCGGTTAGCGGTGCCACAGTATGCAGTATGGCGCCCTTGATTCCATTCCAATCAGCCGTCACCCAGCGGCCCATGCCACGGACCAATGAAGTTGTAAGCCAGCTGGGATGGGCATTGTATCTTCTTGCTACCAAACCTGTCATGATTCCACGGCACACCTCGAAACGAATTTATGGTCACGGAAGTGCTGCTCAAATGTCACGGGGCAGCCCCACCGATCCCCCAAACTTTTATACAGTCGCGAAAACCAAAACAAACCCGCCCACTACGGCTCCATTCACTGAACGAGCACGCTGACAACGAAGTTGGCATGTTAGTATGCTTAATTTCAATCACGTATGTGCACGTACAGAAACCCACGCGAAGCGCCGGACTCCGGCGGCGTTTCAAAGGCTTCCCTCGCCCCAGTATAAATATTTATTTGTGCAAATGGGATCAGATGTGATTAGGTCAGAATTATGGATCCCGTTGCCAGAAGGAAGCCAATAAATACTCTACGAACTCCTGACGGGGCCACTCCACGTCGCCGGCCTACGGAACGATGTTATTTTGACGAGCCTTCTGACCAGAACGATGTGCTTGCAGAAGGCTCCTAGGCTGGAGCCAAAACAGAGACGCCTGACATTGACGATAAGGTCATAAAAGCGACACAGACTTCATCGAAGTATCCAATATAGACCCTAAGGAGGGATTTTTGGCGTACCGAGCAGCACGAGCGGATAATAGGCGGCTTCGTCAAACCGCGACGTAAGCTCCTGATCAGTACGGCATCGCTGGGTACCAAAGTACAGTACCGGGCGCCGTCGGCTGCTGTGGCTGCTGCTGCTGGTGGCAGAGCCTGACAGCCAGTTGCCTCTCTCCTGCACCGGTGCAGACGGCGCCTTCGAGTGGCCCGCCCACCGGACCCTGCACGTGCACGGCACCGCCTCGGGTGCACGGCCAGTCATGCACTATGCACCGTGCACTCTGCAGTCTGTTCGCGCCTCGGGCGGAGAGGGGCGGGCGGCGCCGAGGCCCCATTTGAACTGCGGACCGCGGGCTGTACCGAGTACGGGGACCCGCAGTTGCTACTGTACAGCGACCCTGAGTAAATTGTCCCAGCACCCACACAGGGTGCAACGATAAGCTGTCAGGAGGCACGCACAGAAAACCTCAGCTGCTCTTGTACAGGGACCGGCAGTCGATATCAATGTTATCGGTTGTTACTGGACAGGACAGACGGTTAGACTTAGGGTTCGTGTACAGTAGCAACTGCGGGTCCCCGTACCAGGCCGCCCGTTCGGCCGCCGGAGGAGCCGCCGACAGCACAGCACGCGCCAGGAAATCCTCTGATCTCAGTCACAACATCGTCGAATCAGCAGTAGGCATGCAGAGAGGCGTGCCGTTCGACCCCACTCTCCAGGGCAGAGTTCGAGCGGCGAGAAAGTGCTGCGCGGCCCCACCCACCCCGCTGACCTCACACAGCAGGGGTCACCCGGGTCAGCCGGGCCACGCCAGGTCACACCCAAGGCCACGGGTCAGGCGTGCAAACGGTAACCTTCTGAGAGAAGAACGGCCCCGGCCCAGCGCCGAGCTGCATTAACACCCGGCGGACGACGTACGCTGGCGCCGTCCGTTGGAGCCCCTGACCCGTGCTCCATCACCCCGATCGTCACGTCGTCACAGTCGCATTGACGGCAGAGCGCTGATCCACGCGAGCGCCCATCACTGGCCCCGCACCGGGACGGCGCCGCCGGCAGAGACGGTAGTCATCAGCGGTGATCCTTTACACTACATTAATGAGGCCGGTGATGATGATGATGATGACAGTGGACGGTGTTTTGATGGCGGCGATCTGGGCCGACACGAGTACAGAGGAGCGTACACAGTCTGTGAGCGATCACCCCTAATGAGCAGTCCCTCCCCTCCCTGTGTGACACTTGGGACACGGGGCGCCCCAGGGCGGCGCTGGACAGCCGTGCTACACGGTCGTACGATCGACCGCCGATCGAACTCAGAGAACGGCCGGCAAGAGGGCCGGCCGGGGGTCTTGCCGCGGCTGCCTGTCAGGGGAACTCCGCTGTACGATCGACTGACGTCCAGAGAGGCTGGCAGGGCGCCAGTGGCGGCGGCCTGCCTCCCTCTCCCTTCGACACGGCCCCAATACCATCACTGTGTCAGCACCGGCCCTCAGCCGGCCGCGAGGTCAATGAGGGAGCTAACGGCGCGGGTCAGCGCCAGGTACCGCCCGCGGTGGCGGCACGGCCAGGCACTGCAGACAGGGGTCGACGGCGAGCCATGGACGGACAGACGCCGATCGAGTACAGGCCGACCCTGAATTCGGACCAATCGGATTTTGTCGGGAAGCGCGAAATGCCAAGGCAAACAGGCCCATGAAAACAACTGGTAAACTCCCGCAGCAATCCTTCTTCGGAGAAAAGACGTATCTAAAAATGAATTGACATAATCGGGAATTTCACCCATCGCTGGCGCTATTCTTGTCGTTTGAAGCACACCTGTGCCGCAGATCGATCAACGCCAACAGGAGGACGATCGCTCCTGGGACACAGTCGCCGTCATCAACAGGGTTCGGTCATCACTCACCGGAACAAAACCCGCTCCAACGCCGCTCCATCGCCGCTCCATCGCCACAGCGGTCTATTCACCGGGCGACGGCGATGGTCTAGTACAGTCACAACAGACGGCAAGGCCTCCAGAACAACAGGGGCTCCGGAAAGCCACATCAATGCACCTGTGCGGCGCCTCGTCACATAGCCACATAACTCTGCAGTACACACAACGTCCATTACATTATCACACGCCGAACCGGGCGGCCGAAAAAAGTCCCGTCTCGCTGCCGTGCGGGGACTCGATGAATGCTGCGCTGGCGCAACAGTGTTGACAAACGTCACACCAACAACACGTGGTTGCAGTGTGTACGGCCTATGGCGACAGGCGCATGGTGAGACGCTGGTAGGGAGTGAGTCAACGCTCCAAAGCACTGGGGACGACCGGGGAAGCGGTGCATGCAAGCCAGAGCTAAGCAATACGGAGCGACAGTCTTTATGACGAACGTCGCTGGCGAATGGCACACGAGCGTCACTAGGGTGTCATTCGTGACCTGGGTCACGGTTTAAGTGCCCCTATCCTCACAGCCAACAGTCGGGTCGACCTCACACCAGTACGCCAGTACCCCAGCCGCGCGTTACGGCGCCAGTCTACCGGGCTCTCGAAGCCGCCAGCACAAATCCGAGAACATGTTGGAGCCTGCTTCGTAGCCCCTGGCACTAAACCGCCTTCAACGACAGCCGCATCTTGGCATCCACCTTCCCGTTTAGCAGCCTCTAATCCATGTCAGGACCCGTCTCCCCCTCCTCCGACCCCCAGCACCCCCGCCGGCGGATTCCATCGGAGCCACACCGTCCGTTCGCTCCATCCGCGGGTTCTGCTGTGGCGGCCCCGGGCTCTGTCTGCACTCTGCAGACTGCGGATAGTGGACGCTGGACGCCCCGCACTGCACAGGGCACCAGCAGGGAGACGGGCCCCCGGCTGCACGGTGCAGACCAGACCCTGCAGCCGCCGCCGGCGACGGGCGCCTGATTGGGACGGGGACGGGAGCCGAGATAGACGCTTGGCGGCCCGATAGCGAGGCAGACTAGGAGATGTCGCAGCTCAGCGAACTGTGCAGAGTGTACGGCAAGGGGTGCCGGAGAGAAAACGCTGTCAATACGGCCACCACAATAGGTGTTCTATTGCCTTTGTGCTAGCCGTGCTAACAACCTTTAGCGCCACAATCAAATCATGAGTAAAACACCACATACCAACCACCTCCAAAGCAGTCTGACTCAGAATCCATTAAACCCTTTGACAGCATTCTTTGCTATGGCATAAGACCAACATGATTTGAACAAACTTCCATGCTATTTTTTACGGATGATGATGATTGGGTTTGATGGCGTGCCCAACCTCTGAGGGTTATATGACGCCATATTTTTTACGGAACTAGCCATGTTTTTAGATCGTCTCCCTGACGTCTGTCCATACGAGCGCCAGCGCCGCCACCAGCTCCTCTACGTTCTCAGCAGGAGGTCTGACGTCTCGAAGGTTTGTCTCTCCTCCCCAGGACGGGGAGAGGGGTGACGCGGCGTTCGGAGGGGGTGACATGAGGCGACACAGCCGGTCCCGCCGCTCACCCCAGCAGACCCGTCTCGCCCCGGCGGCGGTGGTGGCGGCGCCGCCAGTGGTAGCAGGTGGGCAAACAGGACAGCTCTCAGACGCCGACAGGCGCCGCTGTCACTGTAAACAGCGACTGTCTGTTTGCCGGTGGTTACAGATGGAGACGCTCCGCCGTCAGTGGGACTTACTGAGCCCCGCTGAGCCGCGGCTCAGTACACACCGAGCCGCCGCGGCGACGCTGAGCCGCGGCTCAGAGCTGAGCTCGAGTCGACACTGAGTCGGGCTGAGCTGCGGGACGGTAGACTTGAGTCGCGGCTGAGACGCACCGGTAGTCGGCGGGGCTGAGTTAAGTTGAGGTCACCTCTCAGCCGAGACTGCGTCCACGCTATCCTGTGCATGGCTGAAGGCAGGACGACAGAATCCATACGGACACAGCCAGGGCACACAAAGCCACCCCAACACAAGAGACCGGCGGACAGGAACGCCAGACACGCCAGAACCCAGCACACGAACACAGACCCCGGTCATGACGGACTGAATGAACAAAGACGGGACGGAGCCAGACGGAGCCATTCAGACTTCACGTCAAACAGGACATGCACAGGCCGACCTAGACAAAGCACAAACAGTCGGGGCAAAACAGGCGGCTTCGCACCGAGCTAAAGCCCACAGCACATACTCGCAGTGCCACCGGTGTAAATGTTTGAGTAAGATAATTCTGAGGATAACAAAGGTGGGTGTACGAGTAGTATGTAGTTTTACTGCTTGCCACGTAGGACGTCAGTGCAGCCAAGCGCTGTGCGGCCACACCAAAGTGACGTTCAGCTAAACCACATAACGGGCTCCGTATCAGTTCACTACGGAAGCAGACATAAACAGATTGGCCATGAGCGACGGCCAACATGGGTCGTATCGTCCGGACGTCACATGGCCACCGGAAACTCCTTACCCCTCCCTTCCCCTCCGTCCGCTGCCATAGTTCCTGAGCCGGCCGTCAGCCCTGAACTGCATGAGGACCGTCCGTTCCAGGACGGCCCTGCCGTCAGGACGAACAAAGACCCGAAACTGACACTCTGTCCCGCGCCGCTCGGGTTCCTTTTGCTATCCCCGTCTCCAAGACGCTACCCTGAAAGCCGTTCACGCCAGCGCGAAGGGGCGGGCCGAGGATAACGGCGAGGGTCGCTAGGGGTCACGGCGGGCCGATCCCTTCCCCAGGGCGCCGCGACGGACCGACCCCATTCCCCCAGTGACGGCGTCCTCAATAGGCACGCGCTGGGACAAAGGGGCGGCGGCGCGGCCCGCTCGCCGCCGCTGAACAAAGCAGCGTCGGTCGGCGGCGCGGCGGGCCGGGCCGGGCCGGACCCGCAGCCCAGGGCGGCGGCACAGCGGCGGCCAGTCCACCTGGCCACCATCTGGCGCGACCAGGTAGCCGCCGCACTGCGCATGCGTGCTGCTCGTTCCCGCACCGCGCCGCAGCCGGCGCGAACCCCTCCCTCCCTGTGTGCCGGGCCGGGCCGGCCGCTCGACAAAGGGACGACGGGCCTTGTGGGACGACGGCCGACACAGCGCCGGCGGCAGGCGAGGCCATCGTCATCCCGGCCCGCAGCGCACACCGGAAGGTGAACGGTGAGCAGCGCAGAGGCCGGCGGGCCTCTCACGCTAGTGCGAGCGACGCCGGCCGGACGGTGGGCCCCACACGCTAGTGCGAGAGCGCCGCCGGTCGCAGCTGGCCGCCGCAGCACGCCACGGCCCGCACGGAGCACACACCTGAACCGACAGGGCCGGCTGGGAAGAACCGCCTGCATAGAGCCGTCGTGTTTGTCAACAACACACAAAACTTTCGAACCACGAGTTCGTTACAAGGCTTTCGTGAGGTTTTTCGGCGGCTAGTATGTTAGATCATTCCAATTTATTCCTAAAAACTACAAGGCAAACGAAAAACGCTAAGCACAGTTATACCATTAATCCTTTCCGAGGATCAGTAACGTAAACCTATTAGAATTCCTTTTTATGTCTTGAATTTCCTCTAGCCTGCTCATATTCACTTTGAGTCACATCTATGGGCCAGACTAAACTCGCTCAAAAGTCCATCCAATTCCAGCCTTCCTGATGCAAGCTCGGCCTTCGCTCACAGAGGGGGTATCCCGTCTCAGAGGCTAAGTCAACTTCGCCAACCATCGCACCAGCGAACTCGAATCATAATATTCACGTCAGTTAAACGATCTCCACTACGCTGGCTCCAGAATGGCAAATCTACCTTAGCGTTTTGCATATCCGAAGCCGGAATATCGCGTAAAACGTGCGGCTATAAATACGTGGTGTAAACACACGCAGACCTTCGTCATCCAGAGACCAGCAAACCGTCTATCGCAGGGGATCACTGATGAAGTGGCAGTGTTCGACGGTCAATGTCAGCGCCCCGTCCCTCTCGACATTCCCCCAGAGGCCCGTCACCCCACCAGCGCCCGGGGCGCAGCTGTCGGCTCGCACACAAGGCCGACGAGCAATCAATTCGACGGGGTCCCGCTCCACGAGGGAAATTCCACAGTGTTCGGCCGGCACCAGCGGCAGAGGGAGGGTGAGGGAGAGGGGAGAGGGAGACAGAGAGAGCAGAGACAGAGGGTAGAGAGAGAAAACAAATACAAATACAAAAACCTGTAAATAACGCATGGAGCACGGACGCACGGACAAAAGATTACTAGGATAATCTTTTCCAAGAAAACCCACACAGAAACATGAAACCTACAAACTGTTCTCCAAAAACGTCGTGTTCTAAAAACGACACATCTATTTTCGAATCAACCTAAACGAATGGAGCTCCTGTGCTCTGGAACCTTGGCAACCACGGTCAGCGAGTCTGATTCGATTTATTAAAACAGACGTACACGAGAAGACGGCTCTCCCTCGTCCGTATTTTCAGGTCAATTTAATCAGGAAGTGGATAGCAGAGGAGTATAAAAAGTTTAATCATTGACTTGGTAAGCTCACAACTGTCAAAAAAGTACGAGCAGCAATAAAAAGGAATCAGATATAGCCAGTTTATCTCGATTTTAGAGGCGTCTGGGTAGTCTGATCATTTGATACGTGTCTTTTTTATTCGACCCTTCCTATCAGGTTATCTAACAGGTAGAAAGGCTCCAGTCGGAACGGCTTTAGGTGATAATTTTGATCGATGATGATTGTTCATCCGACGGTCAGTCATCCCATGGCGTCCACCTGCCTCGTCACAGGTCACACCAAACCGACCGTTCACCCCCAGCCCACCTCAGCATTACTTCTTCCTCACGGTGCTACCTAACCTCGCATAGTGTCAGCCCCGCCATATGGGATCCCGTCAGCAGCTCCGGCCGGGTGGAACCACGCCAAGCCAAGTCAGCCAGGTAGCTGCGCACCTGAGCAGCCCCACAGCAGCGGCAGCGGTGGGAACCGACCGACCGGTCCGGTCCGTGCAGTACAGCGCCGGTACAAACACACAGCCGGGTGGCTGCCGTCAACAACACGGCCGGGCCGGGCCGGGCCGCTCAATACTCGGCTGTCGCTCCGAGCCGCCGCCGGAGCGCGGCCGTTCGTCACAGCGAGCGGCGGCGCCGCTCCGCCACCGCCGGCCCGTCGCCATCAGCGCTGGCCGTAAAAGAGCGGCGGCGGCGGCGGCGGCGGCGGCGGAGCGGGCGCTGCCGCCGCCGCCGCCGCCTCGGTCCATGACGTCCGCAGCGGCGGCGGGGCGGACCGGCCCGGCCCGGTCGATGTGGCCGCCGTCCGAGCCGGCCGGGCCGGCGGCGGACCGGCGCCTGGTATCGATCCAGTCGATCGCCTGACCCCCCCCCCCCCCCCCGGCCTCCCCGGGGGCGGCTGGGCCACGTCAGCGCCAGCGCCACGCACGATGCGCGGCGGCGCGGCTGGCGAGGGGCCGGCACGCCACGCACCACCGGCGGTGTGTGGCTGTTTGGCAGCGGTCGCCATGGCGGACTCCCAGTCCGGGACACGTCAGGACGCGCTGCTGCCGGCCAGGCTCACCCGCATACTGCATTGACCCCAGTGACCTCGGACAGGTCACCGGGCACACGGTGATCCCAGAGCGCGGCTATCAGAGGGAAGGAGGGCCATCAGAGGGTCATCGGGCGCCCATCGGTCCCCACGGAGACGCCGATGGTCGCTTTGGAGGGGAGTGATGCCAGCAGCTGGCACCAGCAGGAAGCAGGAGCTGCACCATCGGACGAGGCTCGTCCGTTTAAAAAGGGGACCAATATTACATCATATGGGCACCGATGAAGCAACGAAAATAATCGTATTTCGAGTGCAAATGTGAGCAGGTTTGGTGATCAGCAGCAGGTTTGGTAATTGACATGTTGATAGGCCCAGCTTTTACAATCATGGTGAAATTCCAGATGCAATTGCGTTGATTGTACATGATGCTTCGCAACCCGTTTAATTTCAGACATTCGTAGCGATTAAGCCCTGCATAGGACCGTTAGTGTGATGAATACTGCATGCCTTGAGCGAAGTGTATCATAAAGATGATTTCCATATCGTTGCAGCTCAATAACTGACGCGAATGGCCCACAACTGGTGATCAATAAGGGATGATCAATAAGCTCGACCCTCTCTGCATCTCTCAAAACGGCCCATATGGCAAAGAACATCCACAGTACGAGTCGTACCAGCCCCACAGCCCTCCCCATCCCCAGACATTGCACACACACTCACACACACCCTCGGCACGTGACCGTTGCACAACCCCCCCCCCCCCGCACGGTTTCACTCCACCCGTCGGCACGGCGCTGCAACCGACCGGATACGGCCGGCACACGACATCCATGGCAACGTGATGACGTCATCGGGGCAGCACGGGCCCGCAGCACTCGGCAGGCCGGGCGGGGACACTGTGAGCCCCGGCCACCGGCTATTTCCAGACCGAATCAATGGCAATTCCGGTCAATCCGGGCCGTCAAACTGAGTATCAACCCGGCTAACTGGGTACGGGCCGGAAAAATTGCGCCGGCGGCGGCGAATTTATCTCTGTGATGAGAACTCCGAAACGTGCCAGCCACGAGCAGATATTTCTAGGTCCGCAGCACGAAATAAGCAAGATGCTGGGGCTTTAAACGGCAGCGTTTCATTTAGGACCCGTCCCTGGGTTGAGGAGGGCAGGTCAGGATGTTCAGAGGAGTGAGGTCGGGAGGGAGCGCCCGGTCCACCCCGCCCGCCGCAGATCCGTCCATCCGTCCGCCGCAGGGTCCTCCGCTGCCGTAGCTCCTTTCACCAGCCGCGTTGCTCGCACACAGCACATGCGGGTCACATCGCACCGGAGTCGCGCTCGCGTCGCGCGCTGTCGACTTCTTGTCGCACACACATGCACGTAGCACACTGATGGATCCCAGCGGCACGCCTCACGGAGGGCGCGCCACACACTGAACACCGACAGGGAACACCCGAGCACCGCGCACACCAGAGCATCGTGCTCCCGTCGTTGATCGTCGTCGCGCTGGCAGATCGCTGCCGTTTTCGTTGGTGCTGCGGCTGAATGGCTGAGCGGGCGGGCAGGCGGGCGAAGACAGGCGGGAGGGCAGGCGGGCAGACAGGCGGGAGGACAGGCGGGCAGACCGGCGGGCGGGAAGGCGGGCAGACCGGCGGGAGGGCAGGCGGGCAGGTAGACAGATAGGCGGGTACTGGAGTAGTGTAGGGCGAAGGCGGTGAGGTACTGGAGGTGTGTGAATGAGATCGGGAGTCGCTGAAACTACCGGTGAGAAATTCAAAAGATAACAGGCAGAACGGTTGAAAGGGCGAGGAACACTAATTGTAAGGTCAATTACCCACGGTCGGTGGAGCCACTTAAACGCCAGGTCAGGTCAGGTCAGGTCAGGTCACGGCTCTCGGATGGGCTAGGTCGGGTGGGATCCAGGTGGGTCAGGGTAGGCAAGATCAGGTCAGAGTGCACCAGGTCAGATCAGGTTAGGTAACTTCCCGATGTAGATTAGACCGTGCCAGGTGGGGTGGGGTGGGGTCGGGTCAGGTCAGGTGAGGTCAGGCCAGGTCAGGTCAGGTCATCCGTGCTGTACTCACCCGCGACTGAAGCCGGCGCCGCGGCCGCGGCCGGCCGGGTAGCCGCCGACGCCGGCCGGCGGCCGCGCCGGCTCGTCGGCCGCCGGTCGGCCGTTCGGGTCATAGTACTTGGTCAGCAGAGGCCGCTCTTCCACGCGGTTTTCGGCATTGTGCGCCTTGGCGGCCGATTTGATGTCGATGAAGGCTACCGTGGCGGCCGGGCCGGCGGCGTCCTCAGCCGAGAGCAGCTTCACACTCTGCACGCGGCCGTATCTGACGGAACGGGGGAGGGGGGAACGGTTACAGTGGAGTGCTGGACACAGTGGGGTACTGGACCCCACACTGCACACTAAAAGCGGCCACAGCCGACGCGAGACGACACTGCATCCAAAAACGGCCACAGTGAAGTACGAGACACTACACCGTCCCAGCGGGACATTACAAGACATTACACACCGAAAGGATGAGAGGCAGCACAGATCTCGTGACAGTGAAGTACCTGAAATACCGTGATGAAGTAAAATAAAGTAAAGCAAATGAACACTGCCGTACAGCAGTTGTAGGAATTAAACAAACGATACAAGAGCCCCGGTGAACTTTAGAATACTACGACGTACGTAACTTAGTTCATTTTGAGTCCCGCCTACCTACGAATACAAAAGTTACCGGCCGACATTAAAGGGACTATCCCACCTTTAACATGGGGTTTGAGTTGAGATAGCCAAGTTTGCGGCGAGGTTCAGAAACCACTATCTACAGGGTGTCCGGAAATTGATTGCACACTCTTTTACTACATTTGACAAGGAAACAAAACGAGCATGTTTCATGGTTTATTTGCCGATATACCCTCCACCCAGTCGCACACACGCCCTCATACGGTCGGGCATGCCGCACATTAGGTTATCCAGTGTCTCCGCACTGATGCTGAGCCACGCTCGCTGGAGGTTCCTGATAAGCGCCTTCTCGGTGGTAGCCGGCTCCACCATGTCGAGCTCGCTCTGCACGATAGCCCACACGTTCTCGATGGGCGACAGGTCAGGGCTGTTGCCCGGCCATACACCCTTCTCCCCAAACCCTGGGAGGTTGTCCCGGCACCACTGTTGAGTGCTGGTGGCGTGATGAGCCGGAGCGCCGTCTTGCTGGAAGATCGCCTCGGACATCTTCGGGAGCAGCTCGACCTGTGTTGGCGGCCCCGTCTTTCTCTTCCGCTTCATCGCCGACGCTGCCGACTTCTTCAGGACCTCCTCCACGTAGTACTGGGCCGTCACGGTCTGGCCGCGGGGGACAAAGTGGAGCTCCGACAGGCCCTGATGACTCATCATGGCCCAGACCATGACTTTCAGCGGCTGCTTCACCGTGTTGATGGCAGGCACTTCAGCGCTGCTGTGCGCCCAGACGCGCTCGTTCTGGCAATTCGGCGGGTGCATGAGCTCGAACACCGACTCATCGCCGAACAAAACGCGCCGCCAGTCCTGGATGGTCCAGTTCTTCCGCTCCCGGGCAAATGCCAGCCTTTTCCGCTTCTGGGCTTCGGTCGGTTTTGGCTGGCGGCGCAGTTTTAGCGGCTTGAGACCCAAGCACTTGGTCATGTAGTGGTGAACAGTGGTCTTCGACACCGGGTGACCCTTCTCAGTCAGCTTTTTGGCCAGTTTCCGCGTCGATTGGCGTCGTTTCAGCACGGCCTTGGCGAGCACGATTTTGGCCACTCTGCTCAGCACAGTCTTTCTCCCACGACCCTTACGATTCTCAAGTGATGCACCGCTGCGGTCGAGAGCTAGCCAGTAATAAAGGGTCCGGCGAGATACGCCCACTTGTCGGGCAACATCGCCTACCGTCATCCCGGCTTAAACCATCCCAACCGCGCGGTGGCGCGTCGTCAAAGTGTGCTCCCTCACCATTCCCGATATGGGGCCCGCGCGCGAAGACTGCCTCTCGGAAAATGACCTGTGGCCGCTCACTGCGGCTCGGGTCAGGTCACCTGCTGGGTCACGTGATCAGCTGACACGCTGGGGTGCCCGGGGGCGGGGTCGCGACCCTGCCTAACCGGTTTGGCGGGAGCATGTGCGGGATACGGGCATATGGACAGTGTGCAATCAATTTCCGGACACCCTGTATCTAGGTTGCAACCCCCGCGGCCTCTTGGTGTTGAAGAAATTCGTTCCCTTCATTTGAAAATGAGCCTTGTACAAGGCCCTATCTTCAACATGGAGCGACCGTTAGTGTGACGTCACCTCGTTTAGTCATTCTGATTTAAATGGGTTTGTTCGTTGAAAAATCGCTTAAAACTTGGTCTGAACTTTGTTGTGGTGCCTACAGAGTAAAAAGAATCAGCTTTATGACAGTAATGTGGCCTGGGGAAGGAGGTAATTTTGGGCTGTGACGTCACATATTTGAAAGTTTGTGTTTGGAATATGGGAAGCCGAAGATGTTTAATTAAAGATAAATGCCAGAACCGTGTTCCTGGTCATCCAATCTATAAAGTCGGGCACAATTTAACTGGTTTTAACAACATTTTAGAAGGTGGGATAGTCCCTTTAACCCGGCAGTTGCTGGGGTATTCCGCCACCCACCGTTTGCTGGGGGGGGGGGGGGGCGTTAAACGCCCCCAGCCGATAACTCGAGAACCGATAGGCGCAGCGAAACGCACGAGGCGGCAAACGAAAGAACGCGACGAGACGCTTCAGATGAGTAGTTTAAAATTGAATTTTGAGGTCACAGGTCGGGTCAAGGTCAGGTCAAACACCTGAAATCGGGCTTTCAGTAGCATGGACTTCAGGACTTCGCAATGGGCGCCTCTCGTCATAAACTCTGTCCAAACGGTGCGCAATCCATCATATAAGACCTACAAGAGTGTCACTTCCATGTAGGGATCAGTCAAGCATAGGTCAGGGTCAAGGTCAGGTCAACCGGGTAGGCACATATCCCCGAAAATCAAAACTGATATTCGCAGCCTGTGACACATGTTTTATGGGTAATTTGGGGCGTATAACACGATGGTGACATTCATTTTATCATATGTGTACGTGTTTGGCTCAAAAAGTTCAATTTAAGAAATGCATGTATCATGGTCGTGAAGTCGTCACGAGAAATTGCCAAGATTCAGTTCAAGATTTTGGAAAATGCGGAACAATAATCAATAATCGAAGATAGCCATTTAATTGTTCATGGTATTGGCAGTCTAATGGCGTTTACGGCATGTCTGTATGTCTATTCTGTGATTTTATATGATTTTTTGAACATATGCCGTTTTTGGTCGAAAACTCAGAAATCATGACGTCACTAAAACCTCGATATCTCAAAAATTTCCCGCCCGATTTTTTTGAAACTTTGTCACAATAAACTTCAAACAATTCCCTACAGGTACCCAAAATTTGGCGCGCCTGCGGCGCGCCGTTTTTATGCTATGGCCCGGCGAAAAAAGTGGGGGCGTTTAACGCCCCCCCCCAGCAACTCGCGGGTTAACCCACGCCTTCCTCCTTCCTCCACGCTAAGCTGGGCTTAAAATACGCGGATGTCAGCAACTTATACGATAAGCTGTGCGTGCAATGTTCTGGATGAATTAGCTAGCGCACTTCCTTTCCAGTATGGCTCGCCGCTCAGTTACTCTTTGCTCACGCAATCACGCATCTAGCATGCATGAGCTCTGTGCGTCATTGATTCAGCCTAGGACGCATTGCCGAGCACCTATCTCTATTGGCACAGTGATGACAGCCCTAGTCAGCGCCGTATGACAAGGTAAACCGAGCCACACCGCCACGGCAACTCCATCGCCGTGGCCCGGGACCGGGCGCAGCTGGCGGCCAACACGCTCGTGAAGTGGGCCCGCCGGAGTAAGATGGAGGTCGCGGGTCAGAAGACGCAGCTGCTCGTCCTCTCCCAGAACCCCCGAGACGCCGTCGACTGTCACATCCACGTGGCGGGTCAACTGGTGGAAGGGGGACCTGAGCTGAAACTTCTGGGAGTGACGCTAGACAGGACGCTGAGCTTCGGCCCGCACTGCAGAAGTCTCCGTCGGCGCGTCCGGCCCCGAGCGGCCCAACTCCGACGTCTCACCGGCCGCAGCTGGGGGCTGCAAGAACAGCAGCTGCGCGCCGTCGCAAACGGCTACGTGCGCGGCGCGATAGAGCACGCGGCTGCTGCCTGGCTGCCGGCAGTGTCCAAGTCCAACATCGAGATCCTGGAGCGGGAGATGCGCGCCGTGGCGAGGATCGTCACGGGCTGCATACACTCCGCACCACACCACGGTGTGACGGCCGAGGCTGGCATGCTGCCTGTCGCGGCACGACGTACTGCGCTAGCGGCGCGTATGTTCGCGAAGGCTGCCGCGCTCCCGCCAGAGGACCCCCTCCGAGCGGTCGCCATGGCTGACCCCCCTCAGCGCCTCAAGCTGGTCACGGGGTGGCGCCAAGTAGGCCGGGAGGCCCTGCGGAAGCTACGGGTTGAGCTGCCGGTTGAGGCCCTGCTACCAGAGCGACCGCCACCGTGGACGCCCACCGGCAAGATCACCTTCAACCTGAGCATTGGCGCGCTGCCCGCCGGTGCGGCGAGGTCCACGAAGAGAGACGCAGCGCTCCATCACCTGGCGTCCATGACGCAGTGCGCGACGTGGGCGTGGACCGACGGCTCGTCGAGCGGCGGGATCCTCCGCGGGGGGGCTGGCGCCCTCATCGTCGGAGCTGATGACAGCCGCACCGAGCTCCGTGTCCCAGCGGGCACACTCTGCTCCAGCTTTCGAGCGGAGATGGTCGCCCTGCAGGTGACGCTGGACCACATCCTGGAACACCAGCGGGACGCACCAGAACCAGTCATTATATGTACCGACTCGCTGTCGGCGGTAGCGGCGCTGAGAGAGGGTCCGTCGGCACAGCGCTCGGCCAGAGGCGCTGCCATATGGAAGCAGCTACCGGAGCTCACCGCCGGAGACCGAACGGTCACCCTCCAGTGGGTTCCATCCCACTGCGGGATCCCAGAGAACGAGTCCGCCGACGCCCTGGCAAACGAGGCTGCGACGCTGGCACAAGAAGACGTCATGCTCGATGTAGACACCATCTACCGAGCGGCAGTCCGCACCGCCAGAGACCGCGCCGCAAGGGACAGGCCGACATACCCGGACCCCGACCGCAAAGCCGCAACGGGGTGGTACAGAGAGCTTATGGGTGCAAGATGGCCACCACCTCTCACCAACATGGACAGGACGACAGCAGTAGACGTCCACCAGATCCGCACTGGGCGCTGGAGCGGCTCGGCGCAGTTTCTACATTCCATCGGACGAAACCCATCTGCGGACTGCCCACAGTGCAGGAACCTCGACTGCCCTGCAGCTCGTTGCCCGCTGTGCGGCGAGCAAGCCGACACACCTCGACACATTCTGCTGACCTGCCCGGGACTGATGGGGGTTCGCCTCAGAATCCCGGCGGTCGGCAACATACTGCCGACGGTGGAAGAGGTCAGGCGCGGCGACACGGTGGCGGCCCTGGTGGCCGCCTTCAGGGCCCTCCAGAGCTGAAGCTACACCGCGGCTCTGCCGCGGATGGAGGGAAAACCAACAACAACAACAGCCACACCGCCCAGCGTCAGCGCTGATTGTGATATCACTGGGCTGACGTCACTGGCGTCATTGTGACGTCATTAGTCCAACCGCTGACGCGCAGGCCTTCCAGCCGCTCACGCAAGTCACAACGGCTAGAAGGCTCAGTGGTAAGCAGGTGAAGTGTGATGAATAATCACCTTTAGTTCACACTGACACTCGAGCATGGATCATTTTGTATGGTACCGGCATATTACAAGCCTAGACATTGGAATATCATTCATTACTTGTGATGCAGCTTCGCACATGGGCGTCGTTATTGCGAGACTGCCAATATGCGGCTGCCATCACATGTCGCAAGGTGGTTACGTTTTTACCAGACTACCGGAAGTCAAAGCGTCTGGGCTATAACATCTGTGTGGCGGGGCGGCATTCCGATGTTGTGTTCGTCGTCCGGCCCTTCCGTGGTTGGGTTCCAGTACGCAGCTGCCGGCGGCGATCCAAGGCCGAGCCGGGACGGCCGGCGCGCGGAGGTCAGACCCAGTCATCGGGCTCGACCATGCGTAACGCTCGTACATCATCGACAGGAAATGGGCCCGATTTATCACGTGCTCGTGTAGGGGTGGGAGGGTTTGGAACGTGCAGGCGCCCGTAGTTGCAGGTAGTTTATCAACATAGCGGTCACGCCAGGAAAACCAAGTCAGCTCGACAAACTGACGCAGCCTATGAAGTTTACGTAACAGTGAGCCATCTTGACTGCCTGTTGTTATCTACATTACGTATCGACCACAGTGCCAGACGCCCAAAACAAAGGAAGTGGCCGGCTGTCCAACTGACGTGGGCGCCCATCGCCCTGTCCGGCCGCTCATGGCGAAACAATAGAGCCAGCACCACCATCGTCGGGACGGCCGGCGTGCCGGCAGGCCGTCCGTCAGGGCGCGTGCCGGTGCCGGGCGCGTCACGCGCTCCCCGCCGTGCCAGTGCCGCTCTAAATCGGACGCGGCCGGCCCCCGCCACCGATGACAGTGGAGCATTTATCTGCGACGGCGGCGGTTCAGAGCGGCGCCGCTGGCAGTGCTCCGGACTGTCCGTCAGGGCCGGACGGCGGGCAGCGGGGGGCGGCGCCGCGCCACACAGCACTGCCAAACGGCCAGCTCGAAATACCGGTCGCTGTCGGTGACGACAGTGCCGTGGGTGCGGCGCATGACTTGCGGTGCGGCCCGGCGGCGGGGGCGGCCAGGTACGGCCAGCTCCGGAGGCCGCCGCTCCGGGCCGACGCAGAGGCGGTCGCAGCGCGTCGTTCCGCGGAGTCGCGGCGCGCCCGGCGGTCCGTCAGACCGCGTCCGAGCCGCCCGTGCGGCCCGCCGCCGCTGCGGTGGGTGCGCAGATTTTACCGAGCCGGGTTCACCCCGCACCACCGAGCGTACACCGTCACACCGTCATCACGGCTCTATTACGGCTGGCGCGGGACGCCACCACCACCACCGCCTGGAGCCGCCATTATTTACGCCAAAGCCGGCGGCTTTCATTAGCTATTCCCGTCAGCCCACGGCCGGCCGTCGGGCCGCGCTGCCGGCGCCGTTTCTCCCTTTCTCCTTGAGCCGACCGGCCGACGGCGAGCGGCCACGTCGTACCGCGCATGCGCAGTAGGGTCCCCGCGGCACACCAGACGCCAGTCGTTTACCAGCAGTTGCGGAGGTCGGACGGGCGAACGATGCGGAGCGAAAAGTGATTGACTGGGGGCATACCAGGGCCGTATGGGACGTACGGAGATTTGGTAAGGTCTTCGGATCCGAGGGCTCTGCGTCGAAGAGTGTGGAACGGAAGTTTAAACAATGAGATATAGTTTGAAAGGTTCTAAAGAATCGTAATGTGGCGGCTATAACGACAGAGGAGCAAAAGGCAAACAGTCTGCCGAGTGCGGACTGCGGAGGCAAAACAGTCTGCATCAGGCAACTATTTGAAAAATGAAAAGGCAAGAGAAGTTAAATATCAAATTGCGCAAGGCCATCGTGAGTGACGAAGCAGCAGAGCAGTAGGAGTCAGAGTAGCTGGGGTGGGATGGGTGAACTTCTGGTGGAAAACCCCACTTAGGGTAAGACCAAGTTAGCGCTGCAACTGTGTTGCTTGTAATAAAACTAAACTGGCTCAAAAGAGAATGGTAACAAAGCCAGGAAAACGCCGGGTGTCTTTAAGGTTACAATTGCAATAAAACTGTGGTACAGAACGCACATGAGGTTCTAGGGAGGCGGCGTGGAAAGGAAGAAGTGTAGCTCAGCGTTTGCCAAAAAGCTTTGTCGAGACTGTTCACGGCATTGTTTGCCCGGTAGTCTGTAGACAGCCGTCGAATTTTTCATCAATGGAGAAACGGCCACGGAGCGAAGCTGTTTTAGTGCATATTGAATCTAGCTGGTATTGGTATACTTCGCAGCAGAAATCCATTCCGGTTTTAGAAGCTAAGAAGTCGCAGCACGGCTGACCGAACTCGAACCTGGCTGGCCTTCTGGGGATTACCAAAAGTTGTGCAACCATAGTTGGCCAGCGCGCTGCGCGGTACGCTGACGTCTATAACCCATCCCCCGTACCGCGGCGCCGGTCAGTACCGGGTCCCATTGATTGGCCGTCGGTCCCCTGGGCCGCGCGTGGGCCGGCGGGTCTGGTGGGACGGGCTCGGCCCGAGTCGGGTGCCGGCGGACGCCCGGCGACCGGCCCCGGCGGCCGATGGTATCACCCCTCCCCCCCCCTCCCTGCCCACAAAACCGGCCCCAGACTTGGCCGGCGGCCAATTCACCGGCGCTCCGGTATAAACACGCTCCCCGGCGGGCTGGGGGGGGGGGGGGGGGGATGGGGTGCGTGCGTACAGAACCAAGGGACCTTCGACTCTCCCCCGCCCGCACACACAAGGCCGACAAACACAGACAGTGAAAATACACACACACTTCGCCGATCGACCAGAGGCTATCGGACAGGCCAAAGGTGTAGTTCGGGCCCGTGCACCAGGAAAGTCAGACCGGCCGAACCAAAGCCGAGAACGTTTCCTGCCACTCCCCGTTCTTTTCCTCGCTATTTTTGCGCTTGCAAGGTTTCTGGACATCAATTTGACAGTACAGCTCGATGATGAAAATAAAGCACCAATTTTTCAGCCAGCAGAAATTCTGGTTCACCGCCTTTGGCATCATATATCATTTCTTTTCAATATCCACAGGCTCGCCGAGAATTTTATGGTGGTAATGATGTGGCATTTGACTCTGGGCCATTCGTCCGTAGATTTCCCCCTCCTCTGAAGTTCCTCGGAGCTTAACTGAAACCCGCAGTGGAACGAGAAAATGTTTGCAACATTTGGACATAAAGGGGGATACAGGTTACGCTATCGAAGCCAGGCTAGGAACAAGCATCGACAATTAACATCAACATCACAAACGAGAATAAACTGCCGGGGGTGAATGCAATCCTATTCGCAGCCAAATCTAAGCTATTAGAATTTACGGTCTGCATACCTCGCTCAGCTTAGAATAGCCATGCAAACTACCATCCAATATCATTCTTTCGTCGGACGCCCGTTGGTCCTCCCTAAACGACGGCGTTCCACCGCCCACTCCCACATGAATCATAATCCGCTCCCTATGAAAGTCCGCGTCCAGCAATAGCCATCGTTTTCCAAAACCGCCGCTTTCCATGCGACTGCCGTCATCCATCAGCGCCCCCCCCCCCCCCTGCCCCGCTCCGACCTACGCAGCAGCAGCGCTCCCCTCCCCTCCCCAGCCCCGCGGCCAGTCATGGCGGAGCGGCCAGTGCGCATGCGCGCGGCAAACCATCATGGCCGCCGTCGGTGAGTCACCATCGACCGTCCGCGGCGCCGGTGAACGCCCAGCGCCGGCCGCGCCAGGCCCCGCGAGCGAGGCGGCCCGCGGCCCCGGCCCGGCGCTATTACCACGGCCGCCAGGTATTCTCCACACACGAATATTATTTATGTGCCGTACCCAAATGTCGACGACGTGACCGCGCCCGCAGCGCACGCTGACGCCAGCTGATGGTGCTGATGGAATCGCCGACGCCCGGCGTACCCTCTCGTTCCGACCACGGCTGCACCCTAGGCCGGCTGCTCCGCTGAACACAGCAGCAGCTCCGGACGGCAGTGCTGTGCATCTGGTAATGTCCAGTTTCGGAGAACTCTGCGCAGCTAAGCAGCCTTGTCGAATGACAAAGCGGGCTGGCGTGGTAACAGCGTTTGTCAGCTTTGGACACCCTCCCAGATGGCGACATTCACTAACACAGCAGGAGTTGTGGCGCTGTGTCTGAGTAGAAGCATATGGCGGTTCCCAAGGTGCCACCTCCAAATATCAAATCATCGCGACTAAGCCTTACGAAACCACCGCGAACCACATCAGGCACGGGCTTGCTTAGGCACGGCGAAATCAACGACACTGCCGAATCCGTCCGCCCAGTTGCGCGGGATTTCACACGGCGTGCTAAGGCGAGGTCACGTCACCATACTTCGCCCCCAGCAGAGAGCTAATCGGGCAGAAAAACAGCACGTCCGCAGCCGAGCCGTCACATCCTGTTCTGTGACCAACGCACGGACGGACGGACGGACGTACGGACGGACGGACGGACGGACGGACGGACGGACGGACGGACGGATGGACGTATAGACGCATAGACGGATAGACGGATGGATGGATGGATAGACAGACGGACGGTCACCTACCAGCGGTATAGAAAGGAGGGGACCGGCCTGGGCTATGGAACAGTGCAGGACGGTACAGGATCTCATCAGACGCCAGTGCAGAACCTCATCAGACGCCGGTGCAGTGCCATCCAGCAGCAGACCCCTACCAGACTTCGCCCGGGGGCCTGGTGGCTGATAGAGCCGGGGAGCGGCACAGCCCGCCGGGGACTGGACTGGGGACGGAATGGACAAGGCTGGACGGACACCACTCAGAGACGGCAGCCAGCAGGCGTCAGGTTGGTCGCAGAGGCGCCAGATGTGTCGTGAAGGGGACGCCGGAGACCAGAAACCGATATTCCCATGGCGACAGATCGATCGCGGTGAAACCGTTCATCGGATGGTCCGCTTATAGCTCGCTTCTACGCATTGCCAAAGCGGCGCTGCCACCACTCGTAGTGGGTACTATTGACAAACCGCCTGCCGTGCCAGTCACATTGGCAGTACTATGCCTTTAATTACATTGTGGCGATGGTGAAACTGCACAGCAACTAAAAATGAAACTAAACAAAAATGTTTGTGTACTTTGTTGTAGCATTAATTACCCACGAACGCCCTCTGACATGAGGAACACATGTGAGCCCGATCCTGCGAAAACCTGTGCGCCCGTCGATATCGATCCTAGTTCAATGACTTGAGTAGCCACTAGCCTCGTCAGCAGCCTATGGCACTACGGAAGTGTTTTGGGCCTTTCAGTAGTGCTCAGAAGGCGGTACGACACCGAGCGGTTTCTCTGCGCCATGGCGCCGCGTGTTGCCATGCCGAACGGAGCGTGCTGACCGCAGAGCTGGGACCAGGGGTGGATTTTTATTTTAAGTTGGGGTTGCACGTGCAACCCCAACTTTGAATTGTGCAACCCCAACATCGGTTTGTGCAACCCCAACTTTACAACTGAAATGAATCGGCGGGCGACTCGAATGGTGCCGCTCCCATAACCCTGAGCCATCCCAAAACTCTATGCCACCCGTTGACTTGGCACCATCTTTCAAAAGAGCCCTACCCATCATGTGGGCAATAATCACCCCTCAACTATCTAGTGTAGTTGCCGCCTCCTCAGACCTCCAATATAGGTGCCGCTCCCTCGAATATAAGTGCCGCCCCTCGAATGTAGGTGCCGCCCCTTCGAATGTAGGTGCCGCCCCTCAAATGTAAGTGCCGCCCCCTCGAATGTAGGTGCCGCCCCCTCGAATGTAGGCACCGCCCATTAAATGTAGGCGCCATCCCCTCGAATGTAGGCGCCACCCCCTCGAATGTTGGTGCCGCCCCTCAAATGTACCTAAATGCCGCCCCTCGAATGTAGGTGCCGCCCCCTCGAATGTAAGTGCCGCCCCCTCGAATGTAGATGCCGGCCCTCCTCGAATGTAGGTGCCGCCCCCTCAAATGTTAGTGCCGCCCCCTCGAATGTAGGTGTCGGCCCTCCTCGAATGCAGGTGCTCAAATGTTAGTGCCGCCCCCTCGAATGTAGATGCCGGCCCTCCTCGAATGTTGGTGCCGCCCCCCAAATGTACCTAAATGCCGCCCCTCGAATGTAGGTGCCGCCCCCTCAAATGTTAGTGCCGCCCCCTCGAATGTAGATGCCGGCCCTCCTCGAATGTAGGTGCCGCCCCCTCAAATGTTAGTGCCGGCCCTCCTCGAATGTAGGTGCCGCCCCCTCAAATGTTAGTGCCGCCCCCTCAAATGTTAGTGCCGCCCCCTCGAATGTAGATGCCGGCCCTCCTCGAATGTAGGTGCCGCCCCCTCAAATGTTAGTGCCGCCCCTCGAATGTAGGTGCCGGCCCTCCTCGAATGCAGGTGCCGGCCCTCCTCGAATGCAGGTGCCGCCCCCTCAAATGTTAGTGCCGCCCCCTCGAATGTAGGTGCCGGCCCTCCTCGAATGTTGGTGCCGCCCCCCCAAATGTACCTAAATGCCGCCCCTCGAATGTAGGTGCCGCCCCCTCAAATGTTAGTGCCGCCCCCTCGAATGTAGATGCCGGCCCTCCTCGAATGTAGGTGCCGCCCCCTCAAATGTTAGTGCCGGCCCTCCTCGAATGTAGGTGCCGCCCCCTCAAATGTTAGTGCCGCCCCCTCAAATGTTAGTGCCGCCCCCTCGAATGTAGATGCCGGCCCTCCTCGAATGTAGGTGCCGCCCCCTCAAATGTTAGTGCCGCCCCTCGAATGTAGGTGCCGGCCCTCCTCGAATGCAGGTGCCGCCCCCTCAAATGTTAGTGCCGCCCCCTCGAATGTAGGTGCCGGCCCTCCTCGAATGCAGGTGCCGCCCCCTCGAATGAAGGTGCCGCGCCGCCCCCTCAAATGTTGGCCCCGGCCACTTATGCATAGGTGTCATCAGTCATCCCATAAAATGTAGGTGCCGTCCCTTCGAATGTAGATGGCACCCCCTAGGGTGTAGTTGCCGCCCGCTAAGGCCTAGTTGTAGTGCAGCCCCCTCAAATGTAGGTGCTACACCCAGACCCCTAAATGTAGGTGCCACCCCTTGAAATGAAGGTGCCTTTCCCTCACATGTAGATAGATGCCGCCCCCCATGCGTGGGTGCCGCCCCTCAAGTTAGGGTGCTGCCCATAAAATGTAGGTGCCGTCCCCTCTAAGTGTAGGCGCTGCCGCCTCAAGAGCGAATGCCATCGCCGCCCCCTCTAATGTAGGTACTACCCTCCTCTCAAGAGCTTGAGCTGTCACAAGGCCGTGTATAGAGCTGTCGGACATGCAAAATGACCAGTTAAAAAAATCGTGGATTTCGATTCCTGGTGCGCCGCTCACCGCTCAGTGGGGGGTGGGGGTGGTGCCCAGTGGAGGTCGCAGGGGGGGCATCAGGGCCATGGCCCCCCAAAGACAAATCAGGGGCCATCATATAATTTGCCCCTTAAACAACCGATGGGCCCCGATGGGCGTAGGGGCCCTGACTCTTACCCGATTGTTACGAGGCTCAAGAAACCAACGCCAGTATTATGTAACAGCCCCCATACCGGTCTTTGAGTATCCTAACTTCTGAGGGCGCTTCAGTGGCCTTCAAGGGCCAAATTGACCGATGAGGGCCCACATCGACCGATGAGGGCCCACATCGACCTCTCAGGGCCCTCCACTGGCCCTTGAGGGCCCTAAAGCGGCATCAGGAGTCCCCCAACCGGCCTTTGAGGGCCCCACACTGATCTCTTGATGGTCTCATTTGTCTCTGGGGTTCAGGACTGACCTTTGGGTGCCGGTCACTTAGAGCCCGCATCGACCTCTGAGGGCCTCAAACTGGCCTTTGAGGGCCCTGTACTGGTCTCGAGGGCTCTCAAACTGGTCTCTGGGGGTCCACGCCTCTAATGGTCTCATTTCTTTTTCTGGGGGCCCAAGACTGGCCTTTGGGTGTCCCCGAGGGCCCGTACTGACTTCTGAAGGCCCGATGCCGGTCTCTAAGGGTCCACATCGGCCTCTGAGGGCCCTATGCTGACCTCTGGGGTCCAACACCGACCCATGCTGGTCCCACACTGACCTCTGAGGGCTCCACGCTGGCCTGTAAGATACCACACCGGCATGTGAGGGCCCACGTCGGCCTCTGATGGTTCCAAACTGCCCTTTAAAGGCTCTGTACTGGTCTCTGAGGGCCTCACACTGCCGGTACGGACCCACGCTGGTCTTTTGAGGGTCCAAACTGGTCTCTGACGGCCCAAACTGGCCTCCTAGGGCCCAACACCGTGGCTTCGGATGGCCCAATTTCTGTCTGGCGGACAAAGACTAACCCTTGGGCACTTCTGAGGGCCGGTACTGGCTTCTGAAGGCCCGATGCCGGTCTCTTAGGACCAACATTGGCCTCTGAGGGCCCATCCTGGCTTTTGAGGACGCTCTGTTCGGTCTTTTAGGGCCCCATACTGACCTCTGAGGGCTCCACGTTGGCCTGTAGAAATCACACTGACCTCTGAGGACCCACGTCGGCCTCTGATGATTCCAAACTGACCTTTGAAGGCCCTGTACTGGTCTCAGAGCCCAGAGGGCCCTAAACTGGCTTCTAAGGGTCCCAAACTGGCCTCTGAGGGCCCCAAACCGGCCTCTAAATGTCTCACACCGGCTGCTGATAACCCCATTTCTGTCACTGACACCCAAGGCTGGCCCTTGTCCCTTGGGTGCCTCTGAGGGCCCTATGCCGGCCTCTGAGGACCCATGACGGTCTTTAGGGGCCCTGTGGTAGTGTGCTCCTCGATTGTCTCCCTGGAGCCGCCTCTGCGATGACTTGCCCGCCGGCGCATGGACCGACGGCTGGGGTCAGCAGGCGCGGTTGGAATGTGGACCAGTCTTGTTCGAGACACAATGCAAGCGGGAGCACTACTGTCGCTTATAACAGGCCCCTCACTGGACTCTGAGGGCCCCAGTCGGTCTATGGGGTCTCTACACCGCCACTGATGGCCCTATTATGGTCTCTGGGGTGCCAGGTTAGTCTGGTCCCTGAGGGCCCACGTCGGGCCTGGGGGCCCCATACAGGCCTTTGAGGGCCAATATTGGCCTTTGAGGGCCCTACACCGACCTCTGAGGGCCCCGAATCGGGCTCCTCTGAGGGACCACACTAGCATCTGATGAACCCACTCCGGTCGCTGGGGGCTCAAGATTGAACTTTGGGTGCCTCGCATTGGGCTCTGAGGGCCCACATTGACCTCCGAGAGCTCCACACTGGCCTGTAAGGGATCATATTGGGCTGGCCTCTGATGACCAACTGGTTTTGGAGGGCCAGTACTGGCCAGTGGCCACTCAGAGTCCCAAATCGGCTTTTGAGGGCCATAACCGGCATCTGATGGACCGAACCGGACCCTAGTGGCCCAAAACAGGCCTCAGAGGGCCCCGCACCAGACTCTGAGAGTCCCATCTTTAGTCTCTGGGGTCCAAGGAAGAACTTTTGGCGTTTCATACCGTCCTCCAATGTTCCCTGTCAGTCTCTGGTTGGTCCCCATGTCGGAATTTCGGAATTTGAGGGCCGTTATCTCGTCGCAGCGGGACGGCATTAAGGTCTATTACCATATCGGGGTCACATCGGTTTCTGAGGGCCCATGTCTGCTGCTAAGGGTCCCTGGTCTCTGATAGTTCCATTTAGGTCTTTGAGAGGCCAGGCCTGCCCATCATAGGCGCCTCATGCTATCTTCTTATTCTCTGCCGATCTCGGAGGGCCCCTGTCGATCTGTTTGGCCCGTGCAGGTTTTTAAGGGTCGCTGCTAGTCTCTGAGAGCCCCATGTCGTTAGTTGTGTCTATTTTGGGTCGCATTGGCACCACACATGTCTCTTAGGGCCCATACCAGTCAAGGGGTCCCACATTGACCTCTCAAGGACCAACGCTGGCCTCAAGGGCACACACCACCTCAGAGGTTCCGAACTGGCCTTTGACGACCCCGCACTGGCCTTTGATGACCCCGGGCCCGCACTGGCCTCTGATGGCTCAGGCAGGTCTCGTAAGACCCACGTTGGAGTTCAAAGACCCATACTGCTGTGCGAGGTCTCACTCGGTTTATCAGGGTCAATCTCAATACTGGCCTTAAATGATCTTACGCCGGGCTTATATAAGGGTCTCATACTGGTTTCAGAAGTTTTCCGCTACTTACGAAAAACTTCAGGGGGGGGGGGCGGATATTCGCCCCCCTCCGCGGTACGCGGGTTAAGCTAACACACCGCCCCCCAGCGAGGGTCTACAGGGGCCCCTTTGCCAATTCGTCCCCCCCCCCCCAAACGCCAAGATTACGACCGTACCTGGTGGCGCCCACTTCCGGACTATTGCGCCCCTCGGAACCGCTTTGGGCGCCCTTTCAGGGCTGTGCAACCCCAATAAAAAACAAAAAAATCCACCCCTGGCTGGGACACAGCGCCACCGGTTACCGTAACACAATTTTCCCAGCATTTCGGAGCGCAATCAGGAACGCCGCTCGTCGCCCCCGCCGACGATTTTAATTGATGCAGCGATGCCTGGAACCCGGTGCCGGGAATAAATACGACTCCTGAGTCGGAGCGGCCGGTAATTTGTCTCAGTAACGAGCCGTGACGTCAGACCGGTAACACAGCAGCGCCGTGGCGAATTCCGTGACGAGTAACTCGCCGATACAGTTTGGATTTCAATGGAAAAAGACGGATAAAGTAACGCCTTTCAAGTTCTATCACTTTGGTTGACAACTCTTCTTACTTGATCCATCAACGCTCGATTCAGATATTTCATCGCTCGATCCAGATATTTTCTAATGCCATTTTCCTGTGAATAGCAGCTGACGAACCGATTCAATGCACAACCAGCACAAGACGCGCTCACCACGCCCAGTGTACCGACTTCAATTCATCTACTTTTTCATATTGTGCAATCGGTTCATGAATACACCAATTTTCATTGTGATTATTCATCAGATATCATCAGACACCAGTCTACACTGGCGGATCCAAGCCCAAGAGGGGGAGGGGGTATTTGGGGCTTTAACTCGACGAATTAGAAATCAATAACTTAGCGAGATCTTTGTGACTGTCCGGTACCCCACACGCTTCGAGGGCAGATGCAGAGGGCAGAGAGCCATCCGAGGTCAATCTGAGGTCATTTCAGGGTAGCGTGGGCTACCGAAATCTCGAGTCGCTCTTAGCTTCCAACACAAACTTTGTTTGAGCTCGATCTCCAGCACCCTTCGATAAAATATGGACATTGTGTACCATGCCCTTGGTACCATGCTCCGTAACGACTGTGATGGATCACTATAGAATAGCGATTCTGTCCAAGTGCAATGGTGTTTTTCTAAAAGCTTCATCATTGTAGCGAGATACTCACAATTACAGTTAAAATGTAGCTAGAGTAGTAGCCACCGAATTCTGCACTGCCAGCGAATATGCTAATGGAAAGAATGGCGCCACATTCCACGTGACCCCACATCCTGAAACCACGTGCACGAATAAACAATGTTCGCAGGATTCGGCTGGAAGGAAGTCAAACAAACCATACAGGCTCAGTTGGGTTGAAGCGGACACATTTGCATTCGACAGACGACAGACTGAGGCACTGGTACGGCACAACGACATGAAATAGGCGATCCAGTATGGTGTATGAACGTTGAGGACCAAAAATCATGGATCCTCAGCATTGAATTTAAGGCAAATGATTCTTTTCAGAGTAAAATCGATCCTGAGAAAGAATAACATGATAGCTCATAGCAGCTGTTAGAATGGCGCGCCCTTTGCGTTGTGGACTGAGACGCAGCCTTCCCGTTATATAAACGATACTTGATAGATATATGGATAGATGGACAGATAGAAACGTTTGTATTCCGGACTAATAAGTCGAAAAACATACAGCAATCGGTAGACCGTGGGACACAACAGCAATGGGGAGCGAGATATGGCGGGTCCAAAACTCACCTTTTGAAGTGCTCCTTTATCCGATCCTCGGTAACACTGTCAGGCAAATTTCCAACCCAGAGATGTCTAGTCTCTCTGACCATTTTGTCCTAACGCCCTCATGAGTATACCATCGCTTTTCGCCACAATCACAAAAATTCACAAACACCACATGGCGACACGCTCCGCGACCTGCAGCACATTCGCTCACCTCGCACTGTTGCGTTCTAATGACGTCACACACCAGAACCCCGACAAAATAGTTGGCGTCCACCTGCTAGCAAAATCTTTTGGAGCGCCCGGCACATACTAGCCAAGGCGAGTCTACTACTGATGACGCTCACGACAGCAGCGATACCTAGTGAGAGAAATGTTAACTATAGGGGTAACTGATGACCACCAGATGGCAGGCAACATTCATTTCTATATTTCAATTGAAATGTTCTACTGGCGAAAAATGAGATGTTTTGTGGACAACCAGCTTAAAAAAAAGGCTTGAAAATAAAAGACCTCCCAAGTTTTGTGACCAATTGGGGCTCAACTCAATTATTTAACCGTTTGCTTTTTACTTGACAGAATGATATCAGTCTCACTTCTGTTATTCTCAGCAGCATATCGAGGATTCATCATGAAAAAAATAAATACAGAGAACAATAATTAAAACATTTGCTGAAGGAACCAACTGCTTCAAACTGTTAGAGCAACATAGCGCGCATCATAAATTAGTGGTTGCAAGTGGACAGCGATTTTGCACACCTCGTCTTTGTAGCACCATATATGTCTACATGCTGCCTACATGCACACCAAATGCACACATTTTGTGGAAGCGCACGTGTTCTTGCTGGTGCTTGAGGTCAAGGCCCTATATACCAGGTAGGGTCGTCCGGCGATTCTACCTGATCGTGACGTCAGCTTGTGACGTCATCTGGGGGCAAGTCTTGAAGTCCCGTTTGAGTCCCATGTAAATGGGCGATTTTTGAAGCGCTGTAGAACAAACTCTGTTAGAGCTAGCACAAAACTAAGTGCATCATCGGAAAGACGAGACATTTTTCTTTGAATTATCTAGGCGCAGTTTTTCACTAAACCCATTAGTTTTTCCGATAATGCGTAGAAAAGCCCCCATGCCTCCGCAGCCTCCCTTCCGCCGGCCGCTGCGCCGCCGCGGTAGTGTAGTGGTTAGGATGCTTGCACCGTGATCCAAAGGTCGTGCGCTCGAATCTAGGAACGGGTCGGACTCAAATCGAAATTGCAAGCAGAATATGTGTTTTTTCTTTAAAAATCACTTATATTACAGCTAACCGTTCATAAAACTATCGAAAACAATTGACTGAACGCCAAAATATAGATAACATTCTTATAAAGCAAATTCAAATATGGCGGCCGTTGCGCTAGGCTCCGCCCCCGACTCCGCCCCTTCATGTGACGTCATCTGTGCACTTGGACACACAGGGAGATAGGGAACGACATGGGCCTGCTTGAGGTGAATTCAGAGTATTTGAGAATTAGGGGGTCATAGACTCTCAGTTTTCGTACGCTTCCATCATGAATTAATTGTCTATGAAGCACAGAAGCTGAAGCTTAGAAAAAGTACGAAGCACAGCCACAGGATATGATGGTAAGGATTTAGGAAATACCTACTCATGGTTGCGGGTGCATGCTGTGGATCATAATGTAATATAAATTTAAGTTATGGATTCATAGGTACTTTTTCATTCATTTAGCCATTTATGTCACCAATTGTATTAGTAGGTGGCTTCGAGATCAGGCGCCACCGGCCACACTACAACACTAAGCAGTGCTCGTGTTGGGCCAGAGTTAAGCGTAGCAGGTGCACACTCGGGGTGCACTCGGTGAGTCGGGGTGCACAGGTTGGACAGTAGGTATACCACAAACCCATGCCAACTTCACGAACTTGCTGTTGTCTGCATTGGTTGGTTGGTTTGGTTCAAGCACCATATTCAGTGAACCGAGGTGCTAACTGGGCCTCTCACATTTCCAACTTCCAAGCGGCGGCGCAGCCAGGCAGCAGCAACGCCGCATGCATGGCCTGCCGCATGCAATGCCGCATACATTGCACGGGAATCAAACCTTGATTGCAGAATCTAGGGGCAAAGAACCGCAGTGGTCCCTACCTATCAAATCAAAATGTTATCAAAAGGCAGTGAAGACCTGCCCCAAAGTCTGCTTTAAGTTGACCCTCACAGCTCACAAGCCTGCCCTTAGGACTGCACTCCTCTCCTACTGGCAGGTGGAATGTTTTACAATGTATGATGTGAGAGGTGCTTAATTTCATTACAAGCATTTTATGTTGAATTGTGAAGTAGCTGCATTGTACAGTCCACAGCAGAGGTAATGTGCGGTTTCAGTCATGTGTATGTTCTGCTTCTGAAGCTTAGGAACAATTAGCCAGACTATAATGAAACTTTGAACATAGCTTACATGTATCATCAGTCGTCACCTTTGCAGCTGCAACTTTAACTATTGACGTCTCCTTTTTGATCACTCCGCAATAAAAAATCACCAGTCAAAGCCATCCGTTGAGATTGGTAAAACCGCACATTACTGTAGCGATGGGCTGTACTTATGACTTCTGCTTGCTCATTAGCATTGTAATTAAGAGTTAGGACAGTTTTGGAATCCAATAATGTGTGTCTAATTTACTTTTCTCTTTTCAGGTCTGGGGTAGCCAGTGAGCATTATCTTGTACCACTTAAACCAAGCTGTTGTTGTTGTTGTTACATAGTTCAAGATGACTGGCTCAGGCAAAATGAAGAAAAAGGTATGTTTCCATTATTTTCCTACCAGACATGTATGCAAGATGTTTGAAATTTGCTATATTTGTCTCTAGTGGTGCTTAGCTCATGTGCTAACTAATATCTTGTTCTTCTCTGCAGTCTGTTTCCAGTCGTATCCCCCTATAATGCATTTATTTCTTCACAAAATGCTCTATTTTATACACCTGCGATTTCAAAGTCACTGTCGCTCAAACATGGGATTATGTGTAGCCATTCCGTAATAAGGTTTTACAACGGCCCGCACCTCCTCACCTGGCTTTTTCCCTATGTCGTCAGTACGCCTCGGGCGAGGCGTCCTGGTACATGACTAGGAAGCAGGCGCTGGACAAGCTGCAGGTGAACCTGCGCGACTTCCGGCGGCTCTGCATCCTCAAAGGCATCTACCCCCGAGAGCCCATCAAACGCACTCGTGCACAGAAGGGCTCCACAGAGAAGAAGACGCTCTACTACAAGAAGGATATACAGTTCCTGCTGCATGAGCCGCTCATCTGGAAAATGTGGGATATGAAGGTCGGTTACACTTAAGACACGGGGGGCTTCATAACTGTCATTTGGTTTTCTTCCTGGTAGTTAAAAGTTATGTTTAGAAAGTGGGTAACAATCATTTATCTTTTTATTTGTTGAACTAACGTTGTATACCTGTTTGAAAAGTCATGATAACTGAAAGGTTCCCTTATCTTTTACTTACAAATCAACCTAAATCTGAAAAGGTGAACTATGACGGACTGAATAAGTCATTTATGCATCATCTTTTTACCAGGCGAGGCACAAGAAGATTCAGAAGTCGAAGGGCAAACGCGACTTCGAGGGCGCCCAGCGGCTGAACAAGGGTCGCCCCAAGTACGACCTCGACCACCTCGTCAAAGAAAGGTAGGACAACTCGGTCAGTATCCTCACGGAGACTCGAATAGATGGCAGCTGTAATGTGCATAACACAGTCGCGGCTCCACTGCAGTGCAGTGGGGCAAAGACAGTGCTCCACTACTGGTCTCGCTAACCTGTTTGGTATGGCATGGTAGAGGTTGGTGTGTGATGACACTCATACGATCAATGATCATGGAAGCTGCCAAGCAGCTGGTGCAAGTTCATACCAAGCTCCTCTCATGTATAGAATAATCTTACAATGGTACACAGTGTCTGCTCGTAGTCTCAAAATCTCTCTGCCCGCCACCATGAACCAACTGTCCTTTGTACTTCCTGCTCCTTATACCGATTACCTAACCACTGTCCTTCCCTGTCCTTTATACCCTACCCTCTTCGACCTCTACTCGATACGCCCTCCCGACCTATACCGAGCTCAGATCTCGCCGGCCACAATGATGGTATCCAATAGTGATGTCAGTTGCAGAAAATCGTGATACTGATACCAAACCAAATACCAACAATAACCATAGGAAAGTACCAAAACCAAACTAACTTCAGAAACTGAGGGAAATACCAACTTTTTATCGAATTCACAGCCTCTTTTACATTAGCTACGATTCACAATACCAACAAAATACCAAATGCATTAGCCTTGAAATACCAAATACCAAGTTGGTATCGGTTTGGTATCGGTATACCAAAAAGTTGGTATCCGATTGACATCTCTAGTATCCACCCACTGACGCCAGCTGACCGTGCCTGCCGCCAGGTACCCGACCTTCTCAGACGCGCTGAACGACCTGGACGACCCGCTGTCGCTCTGCAGCCTGTTTGCCATCATGCCGACCGTCAGTAAGCTATCAGAGGGTGAGTTCTTGGTCGCCTGACGCGCTAGAAAGGGGCTCTCACCGTGGAGTTGAAGCGGACAAGCGCTCAGTGGTATGTCGTATGGCGGTTTGTGAGATGGCGGTAGTTGTGGCTGAGCGTTTGTATGTAACACTTATGGGTGTCGGGGCTTTCGCTGCGAAGGTATTTTCGTCGCGCTTTCGAACTAACTGCGCCATCCGGATCGTATGTGCACCTCTCTAGCCAGTAGTCACCCTCCACCCCGTTCCAGCTCTGGTGTCCGACTGCCGCCGACTCATCGGTCCGTATGTGTGCCCGTCTGATTTCTGTTCCCTGCTCTCCACCCCATCAGCTCTGGTGTCTGATGGTGTGTTTTCCGGCCTGTATGTGCCTCACTCTGTCCTCTCTAACCGACCTGCTGCCGCGTTCACAGCGCTGGTGTCCGACTGCCGCCGACTCACTGTCGAATTCATGCACTATGTGATCGAGTCGCGGGCATTGCGGAAGGCGTTCATCTCCATCAAGGGCTACTACTTCCAGGCGGAGGTACAGGGCATCGCCGTCACGTGGGTGATGCCGCACCACTTCGTCTACATGGTAAGAGAGCGGGGCTGACGGTAGAGGGGAGGCACAGGGCTCACAGGACGGGATGGGACGGGGCTTACGGTTGGAGGATGGACGAAGCTACCGTGATAGGTGGAGAAAACACTTTGCTTAGCTGTGGAATGAAGTGATGCATATAGGATTGGAACTCGGAAAGGACGAAAAAAATATCAATATTGTAACATCCTGGTTTGTAATTTGGTTGTGATGTCAAAACCTGCTGCTTTTTCAGACTTTTGTAACAGTATTACACAATCCGTGTGCTTTATGCAGCAGCATTTTAACGTGCGACTCGTCACCGTCCCTTCCTCAGCGGCCGGAGAACGTGGACATGAAGGTGATGGCCATCTTCTCCGAGTTTTACACCACGCTGCTGGGCTTCGTCAACTACCGGCTGTACCACTCGCTGAACCTCATGTACCCGCCCAAGCTGGCCCTCACAGGAGGTGGGTGAGACTGCGGGTGGCCGCCGGTCGGCCTCTGTCGCTTAGTCTCTGGCCTCCGTGTTATCCCTGGTCCCCGGCAACTATTACTTCGATTAGCCCGCACACTCTTAGTTCGGTGAGCTTACACTAGACGGCGCTGAGGATGGTGCGACGCTCGGAGCGGTCATGGCTGAGATAGCCTGCGCCTCGCGATGACGTTAGGTTCTGGCTTTTGACGATAAGCTACCTATTTGTTTACCAGCTCTTTTGTGGCTTATTTATTTGTGTCACGACATATGCAATCCAAACCCGGAATACTATCTTATAATAAGCTTTTTTCTAACAAACAGAAATAGGAACGGATACGTTCCTGGGTCTGGGTCTAGTTGTCATCATGTGATGTGCCCGCTACTTCTTGCTTTATGTGTTTGCTTTGGATGTTCCATGCTGTTATTGGGGTAATAGGTATGTCACATATGAAATCCCATCAAGGATTGATTTTCCAGTGCATCTGGAGATCTTTGATGCGAGGCTGACGGGTGGTTTCTGGGTAGCTGTAAATCTGATGCGTCGGATTAATCAAGTATACTATTTGTATCCAGCATACCCACCATCCACTATCCATGATATGCGAATCACCATTTCCATTATCACCTCGCCAGCTCAGTTTCAGCCTTTACCCCTCCCCCCCCCCGCAGCCTCCCCCCAGACACGTGTATGTCCACTACCCCCCCCCCCCCCCCTCCACAGCCTCCCCCCCAGACGCGTGTATGTCCAACCGGGAGCGCCTCAACCATCACTACCTCCCTCCCCCCTCCCCTCCCTCCAGCGACCCCCACAGACACGTGTATGTCCACCCGGGAGCTGGATGACGAGCGGGTGGCCGCTCTCAACACGCCTCTGGCGCGCGCCCGGCTGCCCGATGACGCCGATGACGCCGACGATGACGCCGAGCTGGCGCTGATGGCGGCGGCCGCTGGCGAGGAGCTGGAGGAGGTGCGCCGGCGCCGCCAGCGCACCCGCCGCCTCCAGAGGCTGTTCGCCGGGTGTCGGGTGTTCATCGGACGAGAGGTGCGTGATTGAGGGGGTGACGAGGTGGAGGGATGGGTGAGAAGGGAGGGTAGGAGCTGAGCTGGCGGGGTCGGTGGTGAGTGGAAAATTGGAAATTGAGCTTCTGACGCTACCACCGTCAGATATAGATATTCGTGGTGTTTTGTGCATCTGATTTTTTATGATATCGCGATATCGTTATATATCACGATGTAGTTATGATAGTACGATGGAATCTTATTGGTAGGTAACTGCAAGCTTTAGAATATGAAAGCACTATAATAATGCATATGTTCCAACCGTGTCACGTTTCTTTTGTAATGGCATGATTCTGACATGGTCACATGACGTGATTAATTTACAGAACCCTGTTAGTGAAGTAGCATCAAGTTCTGACTTATCAGGCAGTATGATCATATGATGTGTAGCATAGGTGTTACTTTATGCATCGCTGGTGCTTGAACGCCCCGCACTGATCTCTGGGAAAACTTCACCGATGAATTGTGCACTGTGAAGGCAACTGACTTTTGTGACTTTTTCAGCTATCGGACGTAGACTAATAAACTTCTCAATCTCATTTCCTAACTCCTGCGGTGCTCTCCCGTGCTAACGCCATCTATGTGCCCTCGGTGTTCCAGGTGCCCCGTGAGCCGATGGTATTTGCCATCCGTGCGCTGGGCGGCACGTGCTCGTGGGACGCCTCGTGTGCGCCGGGCGCCACGTACTCGGAGACTGACGAGACCATCACCCACCAGCTCATCGATCGGGCCATGCCGCAGGGCGCCAAAAAGTACACCTCAAGGTGAGAGGCGGATGGGACGGACGGAGTGACCCAGAGGAAGCTTTCTCCTTCTGACCATGGTATTAAAGTTGTGTCGCGCCAACAATTTGTAATTATGGAATGATTAAGTTCTGCTCCTGGGGAACAAGTGCCCCCTTTCCCTTCTACTACCTACTCTCAGTATGTCCTTTCACGAAAGACGTGCACTGTTAAGTGACCCGCCTATACCCAGCTATCGGTGCTGGTCGGACAGGTAGTAAGCGTCGGTGCACTGATGTCCCCTGATACCACTTCACTTAGAGAGAGGGTGAGGGTGGGGACTGGGGACGGCGCCTCCGTCGACATGTCGAGTGCTGGTCAAATATTGATACAGCCCGGCTGACTGGGGCGGAGTCGGATCTGGAGCACCTCTCGTCCGCCACTGGTGTGCGCTGGAGCGCGGAACTCAGGAGTGGCCGCGGCGGCTTTGACAGTAGAGTGGACCAGCTAGACGATAGAGTACCGGACTGTGTGCTTAGTGGGGCGTGGGGTCTGGGTGACTTAGACGCCCCCCCCCCCCCCCCTCAACATAGACATTGCATGACCCATGTACCCTGTAGGGCAGTAGAGGATGATGAATTACCGTCATTTTGTGCATTATTTGACAAGCCAAACAATAAATTGTAACAAATGTTCCTCGGGGGATTAAGGTTTTGATAACGTGTACTTTGTTCATTGTTTTGTGCCTTTAGTGTTGACCCGGACGGCTGTTGCTGGGCCCCGTCAGGCTTTCTGTGGCGCTGTGTCTGATGACTGCTGTTCGCCAGGCTTTCTGTGGTATTGGCTGACGGCTGCAGGTTTTCTGTGTTCTCTGACGGTTATTTCGCCCGCCAGGTACTACGTGCAGCCTCAGTGGGTGTTTGACTCGGTCAACTGCGGCGACCTGCGGCCCGTACAGCTCTATTTCCCCGGCGTCGAGCTGCCGCCGCACCTGTCACCGTTCAAGGAAGAGGAGGTCACCTGGGGAGAGTACGTCCCGCCCGACAAACTCAAACTGCTCGGTGAGTCTATGGGAGTCAGACTACTGAGTCACCTGGGGAGAGTACGTCCCGCCCGACAAACTCAAACTGCTCGGTGAGTCTTTGGGAGTCAGGGAGTACTCCTCCTGAGTCACCTGGGGAGAGTACGTCCCATCAGACAAACTCAAACTGCTAGGTGAATGGTGCAGTGACGAGATAGTCTTCCCTCTGGGTCACATTAGGAGAGTATGTCCTCCCGGCTCGATGAGAGTCCCTTATCACTGGCAGTGTTGCTGCGAGGACAGTACCGCTGAGCCCGCAGTCGTGGCCTCCGGTCACCAGTGACTCAGCCGGCCGCGTGAGGCCGGTGTGTGTGGAGTCGGGCACAGGTCCGGCCTGTCCCAGCGTCACACCCCTGGTCGGGTGTTAATAACTCATCAGTGGCGGTCGGCCCGCACCCCGGCTCCCTGCACAGAGCAGCACAATTGGAGCCCCTTCCCGGAAAATGAACCGCTGCAATTTTAAAAACGTGCAAGGTCTGCATGATCTGTCTCATGCACGGGTCTGTTTGGATTTCTGGGAATCGAGGAAAGTCCCAAATGATGATTTGTACAGTGACTCTGTCTTAAAAGTGCCGCGCAAAGTGACGGTGGATCCATCAAGCCTGACCGAGGAAGGGCCTGCTATAATTTGAAAGCTACCGAACCAATTGACCTGGGAATGGACGAGGATGTCAATTGCTTCGGTGACTCAAATTTAGCAGGCCCTTCCTCGGTCAGGCTTCATGGATCCACCGTTACTTTGCGCGGTACTTTTAAGACAGACTGTACGGTATACGAGTTAATTGGCTCGTAAGTCGGTTTAGATGTGATAAGTTTGACTAGAGAAAAGTCACACTAGATAACAGTAATCAATACGCCTTCGATATTGATGTCTCCTCTCCTTCAATGCCCCTATTACACGCGTAAGCAAATACCCGTGGCGCGTTTGTTTAAAGCACGTGTCCTCTGCCACTATGTTTCAGATTCTGTTCGGCTGTGCGGTGCGTGGGTAGTGATGTCCTCTGGCCTGTCGTCTGTATTCGACAGTCGCGTCGATATGATGAATGTATTTCTGCGCTGTAATCGAATCTGCCGAAAAATCTGTCTGTCGCTCAAGCTCTCGTCTTTGAAAATCAAAGACTCTCGGAGGGAAGACTTATATTTTATCGTTGGCTGTGTTGACACCAAAGCAAGTGAAACTTATCCAAGCGTCCTTTGTGTGATAAAAAAACTATGCCTTTTTCCACTGTGAACGGCGCGACTGCTCAGTTTATTGCCGGTCGGCTGGCTGGTGCCGCGCCGTTTGAAATGCCGGCGCCACTGGCTGACGTCATTAGTGCATTTGTCACGGCCCGGATCGTTACCGACGTTAAACCACTGGCTTTTGGCGCCGTGCGGCCTTTGAAGCCATCGGAACCGATGTCGGGTGTGCGGTTTTGCGGCTCTATCGTCGGTCGTTACCGGGTTCGATTCGGCACGGCTTGGGCGGTCGTGCTAGGGACTGTGTCCTAAAGTTTTGCTTGTTAGCGACCACAATTCGATTTTTCATTACACCTGCTAGGAAAGTTATTCTCAAGCTATAGTATGATCGAAACGGAAAGTTTTGCTCACTCTATAACTGTTCTGGCTTTATTTTCAGCCTCATTGTATTGCATTGTATGTAAATAGAGATCAATAATAGCCTGTAAAGAACCTCCTCCCCCCACCACTCCCACCCCCCACCACCACCCTAAAAAGTTTTCCCTCGTATGGTAGGTACCCGAATGTCATTCTAAGCATATAGCCTTCTCATATATTCAAGGTGATAAGTTCGAAAGGTCGTGATCGCTCCCAGACCTTCGTGTCTTATTCACACCATCATTCATTTCAGTGACAATATAACTGCACTGTGGGCTGCACTTACCCATATGAGTCTCATTAGGTAGCACCGTTAATTTCTCCATAGGCCGGGCGCTGCCCTGATGAAGTGCACGTGCCACCGGCGCTCTATGGTTCATTTACTCCATCACAGTGTGTATGTGCAATGTGTGCACGGAGTCTCTGAATGAACAGGGCCAATCGACCCGGGTCGCCGCCGCTGCCGCGGAAAAATCAATCGGTCGCTCCTGTCTCCATGAGGCGGCAGGACCCCTGCGGCGGAGCTGACAGACTTCTGGCACGCTGCTGTGAAGATGTTGGACGTCAGAACTCTTATGTGACCTCTGGTGTGATTGTTGCATTCATTTGTCTGGCAGTTTGTTAGTTTTCATCAGGCAGGTAATTCTGCTATTATGACTCTGGTCTTGACTTCTTGTGAGGGTGTGCTGTATATAGTTAGTGTGCAGACCCTCAACTCTCCACGGCCCTGCGGCACTGCATTGCTGAATGTAATCGGGCATTCCCTGTCGCAAGCGAACAGCACTAGCGGCATATTAACTCAGCTTTTATGGGGTTTCTTTATTTTACGACCTATCTGGCCCACGATCGAACATGAGCACAAGCAGGATACAGCACTGCCGCAAATACAACGCTCAAAATGTGTTCATGTCTACCTACCGCCTGTCGTTGGTTGCGTCGATGGCTGAAATCGCATTTGTACCGATATTCGCTAGTGTATAATACCTGCGTAAATTTGTTGCCGAACTGACGTGCTAGTGACGTCATTGGTTCCAAGCCAGTGACGCCATTGGTCCCCAGGGAGCTTTATGCAGTAGGTGAGGCCAGTGTATGACGTCTAATAAGGCGCTGAAAGGCGAGCAAAAATACTCATCAGTGATGGAGCATTGGCGCCCGCACCGCCATGGGGCGTGCTGCCCATCGGTGCCCTCGCCTCGTTTTTGTGTCAGCGATCGATTTTGTTATGGACCCCTACTCTGACAAAAAAGTAGAAACAATGCAACGACCTCGTGATGACGCTTGGCTTTTTTAATTCTGTTGTGCCCTCGTTCACCGCTTAAGTCAGTAGACATTGACCCCTTTTCCCCTCCTCCGGCCTTATTTCTCCTATTGCCAACACTCCCCGTTGATTTTTTCATCCCCACTGCCTTCCTTCTCGAAAAACAAATGATTAGACGTTCTGGAGAAAACCGTCGCGACTGTGGCGGGGGCGGCACTCGGCCGGTCATTGTCTGCCGTCTTTAACGAGCGTCGATCGGCTGATCAGCCGTTTGGGACGGCTGTCGTCAGGCCAAGATCGGCCGGCCGGCTGGTCCGGGGCGATAAAATGGGGCTGCGGTGCTTCAGAAAGTAGCTGAATTTTGATGGTGGACGGGTAATTGTGGTAGGGCAAGTGGACAAAGAAAGGGTTTCTGAGGGGCGTTGGAAATTCGGGAAGTAGAAGCCATTGACTGGCTGACGATCGCCACTTATGTCTTCACGTCTCCCCTTACGTCCTCACGCACCCTTCTGTGTACTCACCACCCCTGTGTCTTCACGCTCCCCCCCCCCCCCCCCCACGTCCTCACCCTCACCCCGCTGTGTCCCCAGGTCAGCTGCAGGGCACGGAGCAGGCGGCGGCGGAGGACGGGGTCGGGGACAACCCGTCCTCAGACGAGGACGCAGACGAGGACCAGGAGTCAGCCGACGAGAAACAGGAGGACGAGGACAATGAGGAGTCGGACGGAGAGGAGGAGGACAGCGACGGAGGCGAGGAGATGGAGGACGAGTCCGCCGAGGATTCGGCCAAGGTAGGAAGGACGGACGGACGGGGCTGGAATATGAGGCGTGCATGTTGTGACGTGGAGCGATGGGCGATCGTTTTGTTTGGCTGTTTTGTTGCGAGCAACCTCTTCCGGCCTGAAAAGATCAGTGCAGAGCCATGGAATGATAGGATAGGGTGTAGCCTTTGGACTGCGGACCACCGACGGTGCTCCGCAGCGCCAGAAACCGTCCGTCCCGGTGGGACAGAAGCGTCCCGGTGGGACAGCCCCCCCTGCCGTTCAAATGGTCACCCCGGAGAGGGTGTAGTCCAAACTCCGAACGAAGAGATGCCCTCACCACCGGTTGTCTGGTAACGAGTGACTGTCAGCCCGGAAAAGGGAAGGGCTAGTGAGGATTGGGATCGGTCTCCAGGATGGGTCTCCAGGAAAGTGAGATTGGTTGACAGCTCAACAATCCACCTAAGGAATATTTAAATCCACTTACATAACCTACTTCTGCGCAATTAATGCTGATGTAATGTTTTTGTTTTTGTCCTGTCTTGTGACCAGTATGCCATGAGTACACATCAACGGCACACGCTGCCCAGTCCGGCACAGGGGCGGTGAGGTCGGGTACGCCGTCAGCGGGTGGTACTGTTATCGCTCCCCCGGTCCGTCCCGCTCAATATCGGACCGGCGGTAGCTCAGATCGCAGACTAGATAACCGAGTTCCGACCGACTGGACTGCCGATCGGACGGTATCAGACAGTCCGACAGGAGCCGCGGCGGGGCCTCAGACTGGGGAATATCTTATATAACTTTCCAGAAATATTTCACCTCTTACGATAAAAGATAGGTTGTATGGTCGAATCAGCGCCTTCCTTTCGTGTGGTGACCTTTCTGTCTGGACCGATCACACTTTTTGAGTCATGAAACAAGGGACCGATCAGACTTTGAGAGTCATGAAGATTTGTCTATGGTATGAAACGCAATATACCCCTTTTCCCGAAGAAGTAGGTTGTACTGCGTTTGGAGCATCGCCTTCAAAATTCACCTCTGTCTAGCTACCTCCTCCGCTACTCAGACTAAGTAAAAGTGTTTTATTGCTGCCCTTGGATCTGTTTGGATGTCCAGGAGACTGGGAGAGGGCTAATGTAGCTAGAAGCTGGTAAAGCACGCCTGAGGTCGCTTGTGAGAGCTCTTCTGCGAACGCGCGGCGCGTACCGGAGCTAGTGCACGTGTAGGGCTTGGCGGCCGTGCGCAAACCGCGCCACCGGATGCCCGCGTGCGAGACGGTCCTTTATATGCCTCTGAGACAGTCCTATTGACGGCTTCTGCCGGAGTGTGGGGTCTTACAAGCTTCTGGGGCCGTGTGACGCCGTCTTGACGTTAAGGCTCTGAATATAGTCCGGCCTGTCGGGTGAATGGAAGGACCACGGGCGACAGCGCTATGCGAGCAATGCGCCGCGGTGAATGCCGTGTCGCTTTATGGGGCTGGGTGGTAGAATTCGGCTTATTAAATGTGTAAAGAAAGCTAAAACGGCATGTTTCCAGTTAGCGCAGCATCGTGCCTATTCGGAAATTCGTAGACCATGTCTGCTGGGTGCAAATACGATCACCACCACTGATTTATGGCTGGCTTGTGATACCTCAGGCTCCCCGCAGTTTAGGCTTTAGCAACCATCTGAGCTATGTAAGACGATCTTCAATATCCCGGAGACGGTTAGTGATACCGCCCGGACTTCCCGCCGTTTTGCACGTTAGCAACCATATATGATATGACCTATGTAAGCCGATCTTGGGATATCCCAGATATATCTAGTGATACCGGGCAATTTGATACCTCATCTCATCAAATCTCATATCTCTCACATCCATTACAATATCTACCCGCCTTCGGAGCCATCGGACCTATATCAGGCATTATCTGGATATCCCCTCTGACTCGCGCTGTGACGTCCTCCTCCAGGCCAAAATGAAGGTGACTCCCGGAAAGATCGAGAAGGTGGACGACCGCAAAGACAAGATGAAGGAGAGCAAGGAGGACTTTTGGATGCGCGCCAGGATGATCAAGAAAAAGGACAAGTGAGTGGAAGCAGTCGGGGACCGATTTTGTCACTCATGCGTACTTTTAATCTCGTTTTTTTGTGAATGTTCGTGGATATGTGGCCGATGCTTCTCAGCCGGCATGCTATTTAAATTTTTCTGGTTTTCGGCTGGTTGACTGTTCGAAGTAGTGCCTGCATGAAACATATGTCGGATGATGTTTTCACAAGACCAGGGGTAGGTACGTTTATTTGGCTCTTACATTCAGTTACCGATATATTATTGTATCTAATTAATCATAACTGTTTCATACCAAAGAAAGTCATTTTCGTAATCCCTACATTGGTGCACATCCTGAAGAGTTTCAGATCGTGCATGTTTGACCTAATTCCATCACCTCCCGTACGCGCTAACGGTTAAAATAGGTGTGCCTCAATCGATGTGTCACTAATTGGCTCCTATCGCCGGACCAATGTCAGCCACATCCTCTCCGCTCCAGAAGTGCAGACGATTGGAATATTTCGTCGATATAGCACCCGAACGCCCATGTGGTAGCGTGAAAGGGCATGCATTCATTTTTCATTGCACCGAACATGCAATTCTCGAAGAGAGCTGCACCGGCATGTGAAGCCCAGGGGACCTTTTAAATGAGCGGACTCTGCAAAATTAACAATTACGAGGCGGGCCTCCACAAACGGGCCCGGTGAACGGCACTTACCGGCGCGCGATGCTGGTGCTGATCGATGACGTGTTTTCGTCCGGCAGGCACCGGTTCTACAAGCTGCTGAAGCGGAAGAAGCTGATGCAAGAGGAGGCGCGCCTGCTGACCAAGAAGCGGCAGATCGTGGAGAAGGAGATGGCCGAGCGGAAGCGACAGGAGAAGAAGCAGATGAAGACGGCGCTGGCGCAGACGTAGCTGGAGGAACTGGGGCCGCTCCGGCGGCCGGCGCGGTCCGCTCGTATTCGAGCTGGATTGCTGGGGATCTGGAGAGGTTTTGCGCTGCTTTTGTGATGGACAGACTGTTGCTCGCCACATTTGTACAATGATGAGTGAATATATCGTCTCGTAAAGGTGACTTACCATGATTTCTGGTTGCTGCAACGAGAGAGCGTTCGTAATTGTATGAAACCCATCGTGAGCGCCGCGCGGGATATTGATAGAAAAAAGGCAACTGGGACTGTGAGTCACTGGTTATTATGATAAAACATCAACTACTGTAAACTTTGGGTTTCACTTGCTTCCTCGGTATTATTTCCCTCAACTTATAAGCATACATGGTCGGTTGTACCTACTGTTTTCTGCTTGCACTTATGTAACTGCGTTCAGGCTGTCAAAAAGTGTAGACTCTCCTCTCCCGCCTGGCAATGTAGCGCAGGATCGCTAAGTGATAACACCTAATCCATTTAGCGCGCGATCGTAATTAACACAGGTTTGATCAGTAAGATGTCATGGTTTCCTAGGTCAGTACGGGTCAGTTGGTATGCATTGAAATGCTTGTGATCAGTATCATTCGATCCTGACTGTTTTTTGGGGAAATTATTTATTGCTTAGTTATGATCATCATTATTGGTCACTCTTTATTGACGTCATGATCTGGTCGAACGAAACCGTTGAATGATTACCTATGATCACATACATTTTAGGGCTCATTGGCAAAAACATACTATTCGTGAAAAGAGAAAATAGAGCATCATGCAAGGGAGAACAACCACAAACGGTCGAGCAAATGTTTTGTGTTTTTTATCTTAAAAAGTATCATTTCCCTGTGGGCACGAACGACACTGTTATTATCCTGCCCTTTTGGATCTGTCATGATCAAGCCACGTGACTGACCTGACTTCAGCTTTGTTATGCATACATGCGGTGCGCCTTATGACAGACACTTCCATCAAACCAAGTCCACCTAGCGGGCCCCGACCTGCCGCCGTGAGTTCACGGTCGCTCGGCCGCGGAATTCACGGCGGCCGAACCATAGGGCGCCCTGGCGAGGTCCACTACATCTCCATCCATCACGGCTGGCTGTCCGGCGGTCACTGTCGGCGTCTGGGGCGGGGGACCGCCCGTGGCCCGCCGTGTCACCGGCGCCCGCTCGGCCCGCCGGGCGCCGTATGAATGTTTCACTGGCGGCCCGATCAATGTCGGATGACCGCCCCCCCCCCCGGTCCCCCTGACCCCCCGGCGGCGCGGCTGGACGGCCGGTGCCGGACGGCGGCAGTCGGCGCGTGCCAGCGGCCACCGCGGGTCATCGTAACCGGCTCCGGGGACCGGGACGGCGCTCCGAGACACCCGCCGCCGCCGCCGCGAGCTGTCGACGTGTCGCCACCGCCGGCGGCTGAGAAATTCGGCTGACAGGTATGTGCCCGATCGATGGGTCCAGCGGTGGGCCGGAAGGGGGCTCTGCCTTGACCTTTGGTCTGTAGAAGTATGCAGGCCTCTGTAATGTACCGACGCGCGGTGACAGGTAAGGAATTTTCAGTTCAGGTAGCCTGCACCTTCAACCAAAACCCCGTTGGCCGTTCCGCCCGGCCCGGCGCCGTCCCGTTTCGAAAGCGCTGCGCTCCCGGCCCGTTGCCGCCGCGCGCGTAGGCTGTGCCGCAGCGCTCTGGCGTCCGGCGGAACAGTCTAACTTGCAGGCACTTCTCCGCGGTACGGGCCGCCGCGCCGGCGCCGCTGCATTTGCTTCGGTTTGCGTCCCTGCTGCATGTAGCCCGGAGGTATTCTATTCGTAGATCCACTATTCGCCTTTGCTACTTTGTGGCTTCTGTAGGATACCTACGAGTTCAATTGGACCTGAAGTTCAAGTGGACACAAACAACAGCTGAACAAAGCTTGAGATATATTGTTTTGCTTTGTTTTTCGGTCCTGAGTCTCAGTCTTCATTGTGCACTCAGTCTTCAACTCACCAGCCTTATCAACTGACAACTGACCATGCTGATGTTCTGCTTATTTTAATTGTTAACCCTATTCCTGGCGGGCTCCGCCGGGACAAGAAACTGGCGGGGGGGGGCCGATTCGGCCCCCCCCCTTCAGATCTCAAAAACTACACATCGCAGCGACAAACGGCGAACGGCGTTTGATAGGTCGTTTAAAGATCTACAACTTTTACATAAAACATTTTCAGGTCAGGTCAATATTGAGGTCACCAGAGGTCATCAACGATAAAATGTTTTGGAATTAGTTACCTATATAACTTTGAAACTAAGAAACATAGAGACATAAAACCAATACATTTTTTGTTGCTCTCGCCGAGGCAATGCGAAATAAGGATGTGATGACCTTCACAGGTCAATTTGAAATTTGACCTGAGGTCAAGGTCAGGTCATTCATCAATGAGGTTGTGGGGTATGGTCATGCCGCATACCAAACGACGCGCCTTGACCAGGCGAGCAGTTTGGTACCACTTACAAGTCTTTAGCACCATGATTTATTGACAGAAAAACGATTTATGACGTCACATGACCTCAGATGACCTTTGCCGGTGCCCCTGTCAATTAGCGGCACCAGGATCATCACCGATGAGATAATCTTCCATAATACTGAAAGAATTGGGTGGTTTTGATTCGTTTACACGAAGTAGGAGGCGTTTCAATATTTTCCCATAGGCTTGCAATGTAAAGGTCACGAGTCTGGCCTGACCTCAGGTCACAGATATGAAAATTCTGAGATATACAAATTGCACATACTGGTACCCTTACTAAAGCCTGAAGAGAAGAAATTGATCGGTCAAAAACTCTAGCTCTGGCGTGATTGCAAACTTTCCTGAGGTAGGGTCACCAAACCGCCTCTGGTGACCTGACCTGAGGTCAGGTCAACTCAAAATTTTCAGAAATGTTGCGTAAAAGCCTTTTAGAAAAAGTCAGAAAATTTGAGCTTCCTAGCTCAAAGCGTTTGGGAGAAATAACCAAAAAACCTCAGGGGGGGCTCCTGAGGCCCCCCCCCCGCCAGGAATAGGGTTAACTAGATCTCTGCCCTGCGATGCTTCAAAAAGTAGGCGATGGGCTATGTAAAAGGTGTCCGTTGACCCAACATGTGAGCGATGAGGTGCGGATACCAGGCCGCTCTCGGCCAAATTGTGGTCCAACCTTACAGCCGAACGCTAGATGGTAAGGTGTTTTTTAGTTCATGACAAAAAGTGGTAAATGACAAATTAATCTTGGTAGCGATGGTATGAGATTTTCAGTTACCCGCTTGCTATCGCACCCGTTTCGTCGTATTTATCCTCAGAATACTGAAATCCTTCTCCTCCATGCCGCAACCCCGTTCCGAGCTGGACAGGCAGCTTTATCCCATGTGAGCTGCTCCCTAGGAGCGCACCGCAGCTCCTGAGTGAGCCACCCGTAGCCGGGTGCAGGGAGTGCTTGAGGGGCTGGGTGGCCTGTCCTTACGGACGGGCTTAGCCACGGTGACTCCCTAGAGTGCCTGCCCACACCAATGTCTCCCCCTAATTCCTATCATCCTTCTGGCTCTGAAGTGGTCTCAATAGACCGAAAGGGCCTAACGCAACAAAACAAACAAGCAAAGTTTGCAATCGAGACGGGTGCGTCTCAGCTTACAAACGGTAAAATGAGGTTAAGTTGCCTATTGCCTACTTGAGATAAACATTACTAATGCCTTATGCTTAGTTTCGATAGCGATTTACGCTCCATGTCGATGGAAGATGGCTCGGTTTTCAATATTCTTATTTGGTAAATACTGGTAAATTATTGTTTGTTAACTAGACCGTAAATACAATAATTTGATCGGTCGCAAATAATTAGCTCACCTAACGACCACTTACCTTAATGTGAGACGAGTCATTTTACCTTGCAGATAACACGATATCTCGCCATTATGGACACTGAAATAATAAAACCAACTCCTATAAAGGGAGCTCAACTTAAAAATAACTCCCGGTGGTCTTAAAGAGGTGATTTTTCAGCGTTTTCGTGCCCCGGAGATCCCGAAATACCGCTGCCCCTCCTGTCGACCCCGGCTTAAATTGTCCAGGTTCGTCGACAGTCGATTGGCCAAAAATACATCTCTCCGCTCATTGGAGCTCCAAATCTGACCCAGGTGACTCCTTAGCGGCTCTGGGGAACTGACCTTTCCGACCGCTCTGCCCGGCGGTCAGCCGGCCATGCGGGTCTCGATACAGGAACTCTCGCTGAGCAAGCTCCGGTAGAGCGCTGTTTGGGTGTTTGGACAGTTAGTGATGCATCTAGCCATGCTTGAGCTCGAATAAAATGGATCGAAATTACGCTGGATAAACAATGAATTGCCATCTATTCGAGGTCAAACTTGTTTCATGTTTATAATACTTTCACTAACTCATTATTCCAAGTATATATTCTGTAACACTCTCGTTCGTGTCCCCCCAATCATGCACTAATAATTTTCTATTCAATGCACGTGACAAGTATGTAACGTGTTACACTACACTCGCTTCCAATAATAAGTCAGCCAACGTCACAAAACTAAACTGATGTCACCATTTTGTTTTAGTGAGAAGTGAAAAATAGGTATTGTGAAGGCAAAAGAATGCTAGTTAATGTTCAATGTTTACAATGTAAAGAACAGGTCCACCGAACGAACACGATATGTCGTTCCCCTTTAGGAGAAAGAAAACAACTTTGAAGCTTAACGTTCAAGACTGTCGTAACATTTCACTTTACATCTCCTTCGTCCATCCGTTATGTTACGCTTCAGACTTCGTCCACGGTAAAAGTAATGATATCTCCGCGGAAATAGCATGACTTTCCATAAGTTCTAGTCGAAAGGGGTTATCATTTACTGGCCCTAGAACGGCGATCAAAGGTTTTTTTCTCGCATTTAGGTCGTCTGTAGAGCTTAGCCCTAGCAACATTGTTTTTGAGTAACTTTTAAATCATTATCAAACAGTTTTGAAAGTTCCTACATAACCACATACTGGAAGAGAGTCCTAAAGCTCTTAGGTTCGGGTTTTCGAACTTGGGATGATCTAAAACAAAGTATCTATCGTGAGACAAAGCACAAGCTATACAGATGTCTATGTCTTACAGCATACTAACTCACTATTTCATACACTTTCAAACAACATTTCATGGCACGTCTAAAGCCTCCATTTCCCTGTACCCTGTACCGCGGCACGGGCCTTATCCTTCCCACATGGCCGCCGGGTCGGACCGGGACGCAATATCGGGACTTTCCACCGGACTCCGTCTCCCGCGAACTCGTTGGCAGCCCCGTCCGGGCGGCCATCGTGAGATACGGCCCGTAAACCGTGCCGGGATAACGGTCCAACGAGCCGCTCCCACGAACGGCGCAGCGCTCTGCCGCGAACAGAGCACTCCGCGCTTCTGGCTACCGGCAGTGGGGGGAGGGGGACGGGCCCGGAGCGCCGCCGCCGAGGCCCGGCCGCTCGGTTTATGGCCGGCTCCGCGGACGGCGCCGGATGATGATGGCCCGGTCCGAGATCGGGCTCATTCGGCCCTGATGGCGGCCCGTCTGTCCCCAGAGCGCCGCCGTTCGCCGCCCGAACGGTACGACTAGCTGGAAGGCGGCGCCGGCGACGCAGAACGATTCCCGGGAACGCCGAGAATGCGACGATTTGGGAAACAAGATAAATTGTTGAGAATGAGGCGGCTCGGTCTCGGTAGGAGACATTCAATCTCAATATCGGGCTTCATGGCGAGTGCCGAGATATTTCTCGCGACTCCAAGAAACGAGTTGGTATCTAGGAAATCGTCCTGCTGTCATAGGACAACTCCACGAAAACAGAAACAAGATATCAGTCGGGATCTTCGAAAAAAGCAGAAAAGGTATTATAATGGGAGTATTAGTTGGTCGTTGATAGACGCTCATGTATATAGTAGTATGTATTTTTCCACGCCTACGCCACGAATCGGTTAGGTGGAAAATAATGGTAAAGTAACATATGGTAATATTTTCCCATACCAAGACCACGAATCGTTTAGGTGGAAAATAATGGCAAACATTATAAGTCGACAAACTGCTTTATATACTGTCTACTTCCCTGATTCCATCTATACTTAACCCGCGCCGGGCCGGGGGGGGGGTGTTTGAACACCCCCCCCCCCTGCGGTTTTTCGCAGATATCTCAAAAACGGCGGCGCGGAGCGCCGCCGTTTTTGGCACACCTGTTTGTGCATCTTTTTCGCACATGTTGTGAAAATTTCAGACCCAGGTCACCTTAGGTCAGGTCACCAGGTCACGCCAAGTGACCTCACCTCAGAAAAAATAAAAATGCTCGTCATAGCTACACCGATTGATCGATTGCCTTGAAACTTTCAGCGATTGATTAGAGCAACAATATCTATAAAATGTATATCTCAGAATTTTGATATCGGTGACCTAAGGTCAGGTCAATTTTGCGACCTCTCCATTATAAGTCAATGGGAGAAAATTGAAAAGCGTCTGTTTTGCACGAACGTTATTCTAGACACTCTCAAACATCGAGATGTAGGTAAAATGGACACACTGAACCGGAAAATGGCAACTGTGACCCCTCGTTATGTCCCCGAGGTCATCTCAGGTCACGAACAGAATCTAACAGTTTTTCGCTAATAACTTCTGATAGAGACGTGCTAGAGCGCTGAAAACGCCTTAGATGTGTTCGGCTCGACGTTGCGGATCGACTGATATGCAACATGACCTTTTCCGGTCAGGTCATGACCTTGACCTGAGGTCAAATTTTCAAGTTGACCTTTCAAGGTCAAATTATAGTTCATTCGACGCGTCTCGACGAGAGGAACACGATGGTGGCAAAAGTAATGTCATGACTCTTTTGAGTCAAAAGTTATTGCCGAAAAACGTTTTTCGTAAAAACGGCTATTTTTGGAGTTTTTGCCCCCTGGAGGCTAAACCGTTGACCTGAGGTCAAATCTGAGAACATTACTCAGAAAGGTCTGTAAAAGGGCTATCGAATGCGCTTTTCCGCGGCGCTGTAGCTCTATCGGTTCCCGAGATAGCCGTTGGCAGTTTCCAAAATGTTGAAATAGTGGACATTTGACCTTTGGTGACCTCTGGTGACCTGACCTTTGACCTGACCCAAAAAATGACCGAAGTGTTTTCGTCCTTATTTTGGACGTTCTTTCGATTGCCGCTTACCGCGTGTCGCTACGTGGCCCAGGAGCCGAGTTAGAAGGGGGGGGTGTTCAGACACCCCCCGGCCCGGCGCGGAATCTCAGAGCACCGGCCCGGCGCGGGTTAACTTTACCTGAGATTGACCAGCCATTTGTAGGTAAGCGTAACAAGCCCTTCGCCATCCGTTTAGTAGCGCGAGTTTACCAGCTTTACAAAAGCCCTAATTAACACGGACGCTAAAGACGGCTCTCCGCCAGGATCTGCTGACTCTTAAGATCATGAGTTCTGACAGCCAGGACATGCGGAAATCTGGTTGAACTAATCACGGAAGACAACGATATACTGTTGGGTAAACTATTGGCACATTGTCTTGGGCTAGTCATTCACAGTTGGCCGACAGTTGGTGATGCTCCACATTTCCTCATTTACTTCATCATTGAGGCTATCGCGCTCGTCACATCGGGATCAGTCGTCACGTTACATGGTTTTGTCGTGCCACAAATGTCGAAGAAGGCGTGAAGGCGCCGGTTTTATTAATGTAATGCAGCTTGGTTTCCGCCACTGCAATACAGGGTGGTTCTCAATAATCATAATTCATACCTACCTACTCATAGTGCCTTTTGTGTGTTGTGTTATGACTCGAAGCTGCGGTTCCTGGAACTGAATTCTGAAGCCGACTCAGGGGATTTATATTATAAAATTTCCTTGTTAAGTGAGTTTTATTTATTATCTTAAATTCCTTAAGCAGTGAGTGCCTGCATGCACGCTACCCACTGACTTAAAAATGAGAAGCATTTAACTTCCCAGAAATGATGGGCGAGCAACAGCGTTACAAATGCTCACTTATGCTATTCCCAACTCCCATTGAAGATATTCTACTTAAATGAAACATACCACAAAACTCAAAGCATTGCGGTCAATAACGTTTACCAAGTCTCCATACATCAAGCTTGAGTGCTCGCACACAGTTGGGTCTGTTCGCATCAGACTGCTCGACAAACCAATGACACATAACGCACAACACCGCGACTCCTTTTTACAACCATCAAATCCCCATCGGCCATCACCCCATCGGCGGTGCGGCTGACCGCCGTGTTGTGGCACCGCATTCCACCGCGCGTCCCTCGGAGTCCAACAAACCTGGCCGCCGACTGACCGGGTCGCCAGGCCGGCTGGCCGTGCACCATTGATTGTGTGAATCATCCCGTTTGATTACCTGACCGGTGGGTGCCCCGGGGGCGGGGGGGGGGCTCGTTCGGCCCCCGGCCGCCGCCGAGCAGTCTCCCCGGCCGGTGACTCAGCTGTGGGGAGGGGGAGGGGGCCGGCGGCGTCTTGGCAGTGGTGAATTTCCAGGAACTGGCCGGTCGATGAGCCGAACCTCGGCATGTTTGAAGCCGAGCCCTCCACCCGTGCACGGCCCCCCGGGTCGGCAGCGCCCCGGGACAGCGGTGCACGGGTGCGTGTAACGTGTTTGTTTGTGACGTCATCTGATATAAGCGTGTACTTGTGACGTAATTGGTTTGAGCCCATGACGTCATTACGTGCATAAATGCGCCCTATTCCCCCGTGACTATACCGTAACATCAGTGCTATAAATATATTTTTTGTTACGTCACCCCAAACAAAAGTTACCATCATCATCACAATATTTTATCGCTCGTGGCCCCCTCAAGACCTGACCTCCATCGTTGCTTTAGTGACCGATTCACGACCGCCCGTGACCTCTAATGACCTGACCTCGACATTACCCTCTCTGTGTGCGGTCAGCGGCTGTGTGATCCGCCCACCATCGACCACCGCGTATTCACCAGACAGAGTGACACGGTGTGTCGACCAGGGGTCGATCATAGGCCCACCATCAATTACCGACTCCCTCATCGTAGGCCCACCATCAATTACCGACTCCCTCACCCCCTCTTCCCGTGAAGTGAGGTAGCTGACCAGACCCAAAACGTGACCCAGGCCGGCCCACCGGGCACGTAATGCTAGTGTATATACCTACCCGATCAGCAGTAGGTTAGGCTCAATCGATGGTAGGTAGATGTGAAAATCAGAGTTTAGTTTGGAACCAGGCACCAGCGAAAGTTATCTTAAAATGTTACCTCATTAAAGGCTTTACATAACCAATGAATTAATTCTAGATTAGTATCTGTAATCTGAGCTTATCGCAGTTCGGGCTTCCACATAACAAATATTGCGTAATCAGCCTGTTGCTCAAAACTAGCAGCATTGCAGGACGAAAGACTTATGAGTCAAGAGTCGTCAAGACTTATTAGCCACGAGAGACTTATGAGAACTGTGTACCTGATGTGAATGGAACTTGAGATGCAGTTCTTTGCACGAACTCCTTGACCATCTTTTTTTTACCGACTACCGTTATCGTTAAAATAGGCCAACTAAAAACGTCCGGAAGGAACTAGCCGAAGTTCGTATCCATAAAGCCCTACCGATGACTGAATTTCACGGCCCAGATCTTACGTTTAGACGTATCCTTCAACCCCTTGCCTCTAGAAGTGTAATTTTTCACTCGGACTGACCGTTACACGAACAAAAGTAACGCGATTACACCGGTTGCCTTTGGCCTGTCCGCTCGGGTCAGCGCGTGACTAGCCATGAATTCAGCGACTGAAAGTCAAACGCCCGGCCATTGCCGTGTGCGCCCGGGACACTTTCGTTCATGGCCGGCAGCACGCTCACTGCCCCCCCCCCCTCCTCCCCCTCCCCTCCCCTCCCCGCCTCGTTTGGCGGCCGTCACTGCCCGGGGGCACGCGGGTCGGTCGCCCGCCCAGAGCGCTCATTGGTCGCCGGTGATGTCATGCGGCCTGCGATTGGTCGGCCGCCGTACGTACGGCCCAGTGATTGGTCGACTATGAAGTCACCGCGGCCGGCCGGTAAGTGGGACGTGGGACTGCCGCGGGGTGGGAAGGAGCCGTGGCCGTTCTGACGTCGCCGACGATATAGTGAACTTACGGCATGCGATGGGCAAAGGGCACGTGTTTCGTCGGCCGCCGTGTCCGCCGAAATGCAGACACACTTGATAAAGTGCTGGGCCGAGAATGTTGAAATGGTAGTGCTGATAAAATTAGGTGCACGCCCATTCTATGTCTTTTTCCTAAATAAAATAGCTTGCACCATTTCAACCCAGCTTATTTTACATGCATCAAGTTTTTAACAAACGTAATTTTACACTAGATCTAGATTCCCTAAAGCACTGTCATACTTATTTTCCAATAATTTTACGGTGCCTTGTGCGCATTTATTCCTACAAAACATTGCGACGGGGAACAGCGAAGCCACCATCGATACAATTTTTAACATAACTATTTAACGGTCACTCCTAAATAAAGAAAACATAACGTTTATCAGTTACCACCTTCTCTCAAAATACCTAAAGCAAGGATGCATAAGTTTTTGCCAAACTGTCAGGGAACTTTTTCAGGGAACGTTTTTAGGGAACGTTTTTATATACCTATCTCTTGATTGTGATTTACTGTGATATTGACTGTGTCATGTTTTTACCTATGTACTCTGACTCGGACTAAATATTAAGCCACTATGTGGAAATGTCCTCAATACACCGAAATTGAACTTGAACTTGAACTTGAACTTAGATTTGTTTTCAATAGAAAAACACAATTCTAACACGAATAGTGTTTTAACTATTGACAACAAACCTTCGGTTACCTAAATACGGCACAGTATGCACTCGGTTGGGCGTAACTGAGAATTTCATGGTCAGCCGACACTGCGCCTAGTTTCGGAGTAGGTACTAACGAAGTGCTTAAAAGGCGTTAAATACGTTGTCATGGTCCAAACTCTCATCGCGTCATAAATATATGCTTTCTGTCATAGTTGGGAAATTGTAAGGAACTGTGGGTGTTAATTAAGGCACCGCAAAGCAGCCGCCCCAGTGCGCCGGCTTGTCTTTGGGGCCGCAACAGACGGCGGTTCTCAAGGTCACCCGCGCTCGGGAGGCGAAGGTGCAGTGCCCGAACATCCACTCTTACCATCCTCTCTATGCTTCCTGTTACCAATATTTCCCAATACCAATACCCTTATGAACCAGTATAAACACCCATCGCGTTCGCTCGAAATTATTCCGCAAGTAATTGGGTCGATTAAAAAATAATTGTGCTATCTATCATTATCCAGACTCGGAAGAGAAAACAACAACTCCCACGTTCTGAAACTTTCTTCTTCCTGACTGTTCCAACTTGTATCGACATGGGTCGCCGGTTGAAAATTGATTTATCAGGCTTAGTGGCCGCCTATGAGCCCCTCCGGTTCCACTAATGCACGGGGCTCTTTATGCCTCTAAACTCTGTTTCCGGTGGTATCGTGCCGGAGTTAATATGCCACTCGTTCCGGGGCTCTAAATTACGAGTCTGGCTCAATCACGGACGCTGTTGCTACGTGGAAGTGAGCCGCAATCATCTGGATGGGGATTTACAAAGTAGCTTAATCGATGTAATTTGCTTAATTTACCCAACGGCACATCAAGCGCCATATAAAAAAGCTTCAGGGTGGTCTTTGCAATAAATAGATTTGTTTTTCACCGAGCCGGTTGCCCACTACATCGTGCCCTGTCGTGCGGTGCAGTATCATTCCAGGCGCTCACTACTAGTGCCATCTAGGGACAGGAGGACGGACTATCGTACGAGCAGCACAGTCCACCCTGTGCCGCTGGCGCCGCTGCCCCTGACCGGTGACCACTCCCCTCGGTCCCCCTGTGTCGGTGCCCCTGACCCGTTCGCGGCTATCGAGCGGCACGGTATACCAAAGTGGCACGTGCCGCCTCCGCCGCCGCCGCCGCCCAGGGTCAGAGCGGCCCGCGCCGCCGCCGGGACCGCACCGTGCGCATATGTACATATGTGCTCCGTGCACGCACCGCATGGACGCGCCGTGCGAACAGTCGCCATCGATCGACAGGGGACGGTCCGCCCGGCTGACCGCCGCACAGTGGGCCAGTTTCCCGTGCACCGGGAATTAATTAATGTCGCGACCACGGTGCCGGTTATTACCACCAGGGAGGGGTTTCGGTACAGGTAAGGCGGAGGCCTTACGTTTCACTGCGAGCTAATCCGTTTGGAAAGGTGCATAATGCTTTGAATGTGGTAAAATGGATAATGCTTTCGTCCATTCTTTTAGCCATACAACGTGATTAACACTATAACTTTGTGCAAATATGACGCTCCGTTCCTAGCGTTGGCATGACCTACATTGACAAGTCAGTGAAGATAATATGATAACAGCGTTGGCATCCAGCCAAAACATTTACCTTTGCATCGGGCCGTACCGCATTAGCTAAGTCGGCAATGATCCCATGGATTACGCTTATCGGTCGTGGGAGTGATTTGGCCAGCGGAACAAATATATATGGTTTAACAGCAGGAGCAGCTTCAGTACCGTCCAAACTGCCCTTAATGGGCTGCCGGGTAGCAATGGAACAGCATATTGCTACAGGCTGTCGTCAGGACTTTTAATGCACATCACGCATTAGCTGATTATAAACGGTCGCTTATTTTGTACCCTAACAACCATAAAACTAAAAGTTCGGCAGCCAAACACATTCGGCTTGAAGGTGGCGAGCGATATTGCTGCTTGAGACAATTTCTAAATATTGAGCACTTTTATACCTCTGAAGAAATAGGTGCTGATGTTACCACTCACCAGACGCCGCAATAGCTGGTTGTCTTTCGAGTATTTCAGCATATCAGTTCAGAAATTTTGCTTTTTACGCGTTCAATTTTTCATAAACTGGTACGCATTTTAACACATTACGAATGAAAAAAGCAAAGAAGGGTGGCATATAACAACTTGTAATCATATGTGAGCTCTCTGATATTGTTGTGTGACCCCGTATGACACTGTGAAGTGTGAGCCCTCCTGTGATCTCGTCTGACCCCACATGGCTTCTGAAGCCCCATGTGACATGCAACATGTGTTGATATCTCTGAGAATCTGACTCCGCACAGCCTTTGTGTGACTTTTGTGACCTTGTGTGACCTCTACGACCTTGTGTGACCTCTGTGACCTTGTGTGACCATGTGTGACCTCTATGACCTTGTGTGATCTCTCTGACCCTTTGTGACCTCTGTGACCTCTGTCCTCAGCCGGTAGGCGGCCGCCGCCACGGTGGAGGTGTGCGACCCTCTGTGACCTCTGTGACCTCTCTATGACCTCTGTCCACAGCCGGTAGGCGGCCGCCGCCACGGTGGAGGTGTGTGACCCGTCCACGCTCGGCCTGTGGCCCGATGCGGCGCCGCCCGAGCCGATGGCCGGCGGAGAGACGTTCTTGGATCGCAGCCTCACCGCCATCGACTGGCTGCCGCAGGTGGGACTGGCTAGGGGACTGGCGAGGGGGAACTGGCGAGAGGACTGAGACGGGGTGTATTGATATTGGACCAGGTGTGTGACCGACCCAGGGGACTGGGGCGAGGACTGAGACGGGGTGAAAAAGACAGTAACTGACCCGAGGACTGAGGCAGGACCGACGCGGGAGTGACCCGAGACTGGGGCGGGGACTGAGGCGGGGACTGAGGCAGGGATTGAGGCAGGGATTGAGGCAGGGATTGAGGCAGGGACCGAGGCGCATCGGCAACACTGACTATTTAGGATGACTATGCTAGCTTTGTAATCATAGCTGCTATGACTTCATCCACGCGGAGGCCGTTCAGAGCGAAAAGACTCAGAAGCTGAAAAACGCGGAACCGAAATCTCGCAGAAATCAAAGCAAAACGTGGCTAGTGACGCATGAGCTTATTGATCAGCGCATTGTAAAATTGTGCCAGCTACGAAAAAACGCCAAAAAAAACGCCCAAAAAAAGTATGATTTTTGGCATCATACTTTTTGTGGTTGGCAGTATTCTAAATTATTACTTATTTTAACTCAACTCTGCCATCACTCAGCTACCTAATAAATCAGACGACGGAATGCCAGGCAGGCATGTTAGGCATCCACGTGCATGTTTGACCGCTGACTTTAAGGGTTCATTTGCTGTCCATTTTGATAGCAGTAAACTAACAAAAGGCATCGTAGAGGAGCACTAAGCTACCCGATGACGAAGAATTACAACTGGCCTCTGTCATCGGACCAAATGTCAGTTGTCGAGTCGACTGTGCTTTTGCAAGTCCCTCTAGTTTGTTTGTTTAAACATGGCAGGATTTAGACAGCACAACATTCCTTGCACGCTTCATGGGTCGTGGGTACCTATCATGCATACGATTCTTTAAAACCTGTCCTGGAATAAGATAAAACAATGTTTCCAACATTTATATCAGATTACGGACACAAGATGAATCACACCCCACCCCTCCCGCAAAAATAAGCCAAAGCCGTCTTGCCCCAGTCGCGACTGTTCAACTCATTAGCTGACCTGACACCGTTTTGTGTCGTCAGCTCAGCGCCAAGAAGAGCCTCAGTCAGACGGTGGCTGCCGCGGCGCAGATTCTGGACGACGGCAGGAGTCAGATAGCGCCGGCCGACTCGACTGGGGACGGCCAGCCGGCCAACGGCAAGCCGCCCTACAGGTGAGCAAAGGAAGTACTGCTCACGGCCAGCCGGCCAACGGCAAGCCGCCCTACAGGTGAGACGAGGGAGCACTGCTCACGGCCAGCCGGCCAACGGCAAGCCGCCCTACAGGTGAGACGTGAAGGCAAAACGGCAAGCCGCCCTACAGGTGAGCATTTCACTGGACTCAGGCGAGGGCAAGCCGTCCTATAACAGGCAGAACTGGGTTCAATCGACGGTCAAAGGCAAATCACCCTACCCCGGTGAGCGGAACACTGCTCACTGGGCTCATTTGACGGCAACCACACGCAGCTTGGTTATGAACAGCGTGCCAACGTGCCCCGAGGACTATTCACTGAGCTGCGATAGATTTCATTTGTAATTACCACTGTCACAGACTTCTCTATAGAAGTCTGTGCCACTGTTCATAAGCCTTCTTTGGGGAAGTTTCATCCAATATATTATCAACCTCTGCCAATGTCAGATTATCCTTTAAATCCGCCGGAAATGTCAGACAAAATAAATGGTTGATAGTCCGCCATCGTAGGTGGGCACGCCTACACATTTCTCCGGAATATTTCGGGCTCAGGGGTTCCAGGTGGACTGATCACTCTAGGGTAATGGACGGATTAGCGGCGGCCCGATCCCCACCACTGGTGATGTCTCTGTCCGGACGACACGCCTGACCACACCGAGGTTCGGCTCAAACTGCGAGCCGACGCTGACGGTGATTAGCGGTGACTTGTCGCGTGCCATTGTCACAACGTGATGGCCGCCATTCACGTGAAACTATGCAACAAAGCCCACCAAGAATGCGCTGAGCCGGATAGCTACACTCGTACTTTAGGAACAGGTCCCATGCACCAGTTTCTGGACATGAAACATTGGCAAATGGTTTGAATGCTAATGAAAAATGAGAGAAGTAAAATTTCCGCTCGTGAAGGCTGCTCAAGGCCAATGCATCCACTGCCCAGGGCGGTTAGGTTCGCTCTATCACGAGCATTATGTCTGCTATCCAACCGCATGAGGACGAGGTCCTCCGTAATATGTCATGTACTTTTGGTCCTCTACCACAAAATAGAACCTCCTACCACACAAAGGTCATAAAAGTGGACGGGTGGCTACCCACGACGCTCCTGTTGTTACCAGGTGGCTACCTGAGCCTTTGTGTTATTGAAGCTATTGAAGCAAAACAGTTCGTAAAAACGGCTTCTTTACTTCGTGCCCTCTATGTAGAGACTAAACCTTAGCGTGGTGTCAACTATGAGGACACATTACGGATCGAGCGTTAAAATGGTTATCGAATGCGATATCCCGCAGCGCTGTAGCTCTACTGGTTCCCAAGTTATGCACCGGATTTTCGAAGAATGTTGAAGTAGGCAACATTTTACCTTTGATGGCCTCTGGTGACCGGACCCTTAATCTGACCTAAATATGACCGAAATGTTTCGTCTTGCTTTTTGACGTTCTTTCGAATGCCACTCAACCCTCGCCGGTATTGGTGTCTTGCCAGCAGCGAAGGTAGGGGGGAGGGGGCCCGTTGGATCCCGCCTTGCCGTTTGGTCCCTGTTCGAGCTAGAGCTTTGCGATATAAACGAACGTGTTGCCCGTGACAAGAGGAAGCCGATGATACCTAATTTTTAAGGTCCAAGGTCATTGGTTGACATTCCGGGTCAGAACAATGACCCAAACGACGGTAAAGTCGGGACCTGTTAGAACGTCGTTGAGTGAGAATATTACTTTTTTAGGGTTGCTGATCACGAATATCCTGTTAGTTTTGATAATCAATGATGTCTTCATCCACTTAGGCCAGGTCAGGTCAGGTCAGATCAACCAATGGCGGTCCTGCCAGGTATTCGCAGTAGGTGTCAACGGCCTCTGACAGCTGCGTAGCATGTTACGCACCAAAACTACCTCGTAAATGTTCAAATGGTTGCTAAATTCGAAATTAGCACCAAAAAGTAGAATAGAAACAAGTAATACTCGCGAGAAGTGAAACGAGGTCATCAAAAGTCAATGACCTGACCTCTGGGTCACCTTGACAGCTGACACCCACCATAATGCATGGGACCAGCATCATATCACATGTTTGTACGCGTGAAAGTTGAAACCACGAAAGGACTGCAAGCGCGCGGCTAATGCGAGCCGACATACGCCGAATCGCAATGCCGGCCAAACATGGTCTAGATAAATAGATCACAGGTCAAAGGTCATTTGGGTCAGGGTAATGAAATCTTTAGAGTAGGTGTAGAATTGATTACCTGAGGGCACTGAAAGTTTCGTCGCAATCGGCCACTGTTTACGCCAATTATTTGCGAAAAACCGAGGGGACCCATTGGACCGCCCCCTCGCCCACGTCGCATCGTGGCTCAGGAGCCGAGTTCAGACGAGGGGTGTTCAGACGGCCCCCCCCCCCCTCCCCAGGCCCGGCTCGGTTGGCGCCGAGCACCGGGCCGGCCCGGCGAGGGCTAGAAACTAGAACTTGTCCTTTTGTATGATTTCCGTCAGCAGTGTTTTAGTCAGACATAAAATGTCAATCTGTTTTGATTCCTGGAAAGCGTTGATTGGTTCCAATTTCGCAGTCATCGACCATATTATGTTCCGATGGCAGATGATCATTTTGGGACGGACCAGAACCCCGGCCATCCGCGTCTGCTCCGTTGACAGCCGTGTTGGACGGCTCAAAGTCCTGCTGTGGGCGGACGGTCATAGTGGACGTTCTACACGGCGGTAGGTCCCCAGCGTCCGGAGCGGTCAGCTGGTCACCCCTCGCTCTCCCTTGGCACGGCGGGTGGGCCGGCGCGCCGACCCACGCGCACCCGCGTCCCTGTCGCCTCGGAAGTGCCCGGAATGTTGACTTTAGCCGCCGGCGGCGTCCCCTTGACCGTTGGGCCTCCCTCCAGCGGCTCCGGTTGTCATGGTTACTGGTGGGGAGACGACGGATTCTAGGAGCTACTCCGCGCGGTACCATGCGTAGGAAATAAATTAGTTTGAATAAAATTGTGCAGAACTTGCGGTAGAAATGTAGAAAAAAAAGCGCATAGGTATCTATAATCACCTCCCTCAAAAATAATTATTATGTTGCTAAAATTAAGTTCTTAACATGATATGGAAACTTCGGTTGGTATCATTAGGTACATAGGTCTAAGTTGAAGTGGCAGGCACCTTAATTGTATTCGACACATGTCTCCTCTCAATGAATTTGCTTAAACACTCACCTGGTTTCCTGGACAACAATGAGCATGAGCCTCTCCTGAAGCAAATCCAGATCCAGCAACCCGCGTGTCACTAGCAGTCAAAATATTATGATTTTTCTGTGCACCAATTGATGATGCCTCTTCGAATTCACGCCATAAAACTGCAGACCTTCCATGGTTTCGCAAGATCTGGAAGGCCGCACTTTATTTTCGCTCGTTGCACAGTCATACTTCAACTTTGGCGTCCACTCCTTGCACTTATTTGCACATAGCCAACGTCTCACTCTCAAATGTTCCACGACACATATACGCAACACCAAAGAGAAAGTCAGGGAAGACGCTAAAGGATCAGACGGTGACCGCCTGTAGTTTCAAACCCTTCCAAACAGCGACGCCAGACTGGCCTCAGTCCGCCAATCAGACGCTGGCTACCTCGCTGTCGGCGGCTCCCATTGGCCGCTCCCCCTTGGCTCTCGGTGGCTACCAGGGTGGCTACCCCGTGGCCGGAAGGTTGGGGCAATGCATTTTCCCAGCTCTATTTCTCTGTTACTTGCTCGAAGATTGCCTTAAAAAGAGCAACGAAACGAATGACAAATCCCTGTTTTAATAATTTTTTGGATGCAAAGTCGTTTATAAATGCAAAAATATAGACTCCGAATTTACCACAAGCTGATCGTATGATGAACAGATTTTGGTTTCGCATATCTACATCCAAGTACTTGTACTTCCTTGCTATCTACATGTGTAAATGTTCGTGGCAGGAAAGTTGCCGAGCGTGCTACCTGAGACCGGCGCTATCTCAGGTAGCACACGACATCACTTATCACTAAATGTGTTGACTGTGCACCTTTCTTTTGAAGATATGAACAAAATACTTGCTTTTTTACAGAGATAAGGAAATAAATGTTTGCTCTATATTCCAGCAAGATTTGTTGCTCTTTTCTGAAATGGCTTTGCCTTGAGTGGTTACCTGGCTTGTCAGTGAGAGACTTGAATTGGTTACCCACGGGTGTGGACGAGTTGGCGACTTTTATGACCTCTGCTACCACATTTAAGAGATCTATACGCACCGTTCGGGTCCTCATTCCTCCACACACGACCCTCACGCCTCCTTAACGTTCTATCCTATTCTCTGCACCAAGGCTATTTCATATTCCACACTATGGTGTTCCGACTTCCGAGTAGGTACTTGCCGTCCACAGCTGTAGGCTTTCCTCATATACCATGGACCCGGTGCAGTCTCCGGAAGCTCATTATACCGACACTCGACAGACCACCCCTCGGCTTTGTACGCCTGGCCTCGGGGCGGCGCTGCCACAGCCACTCTGTATATACTTGTCAGCCGACTATTCACAGCAGGCCCCCCAGTGACGTCAGCAGCCGGCGGCCGTGACGTCATCGAGGTGTTTGCGCCGGCTGACGGTGTATGGGTGGGAAAGGTCGCATGTTGATTGTTGGGGTATGGGTGGAGGGCGATCCATCAGACAGAGAGAGGATGACGAAAGTTGCAAATGTGCGTCTATCATAGAATGAGAGCAGTGCACACTGACACGGTACCCTTTATCACATAGGCATACGTGCATAATTTGACGACCTATATGAATGCATATTTTCCAAAATCGATATTTTATCTAGTATCTAAGCTGGTATCATATCAGTAAGCAAGTCTTTACTGTACCAAAAATGTTAACAGGAGCCAAAATAATTTGCAACGAAACTAGATACGCAGCGAGTGATATACGCAAGCATACGAACTGATATACGACACCATTTATCGAGGAGGACTTGTAAGTGGGCCACTGCAGAAATATACCGGCTCTGTTTGAAATGCTCCAGTTCCGTTTGCCCCTTTTGCCATCAGTGGGCCTGGGCGGCCTGGCTATGTGTGGCGGGGCACCGAAAATAGCCGAGACCCCCGGCGCCATCGTGTACATCCGGTCGTTGTAAGGAATGTGTGTGTACTTGTATCGACCGAACTGAGGTGAACAATGGAGGAACTCGCAGCTCGCGATAATGTACAGAAAACACATAACACGTGACCGGGTGTCAGTAACCTTTCCGAAATAGACACGGCTTACCTTAACAGACCAGAATAGGACCAACAGACCGGAATGATAGATCTACCAATAAGCCGGAACTACGGACGTGCACCAGACCTCAACCCTTTTTCACATGCTTACATACATACTTTTATACATGCATGAAACATTCAATCATGCCAGTAATTGCGTGTGCATTTTCCATTCGAAAATACATGCAGATTGTTTTGGATGCCAGTCATTCTCAGCATGCGGCGACATAGACCCAATGTTCAAATGCTGATATCATTGGTAGAGCTCGAGCCATACCAGGCCTATACAAAGCGACACCCATCCGGAGCTATGAACCACGGGATCAAATGTGAAACCAACTGCTGCCGTATGAAGGTAGATTTAAACACGAACATCATAATGCGGGATGCACGCTGCACGCAGCATATAGTGTTAGTTATTTAAATATTCGTTCCATATGAGCACTCTTAACTTTCTTTCCCATCTATTTCAATGCTGGTCTCAATATAATCATGACTTTACTTGATTGAATAAAAGCATTGATTGAAAAGTTATGTGCGCTGCTGGCGTAAAGACGCATGGTAACCCGAATGGATTATAGACCTTTGCAGTAAATCGGGCCGCATTATCAGAACCGCAGCATAAAACAAAACGGTGATGACGCATTCAGCATTCTTCTCACCTAGGCGAAGCTACTTGCGTTTCACCGGAAAGACATTAATGAAAATTGCATCGCCAATTTAGCGCTTCTTCGGTGGCTTTGTGCGTCCATTAGTTCTAAACACCCCCGCTGAGCATCCGCTCAGTGTAGCTAAACATATAACACACTCGAATTACATAACTTTGCTATCACTAAGCAGTGTCAGTCACTCAATATGCACCACAGATATAGGTATTTCCCAAACTAATCCAATCACCCTCGCCGCTTTTGAGAGCGTCCCGTCGCCTCGTCAGTCTCCTGGACTGCCGACTCAGACCTAGACTCAGACTGCTGGTCTGCTCCTGCCGCCGTTCCTGGGCCGCCCAGCTGGGCCGGTCCTGCCGCCGGCCTAGGCCACCTGGTCCTGGTCGGCCGTGGACGGCGGTCGGCCGGCCACAATCGATAGCTGCACCTGCCGCCGCGGCTGCCGATGAATGGGCTCACGGGCCGGTCCGCACACAGCCCCGACGGCCGAACACAGGGCTGCCGCCGCGCCGCCGCTGCTCCCTAATGAGTGTTTGGAGCGGCTCGGGAGCGGCGGCGGGGCGGCGCTGCACACGAGGTGCGGGGTCAGCGGTGACGGCTCGGGCTGAGTGACGAGCTGACGGGGCGCCATACCACTCGGCGATCAGAGGGATTTGTATTCACTCAACGGGGGGGGGGGGTATACAACCCAAGGTCTTTAGCAATATAGCTTTGGGCACAACTAATACGTAATAAACGTTATACCCATAACCCAACTGACTTTTGAATGCTATGGCTATAAGCAGCGCAAGTACAATTTTGAGCTCGATATATCCGACCAAAGCCAGCAGTAACTATATGTGATCGTTGTTTTATTCAAAGATCTTCATCTGAAGTTCAAACTCTCGGCTTAAAACTAAAAACCACACCCGCTCGCTGTTCACAATCCACTTTTCACCGTCGTCGCTCTGTGTTTCCAGTTACGCCAATTTGATTTCGATGGCGATCCAGAGCAGCGTCAAGCAGAAGATGACGTTGGCCGAGATCTACGAGTGGATCACCGAGAACTTCCCCTACTACCGAGACATCGTCTCTGGCTGGAAGGTAAGACGTCAGCGTCATCATTTCAATGCTACAGTCATTATACAACAGCTGCATCAGTGTGACTAGTGTGAGCGGAGCGAACGGCCATACAAATCTCATGGATAGAAGTCTGTCGAAAAAATGGACCGTCAGTGTCCTTAAAATGACAATTGTCAAAAGCATCCACCTTCGACGTTTTAACCACGCAGGCGACGACTCACTCATGGTTATCAGGAACAGTTCATATTTAAACGCTACGAAATCCTTAAATTGAAAAGCAGATAAGAAATGATGCAAATAACTAAGCATGTCTGTCTTAGCTACCCACGTCACCGATAATAGTTGAAATGATTGTGAGTGTGTCCAAGCACTCAACGCCCAGTTCTGGTCAGAGCAGGCCATGCAAGCAATCTTGGGCCACGCAGCAAGATCGTATGCGAACTTCACTCACCTCACCACACCACTATGCTTCATTCAGCACAGCTCCTATATCGTTTAAAATGAGTCATCTGTATGAGGCGCTGGCCGGCCACCAGTCAGTGAAGTTCCATTCGCATGTAACAGCCGCAATGCAAACGGCAAGCATTTTAAGGTTCCACAAAACGTAATTGATATGCTGCGGTGCTTTGACAGTATTTCTCTTTTCTTTTCCGATTTAAAGTCCACCTCTAAACACGTCTCCCAGTGAAGCTGCGCTGAGCGTTTCCTTATGTAGTGCGGTACAGTATAGCTACAGGCGCAAACAGTTAACGCCATCTATTGGCAGCGGCCGTAAGCTTCTACGGCCGCTTGCATGCCTTTAATTTCTCTATCAACTGGTTCTTGTAAAAGCTTGCTTCAGGCGGGTAAGACAGTAAATACGTAGCGTATAGGTTTTTATACACCAGGTGAATCGTCACAGACGCTGGCTTTGTAGCTTAATGTTAAAACAAAAAGGGACTTCCGACTAACGAATGCACTGAAAGGTTTCGTATGCAAAATAGCATAAGAAGTAAGGGCCCGCCGCCTTTCCACAGATGAAGAAAGCTTCCTAGCAGCGCAATAAAACTGTTTGGCTGTGATCCTCATCAGTGGGAAGTTTTTTTTTGCACCCTATTGGCCAACCGAGTCGATTAATATCATTTCTGCGTTTTTTATGAGTTGATATCATCTTATAGGTTTACGAAAATTGAAGCCAACCACCATTGCTTAGCCATGCTTGGTAGCTTGGTAGTATAAAAGAGAAATGGACAGAACAGTTGCTGCGGGAAGAAAATCGCTGAGTCTTTAAGCTGATTGCGTCTCTCAGCGGACATCATCTGCGGCATCACCAGCCCACCAGTTTCCCGTCCAGCCTTGTACTGGACAGAAAACTGGTGACACACCCGAGACGACCAAAAGTCCGACCTCTAACCATTCTCCATCCTGCTGGTATAATTCCACCGCCCCGCAAACGGTGACTGCTGGCCCTGTACCACCTACGACCCGCCCTTCTGACCGTGTCCATCAAACGCCCCCTCCCTCACCCTCTGAGCAGGGGTAATGTGACCTCACCAATAATTCATTCCACGAGGAAACGAGCGCCGGCGGCCTCCCGTAATGACATACGTGGCATTCATGTATTAATACAAGGAACGGATAAGACATGTATGGACATTTGGGCGGCGCAAAAACGGAGATCGACAGTTTTTTTTTGCTGTCGGAGATATGACGTCACCTGGCCGTCCCCAGTCGTCAGAATATTCACAATATTGATCGTAAGTGTTCTCGACAATAATTTACCTAGATGTTGGAACCCACGGTAGGTATTGATCGTGAATAATGTTTTGACGTAACTTCACGCTATTTTGGAACTAAAACGAATTAGAGACAGAAACAGCAGTGGTGTTTAGCTATCGAGCAAGCACATACTGCTCAGTGCACATGCAGCAGTAGTTTCGTGGCACATCAGACTTCCTTGCAAGCTATATATGGAGAGCTACTGGCTGGTACTCATATACATTCGAACTTGCCGACCGGAAGGGCTTGTAACTATCCAGAGCCAGAGATTAAGCGGTTAGGGGAGAGTGGGGCTAGTTGTTACAAGGGTAAGTTGTTACAAAGGAAATATCTTTAAAAATACTCTTGATATGGCGCCAATATTTACGCTAACAGAAAGGTTACGCACATTTTACATGTCACTGCAGGCTCAGACCTGGTGGAACGCCATGTCGCCCTGTAGGCGCACTGGGGTAAGTTGTGACAGCAAAAGTATTTTTTGCTGGCCAACACTTTGGGTCGTTTTTTGTCAAGGTTATTTGTGTAAGAATGTTGAATGTATGTTCACAAAATTAAGCGATGATTTCTTTTGTAAGATCACCAAGTAAAACGCACTAGCCTCTTCATGTTAACAAACATTTGAGTTCAGTCTTGTGAAAGTCGGCCGCCGCAGGGCCGGGGCATGTTTAAAGATGGCTACCCAAGACTGCTTATAGCGTGCTCCATTTCACCTGGGCGTAAATTTCGTGCAGAAAATCAAACTCCGGTCAGTATGGCAATGCATGGTGCCCTTGGCGTCGCTGTAAAGGCAAATCAGAGATTGAGCCATGTTTGATGAGCCTTTTTATGCGTGTGGAGTACAGTAATGGTTTATGCTTTATTGTTCTTGCCTTTCAATGAGAAAGGAAAGCATGTTTAGTATTATCCATTAGGGAGGCTTACGATCGATTCCGATAGGACGGCCAATGACCGTTATAATGATGAAGAAACTACGAAAAAAGAAGTGTAACATGTTACCCCATATCGTGTATCAAGTTGCCCCACAATTTTTCAACTTACCCCAAAAATCTTGCTTTGGTTTTCTGAATTTCACATAAAAGTGAATAGTCGTAAAGAAGTGAAAGTTTGCATGTGCTTTCCAAATTGATTCAGCTAGCATGTGACCAAAATTGGTGCAATTTCATTGAATAGCTTGGCCACTAAGTGCAGAAGACCAAAAAGTGTAACGCATAGCCCCAGTCTCCCCTATCATTGGATTTGGCTGATACTCTCACTAGTCCCTTGGTTAGCAAAAATAGCAACGCATCAAATCTGCACAGACCCGCCTACATGCTATTTTGGCTCTCATATTTATGTGTATGTTTTCGTGACAAAATCTCCAGAAGGTTGGCACAGCGGACCGGATGCTGGTTTCATATGACGCCTGAGTGTAGTATCTTATCGGTTGGTTACTATTCAGGGTAAGTTTCTCTCGACGACAGTCATTTCATTCAGAGCGACTGAACAGGTGAAACCATGCATTGAATATCTAAACCTTCAGCAAATAGGTTCAGCATGACTTCAGCATGTAGTGAGAGCGAGAGCAAAACGGCGCATTAATTAGCAGCAGCTCACGTTACATATGAGCGTGAGCGTTAAATATACCTTCTCTACTTTCCCGGCTCATTTTCCATCAGTTTTTCACCGCTGAACGCCCGCTCGTCGTCTCGTCTGTCAGCTTCCGTCTTGACCGACCCCGTGTTACTAACACCCATCCTCCTCACACCACCGCTCTACCTACTCTCCTGTAGGTAACACACGGGTCTCCTTACACGGTCCCTGCGTCCCTCCACCGTCGGACTCCGTCAGGAGCGGTGTTACCACCGGCGGCGGACGGCGGCAGCGAGCCGTGCAGCCGGTATTGATTAATCCCATATACCTGCCGACAGCGGCGCCGGAGGCTCCCGGTGCTGCCAATGCCGCCGGCCGACGGGTAAAAACCGCCGCCGCTGAGCGGTCATTAGTGCCGCCCGTCAATGGACGCCGCGCCGGTCAGAGGGCCGCCGGAAACGGGGAGGGGGTGGGGGTAGGTCAAGGTCAGCACAGGTCGCTCAGGGTCAGCCGGGTCAGCCGGGTCAGCGAGAGGCCTGGTTGGAGGCTTGAGATTACCGAAATCGGAGTCAGGCAAGCTATTATACATATTTAATGTAATGTTCTGATTACTGAGACAGACTAGGTTGTAAGTGGGGACACCGTTGACGCACTTTTCGAACCGTTACAGCGACTGTAGTGATGGTATCTAAAGAAACTAAACGGAACGGAACGGAAACGGAAACTAACTTACCAGCTCCTTAGTTGGTATACGAAGCGAAACTCTCGTTAACATTGCAGCAGCTCGCCCCAGATGAGAGTTGAGACCAATGCAGAGTTCTGTCCCCGAGGCCTTTGACCTTACTGGCTGCTGGCAGCCAAGCGATGCGTGAATTCCCTCGTCGAATGACCACAACAGATGGATAGCGCAGGTCGATTGAAGCCGCAGCTCCTTCCCGGAAGCGGAGCGCGGGGTTTCCGGGCCGGTACGACTGGCAGTTCGAACCCCGCCGCGTGTTGTGCTGGCAGCGAATAACTAATTAACCGTCACGCGGAGGCTTCCTGAAAAACGCAGAACTTCCTGATTTCCGCTGGACCAGTAGAAGATCGACCCTAAGTCCTGCTTAGTCATCAGTCTCATTAATTATAGTACGGCAGCTGAATGAAAGATGATAAATGCTTCAAGGTTGAACGGGCAATGAATGGGGCACTGTAATCTTTTCAGCAAAGCAAAACGACACGCTTGGCAAGCTTGAAGCTACTTAATCAAATAATTCTATTGAAAAGGAGCAATGTGCCTGAACGCATTCTTCAACGTCACGGCGGATTTCCGAGCTGCAGCCGCAGTCCGCCGGTGGCACAGGACACAATGAACAGGACACAATGCGCAGCACATGCCGATCCCACATACATCACTGTAGCACTGGTGGCCGTTTGACATTTGCATTACTGACGGTGGAGAACGGGCGCTGCGAGCACATTAACCGAATGGGGCGCAGACGGCACTGCAGAACGCCATTCGGACATTAGCCAGGGCAAATATAGAATATACTGGTCTGCAGAACGCACCAACGACCGAGCCACAGCCATGATGGCACGTGATAAAAATGTAATTACCTGCGGTACGCATTCTGGAGCGAGGCCGCCATTTGCCGTCTGCAGCGCTGGACGGAGCGCTAAAATAGAGCGGTCTAATTTGCTGCGTAAATCCAGCCTACACGTTAGTCACGCACATTCTTGCCGAACAATTTTTACCAGAAAGTTCCACTTGGCCCTGGATGAGCGACTAAAGCCTGCTTCATTTAGCAGTCAAATTGATGCCGACCAAGCCTTCACTGATGTAACCGACCTTTTCAATGTTATTATTTATGTACACGGCATGACCATTGACCAACATATTCGTTTTTTTCTGTTTCAGAATTCCGTCCGTCACAATTTGTCGCTCAATAAGTGTTTTGTGAAGGTGGCTCGCACCAAGGATGACCCGGGCAAGGGCAGCTACTGGGCCATCGACCCCACGCACAACCCTGACGAGGCCGGCTCCTCCAAGAAGCGGAAACACGCCGGCACCAGGGTCAGTAGGCAGGTGCCGCAACTGGATTCGTGGAGGACATATCGTCCATGCCATGTCACGTCATCATTCATTGACAGCATGACGTTTCTTGAAGCTGAGTTTTGCAGTGACCATAGACGGTGCAGATAACGAGGAATGAGTTTAACCCGTGCCGGGAAAATTACTGTTTCATTCATTTCGTAATTTCACCAGAGGCCGAATTAGGGCTAAAAAAGCTAACTACAATGAAATTGAGGAAAACCAGTTAATAAGCAAGAAAGAATCACTTTTTATGGATTTCTCCACGGGAACGTATAGCATAATAATCAGTGACCACTATGGTCATGGACTCATCTTTGACCTAGTAATGCAAATCACGTATACACTACTGCTTTTACCAGGACCACGCCCCCGCAAATGACGAACGTCCTAACCGTTGTTTTTCCTCTCTGCAGTACTCGCCGTACCCCCCGCCGCCGCCGCAGAAGCGCGTGCCCCCACCGCCGGTGCCCGCCTCCCTGGCGGGCGCCCATCCGGTGTCGGCGGCGCCCCCGGTGCGGGGCGCGGCGCCGCTGCCCGTGTCGGTGGCGCTACCCGTCTCCCTGGCCGACCCCCTGTCGGTACCGGTGCCCGTCTCTGCCGACGCGGTGGGAGCGGTGGGATACGCGCCGGCGCCGGCCGGGCAGGAGCACAGCCAGGCGGACCCTCTGTGGGTGGTGGGCCAGTCGTGGCACCAGGAGCCGGCGGCGGTAGCGGCCGCGGCGCCCGTCGCCGCCGAGACGGACATGACAGGTGGGTTGAACGGACCGGCGCAGGTAAATGAAATGGTAGAAGAGAAAGCCAGCAATCTGGAGGGATAGCACTTTGCGACTTCTTTCAATATTAAATACGAGTAAATTGTTCGTAAAGCGTCTTCGTCGTAGCTACCGTTCAATGTTCTTTCAACCGGCTGGCAGAAAACTGATACGTGTCTTAATCGCGCGCCGGCCCATGGCCTCTCCTGCCCTCTGACCAGCCTATAACCGCGTTCCTCTCGGCAGCTCCGTGTCTGGCCATCAGCGCCAGCGACATCAACGCCATGGAGTCGCTGCAGTCGCTGCTGTCGCCGGCTGACCTGGCGCAGGTGATCGCGCACAACGCCCAGGAGTTCCCAGACAGCCTGGCCGCCCTGCTGGCGCCCTACACCGTGCAGAGCACACAGCACGCCAGCGCCTTCCAGGTGAGACCGCCCGCCGGGCGCGATTGCGGGGTGGATAAATGGTGGGACCGCAAGCCGTGAGAAGCAGAGAAAATGCGAGCATCAGACGGAAGACTTGTGTGTTGGTTGAGAGCGATGGCCCCGATCCCGCTTTGTGCCGCCGTCGCCTCAGCAGCGTCCCCTGCGTTGGCAGACGTACCAGCCGGAGCAGACAGCGCCCGGGCCGAGCCCGCTGCCGTACGAGGGCACCACCGTCGCCACCACCACCGCCGTGCCGCCGACCGCCACCGCCACGGCCGTCACCGCCGCCCCCACCGCCGGCACCGACTCAGGGCCCGGCCCCCAGCTGGCCGCGCAGGCCGCCGATCTCAACCTGGGCTCCAGCTTCCTCTCTTCGTCTCTGTCCCTCCGCAACCACGGCTCCGGCGCCACGGTGACCATCAACGAGGTACCGGATGAGGGGGCGCCGAGCGGGCTCAAGATCGAGCGCGAGGAGCTGCAGAGCCTGACCACACTCAGCCCACACGTCAGCAGCTCCACGGCGCTGCAGCCGGCCGAGCTGGCCGACGACTTTGACTGCGAGTACGACTGGGACTCGCTGCTCTGAGACCCGACTCACTGCTCTGAGATAAGACAGTCACTGGGACTCACTGCTCTCAGGGGTGGACAATGGACAGTCACTGAGACTCGCAGAAAGCAGACCGAATGGCTCGGACTCGGTCAGTGCGGATACAGTCACTGAGATTTGCTGCTTTGAGCGGACAGTCACTGGGACTCGCTGCTTTGAGGCGGACAGTTACTGGGACTGGCTGCGCTGAGAAGTGACAGAGTCACTAATACTCGCAGCTAGCCTGAGAGCGGACCGAGTGACAGACTGGGAAGTGCCTCAGGCCGACGGACAGACAGACGGGTAGACGGATGGAAAGACGAACACACGGACGAACAGACGACGAAACGACAAACAGACGGAGAACGGAGCGACACCACCTGCATCTGGCTGAAAACTCTGCTGATTGAATCTTAATCTGGAATGGCGGTAAACGTTTTTGAAAACCAGAATTAGCAGACCAGTGGTTCAGTTTGGCCAAGGCGGCGGGTTTCTCTCGTTGAGCGCCGGCGATGCATGGTCTTACCGCGTTCGCGTATGGCGTCGCGTGTAGGCGAGACCACTAGAGACAAATGATTATAGTGCCATGCCACGGCCCGACGTAATTGCTGGAGGTTACGCACAACTCACCTGTGTGCCATTCGTCATTGCACCCTCTGGCCTATAGATAGCTCATTTCTGTGCTATCCTGTCTTTCCAGCCACACGAGAGTTGCATTCAAATGATAAAGCCGCCAACATTTACCCACACTTTTTCATGGTACCGCAAGTGAAGTGCGTAATCGACAGTGTTGTCCTGTAACTTTTCTGTCCAGTGCTAGTAGGGAACTGCACTCCCAGCGCCTAGCTCGTGGCGTGAAGTCCGTAGTCCCACAAGTGCCTCGGGGGGGGGGGGGGGGGGTCGACTGTTGTCTAGGAGCGGCGCCCTGGCCCCCTGCCTTGCCCTCGGTGCGGTGCGGCGGTGCGCACTTTGTTGTAAATATTGGTGGTTTTTGGACGGAGATCGGCGGTGTCCTGCTCCCAACGGTGCCTTGTTTGTTGTCTGAGCACTTTCCCGAGCTGCGACATTATCACAGTGCCTGAGAAGCAGCCTTACACGGAAGCCGGCGGCAGGTTACACGCGGGCCGGGCCGTTGTGTGCCGGGCCGGCCCCGCGAGGTTGTCTCCCAGTAGGAGACAGACGGACTCAGATTCCGATCTCATGTATCGATATTGACGAACGCCGGGCCCGCGGATGTTTTGAGCGCGGTTTCGGTATCGCGGAGACGCTGTGCGTGCTGCAGGGGTCAGTTTTGTGCGAGACAGACTGACGGAACGTGCCATTCCCAGTGTGACATTCCAGCCTGAAATGGGCGCCGCCGAGAGTCGAGACGGCCGACAGGCTCAGCCATGAGCGCTTTCTTTGTCGCAGGAATTCTGCATTGGGACCTCAGTCTGACCGGTTGATAACTTAACACATGGTAGTTGGTAGTTACATATGTATCAAGTTTTCAGTTTGCCACGTATTGACCATAATTTTGACATAATAGTGTTGTTCTTTAGTACTGCTAAAAGTGCCTGCATATTGGCAAAACGCAGGTCATAGCAACTTAGCCGTAGCCAGATCGGCCTGCACAATTAGTGTATTCCGTAGGTTGTTTTGCAGTTGATCTCGAGTGTTATTTGTTGACGCTACAGACTAGTCATCATCTGTTGGACAGCGGTGCCAGTGGTTAATTATAACGTAGCTTGGATAAAGCGCACAGCCCATGCGCAATTGATAACTTTGATCATGTCCTAGCCTAGATTGTTCGAGGGCTGGTCTTTGTGCCTGGCCGAGTTACGTGGCGTAAGAGCTGACGGCTTCACGTGAAAAAGCATAACGTTAGAAAAGAACTAGTCAATTCCTGTTAACAATTGATATCCTAGTTGGCTAATGTAAGGTAGGTATTGGATTAAAATGACTTCAGAACTACGCGAAACATTTATCGTTTTTTAGCTGGGTCTACTCCAAAATGGGTCGCCCAGTATCATTTGAGTAAAAGTGCTTGTTTGGCAGAGGACAAGTAGGATACAATTTACATTCCAATTGCACATTGATGGAGCTTACGACAAAGCAGGCCGGAGGTATTATGACAAAGGTCACGCGAAAACAGGGTGGTATAACCTTACAGCTGGCCCCCAACTTCTTCCTCAAAGCCGACCGCACTTACAGTAACGCGCCATTTGTACCGAAGGGCCACACGGATACGGGTTTAGTTTCAGTGCGCGGCCCACTGTTTTCCGACGGCCGCTGCGTTTCTCTGCGCCACGCTGGTCGTGAGCGCTGCTCGTGCGCAGCTGTCTGGTGCAGTCGGCTGTCTGACGGCCGCTGGTCGGCGTCGGCAGCGCGCACCGCGCCGATACGGGACCGTATAGAGAGCCGCCGCGGCCGGCTGGGTAGCCGCCGGGGTAGGGATAGAGGCGCGCAGGTAGCCGCCCCTCGCGCCGTCGTCTGGTAGGCTGGTCGAGCGCTCGCGCAATAACAGAGGAGCGGGGGACGGGAGCGCGCCGAGCCGCCCCCGCCTGCAGATACTTACTGCGTGACCCAACTGTGTTATTGGTGTGTTGTTTGTTGAACTGAATACATATCCTTCCTGAAGTGTCTGTTTTAAGCCAGAGTCGATATCCCGTCACCCATGGTTAGTGCGAAGCGCCGTCTGAGCTACCCAAAAGCAAGGAAACATGCAGGTTCAACAGAATCCTATATTAACCAACATCATCAATTTAACACAACTACTGTCTATGAAGCATTAGTCCATGCACCGCAACCGTCCTAAAATGTGTTAGTTAACACTAAGCTACCACACCGAGTGTTAGATAGCGTCCAACGCACAGGTGTTAGATGCAGAGGGTCGCAGTCGCTTGCTCGCCCGTCTGCGGCTTACTTGTCCTTGGTCTGCATGAACTTGATGAGGTCCACCACACGGTTGGAGTAGCCCCACTCGTTGTCGTACCTGCCGGCGAACGAGCATCAATCAAAGGCTCGCGAATTGTTCAATAATAAACCACCCCAATTGCAAGCACTCCTGCCTCATCAGGATTAATGCTTTTAACAAAATCACTGGACATCGCTACGCCTACAGACATCCCTCACACGTCCCAAACCTAGCTCCGGCCGGTCTGATCCGACTACTTCATCGACTCACCAAGAGATGAGCTTCACGAACGTGCCGCTCAGCTGGATGCAGGCCTTGGCGTCAAAGATGCTCGAGTGGGAGTCGCCGAGGAAGTCCTGGGACACCACCTCGTCCTCGGTGTATCCCAGGATGCCCTTGAGCGGCCCCTCTGCGGCCGCGCGGATCTTGGCCTTGATGTCGTCCATAGTGGCCTCCTGGCCGAGCCGGCACGTCAGGTCCACCACCGAGACATCCGGCGTGGGCACGCGGAACGCCATGCCGGTCAGCTTGCCGTTCAGGTCGGGGATCACCTTGCCGACGGCCTTGGCGGCGCCGGTGGCCGCCGGGATGATATTCTGGCCAGCGCCGCGGCCGTCACGCCAGCTCTGCCGACGGAACGGGCAACACAGTGAGACGGGGTGGAGAGAAACCAGTCCAGACCTCTGCACACACCGTCATCAGCAGTGAAGGATTCAGCTGAAATTTTGTGAAAGCATATCATGCAAAGAACACAGCAATATCAACGGGGATGCCTCTTTACGCACACATCACGCCACAAAAAAAGCAGACTGCGTCCCACCTTTCCGCTGGGCCCGTCCACCGTCTTCTGGGTGGCCGTGGTCGAGTGCACGGTGGTCATCAGGCCCTCCACGATGGTGAAGTTGTCGTGGATCACCTTGGCCAGCGGCGCCAGGCAGTTGGTCGTGCACGAGGCGTTCGATACCACCTTCATGTCGGGCTTGTAGGCGTCCAGGTTGACGCCGACGACGAACATGGGCGCGTCGGCCGAGGGCGCCGAGATGACCACCTTTTTGGCGCCGCCCTCCAGGTGCGCGCTGGCCTTCTCGACGGTGGTGAACACGCCGGTGGACTCGACCACGTACTCGGCGCCCGCCTTCGACCACGGAATCTCGGTCGGCTTCATCTCGTTGAACACGGCGATGCGCATTCCTGTCGGGATTGGACGAGTCACGTGCCTGCTGCGATTGCAGAATCACAGCGGGTACTATCGATACATATTGCACAACTCTCCCCACAGAAATGCCGCCGATTTCAACGCAATGCTCAAGTTTATCATACACGACTCCTTTGGGAACAGAAGTTCACATGACGGAAACAGTGCGCGGACGCTTACCGTTCACGACAAGGTACTCGCCGTCGATCTTGACCTCTCCCTTGAAGCGGCTGTGGGTGGAGTCGTACTTGAACATGTAGATCATGTAGTCCAGAGTGATGAACGGATCGTTGATGGCAACGACCTGCAGCATACAATACAGAACGGATCGTTGATGGCAACGACCTGTAGCATACAATACAACGCGTCAGACAATCGACACCAACTGTCAACTTCAAGAAGTCACACGAGGAAGGCATTCCTCCCTCGGAAGTTCAAGTTCTTACATAACTGACCTTCTGAATAATTCCACGGGACAGTGCGGACGCCCGAGTTCATCTCGGGGGATTCTGTGAGCGAAAAGGATTTACCTCCCTGGAGCATGCAGTGCATATCTTATGGACAGCACAGATCAAACTTTGCAAACCCTCGGCGACTGGTAAACGTAACGAATTCATGACGAGCTCTCTCAGCAGAAGCCACTTGTGATGGAGCCAGGACCACAGCCCGATATGCTAGCTTAGTAGCATGGACTTTGGTCACTCATTCCACCGTCGTATTTTACCGCGTGTTCTGCTGCACTGTACCCGGACCGTCTCGGCGAACACCCATCGTTCCGCGCCACCACACCTGCACCGCGCCGCTCAGACCACGCTCGAACAATACTGACCCCAGCCGCTCGGGCGTCCGCCGGGCCCGGCCGGTCAAGGTCGTGCAAGGTCACGGCTACGTCAGGGCGCAGGGCCCGGGACACAACACTGCGCACACAGTTGCATTTCTCGACTTTCCGAGGACAGCGAAATCTTGTGAACATCACATGCTTGTACGGTGGCCAATACAGGCACGCAACTTTGCAATCGTAGGTATTGTTGCGATTGTAAGAATAACTGATAAAAAATACACAACATGCAGGTTGCTGCGCTTCGCTGTTAATCGTCCAAGTGTTTTACCTGCTTTATCTCGTAGAAATCCGGAATTTGAGGAGTTACCATGAATTTTCCCTTTCATAATATGAAAACCTAATTACCTACAAATTAGCTGTAAAATATCAAACAAAGGCTAGACGTTTTGATTTGTTGGCTTTCGCTTTTTTTTCTCGCATTCATCTGCCTTATACTGATGCCTAAGAGGAGCTTAGCTTGATAGTTTGACAGCAACACTGCGAATTGCGATTCACATAAGAGGTGTGAATAATTTGGAAATTTATGATAGAAAAGCAATGCGTCACTAAGTTGCTCTTCGGCATTGATTCTTGTGCAAACGAATTCCTGAAACATTGATTTTTCATATTTATTATGAGTACTGGGAAACCTAGAAAAGGCTAAATAAATAGATGGCAAGTAGTTAAATAAAATTAGTGTTGGCTCTCCCAAAAGAACCTTTCATTGATAAACAGAAAAGTCCTGCGAGGCATGCAACAAATAAATACAAACCACTCATCATATTGATTTGGTGATATGACAATTAAAAAATGCACATCGCAGTCCGTCTTCTTTGTGTAATCATTCAGCAGATCACGGCGCAGCACTGCACATCCATGTGGGTTTATGGTGAGCGGGCACGTGGCCTGTCCAAACGAGGCCCCGCTCCTGGCCAGTGCGTTCCACTGACGTCGACTGGCAGTGACCGCCAACGCCTACTCTAACTAACGACCCGGCCTTGTGCAGCCGGCGGCGGCCCCTGTCCCGACCAGCCTCAACTGCGCCGCGGATGATTCGCTACGCCACAGCTCTGGCCTGGCTGCGCACGAGGCTCACCGGTCCACGGGGCTGACGTGTGACTGTACTTAGAGGGGGCCGGGACGGCGCCGTGTCCGACTGGGACAGCGGGCCGGGCGGAGCGGGGGCCGGTGAGGGTTGGAGGGGGAGGCGCTCCCTCAGCGATCCCCAGGGAGCCCTGCTGCCGTACTGAGGCCGACGCCGCCCGCAGTCACTGCTGGCCTCTGTCCGGGTCCCCAGGTTCGCGCTCCAAGTGTGCCTGACCGTTGGGTGTGCCGTGCTGTCAGCCGGGTCGCGTGCCGACTGCCGCTCATATACAAACCGGTGTTTTGCTTACACAGCTGGCGTCGTTTGGAGTTTTGATGGTGTGTAGGACTGCTTGTACTGGTTCTGGGCCATTTTCTCGACGGTTTCACGACGGTTCCGCGTGATCACAACGCATGCCGCATTAAATACCTCACGCTTATAGCTAAAGTTTTGTGCGACGGCGAATAATTAGCCAGACACAACTGAAGCCAGAAAGTCAGGCTCATATTGCAAACGTTTCAACCAATATATAGTGTGCCTGTAAAAATTAGGAACTTAGTGCAGAAAATCGCGGATTATATTTTGTATCATAAGAACCCATGCCTTATGTTATCAAGACCCCAGTCTCCATGGCAATAAATGTAAATGCTTCTAAATTTTCATCGCAAATATAACCCATTGATAAGTTTTTTCTTCACGGACGCGCGTAGGTATTCTGGAGAATGTATTATGATTCCTAATGAAGTGCTTCGAAGTGGCTGAAAATTGCTGCGCTAAGAAGTTTATTGCTTTTCCTTTCACTGGACTTCGCCTTTGACCTGAGGTACGCATTAAATCCAACAGTTCTATTTTATTAACAGTAATTGGCACCGAGAACACTTCGTCTTAAAAAATTCAGGTATCAATTGGATTGGATATCAGATTCTGAACGGACAGTTGATGGGATAGCCCGTCCCAAGATAGCCCCACTTACCTGAGCACCCTTTTCGACAGCCACCCTCAGCACCAGGCGGCCGATACGCCCAAAGCCGTTGATTCCGATCTTAGACATGGTGAACGGTTCTGAGCCCTGGAAATAGAAGACACGGACCAGGTTACCTAACGAAACGCAGGCTACTTGGTACGGAAGCCGCCTCGCAGGCATACGAGTACGAGCTATCTGCTTAGTGCTCACCTTGGGCGCAACAATATGAGCTCTTAAACAATCGGAATGTTTTCCAGATGACATTTTCAACGATCGGTCATTTCTATTGATAACACAACAGATAAATAAATAAAATCCACGGCACACCGTTACAGCAGATATGCAGTATGCGCATTACCCATTCTCAATCAAGCAGCGGCAGCCAAAGCCCAAAGCCAGTCTGCATTGAAGTAGGAACGTGCTCCGATGGATCCGACAGCCACGTGCCGGTAAAAAGGTCATTTACGATCACTGATCTAACCAGGATGCATCTATCAGTTCTGACGGCGGACGCAATGATGGCATTAGTCGGCATCCGGAGCGGGGGCGCCCGGCTGGCTGGTCGCTCCAGACAAAGCATACCGGCACACTCTGACAAGGTCAGATCATCTCCTCAACATGCCGCGCTTCCGAAAATGTGCGTTTTTTCCTAATACATGACGCTGATTCGATGGCCGATGGTTTTAGGAAACGATTTTTTAATAACCGTAGTATGTGCTGAGTTTGACCTACGTCCTCATCCTACAGTGGTATCACATGCTGCATAAAACTGCATGCATATCCGTCGCGCGATGCATGATACCACAATTCATTTATGGTAGTACCTATTACAAATCACGACGATATGCCGATGCTGAAAGGTTACTGGTGCTAATGCGCGGGTGTTCACTGCATGAAAATAAACACTAGGTCCGTCAGAATACCAGACTCTGGAAATTATACTGAAGTCACAAGTTGTCTCTGCAGGATGTCAAGAATTTAATGCGTCGTGGAGAAAACGCGGGCTGGTGCAATTGTCTGACTCCAATGTCAGCCAGCCGGACCACTTTATAGTCATTTGATCTTATGGACCGTCCACAGTCATCACGACACTGCATTTATGTAAGCGGTGAGAATGTTTCAAAGCCCCGCCGTCACACTATTGAGTAAATAAACTGCGGTCTGGCCGTGGGCTGGCCGGACGAGCCGCAGCGCGCCGTTCTGTGCTCTGAGCCGCGTGCCAAGCCGACCCGGCGCCGGGACGGAGGCGGGGCAGTGGCGACGCAACCGGCATCACGCGCCGACCGCAGCCGCCGCGGCCGCTTGCCACACGGCCGGCGGCCGCCCAGCCGACGCGACGCAGCGCCGCCGTCCAAACAAGACGGACTCGGTGGCAGTGGGCCGTTTGGCCAGCGGTCGGCCGGTCCGACCAGGCGCCGGTGACCAGCGGACGTGTCATGTGGTGGCCGACGGCGGCGGCGGCGCTCGTGCTGGCCTGTGCCGCCACCTGCCACCTGGAGGGCGACGAGCAGCCGCCGGTCACGCACTGCGAGCCGCGCCCGGCCGGGCCCGTCTCCAGTCACCTGGTGGTCGAGGAGGGCCAGCTGGCCACCATGAGCTGCGGCATGGACTCGCGCCGCAGCAGCACCGCCTGGGTGCGAGTGGACCTGCCGCGGCCGCGCCAGATCGCCATGACCGTCAACTCGTTTGTGCACGTGAGCGAGGCGCACTACCACCTGATGAACGCCACCCGACCGTCCCCGCACTGGGTGCTGGCCATACCGCGCACCCGCGTCACCGACTCGGGCCTGTACCAGTGCAGTGCCATCTACGAGACGCCTGAGGCTCCCGAGCACCCGAACCGGCAGCTGGTGCGGCTGACGGTGCTCTCTCCACAGCGGGTGGTCATCAGCGGACCGCGGCGGCGGCACGCGCACGGCGGCCGGCCGCTGCAACTCAGCTGCGTGGCCAACACCACCGACCGGCCGCCGACGTGGACCCGAGACGGTGAGCCCGTGTCGGAGGCCGCCGACGGCCGCGCGAGCGTCGACAGCGGCCCGCTCTGCAGCCTGCTGACGGTACGCAACGCGACCGCCGCCGACTCTGGCAACTACAGCTGCCAGCTGGCCGGCCTGCGCAGTGACACTGTTTACGTGGACGTGCTCAACGCCACCACAGTCACAGAGGACGAAAGACAACCGAAAAACTCAGTGGCCGCACTGAGAAACTGTGCGTATCAAGTGATATTATATATCAGTATTGCAAGTGTCGTGTGTTTGATGCGTATTTATTATGTTTGAAGTAAACCGAGCGATTCCTCACTGTGGTAAGCCGACACATTATGCTCATCAGTTTTGCTGCATAACATATCATACTCAGAATTAGACAGAGCTATGCGTAACTACCTTCGTCGCTGTTGAATTGATTGTTTACCAATTATGCCTGGGTCAGCTATTCAATATGAAAATGCATGACATTCCCAATACAACACTTTGTTTATTATGTTAAGTTTAATGCAAGCTTAACTAAACCGCATCGTCTGAAATTTCGCCTGCACGCTACAATTTACACCTATATTGACATCATAACGCCGGAGCTGGCAGATACCCTGAGAATTCGAACATATCGAACGATAGTTTAATTGAAATGATTATATCGTTCGAGTTAAACGTCCACACAAAAGTACTACCGATGTCTAATTGTGACATTTAATAGAGCATATTGCCATACTTTGAAACCAAGATAGGAAACAATCCGCTCAGATTAACGGTCATCAGTCATGCATAATAAAACTTAAGAGTGACTTTGATTAACCCTCGACGGCCCGGGGGGGGGGTTCGCCCCCCCCCCTGGCGAATATTTGCGATAGCTCCCGAACGCTTAGGGATAGGAAAGTGAAACTTTCAGTACCTTTTCTCGCATCAATTTGACATCTTCTGAAGTAAAAAATTTGGACCTAGCCCCATTGATGACGTCACAAGGTCCATTTTTCTAGACCCCTGCACGGCAAATTTCGGCGTCACAGACGCAAACTTCAAATAGCTGCTAAAAATAGAGTTTTAGAGATAAAGACAAATTACGAACACGGTTGTGTAGCGTTTGACCTAGAGAAAAAAAGAAAAACAGTTTTGGTGTCCTGAGGTCAGAGGTCAGGTCAACGACCACGAAATGTGATTTTAGTTTTTCGCAAATAACTTCGACAAAAAAGGTCCTAGAGCTACGGCAATGGTACCATCGCATTTGCCTTGTCAAGCCGCGTCGAATGATATATATTTTGTTCGGAAAAGGTCAAGTTATACATATGTTGACCTCATGTGACCTCGAATGACCTCTGGTTGACCTTGACACATGGGAGGTCATTTATAATGGAGTTGTACCCGCTGATCACGAATCTGGCATCTATTTTCCTCTAAGCCTTCATTTAGAGCTTCTGGACGGCAAAATTGTCTTATTTATTATTACTAACTTGAATCAGTGAAATAGCCTCTAGCAGGGATACTCTTCTGTGACCTTGACTTTGAGCAGCCTTGTATGGTAAGATGAACCACAAATAGGGAACTGATTAGCCTCAAAACATTTCAAAACATCTTGGAAGCTAGCACGCAAGATGTGCGAAAAAGTGCCAAGTTTGAGGTCAATTTTGAGCGTGACCTTGACCTTGACCTTTAATTTGAAGCACATTTTCGGAATCCTCAGATTCTCTTCTTTCGTTTGACACCCAGTTTTGCCGGTTTGATGCAGCCTGCCGTCCTCTAGAAGGCTTACTTTGAGATCACTACACATGTGCCGGTTTTTGCCTTTGACCTTGACCTCTGACCTTGAAAATTGACCTGAGGTCAAAAATTTTAGGTGCTATAGAATCGCCTCGTAAGGACCTTTCGTTTGGTATCGCTTTTGTTTCCGTAGCTCCCTTATTTACGGAGTTGGACAGTTGGGGGGGGGGGGCGAAAAACGCCCCCCCCCCCGGGCTGCGGTGGTTGGGATTACCCCCCGGGCCCGGCCGGGTTAATAGACACTGAGGCTGCTAGTAGACCTAGACGGTGCTGTAGGTAAAACACAAGATTGGGACCACAATGGATAATGAGGTTAGTACATACCCACCAACGTCCAACACATCAGTCGTAATGCATGTGTTCTGTGGTAGATAATTGGTATATCTATTAATATTACGTTTTTCATTATCATAATAAGTTATTTTGACTCAAATATGCGGGGGATTGGCATTTTACGACTTGAGAACAAACAACGCATGTTGAATATCTGTAGAACACCCCGCAACACGATTTATTGTTTAGGTGATGCGCAACGTCGCATCAGTCCTGGCACATTTATGTATGTCTAATAATAAAACAAATTCACTATCTACCAGTAAAACGCCTTTTGGGCGAAGAACGAGCGAGCGAGATAGTGAGCCCTGTACGTGCAGAAGGGCGAGAGGGTACTTCCAATGGGCTTGTGCAAAGCACCCTTCTAACCGGTCGCTAGCGGTGTACCAAATTTGAACGCAATCGGCCCAGCCGTTCCTGAGAACTGGAAGCGGCATTCTGCACGTGCGCACGTGCAAACGGGGTCCAAAATGACTTTTGCACGACACCCTACTAACCGGTCCCCAACCGTGTACCAAATTTGAGCGCAATCGGCCCAGCCGTTCTCGAGATCTGGAAACGCCCCCTGCACGTGCGCACGTGCAGTAGCACCCTAACCGCAACACATGGGAATGCATTGCCTGGTGGGTGCCTACCTGTATGCCAAGTTTCAGCGAAATCGCCCCAGTAATTACCGAGTTACTGAAATGGGAACAAATTTAGCACCTCTTATTATTGTATTTTGCACGTGCAGTGGGGGTCACTCACATAGATCAAGAATATCCGACCTTTGGTAGAAGGGATGCAGCTACCCTATAAAAATGACCGCAAGACAATCGCTCAAGCCGCTGCTGAGATATGGGCCTCTCAAAATCATTACTTTTGCAAAACTGCTTGAACACCCTTGACTTTTCACGTGGCACGTGCCACGGCGGTCACTGAGATGTATCAAAAGTAGTCAATTACGGGGTAGAAGGGATGGGGCTACCCAGCAAAAAAGACCGCAGGCCAATCGGTCCAGCGGTTGCTGAGATATGAGCCTCTCAAAAGCGTTACAGGCCGGGCCGGGCCGGGCCGGGCCGGGCCGGGCTGGGCCGGGCCGGGCCGGGCCGCTCATACTGAGATTTTTCCGTTATATTGAAAAGACTCACTTCGCTCGCTGCGCTCGCTCGCTCGTAATAACTAATTTGAGCATGGACGTACTCACCGGAGTTAATGAAAAGACAGATGTCGATCGTGCTTAGACGATTGAACGATGCTTGAAGATTAGTTTCACACTATTGTGTATCGCACTGCTAACAAAAGAACGATATAACTGTAATTGAATAGTTATTGGAATATTTATTATTAAGATTATGTAACTTACTTCACAATAGACGCTATTTTTTACTTTTCACTTTGCACTTTTCAGACGTCACCGCTAATTCAAGTCTTATTTTTTAACGAAAATAATCAGCGTCGCTCGTGATTGTTTGGTCTCATGCACTCCCACACAAGAACCATCTGTTCAATCTATTTTTTTATATCTCTTCATTTGCTCTTCATTGCTTTAACCCTCGCCGGACCTATTGGTTTTCTACATACGCGCCGGCCGAGGGGGGGGGGGGGCGGGTACGACCCCCCTCGCCGTTTCGCCCCTGGTGGAGCTAGCGCGTCGCGGAAAAAAACGAGCGTGTGTGCCGTTACGAGACGCAGAGATTGGTACCCGATTTTAAGGTCCTAGGTCAACCGGTGACCTCTGAGGTCAGGTCAAGTGCCCCAAGGTACGGTTCAGTTTTTGGTGAATAACTTCGCAAAAAAACGGCCGCAGAGCCGCGATTTTGGCAGCATCGTGTTCGCCTCGCTCAGGCGCGTCGAATGATATACTTTTTGTCCGGGTCAGGTCAGCTTGGGGTGTTGACCTGAGGTCAAGGTCAGGTCTGCACCCCCAGGTCACGAAGTTGGTCGAAAGAGGTCATGTCGCATATCATTCGATTCGGCAGGTCTTCCTGAGTCCATTGGTGGCTTTCCCGACTCGCTAGCTCAATTTGATCAGGAGTTATTGACGAAAAACTAATGTGACCTTGATGACGTCATAAATGACGTCACGCAAGGTCAACATTGCAAAAGTGGCGCATCTGACCTTGCAAGGAGTGCATAAAATCACGATTCTGTGTGCTTGAGATAGTTGGAGATCGTTCCCGGCGCCAGAATAGCAGTTTTCATTTTTCCCCATTGACTTATAATGGTGAGGTCACGAAAATGACCTGACCTCATATGACCTTTAGGAAAAATCCGAGATATACAAGTTGTGAAACTCATAATGGATATTAGATCCTGCAAGTTTCATTTCCCTGTGGCATCTCCTCTGGCAGTGAGGGCGTTACGAAGTTGCGACATCTGGAGACCGTGCAGAGGTTCACTTATGACGTCATAGGTCAGTGACCTGACCTGACCCAAAAACGCGGTTGGTGTCAAAACATGCGGCTTGGATCAAAGGTCAGGTATGCCAAGTTTCAGCTCTCTATCGCCAGCGTGTTCGGAGCTATCGCGAAAAAAACCTATGGGGGGCCGGCACCCGCCCCCCCCCCCCTCGGCCGGCGAGGGTTAAGGCCACACCTCGAATATGCTATATGAATCAGTGGATTATTCTTATTGTCCAATTTTGGCCACATGACTCACCGTTTCAGCTGTAGTTGGTTGAAACTTGAAAATTAATATTTACCGAACATTGACAGATTTTGGCTTTGCTAGAGTCCGTGACCCGTCAATCCTTGCGTCAAACCACCTCTCGAGCATACTGGAACAAGCATGTTTTAAACATGTTGTTCACAAGGCAGTTGACAAAAGGCATAAAAGAGGCTAGACTACACAGAAAGTGGTTGAAAGTGTTGGCTTATCAACTCGAATCGCTCGTTTACAACTCAAGTTTCTTGAGCACCTATTCATCGGCTTCAAGTTTTAGGGCAGTGGGCGGGCATCTTGCAATAAACCGACAAAGAATCATTCAAGATATGATGCACATTTTGTACTGGAGCACACAATATAACTTTGTCACTTCACGTTCACGGTTCAGTCATGACATGACAATGAGGAATAGCTGTGAAGGTGCATAATTAAAATTGTGAACACCGTATGCGGTCTTCGGTGTAATTCATCCGTGCTCCGGACGGCTATTATTCGTAGAAAACTGACAAAAGCGTCGCAGTTCGAGTTCGTATAGTGATAGCTGAGTGAGTGGGTGGGCGTCGGGCACTAATTCATCGTGCAGGCAGTGGTAAATCATCTGCTCAACGTTACTTTAGGCTCAATTCAGCATAAGGGCACACACTGACACAAGCCAAGTTCAACTAATAATAAACTTGAAACTAACGACTCGAAATATACAAGCATATGCTGTAAACAGTAAACTTACACAGACTGGAAGGAAGGAGCACAGATTCATTTACTTCACAAAGACCAAAGTCTAAAATATCTTCATTGAAGATAACTTTAATAAACCACGTCTCTTTTCAATATTTGTTTATGACTCTTAATGGCTGAATCGAGCCTCAAAATTAATTTAAAACAAATATTTACCATAAACTACTTCAATGACCTTCACAAGGTCAAACTGTGCGGCTTTCAAGCAGAAGTATCATCAAGTCTTATTTTATTACATACATTTTCGATTCACACTGAAGATTGTTTTCCGAAATCTTTCTGAAGGATGTTTGTTTTTACATAATTACATTTTTCGTTTGCTATTTGCTCAGATAAAATTATGTAAATTCATTTGGATAAAAAATAAAAATTAGGCAATGTTTACAAGACGTAACCATAGCAACCTGAGTCAGACACTAATTTGCAGACATTTTTAGTGTTTGCTATACTCGATTTCCTTGGCCAGATTTTACCTGTAAATTTATCGCTTTGGCCTGTAATATAACCGGCAGGGCCTTGATATAGGTAACTTTGGTTTTGCCGGGTTTTGCCAAAGACCCTAAAATTACGGGTTTGACATGCTTATAGAGCATTGGGGCTTGCCTTGCTTAGTATTTAAGTTTACCGATTTTATATTCCTATATCATATATGCCATGACTTTGCATTCGCTTGGGAATTGCGGATAAGATCGACACGATTGCGAACAATCGCTTGAGTGCCACGTTTGCGAACTCTTACCCATATACACAAACTACAGCCATGGCTGATTAGTATTTTTTTTTTTTTAATTCAGTGCATGTCGACCAACATATCAGTGCTGACGCAATTGGATAGCTAAGATGCTGCGGATGGTCGCAGATGACATTTTCGCCACGGTTAGAAATGCATCAGTCCGTGTCGGTGTCGCATCAGTAGGTACGAGGCGTAGTTCGCAAATCGCAATCCTCTACGGTTCAACCGATTTTTATCTATTCAAACGCAAAAGCACGACTTGAAAAATCCATGTCATTGTGTTGTGGACCAGGGCCTCGGCTAACATGTTAACTGGTGGGCCAAATGGCCCACCAGTGATCCGAAATGGCCCACCAGCCTCAAAGATTTGGCCCACCAGTAATTTTCCGAAAAATCGAAGTTTTCACATTTTTCACATTTCAAAGTGAAATAGCAGATCTTATCGTACGTTTTCAGGCTGTAAAGTAGGTACCCATCGGTGAAACATATTCTCGTGAAAAAAACTTCAACCTATTGTTTGCAATATCCTCTTGGGTGGACTATAGTACCCAGAACTTAAAAAAATCTACCACCTACGTCTTTGCTGTATGATATTTACTTCGAGTTCCATGTGACGTCACAGTACTTCCATGTCCGGTGGTGTCCGGTGTGCTCAACCGGACACCACCGGATATGGAACAGGTATTAACGGATGACAAACGGACGTCCAACGGAAACAAACGGACATCACCGGACGCTGACAGTACTCGTCCGTTTCTCGTCCGTTGGTCCAATGCGGTGAAGTGTGACCGAAGCTTTAAATTTTATCAGGGCCTCGGCTAACATGTTAACTGGTGGGCCAAATGGCCCACCAGTGATCCGAAATGGCCCACCAGCCTCAAAGATTTGGCCCACCAGTAATTTTCCGAAAAATCGAAGTTTTCACATTTTTCACATTTCAAAGTGAAATAGCAGATCTTATCGTACGTTTTCAGGCTGTAAAGTAGGTACCCATCGGTGAAACATATTCTCGTGAAAAAAAAAAACTTCAACCTATTGTTTGCAATATCCTCTTGGGTGGACTATAGTACCCAGAACTTAAAAAAAATCTACCACCTACGTCTTTGCTGTATGATATTTACTTCGAGTTCCATGTGACGTCACAGTACTTCCATGTCCGGTGGTGTCCGGTGTGCTCAACCGGACACCACCGGATATGGAACAGGTATTAACGGATGACAAACGGACGTCCAACGGAAACAAACGGACATCACCGGACGCTGACAGTACTCGTCCGTTTCTCGTCCGTTGGTCCAATGCGGTGAAGTGTGACCGAAGCTTTAAATTTTATGCAATAAACGTGAAAGACGTCTGCCTCTGTCAATTACAGATAGTGTCGGCGGCTTCCAGCCGATCGAGGTCTGCGAAAGTTCTTGCAAGCTTTCCGATCGATCGAGTGGTTGCAGTCACATAAGCATCTGCCGCAGACCAGTCGGTTACAAGAAAAACTACGAATAACGAACAGACCAGTTCAGACGGTCGGGTGCCTGCGAGCGATCTCAGACGGCTCGTCGATATACACGATATAAAGGCCGTGTTACACTGCCGAATTTTGGCCACGACCCTGTCGCCGAATCACGTCGTGTAGGAAATCGGCGAACAGTTCACCGACAGAGGCGAACAGTTCGCCGACAGAGCCCGATTTGCAGACAACGGGTGGGGGGCCCCCCTAATCGTGCGCGGGTCGAAGCTGATCCATGATTCGGCGAACATCGCGAATGAATGGCGAATCTGTTGCGAATAGTCGGCGATACCTTGGCAACAAGTCGACGCACGCAGCGACATGTCGGCGGTGAATCGGCGAGTGTTTGGCGATCATGTTCGTTTATTATAAGTTCGGCGAACGGCCACGAAATTTTCATTCTTCATGAAATATTCGTGGCGGTCGTGACGAACCGTAAAAGTCGCGCGGTGGGCACCGACTGGTCTGCGAAATGCCAAGACCGTGGAAGAAAGATCCCGAATCGGTCCGCGACATAGCATGACTTCCATATTCTGTACCAAAATTCGGCAGTGTAACAAGGGCTTAAGCCAGAGTCAAACTAGAGTTAGTGTCGGCGACTTTCAGCCGATTGAAGTCTGCAAGCGATATTATGCGTCTTCACGACCGGTATGATGCTTGCAGTCACACATCTGACCAGTCGGACGAATTTCGAACCGTTCACAGTCAGCGTTCCAAAAATTTCTCATTTCGGCTGAAGATGACACTCAAGAATAAGAATGGATAATTTTCCACTCTCACATTTTGGGTGGCTAGAATTTTACACTCAGACACCAAAGAGAAATCTGAAGTTTGGGACACTGTTCACCAAAAGCGTACATAACTTAGTTTTTTAGAAAAATATTAGGGTTGCACAGTGCACTTGGGCTTTTGAGTCAATTCTTTTCCATGCGACACCAATAGGCTTAATGATCATTTTCAGAGATGTTGGGGCTGCTGCTACAGCCCCCTTTTGGGGTTCCTGCTACAACCCACTTTACTAAAGTTGCACTCGTGCTGTTCACAATTCCTCCCGATCCACCCGACAACGCCCGATCCCGTCCGACCGCTTCCGAATCTCCGACTATAGTTCGTTTTGGACGCCATTTAATTGCGTCCCAGAAAAGCTATTTCTGGCACCTAAAAGCTGACTCGCCCCAAAATTGGTCCTCAGCACCTATTTGGTGGATACCAGCACCAATCATGGAAAATGACCTTAATTAGCTGTTTCTGGCACCTATTCATCGGTACGCCTTACTCTTTTTTCTGAATCTGGCACCTAAATACTGAGCGTAGCACCAATCTAGTAGAAAAATGAACTACTGGCTGGTAGAATCATGTTGTTCTGGTATAATGACCCCTGGAGTCTAGCCTAAAGGTTGCCAGTGCAGCTACACTCTAAGACAGCCCCGTAGTGATCTCAGCATTGTATATGACGTTTAAGTAAGCAAATAATATTGATTTGTTTAAAAAAAAAACAATGTCATTTAAATATTTAAAAGTATTTATTTGTAATGCTTAAAGGGAAACATTTTTGTGAGTAATTGTCTCGATTTTGACCATTAAAACGGGTATTGTATTTTTTGACGTCATCAAATAGCTCCAAAAAAGAAATGTACTGTTTTCATTCCGTTCAAGGCCACTGAAGAAACGCGGGATCTTGCGTGGGACATTGTCCGTTGTGTTTGCCGCGCAGAGTTGTGCCGTGGTTGTGCCTTTTTCATCCGTTTCTTACTTATGTCATATGTGTGCATGAAGCTTTGATTTTGTTTTTGGTTATTGTGTGGCCGGTCAGTCAAACGCCCCTGTAGAAACCGGATGCTGCGTTTGATCGAGATGGAGTCAGACGATAATTGCAGGCCAGAAAGCTAATAATATTGAAAAGAGGGCCGGTTGCGTGGCATGTCTGTTCAGAGTCATTTTGCTTTACTCCAGTTTATGACCTGAGAGCCTGGCTGGAAGTGACGGATCCAAACTTTTCACGTTAAAATGGCTGAGGGTGCAATAATCTCTAGTCTCTACATAGCGGGCTGGTATAGGAGCGTCTTGCTATGCTGCACCATAGCTGGCCAGTGATTCTCTTTTGGCTAGAAATGGCATTAATCATTATCTCCACTGGCGAAAATGGCACTTGACATCACCGAATGCAACGTCCATGTTGTAAGGATACATGAAATCAGGAAGATTACGCGAATTAGGTAGGCAAACGTGGAATAAAATAGGTGCTGGATGTTTTGGTTTTGGTGCTGAATCAGCAAACAGCAAATACGGAGTTCAACTAGACGATCTGGCAACTTTGGGATGTGTGGAAGCAATTAGGTGCCAGATTCAGATATTAGGGTCGAATAAGCATTTTGGGGCTGATCAGCAATTAGGTGCCAGAAACAGCTTTTTAGGGACCAGAAACAAATATTTCCCGTTCGTTTTTTCTAAGTTCGACCCTCACTGTAAACATCTTTTTGAACATAGCACGAGAATTGCTAGCTGAATTACTAAGAAAACTGGTTAGCGCACATTGTACTGCAGACATGAATAATATTTTCCAAATAAGTTTTAAAAGCCGAAGATATACCGTTCTGTTAAATGCCGTACGATCTATTGATCAGTTCAGTTATAATTTCTGACAAGATGTCTATCTCTGTGGGGTTGTATATAAAGGCGACTACGAGCTAGGAGTCTGGGAAATAAGAGCCAGGAAGAAATAATTTTGAGTAAAATAAATGCGCAACGCCTTCAGTAGACATGCGCAACGCCTTCAACACTGTGCGCCGCGATCACTTCCTGCGACAGGTGCGCATCCATGCGCCTGAATTGTTCCCGTTGCTGTGGCAGGCGTACTCAGTGTCGACTCCGCTGTATTATGGCACGTCCGTCATCTGGTCAGCAACCGGTCTGCAGCAGGGAGACCCGTCGGGACCGGCTGTGTTCTCTCTGGCGGTCCAGTCAGTTACCAGCAACGTCACCTCTCCTCTAAACGTCTGGTATTTAGACGACGGGACACTGGGAGGTGGCATTGACGGCGTTTGTGCCGACTTACAAGACCTGATTCCAGCCATGGCACGCATCGGATTGGAAGTCAATCCAGCCAAATGTGAAATCATCAACGCCAGTGGCGATGCGGTGCAGCACACCCTTTACGTGGAGAAGCTGCACCATCTCATCCCGGGCGCGGCAGTAAAAGACGATGCTGAACAGATGGTGCTTGGAGCGCCCCTGACCAGTTCAGCGGCTGAAACTGCACTAGGACGAAAGAAAGAGGAACTGGATCGCCTCATCACCCGCCTCAAACTCCTAGATAGCCACTCAGCCTTCTACCTCCTTCGCCACTGCCTCTGGCTACCCAGACTCCAGTACCTGCTCAGAGCCGCACCAGTATATCTTCAGCCGGATATACTAAACGAGCTGGACGTAACCCTGAAGTCAGCAGTTCAGGATCTGACCAACGTCTACTTTGACCAAACTAGCTGGCAGCAGGCGGTCCTACCCACCTCTCTTGGAGGGCTTGGTCTCAGACGAGTTACAGACGTCGCCCTGCCCAGCTTCATAGCTTCATTCCACCGATGTCAGCAACTGCTGTCTTCTCTTCTACCTCCTCTCTTCACTGCCGCTATTTCTAAGGAGCTGGATGAATCGACGGCTGACTGGCTGACAAAGGCAGGTGACAAAATGACTCCAGACGCTGATGCTCGCCGCCAGCAGAAGAAGTGGGACTATCCCCTCGCAGAAAAGCAGAGAGATTCTCTGCTGGCTGCGGCCAACCAGTTTGAGCGCGCTCGACTCCTCAGCGCAGCGACACCTGAGAGTGGCGCATGGATGCGAGCATTACCGTCTGCGAGTCTCGGCACCCTTCTAGATAACAACACCGTCCGTATCGCCATAGCCCTACGAGTCGGGGCCGACGTGAACAGCAGCCATGTCTGCAAGTGCGGCGCGGTGGCAGACTGCAAGGGTCATCACACGCTCACATGCCGCTTCAGCGCTGGAAGACTTCCCCGACACACAGCGTTGAATGAGGTCATCAGGAGAGCTCTGCAGTCGGCCGGCGTGCCCGCCCTCTTAGAACCGCTCGGCATCAATCGAGGTGACGGCAAACGCCCAGATGGAATGACCATCTTCCCTTTCACACAGGGACAGTGCCTTGTCTGGGATGTTACGTGCGTCAACACGTACGCTGAGTCCCGCCTCGCCTCGGCGGTGGTCCAAGCAGGGGCAGCTGCCGCTGAAGCGGAAGAAGAAAAACGTAGAAAATACCCAGAACTCTGTCGGCGCTTCCGTTTTCAGCCAATCGCTTTTGAGACAAGTGGCTCCTGCGGCCCATCAACAAAGAGTCTTCTCCGAGAAATCGGAGCTCAGGTGTCCGCGGTCACGGGAGAGAGACGGGAGACGGAGTGGCTTCTCCAGCGGTGTTCGATCGCCATCATCAGAGGCAACGCAGCTTCCATCCTGCTGACAAGCACTTCGCTTCCTTCCCGCCCACCTCAGCGTTTGGAGGTGGCCAAGGATGTCCGACAGCGCAGCCAGTGCCAGCTTGAGGCGCGCAAGAAGAGGAGACAAGCAGGGTCAGAGAGCAAGGCACAGACGACCAGTCACGACCTACAGCTGAATCCAGTCATCCCGCCGCTCGACTCGGACAAGAACAGCAAGGACCCACTCTACATCGGCCTGCCCAACTATGGGAACACCTGCTATCAAAACGCCACCCTGCAATCCCTACTGGGTCTCCAACCGTTCCAGAGTGAGATGGTGTCCCTGATCTCGGGCCCGGTCGAAAGCGGCCAGTGCCGCACGCTGTGTGGCGTTGCCAAACTGATGGATCTTCGCCAGAAGGCGCTCAGCAAATTAGTCTTCAGCCACCTGAATGACCTGCGCGATGTTTTCGCCGACATCGATCCGGCGTTTCGAGGCACCGAGATGCAGGACGCCAATGAGTTCCTGTTGCGCCTGCTGGACACAATGAAAGACGAAGTCGACGCCCGACGATCGACAGACAACCCGGTCCGCGACAACTTCCATTACCAGACCCTCGAGAGTTACAGGTGCACAAAGTGTCATGAGACAGTTCTGAAGCGCCAAGAGAACATCAGCTGGTTTGTGAGCGTACCGCACCACCAGGGCACCGAGGCGCCCACGCTGCAGGACGCGCTGCGGCTGAGCATGCGACCCGACCGGCGCCACCTGCTCTGTCAGCACTGCTGCCACGATGAGTGTTACGTCACCACCAAGATAAGTCAGCTTCCCAGGACACTGATCCTCCAACTGAACCGGTGTGTCTTTCTGGGGGATGAGGCGAAGAAGATCCGGACCAAAGTGAGCATCCCCAAGTTCCTCTCGCTGAACGAGTTTGTCGCGGACGACGTCACCCGGCCTCCCGAGTGGAACTGCACAAATCCTTCCCTGTGTACTAGGGAGTCGGAGGTTCCCTCAGGCCCACCGGCCGCCACCGCCGCCCCAACAGTGCCCACCACTGCAGGCTCTCCAGTGTCGGCCGGAGCCACGGCGCCGGCTCGTCCTTCGCCATCGGCGACTGCTGCTGCTGAGTCGCCGCCATTGCCGCCACCCGAGCTGCAGGTGTTGGACGCCGCCAACTCATACTCGAAGCCGGGGCGGACCCGTGAGGACAAGGGTCGCGAGCTCCATGTTATCAGGAGGTCACAGGAGAGAGAGCCGGCCGGCGCCGTGGAACAGGTGCACCTTTCCGAGTTTTGCGTCCAGGAAGATCAGTCGCTCCGTCCCGTCGACCTGGTCGGCGACTCTACGTATCGGCTGGTGGGCGTCATCAGCCACTACGGCGGCACCGCGCACTCGGGACACTATGTGTCTGACGTGTACAGTGTAGGACGGGACATGTGGTTCCATTACGACGACCAGCGAGTCAGCTGCGTGGACGAGGCGTACGTCCTGAATGAAGGTCACCAACGGGACGGTTATACCTTCTTTTACCTCCACAAGGAGCTCTGCAGCCAGATAGTCAGGATGGAGGGTGGGGGACTGTAACTGCCGCCGCACGGAGGATTGGCGCTTGAACGCCTCCTGACCGTGTCCGAGCGGGCATGTGTGTATGGGTTTGTGTGTGCGTGTGTGTGGAAATGTACCAGAAATGTTTTGTAGAAATCACATTTTTTCGAAGTAGGTTTTTCGAAGTCTCAATTTGACTACCCGTTGGAATAAAGAGCAAATGGTAAAATAAATCGTCTGTGAAATCAATGTGCGCCAGCCAGTTTTCTAAGTAATTCAGCTAGCAATTCTCGTGCTATGTTCAAAGAGACGATTACAGTGAGGGTCGAACTTAAGAAAAACGAACTATAGTCGGCGAGCGATCCACTCAGGGCTCGCTGATTTTTAACATCCGACCGGCCGTAAGTTATCGTCCAAAGTTTTATCTGGTCAATATGTTGTGCATACTTGTGCGATTTTATGTGCACCGCCGGAGTATCACCACTGAGAGGGTTGTGGGTCCCTACTCTCTACTCTCTCCTCTCTATGAAGAGTCGGGGAGGGGTCGAGGCCCGTTTTTTACTTTTTTAATGCCATCCTGACGTTTTTTTTTTTTGCAGAATAAAGTGGCCGAAATCTGGGGAGAAATCGAAAATTGGGGGGGTGGGGGTGGGGGGCTATGGCTACGAAGGTCAGTCCATGTCGCTGCCCAAGTGGCCCACCAGTCAAAATTCCTTAGCCGAGGCCCTGTTGTGGACTATCCTAACCGTGCGCCAGCAATCAGCGCCCGTTCCTGATGCCGTCGGGCGCTCGCCGCGCCCGCACGCTGGCGACACACCAGCCTCTGGCAGGACGCCTCTGACGTCACTGTCTGTGGGGCACGGGGGCCGCAGCGGCATACCACACCCAGCCAGCCGCCAGACAGACAGCCCGGCCGCCGGGTCCGCGCCACGAGAGCTGGGGACGACCGTAAACGGTGGAGGAGACGCCCCCTTCCGCAGCCCGGCGGACCGAGGGGCAAGGGTTGACTTGACGGCTACGGATGGGCAAGGGGAGGGGAGAGGGGGTGTAATCATCGAAAGGTTACATCTCAGACACACTGGCGATAAAGTATAGCTGTTTGGCTCGATTGATTTTAACTTCTAAACACCATTTTAAAAGCCGTTACTGTTACAAAATAAATGAGAAATACCTTCGGTCAAAGGATCGGTCAGCGATCGCCAGAGGCCAGTAAGCGGGCGCTCAGCTTCCAACAGAAGCTAATATATGACATGACAGACTATCATCCGTTCCATTAAACCACCTCTCAAATTCACGGCACATTTGAGCCAGATGTATTCAATCACACTAGCCTCCAGCGAGTCTGCGGATGACGTCTCGGGTTACAGCGAATCAGACAACGGCGTCTACGTCCGCGTGTCGACACAGTGACCTCCCTCCCTCCACACAACCCGGAGACACAGACACATGAATGAATACAAAATATACTTTATTCATCATCATATAACATGACACGTTCATGGCGACAACCCGACGCTACGGTTCAAATCATCGACGCGTTTATTTTCGCCCACGAATACAGCGCGGACGTGATTCTCGCTGGGGGAGGTACCTAGTCGCGAGGCCGGCCGAGTGTCCCGCCCACCCCGCTGCCATTCAGCTCAGCGCTCTCCCGCGCCGCCACCCGCCGACCACTCGATAATGGGTGGCGCCGCGGCGCTGCGGTGGCGCCCTCTCACACAGGACACGCTCTCACAGGGACGGGCGCTCACGGGCGTCCTCTCACCGCGGGTCCCGGCCGGCTCCAGGGTCCGGCGGCGCCCCGCCCGGTCCGGCCAGCCCTCAGAGCGAGCCCGCGGCCCACTCCAATCTCTCTCTCTCGCTCTCCACCCGTTCACCCCTCGTCCACGACTCTGAAGCGTTTTTTCAGTCCGTCGGCGGCCTCGGCGAAACACTAGCGCCCCTGGCGGCGGCGGGCGGCGGCGCTCAGCCGTCCTTGTGCGCGCCCGCGCCGTCTGTTAGGGTGAGTCGCTCGATGCCGGCGGCCGCCGCCACGGGCTCCTCCTCGACGCCGGGCTCTTCCTCGACGATCATATGTCGCTCGTCGTCGTCCACCTCGCTCTCCGACGGACTTTCGGCCATCGTGTTGTACTCTGGAGGGAGAGGAAATCGGTCATCATTCGGCACAGACAGCGAAACCTGAGCAGACAGGGAGGGAAGAATTTTCGTCCCTTTGTCAACAATGCAGTGGAGTTCAATTACTCTTTTCTAGAAATCCATCCAACCCTATTAAATCCAAATCCCATTTTATATTTCATATATCTAAATATCCAATTTAATCCAATGATATCCAATTATATTATCCAAAATCTTATCATATCTACTAGATTTCTATTCTACCATCAGTCTCCACTCACTCCCAACCCAACGGCCCACAGAGCCCATGCCAGAAACGTTTTCCGTTGGCCATCCGCGGCTTAGGACCCCTGCCGACCCAGTCCCACATTCGCCGCCACCGACGCTTCACGTACCGTGCGGTCGGATGACCAGGGCGTCGAGGATGTCGGAGAGCGAGATGATGCCGATCACGCGCTGCTCGTCGTCAGTGATCACCAGCCGGTGCACTTCGGCGTGCACTATCTTGTCTAGCACCTGAGAGCAGGAGAGAGAGGGGGGTTAGATGTGAGGCGGGGAGAGGGAGGGAGAGGGAGAGGGAGAGGGAGTGGGAGAGGGAGAGGGAGTGGGAGTGGGAGTGGGAGAGGGAGAGGGAGAGGGAGAGGGAGAGGGAGAGGGAGAGGGAGAGGGAGAGGGAGAGGGAGAGGGAGAGGGAGAGGGAGAGGGAGAGGGAGAGGGAGAGGGAGAGGGAGAGGGAGAGGGAGAGGGAGAGGGAGAGGGAGAGGGAGAGGGAGAGGGAGAGAGAGAGAGAGAGAGAGAGAGAGAGAGAGAGAGAGAGAGAGAGAGAGAGAGAGGAGAGAGAGAGAGAGAGAGAGAGAGAGAGAGAGGAGAGAGAGAGAGAGAGAGAGAGAGAGAGAGAGAGAGCTGCGTAAACGAAACTAACACTCCGTTTTTACAAAGCCCGGTTAAAAATAAAACATACAGAAAGCTGATTCTGAGTTTTCTTGCTTAGGAATGTCCTCTCGGTTTATCCCTAGTTTCAGGGTTAAGGGACACGAGAATAAGGGTATGGACAGTGGGACACTGGACAGTACAATGACACGTCCACAACTTGGTGTGCTATTGCGGCTGAGAGCAGCAGATCTGGGCCTAGGAAGGTGGTCCCACTTACGATGACGGTCACCCATGAGGGAAGTAACTCGGATCTGGACTGTTCCCAGTGCCTATTCAGCCCTGAACGGGTCTAAAACATAGCTCTGAAGGGTAACAACCAGGTCCTACGGGTGGATAAGAAACGTTCTGGTTCATCCGGAGGAAACCCATAAATTATTAGCACAAATTGTAACACGATCAGCAACGTAATGAGCAGGAACATTTCCCGGGCCACAAATCACTCATTGGTGACATAACTGACACAGAGAGCCCCCTAACTGACCAGACACCTAACCGCATGTCTACTCCGCACGTCCACTCAGAGCTTGGAGCCCGCTGACGAGCTGACGCTTCCTCGAAGTAATCCACGCATTAGCTACCGCGTGATTGACAGCGCCACCACGTGGTGCAGCCCCTCCCACAGACCTCGGTACTCGAGCCTCCCATCCTGGAGGCGCAGTCACTTGACGCAGATGCAGTCACTTGGAGTTGGAGAGACCGCATGGCTCTCCGACCCAGGGGCACCGCGAGCGCGACGACAAGGCGAGCAGCGGATACGATAGCCACAGGTGTGAGCTCCGTCACAGCAATACTTATAGTGTACAGCGAGCGAGCGCGGACATCGACCAAATAAACCGCGGAGCAACTGATCCTACATGGACCAACTAAATCAACTCAACTGGAACTCGGCTTCAGACGAGAGTAGAGGGAGCCACGGAACAAACGGGAACCAGCTTCATACGTATACAGTAGAGGGAACCACGGCAAGAAAGAAGAACAGAAGGAAAAAGAAGAACCCACGCCGAGAAGACAGAAAAACGGAGATGAGATCAAACAGCTCGCGTGTGTTTTTTAAACCAAGACGTACCATCTACTGAACTGGAAGCATGGAACGAACGATAAGCAGCGTCCTTCAATATCCCTCAAAGAAGTTTCAACTGAACATTGCCACAAGACAAGCTCCGATCACAAAGATTTCCATAAGGCCAAAAATTCCCGCTCGTAAGTTGTAACAACAAATGCTCGGGTCAGTCTTGGGACAACTCAACGAATCAGCATCTTATGAACAGCGTCTTTCCCCTCAACATCTTCCCTTTTAAACACAACAATTTTATTCTAAGCCCAAGTGCCTCCACAATCATGAATCCTCCTCATTCTCCCCAGCCCCTCCCATTTGCCCAGTCCCCATCAGGAAGAGCAGGACACCCCCTCCCCCAACACGCAGTACGCACTCCCACCGCCGTCCCGTCCTCTCCATTTACCTGCATCAGTGTGTCGGAGAGTTTGCACGCCTCCACCTTGTTCTCAGAGCGATGCGAGTTGGCCGCCATCAGCGGCACGTTCAGGTTGTTGTACGTCTTCTCGGCCGCCAGGTTCTGTGGCACGGTCAACGCAGAGGTCAGCATGGGTCACGGAGGTCAGACAGGGGTTACAGAGGCCAGTGTGGGAGGCCACAGAGGTCACCAGGAAACTACAGCAAAACAAAATATCGGAGGTCAGTGGGGGTGGAGGCAATGGAATAGGACGCAGACATAACATTGTGACGCGTGTACAGTCTGTCTTAAAAGTACCGTGCAAAGTAATGGCATGGATCCATCAAGCCTGACCGAGGAAGGACTGCTAAATTTGAATCACCGAAGCAATGGAAAACCTCGCCCATTCCCCAGGTCAATTGGTTCGGTGACTTTCAAATTATAGCAGGCCCTTCCTCGGTCAGGCTTGATGGATCCATGCCGTTACTTTGCGCGGTACTTTTAAGACAAACTGTACGTTCTAAACGTCATCCAGAATATACAGCACAATACAGTGAAGTGGAGTGACTGGTCAAGATGCAACAAAATTGATTAAGTATAAAAGCGGGATACCCCTGCATGATTTTTTTCACTTTTTTCGTATCTTAAACATAAGTTATTTACTTTTGTCTTCTTTCCAGCCTCCACTTCCTACCAGTTAGTTTTCTTCCCTCCAACAACCACTTCAATTAACCCACTGTCTACAATCCCTCCGGTCCCAATTCTTGCCAATCCGCTACCTTCCTCTCACACATTCCCTTCCATCCCCCTCTCCTTCCATCCACCCATCTCCCGCTCACTCACGATGACGTCGAACTTTGCGTAGATGTGGGTGAGCTTGTTGTCGTCGTCGACGATGGGCAGTGCGGAGACGCGTCGCTCGACAAACTTGGTCAGCGCCTCGATGACGGGCGTGTCGGGCCGCGCCGTCTCGATCTTGTCAAAGGTGCCGATCCGCAGTTCGCCCAGCGTCCGGCTCAGGAACGACGGCCGAGGCAGGTTGTGCAGCTGTGGCGAAAAGGTACAGCACGGTCAACATGGGTAGATAGAACAGGCGAAAACTATGTGACAGCTGCACATTGAACATTACTACAAATGGAACGGTGAATAGCATGGAGTAAAGTGTTGGACTTTGTTTCATGGTAATGCACACCCGCAAGCATTGTGTTGCAGTCTATAACTCACGTAGTTTGAGAGAGAACGTTTGAGGGCAAAAGTTTGTGTTTGTTGTAACTTACGTATAGACAGAGGAAGCGCAGTATCCGTTTGTGGGTGATGATGTAGAGCACGTCTCCGGAGACGGGGTCGATGACCGGCAGCCGGTGGATGCGGTTCTGGAGCAGCATCGTGATGGCGTCGTACAGCGACGCCTCCGGCTCGATGAAGATGAGGGGTTTGCTGTCCGACTCGAGCACCGCTGCGGGGCACAGGGGAGGGCGGAGGTCAGAGCGGGGTCAGGGGCCAGAGTGGGGTCAGAGGTCAGAGCGGGGTCAAACGTCAGAATGGGACCAGAGAAGGAAGCACAGTCGGAGAGGCTTGTAATTGTAAACTCAGTAAAAAGGTAGCTGATAGAGATTTGAGGGCATATTTGGACAGCAGTTTGAAATGTCTGCACTTAACTGCACAACATCAGATAATATCCCGATAGCTCAGAGAATGTGTGAAGAACTTAAGACAGTACTCGCACAGAAACAATACGGCAGTGCATCTAAGGGTCAAGTCAGGTCAACAGGAAGATGCACATCAGGACTCGTGCCAAGAGAAGCGATGACTTGAAGTAACGACAGGAGCACGTCTAAAACAAGCCTGTACCTGACTCACGGCGCTAGTGTCCTATGGCTTGAGCCTACCCTCACAGAGGGGGTTTGTTATCTGCACCAATTAATCGTCTAGACAGTCTGGCACCGCCGCGATGAGCGGACATACCGAGCGGGCTAAATCTGACCAATGCACGACAGGAGATAGATGAGTCACAGCCAGTAAATTATAAATAAAATACAGGCGGCCAAACAAAGAGGGTCGAGCCGGGGAGAGAAGAATAAATTTACACCGCTTCAACAGTGATACACGGGGAATACCTCCTCTGCACTGGTGCCGCCGCCGACGAGAGATGAGCCGTACTCTTTTGATTACATTTTTCTCTTTGCCGTGACTCTATGCCGTCGCCAGGCGGTGTCAGATGAGCCTGATCCGGCCTGATGTACTGCAGTGGGGTCCTCGTTCTGTCCTCTGTAATCCGGCCTCCCGGCCACACCACGGCCGCGGACAGTCCACAGTTTATTAGGCTCCGGCAAGGGAGAGATTAGCCGTGCCGAGCGGGCTACAATGAAATGCGCAGTCGCGGCTTCGGAAACAGAGCGAACGCCTCAATAGCACAGCTGAATGTGCGTGTGGACCAGAGCCGACGCACATATCCGAGTCAGATCGGTAATGTAATTCAAAATCAGGTCGATCACGCAGCTCCCATCTCATCGCCGCTACGAGTTGGGGTAAGATTTACGCAGCAAGACCGCTTGCCGGCAGTGACTCAACCGTTCTAACTACCTACCCATGGGGTGACACGCGCTTACCATAATCGTTACTGATTAAGTGACAACGGCCCGTATAGAGTCGCATAATCTATTCATCATTGGCCGCTTATCCTCGCATTTACATGAATTTACATATCTTCTCTGGCCCAATCAGATATATGAATGATATTTGAATATTTGACGCGGTAGCACACAAAAGCCATGTTTTGGCCTACGCAGCTGACCATGGTTCCAAAAGGTCGCATACCAGGTCAAACAAAGCCAAAGGCGCTAGCAGAAGTCAGATCCCATCGTAAATAATCCTGCAGGTAGGTATCAATTCCCAATGCCTTTTTGTGACAGACGGCAAAAAAATTGTTTCTAATCCAAGCACCCCTCTGAATTTGCCCAATTGGATGTTAATTTAAGTGAATATATTGACTAACTAGCCTAGTACCGCAAGTGGCCCCACTTTTAAAACTACCAACATGAATGAACGGTACACAGTGTCCGTGAACGAATAATGGACCCAACTAGCAAACCGCTTCTTCGAAGGTACGAGCGTCACTCGACCTTGTGGCAATCAAATCACGCGATGCAACTTTCACGAGGGTCATTTGTGGGTAAGTGTGCACTGTGCATGCACTTTTGCTGTCTGAAACAACGAATGATGCACCTGAGCTGATAACAAAGGCTGCATTTTTGGGAAGCACTGCCTCAGAAATTCTTTGCAGCATTATCCTGATAAATGCATCAAAAATAGCACTAATAAAGGCTGAAACGGGAGTGGTATAAGCGAACAATACTAGCCGATTTGAAACCGAAATACTGCGTCACAAACAACCAGGAAAATACAGTAAACGAGACCCACTTTTAGTACAAATAATAAGCTGAGAGAACGTCCATTGCAGGAGACGCCACACAGATGGGTGACACAGACCGCGCCCAGACCAGGTCGGGCTATGTCAGGTCAGCTCCGGTCAGCTCAGGCCACCACTCTCGTTAAAGCTGTGCCACCCAGGGCAGGGTGATGCCATTGTCGCCTCTATCCGCCACCGCTCTGCCTCAGGGCTCCCCCACCCCCACACCTGAACACGGGGACGGTGTTGGCTGATGAATGGTTGCCATGGCAGCGGCTGGCACGTACCGTGTAAACATTCCGATTTATCGGGACTGATCGGCACAGAGTGATAGACAGACAGCCAACGGGAAGCGGCGGTCGAAATCGACTGCTGAGAACCACTGATGCTCAGAGGCATTGTTCATTGTTTAACTCGAATGATTTAATAGGCAGTGATAGTCGTTATTAGAGATGCCACAAATTTGCAATTTCATTACCCGCCCCGCCCCGCAGCTACCCCTTGCCCAACCACAACTACCCGCAAGCTGATTTTGGCTGGGCCGAACCCGCAAAAAACCCGCAATTTTAAAAACCTGCTTTTGCAAGAAAAAAATACAGCTGAGTCAATGCTAGAGCTATATAAACCTTACTTGCTTCATTGCTGTGCAGAAAGACAGCCAAACAAATAGTAAGGACTTGAAATTGCTGTGCTAAGTCCTCAGGAAGTGCACACTGGATAGTGGAAAATGAATAATGTATCAATACATTTGAAATTCCTTTCTGAAAAGAGTTCAGTAAAATCTTTCTCTCACCTTACCCTCCAGCATTGGCTGAGGATCAAAATTTCACTCTGGCTCCCTCTCAATGTTAGGCTTCTGGAATGATATTGTTATCAAATGAATGTTGATATTAAAGATATGCGATTTCCAGTTAAAAATAAATAGTCACACGGTGAATAATGAGTATCCAGTCGATCTTCTACACATAAAACAAATCATGCAAAATCCCAGCAAAAACCAACTAACCACCAATGAACGAACCACGCGTTTCTGGAAACATGCGTCAGAAGCGTCACCAACAGCTGATTGCAAGGAATGTTACAGCGAGTAAATTATTGCGGCCGTAGTTAGTGTGAACTTGTTGCGAAAACACCGTTGATAATGCATATTCATGTGCCATTCTGATAAAATTATTTTACACAACTGCTAAAGCTTTACAATTCAGAGGTTTATCACCGGTTAAGAAATAAAGAGACAGTAAATACTAAATTAAATGTAATAATTTCATAGATGGTCTTGGCAATGCTCTCGGGCTGGTCCTCTCTCGGCATACAAATGATAAGGACGTAAAAAGACAAAAGAAATAAATGCGACCAGCTACGTGGTTTTGTAACATGTATAACTGCTATATTGCGGTATTCAAAAACCAAGACAGAAAAATTGATTGTAAAATTATTACGTCATCAATGACAGCTTTCCTTCGCCTCAGAGACCAAAATTGACGCAGTCAAATGCCAATCCTTGTCAGAATGTCGAAAGTGCGCCTGCAGTATTGTACTGCGTTATGTTTGGGCCGCATGCCAGTCAATATTTTGATTTTTTGTAAGGGTAATTGGTGTGTTATTTTCGTAATATAGGGTGGAACAGAACACAGGATAGGTAATCAATGAATTTACATCAAATTTTGTTTAGCTGATAGCTTTTTATGCCGACCAGACGCAAATAAAGTAACATGTGGCATTTGCTCTGATTTTAAACATCTCATTTAAGTCTGGGTTCTTCCATAATGTATATCTAGTGCACATGCACATAGACTTCAGTTCATCTTCCTATATGTTTGCTTTCAGGTTCTTTTATGTATGAAATGCTTTCATCAGCATTTATTTATGCTTTGTAGTTTGTTGCTTATACCTTGGTTTGGTCATTGCTAGACTTGGATGCTATTGCTGGTTGTTTTCAGTTTTGCATTTGAAATGTTCTTCCTTGATATATTTTTATATTTGGTGCTGTTTTAAAAGTTGTTTTAATGAATATTGTATTGTTAACCTGAGCAAATGCACTTGGCATTGTGTTTTGCATCTAAAAAAATAAAAAAAATAAAATTTATAGGTTCTTAAGTTTGACCGCCAAATACCCGCCACACGACAAGTTTTGCTTCTCGAACCCGCCAAAAACCCTGCGGGTTTTGAAAACCCGCAGAAAGCGGGTTCGCGGGCTCAAAAGTGGCATCTCTAGTCGTTATCACAAGGCATCGCGATTATGCGTCGCCGATGAAAGGGATGGGAGAATCACGCTCCGCAGACCAAACCCAGCAGAACATAAGACTACTGCGCGGCACAATCGGTCATGGCATGAGTCATGAACCATGCAAAATCCTTACGGAATGATTGGTGAATCATTAAACCAAGCAAAATCCTTACGGAATGATTGGTGAATCATTATTGAAGCGTGCAACCAAACGACCTAAATTATTTCCCAACTAACGCTACCAAATAGACGTCATAGGACGCCAAAGAGGTAGCAGACAATGCAGCCAGCCCCAGAGCATTACAATTTCACCAGGATTCGTGGAAAACGGAATCTAAGCACCCCAGCGATTCCCGGAAACAGCGCTGCCTGGACCAGACGGGTCTATATAGGGGCTGCGTCATGCCAGCGAAGAAAGACATCTTCGCCGCACTTCTCTAGCTAAATCCGCCGGGAGTACCGGGAGCATCAGGAGTATCAGTTAGCAACACAGGCCAGCGCTCCCCGCCTATTACTAACCCGATTTTTACGTAACTCCCACGATTTAAAGCGCGTAACAAATAATCCAAATAGCATATCGTTACATAAGTGGCCTTACAGTCGGAAACGCACGAGATGAAAGCCGTAATCTCTGGATTCATGCCTATGTCGTGCACCCATTATCTAACCTACCCCCATGCCTCTATGGGATTAGCGGTAAGTTCTTCCGTTGCTCCACCACGGAGGTCATCGGATGGCCGATGAGCAGTACCAGGCGCACGGGAGAGGGATCAGTCCGGATTTACCCCGGGGAGGTAGGGGCGGGGGTGGGGGGAAACGCCGGGCCAAACGGTGCCCGAACCCCGCGTGGACCCGAAGCGTCCGGGCCAGCATCACTGTTCACTATGGTAATGTTATCGCAATATTATCGCAGCAAGGGTCAGCTTTTAGCGCCTTGCAGTGGGTAGTCGGTCACTGAGTGACTTCCGCACTCACCAAAACTAAGCACCTCAATATAGCCTATTGGAAATTAGCGAAAAGCGATTCTTAGAGAGGAAACCAATCCAAATCACCCTAAAATCCCCTCCCCAGTCACTCACTTCTCCATATTTCGAGTTTATGCCCCTCTCATTAACTCAGTCATCCACGTCTCGAGTTTGTGCCCCCACCCCTGTGACTCACTCCTCCACGTCTCGAGTTTGTGCTCCTCGAGCTCCTCGATCCGTTCGTCCGAGTTACGGTAGTACATCTGCAGGATCCGGATGAAGTCGGTGATGGTGAGCATGCCGACATACTGCTGCTTCGAGCTGTCCCACAGCGGTGCTGCTCGTACACCTGTACAGGCAGACATACAATACCGAGTCAGCACAGCGGTACGTAGTAATGTGGCGAACAATAATATATTGGTCATGACATCCGTGAATGGCGAAAAAGAACATAGCAGGCTGGAAAAGGCACAGGATGGGATAGAACAGCAATGGGCTGGAGGCAGCATATTCGGTGCACCTAAATGGGCACCTATACTGCTACGGTAGATAAGGCACCATTCACGAGTATGTTCATCAGGCTGCAGTTTTAGAGAACCGCTTCCGAGAGACACCCACGCTTTACTTACATCATCACAACATTCAAATCTCCCTTCACCAGCATATCATTCGCCACTGACATTTACCTCCCTCCCTCCCCCCACGACCCACTTCAGGCTCACCCCTCCCCGGTGACAGACTCGTCCATCAGTCTAGCACGGACTCTCACTCTGCAGACTTACGGACTCTCCCCCTCACTTTGCAGACTCAGTCCGCTCGACACGGGTACGGCGGGGGGCGCCCCGTGCCCGTCCCAGACGCGACGTACCGTTAGCACCGTGACACCACTATGCACAGACGTCACCATGCCAAAGAAGGACACAGCACCGGTCGAGGAGGGAGGGGAGGGGAGAGGAGGGGAAGGGAGGGGAGAGGAGGGGAAGGGAGGGGAGAGGAGGGGAAGGGAGGGGGTAGGCACGTGGATGGCGAGAGAAAAGTGGTGGTGAGAGCGTGTGTACAGAGTTGGCACGGGGAGCGTGCAAGTGAGTGAGTGAGTGAGTGAGCGTGAGCTAAATATGTTAATGCAACCTTAATTCACGAATGGGATGCATAACATATTTGGATTTTTCTTTGGAGGAGGAGTGAAAAGTCAACGTGCCAAGTAACAACACCCACAAATCAGATTGTTGTCAGAGACTACACCCAGGCACACCCTCCACCGAACCACACGAACAGCACCCTCCCCCCCCCCCCAGTCACCCCGCCCATGCAATCCCAGCACAGCCAGTGGCGGACCCAGGGGGGGGGGGGGGGTGGGGCAAAATGGGCATTTGCCACTCCCAAATGGCATAATTTTAACATTACGCCTATGGAGGAGGCATGGAAAGAATCGATAAATTGTTATGGTTTGCCCCCCCCCCCCCTAAAAAACTGAGCTGGATCCGCCTCTGAGCACAGCCAACCACCTATCAGCCCGCGGCCCCGCAGTCTCTGACTCTAATCCGATCGAACAAGAGGTGCCATCACCAGCCGTGGGGAAGCAGGACAAAGCCAGGTCACAGCGGCTGTTCCAGTCACGTGCGCCAATAGTGCCCCGTTAACGGCCCGCTGAGGGTTTTAACTAGTGGTGTCAATCGGTTACCGAAAATTTCGGTTACCGAAAAGATACGCTGACCGATTTGGTAATCGGTCGGTCAGGCCCCCCAAAAATCGGACACTTTCGGTCACCCTGCCAGTGAAACCATTTTCAAAAAGAGAAAGTATTCCATTTTTGCCTAGTTAAAATGAAATTTATTGGGATGTTAATGATAGAGTTGCAAAATTTCCCCCAAATGCCAAATGCCACATTTTGGCAACCTCATTAGCCAACCCACCCAGCAGGCAGCAGCCACCCATTGTCCAACCACAACGACAAGCAGGCTGATTTTGACTCAGTTGGCCCCACAAGTACACACAATTTTGAAACTATTCCAGTCTAACTGTTAAAATTTCACCTGTAATCAAAGAAGTATTGCCTACAAAAATCATTATACAGTCATCAAAAATGCAAGGACAAAAATACCTTGAATTGGAATTACTGAAATGTGTTTCTGAAGACTCAAGACTGGACAGTTAGCACTTAGCACTTAGCAGTGATCACATTTACATTTCACAGGTGTTCTACTATCCCACATTCTCCTTAAATATTGCAGGTACCAACCAAATGTTTGAAATCTAGATGACCACAACATAAAAACATAGGAATCTTGACAAAAAACTACATCGGCCCATGTCCGATTTCTGGAATCTTCAGTGTTGCCGCGGCCAGATTTTACAGCGTACCAGGATCGCATCCAAATCGTACCAGATTGGCTGTTTCTGGCTGCGTACCGTACCAGATCGTAGTAGGTCAAATTGTTATTAATTCATTACTTTAAAAATAGCCAAAATTTTGGTTTGTTCATGCCAGCGAGTAATTTATGACTCATTTGACCCAGTAGTTTGACCCATTCGTCTCCCTGCGTCTCCCCTTGAAAGGCAGAAATGCGCTCTTCTGAAAGCTCCCGAATTGTATACCTACTTAAAATTGGCCAAAAAATAGAGAAATCGAAATCCTGCCTTCGAGAGGGGGCACTGCAGTTGAGACTGGCGATTGCACCCAGGATCCTAGCTTGCATCCAGAATCCGAAAATTGCCACAGTATGCCAAATGCCAGTGAGAATGGAAAATTATATGTTTGATTGTTATTTAGTTTTCCAACGAAATCGCACAATTTTGGGACACTGATTCAAACTAGCCTCTTTCCTTAGCCCTTCGACCGTCGACGGAACGATCACATTTCACTGTTTACAATAATACAACTACAATTCCCAACTATTGGTTATTGGCATGGCATCTCAGCTTACGAGCCAGCACAAATCGTTGCATTTGGGCCCAGTGAATTCCGAACTCACGACACAACCTCTTATATTGCCTTGGACACAACTGCCTCAGCCTGCAGCCGGCGGACCGTCCTTGGCAGCCGGCGTGGCGCGCGAATTTTCCACTTGTTAACTTCTACTATCACAGGAATAGTTATCACTAATTCCGAATCCGATGCATGACACATTATGATGAGAAAGTTAGAAACACCATCCCTCCTGACTAAAAGAATTGTGTTTTCTTTTTACTTAGATTTAATTTAAAGAAATATTGAAATGCCAAAAATGCATTTCGGCGAAAAAGTACCAGATTTCGTTCAGGCGTACCTCCGTACCAGAAAGGTCGAAAAAGTACCAGATCTGGTACTATAGTACCAGGACGGCAACACTGGGAATCTTCCACATTCCAAACACAAGGAAGGATTTCGAAACAGATGCGCCATAACAGAGACTTTAAACCAGCTGATAAAGTTGCTGCAAAAAAAGTTTTGGATTGTTACATGCTGCCTCGTGAATTATTTTATTGATGTAAATGATCCAACACGATATTGAATTCTAATGAAATCAACATTGTGAGTGTAATTCACTACAAGAAAATAATTTCCCTTTCAATAATTCGACCAAAAGGGCATATAAATAAATATTACGTCATCAACATACATCCTTTCGTTACGGAAGAGAGGATCTTAAAAGTCAATCCTTGGTTCTTCTATTACTTTTTGCGCCACTTTGGCGCCACTTTGTAGGCATTAATTTTGTCTGCATATTTTGTTTTCTTGTAAAGATAAGACAAACAAGAGATAAGACAAAGTGCCTGTGTAATGAATTTTCATTTCATTTTTGGGACTAAATTCAAGCTCAGAGCTACCTAATACCTGCCTTTTCAGCTGGATTTTCAGTGTCAAATTATTTGTAGAGTATCTCAGACCACATCTCAAGACTCAAGGCAAGTTTCCAAGCAGTTTTGATGTGTTTTGTGGTGTTTTGATTCCGCCTTTTCTCCTAGGGAAATTGAGAATGTTGTCATGAACATACCTATTACCAACCATTTGACTATACTAATTGATTGTGCTTTTGCAACATGAATGAGCATTCTTCCTTACATAGACCACAGTAGATTCTTGACAATTCTTATCAACTAAATCTGTGAAATGCTGAGGTCCATGTGTTGCTATACCCTCAGCAATGTAACTTCTATCACAATATGTATTTTGCAGTGGCTAAGAATTGACTGAACTTGGACTGAAATGCCATTTCCCATTATTTTCCATCAGAATTTACCAAATATTTTAATTTTGGGGTAGAGTAATAGCAAATAGAAGTTCGGTCAAATTTCGGTCAAATTTTGTAATCGGTTGGTATTCGGTCGGAAATTTTTCCCAAATTTTGGTTTCGGTCGGTATCGGTCAGACATTTTTTTGGAAAATGACATCACTAGTTTTAACACGCTGAGTGGGCGAGCGAACTGGTGCGGGGCTAAAACGGTGCTCGGAGACTGCTGAATCCAGGCAATTAATTTGAGAAGACAATTGCCATTTAACAGACTATCAGCTATCGGTAAAGACGTGACTATCGAGCGAAAGCAGATTATAAAGCATTGCATATAAAACAGATTAAAATTAAATGTTCAGCTCACAACGTACAACCCCACCACGCTGTTAGCAGGCGCTAAAAGCCAAAGCAGAAATTGGCGCTGTACAACAAAGACACGCTACACGATGTACAGGGTGGGGCAGAAAGATTTACCTGTTTGTTTTCAGTTCATAGCTTAAGAAGTTATGAACGGATTTTGATAAAATTTTGCATGCAGCTTCCCAACTGACTCATGTATCAACATTAAGATCGTTTTTACATTTTGTAATAGTTGTTGGTGAGCTATGGCGAAGAACACTAAAAGAGCCCAAATTGCGGCGCTGAAGTAGGCTGGCCACAGCTTCCGAAGCGTTGCCAAACAGCTCGGTGTTGCCGTAAAAACTGTTTGCAGTGTAATTAAATGACTTAAAAAGACAGTGTAAGTGTCGACGAAGTCCATGCCTGGCAAAACAAGGGATTTCCGCTTCCAAAAGCTGGTTAATATCGTGCACAAGAAGGTGTTTCAAGTCCTTCGCGAAGCATGCGCAAACTGCCAAGAGACCTCGGTGTTTCGCCCAGAACCGCCAGGAGAATGATAAACGACGGCTTAGGCTTCACGTCATACAGGATGCAACGTCGACACCAAATTTCGGCGGCATCCAGGGAAAAGCGGCTACACAGGACCCAAAAGACATTGGAGGAGATCAGGAGCGCCGGTAACAAGGCATTCTGCTGGTCCAATGACAACATTTTCATGCCTGAGCCCCAGAGACACTTCCAAAGCGTCAGAATTTCGGCAGATGGTCCATCCAGCATTGATCCTGCTATTCGCACCATTTTTTTGTCGCCAGAACCCTGCTGGTGTCATGATTTGGGCTGCCGTCGCATCCGACGGCTCAAAAGGAACCTTGGTCTTCATCAAGGAGGCTGTGAAAGTGAGTTCACAGGTTAAAGTCCATCTGCTGGAGAAACATGTTTTGCCTTGGGTCACTCAGTCGTTCTGGGACGGATACGTCTTCGTTCAGGACGGTGCGTAGCCGCAAACAGCCAACATCGCTCAACCGTGGTGGAAGACCCACATGCCTGGGTTCTGGGACAAAGACATTCGGTCATCATCAAGTCCAGACCTGAACCCGATGGACTTCGCAATCTGGACCATCTTAGAGAGGAGGGTGTGTGCAGTGCCACACAGCAGAATCGCCGCCCTGAAGCTGGCCCTCGGGACGGCACCGTCGAATCTTGGCGAGGACACCGTGCGGCGCTCGTGCCCCTCCTCAGAGGAACGTTTCGAGGCAGTGGTGAAGGACAAAGGTGACCATTTTGAGTCATAATGCCGTCGCTGAGATGTGTACATGTTACTGCATATATGTGCCAGAAATCAATTTGATATCTTTGTTCGGGGCCGAAATATTTAAGAAAATCAAGAGGTAAATATTTCTGCCCCACCCTGTAGGTGACAGCAACACTGACAGCACAGTGACATAGGCAGTGACAGTGACAGTGACAGTGACAGCGGCAAACAGCTGAACGAGCCGTGTAGAAACGGACCGTAGCATCCAAATCGTCACGCCGACAGGAACGCGACAGACGCCTGGTGTCGGAATGCAGAAACGGGGGCGCGCCCGACTTGTGCCGACAGAAATGGAGAAATAAGAAATAGAGATCGCGTATCTTTAGGCAAGACCGACTCAAAATGCGCCACAAGACCGCATACATGCAATGTGTACTGCATGACCTTTCATCCATAGTGTACAAATCAAGTGAACCATAAAGAAAATTCAAGGGATATAAAACGTCCCCAAATAGCCGGCAAGACGACATCTTAAATTATATTGAGTCATTACGAAATACAATTATTATAAAATAAAGACAAATGGCCATCACGGTCCCCAGGTTCCGGGATTAGCTATTTTTGGACGTCAAACTGGCTAAATGACTCAACAAGCTGGCATGGGTCACAGCCGACGGTCCAACCTGTTTTCAATTACAGAAATAAAAACCGGCCGATTCAAACCCCCTCATGTGTCCTCTCGACCAAGGAGCACATGAAAGCCGGCAAATTTTCGGTGAAGTGAGCAGAATGTTGCTCTAGCCCAGGGGCGGGCAAACTTTTGGGAGCGCGGGCCGGGTGTAGCATCTGTGAGCAACTGGGGGGCCGGAGTGCTAAGCTCGCCAGAGTTTCGCTTGTCAATGACTAAAATGGATGCTATGTTGCTATGACGCGACTGACTAACGACGGGCAATGACTGTCTCATGACAGAGACAAATACCTATAGTTTCACTTACAACCGAATGACTTTTGACCCATGACAGCCGTACTAAAAATCAAGTCTGCTTTTGTAAAATGCACAGACATGGGTGGAGAACATGCCCCGGCCACCCCGGCCGTGGCCGGGGTAACTTTCAGCCTACCCCGGCGCGGCCGGGGTAACTTTTTCCACTCTCGTAAATCCTAAAAGCTGTCTCCATACGAAATGAATTACCACTTATAAAAGTATCTCTCATTATTCTTATCTACCTTGAAAATTTATTTGATGGCACTGCAATAACATCACAATCAGTGAGATAGAAGGACGAGCTGCTGGGGCTCAAGGCTCCCCCAACTTAACCCGCGCCAGGGTGGTGGCCCTATATCGTAACACGTTGAGTCGAGAGGTTGGCGTTCCACGCTCCTTCTAACTCGACTACTGGGCTACGAGGCGAGAAGCGGAACGACGCACTGTGGGGTTTTTATCGATCCTAGCACGAATTTATTTATATCGCATCCTCCGCTACCTTAACTAATTTTATTTCACCTTCAAATGGTTAGGCTTAGGGTGTATGATCCCTGACAACATGGTTGGCTCTCCTGCTTGACCCCATCCCTCCCCCGCCCCCTCCCCACGGACTTAGCACTGAAGTGTTTTCGGCTAGCAATGCATCGTGGGCGTGGAAGCGTTAAAAAAGTAGAACGAAACTACAATCGTTTTAGAAGTAGATATTTGTTCATGTCTAGCCCTATCACCAAAAGGCATTTCGGGCTTAACCTTTGCACTTTGTTAGTCCTTGCACTTAAGGGGGAGGGGGTCGCACAGACTTCTGTCCTCGACTTTTCGCATACTAACTCAAGCAAAACGTGGCGGATCACGACGAAACTTTCTATACCTTCGATTCGATCAATGTTGCTCACACACTTAAAATTTCATGACCTTGACCTTAATAAAAATTTGACCTGTGACCTGTTTCACCAGACCATGTCAGGCTGGTATCGATTTGGCGCTTATCAGCGCACATTATCGGCGCGTTTTCAGTCTTATTGTGGTTGTTAACTCTCCAAGGTATGAAATGCTGTTTGTTCTTTGCATTTTAAGGTCACGTTAAGGTCAAATCAAGGTCATTTACCTTAGTTGACCTTAGTTGACTTTTTCAAGTTATACGATTTTTCTAGATAAGTGCTTGGAGCTTATTTCGAACTTAACACCCATTTGAAGATTTAAGTAGTTTTGGTGCCTAACGGAACATGCTACGAAGCCGTCAAAGGTAATCCACGCCTACCTTCTATGGATAGCCGGCAAGACACCTACTGGTCGGGCCTGACCTGACCCGGCCTAGCATGAAAACATCATCCTTGATCAAAACTAGCTTGAAATTCGTGATTAGCACCCCAAAAACCTCCAACCTCACTTCACAACGTTACAGCATTTTTCGATTTACCTATATCAAAGCTCTGTACTGAAGTTCAATAAGGTGAACATTGGCGGCGATAGCCAATAAAATGGACGCAGCGTTGCAAGGGTGTTGTTGTTTTGTTCAAAAAGAACATTTGGCGATAGAAAAATAATGTCAACATGGTATCACCCCCTTCCTCCCTCCTCCCAACTCCTATACTGACCGGAAACCCCCAGGCGGTGTGCTGCGGTCGGGTAACCCGCCGCGGCGCGGCCCGGCGGGGCGTAAGAAACCACGCGGCACCGTCAGCTTTGACGTCTCATAGTGACTGGTTTAGGCAAATTTCGGCAAAAAGTGAGAGCTGCCCCCGATGCAGAAATTATTGGAGAACATCTTGATATACATTTCCACGCGTAACACCGCGTATCAAACTTTGTAAGGCAATAGTTTGCTTGTCAACTCTCTGAATCAAGAAGCATTTTAACATTTTTAGCATTTCGGTCAAAAATTATACATTTGGATGCATTTTGGAAATTTTCGTGCATACCATCATCTTCCTTATAAGTCAAAGATAATGAAAACATGTCGCAACTATAACCTGCTGTTCAGGGAAACGAGTGAGAGGGCGTTTTATTATAGTGTGCTTTTTCGCTGTATGCAGGTAGCACGACGCTGGTCAGGACGAAGCTACACTTTGAGAGGTTTTTTGAGGCATAAACAATCATTTTACAGACGACTTAAGGTGTGATTCGGATGCGCTGGACAATTCTACGTGGAATGAATAACAAAAAAGTGGAAATCGAAATACTTTAACTTGCCACTTAATGCGTGCTAGGATGGCATAAGTCCCCACGGTGCGACGTTTGAAAGAGCGACAAAGTTGATCAGAGAAATATGGTCATATTTTAGGCAAGCTCAATAATAAAATCATCATAGATCATTGAAAGCCAAATTTCTCTTATTTTAGCGTTCTCCGACAACTTTTCTCACAGTTCAGGAGCATAACGGAGCAGCGAGCTAGAACACTGCAAACAAAACATTCGATAACTCGTTTAACCCTCGCCGGGGTTCATGCAACCCCCCAAGGTTTTTCGGTTTTTCGCGAATAACTCGCGTAAAAAGCAGCTGATCGCATCGCAACTTTTAGTACCCTCGCATTGATCATTTTCACACCTACCCTGACAATTCTATGACCCTGACCCAAACGACCTTCGACCTGTGACCTATGTACTTTCCGAGACCATGTTTGGCTTGAATCGCGATTCGGCGTATGCCGACTCGCATTAGCCGCGCGTTTGCAAGCTTTTCGTGGTTTCAAACGTTCAAACATGTGATTTGCTGTTGCTCCCATGCATTAGGGTGGAGGTCAAGGTCACCTGAAGGTCAGGTCAGGTCATTGACCTTTGGTGACCTCAGTTCACTTTTTCGAGTTTTACATGTTTCTAGGCTAGTTTTTGGAGCTGACTTCGAATTTAGCAGCCATTTGAACATTTACGAAGAAGTTTTGGTGCCTTCGTAACATGCTACGAAGCTGTCAGAGGCGGTTGACACGTACTACGAATACCCGTCACGACCCCTACCGGTTGACCTGACCTGACCTGACCCGATCTGGTCTAAATGCTTAAAGACATCATCTCTGATCAAAACTAACACGATCTTCGTGATCAGCACCCCGGAAAACCCCATAGCAGTCACACTTTACGACTTTCTAACAGGTCCCGATTTTCCCGATTTTTGGGTCCTTGACCTGACCTGGAAGGTCACCCGATGAGCTAGGACCTTAAAATTGGGTATCATCGGCTTCCTCTTGTGACGGGCAACACGTTCGTTTTTTCCGCGAAGCTCTAGCTCGATCAGGGGCCAAACGCGAGGGGGGGTCGTACCAACCCCTAGTGCCGTCGAAGGATGCAAAATGACCTGTGCCGGCGAGGGTTAAGGCTCGGTCGCGAATAATAGTTCAGGTGCGAGCTCAAATCAATAAGAGGGCCAAATCGGTTAAATTTGATATTTTTGTGTGGGAAGGTTGGAACTTTCCACGAAATCAGCTTTGCAAAGTGCATGATCGCAGTTTTTAGCACGATTATCAAGCACATTTGACCTGATGACATGACACTAGGTGACATGCGGCCGAAATTTTAAGGCGTTATGCAAATTGTTATAATCAAGATTCCTACGCATAGTCATAATTATAATTTTTTGCGCAGCTGCGTGCAGCAGTTTTCCCTAAAAACATAAAAACGGCAGGCATCCATTATTCCATGCCACAGAATAGGGGTTTGTTGATAACCGTTGACAAATATTTGAGCATATCGTCTTTCTGACTTTCAGTTGCCGGCCGGGGTAACTTTTTCAAACATTCTCCACCCATGTGCACAGACACAGGAATCATAGAAATAACGACTCAGTACCTCAAGAAGCTGGAGACGGCGGGCTACCTTGATGTTTGTGTTAGTTTCTTGGTTTATGCCGCAATACTTTTCTCGATCGTAAGAAGACAAAACACTTGTGATTCACATGCTATTTGTATTGACACGATACTCCACGTCAATCCCTTCCTGCTGTCCCAGAAAGGTACCGGAATGCGTCCTTCGATCTCCGCACCCTCGTTTTTAGTGCGAAGGGTGGTGCTGCTTCCTGCCGTGAAGAAGCCCTTCGACATTCGGCGCCACAGATGTCGTCGAGCTCAGCCTGAGGACGTCATTCAGGTGACGATCAGACAGTCTGAATCGGAGGCGGGACTTCACGTACTTCATTTTGGAGAACAGCTGTTCGCAGCAGTACGTGCTACCGAACATGGCAGTGATGCGTTGAACGTGCGATATGTAGTTGGGATATCCGCCAGTAGGGATAATGACATCGCGGAAGAAGGGCAGAGGCGAAGGGGTTCGGAACTTTTTTTCTGAGTTCATCACTGCTTTGGAGTTCCACCGACTCCATCTGCAGGGATACCGGCGCTTCGTCGACACTGAAGTCGAACGGTGCTGTCACCAGCTTGAAGTCGGTGGCGAGCTCCCGAACGCCAGCGAAGCAGTTCGTGAACTCCTGGCGCAGAGTGGCAAGAGCAGCGGCACATCCGTCGCGGTCGACATCTTCCGCAGCACAGGTGGCCAGGCGAGGGAAGTGGTCAAGCTGTCCTCGACCTACCTGGGCTTCCCACAGACGAAGCTTCACCTCGAAGGCAGTGACATGCGCATTGCGCATACATGTCGGGGAGCAGAAGATCCTTTCCTTGAAGTTTTGTGTTCAGCGTGTTCAGGTGGGATGTGATGTCCGTGAGCAGTGCCAGGTCAGCCAGCCACCTGGAATCACTGAATTTATCGGCGTATGGCGAGCTTTTCTCATGTAGGAAGCTCGCGATGTCCTGCCTGAGCTCCCAAACACGGGACAGCATGACGCCGCGACTCAGCCAGCGTACCTCACTGAAGAACAGCAGGTCACCGTAGTGCTATTGCTACTGAACTCGGATGAACCATAATCCTAAACTGGGCTTCCGTAGGGCTCGCGGGCCGGATTGCAATGCTGGCTGCCTATCCAGGCCGCGGGCCGTTCGCCGGAGCTTGGCGGGCCGCATCCGGCCCGCGGGCCGGACTTTGCCCGCCCCTGCTCTAGCCGACCAGCAAAGCTAACCAGTCATAGACTGATTAGTGATAACCTATGGATTCTCTTACTTCAGTAAATGGGCATTTGAAACCAACTACTAGCACAGTCGACACCACAGACACCAACCAACGACATTTATCATCCCTGATACTACGGACACAGTCCGACCCGACCCGACATGACCTGACACTGCCGACATCGACCGACACCGACTCGACACGAACTGTCATTTTGTGACGCCCGTCACCACAGCGAGAGCACTGTCTAACTGAAACGGGCCGACAAGGTACGATCACACCTCGAGTCTGAAATGGGCCACTGAACTGTGAAACTAAAGTCAACCATCGGACAGCACATAGACAAAAAGGTTCTGGTGGCGGGCAGACTCGAGCCGGCGGCTCCACGGCTCATTGGCAGAGGCCGAGAGTCGAAAAATGACCGGCATGGGCCGAAAAACACTTGGGAGCTGGCAGCCGGCACCGCCGGACGAGCCAGGCGACAGCGTGTCGGGTCCGGGGAATTGGCTGTCGGGGCAGGAACGCAGAAATGAATGATCGAGAGGCGAACAAGATAGGAACTCGGAAACACACAGAAAACAACTTTTCCATTTTTCTAACAGCATATTTCTCATTCATAAGCAGCATGACATGTTCTTTACCACACACAATGGAAATTGAGCAAGCAAAGTAAAAAGTTAGCAATGACGGCATTACGGCAACCTCCTAAAGCCAGCAAATAGAAATATCACTTTGAACCAATCAACCTGGATCAAACTGTGGACGAGGTCATCCAACCGGACCTGAAATAGACGGACAGACCTCGTCCCCGGATCACAGATGTAGCTGTACCGCTTTACGGCCTCAGATCAATCCAATTCACTCAAACCACTCGACATTTACCCTCAGCTGGCCTGGCATAAAACGAAATCAATTTGATTGTGGATAACTATTGCACGGAGTGGGCTTATCCGTCCCGCTTTTGGAGAGATTACCGCGGCACCGCGCCTCGGCGTCTGAAATCTCATATTCGACTAGCGAGATTAGTGGGATATCGGCGTCACCAGTCGGCGTAGTCAGATCTGGCGACCTTGATGATATCTTTATATGGGGACATTTTGACGGATTAACGGACGCGGCAGAGGTCACGCCAGCAGGAAATCTCCGCAGTGAGGGGCCATCGTACTATAGAGCTTTTGCAAAATATTCCCGATCCCCACGCCAAGTCGAGAGCTTTATGTTGATATCTTGCAGACTGCAAGATTAAGAAGTTATGGGTGCTTCAGTCGAAAATCTGTCCGCGGACGGCTTTGCTGGCGCGGATATCGGGTCTGATCGGCCTTGGGAGGGTGGGACACGCTGGCCAAATGGATTGCGATCGACATTTATGTGGTCATCTTCATCGTTCCTCCAATCTATCTGACAGGGATTATATCGAATCAGACAACGCTAATAGCTCAGTCCCTGGGGCACAACACAGCGTCAATTTTGAGTACGTCTGGAAACGTACCACAAAACAAAAACATAAACTACCGGATTCCAAAACATGTCCCTCTATTAATCATCATATACAGTTGCCGATTATAAAAAGAACCTTTCATTTCACTGACCAGTTTACAAGAATACGGAGTACACCTTCTTTCCACTTACCATTATACACGAGAGCGAAGAAGGCCTTCTTGACGAGTAGCTGGGTGTCGAACACCACCAGCTTCGCCGAGGTGGGGATCAGGTCGTAGCACTTGTGGAACTTGAAGAACTTGATGTATATCTGTGACTCGTCTTCTTCTGCAACAGACAAAACACACCGGAATGAATACGTGGCTCTATGGACAACAGACGAATGCAATAACATACAATTGATTGATGACTCACAAATAATCCGCATTCAGACAGTATTTGGCAGGCTTATTGGGATTAACGGACACCCGTAAGTAATAAAACCCAGCTTGCAAAGCAACACTGATAAAAAGAACAACGACTACGTCCACACCAAAATCTTAACGGAAGTGTCATCAACCCGAGGAAAATATTCAAAATCATCAAATCAAAACACCACATCATCTTAAGCCCAGCACTCTCAACCACGAGCACCTCAAGTAAAAACATCGCAATCTAAAACTGGTTGGGTCTCAGATTCCTGATCAAGTTTAATCTCAGAGTCAATCTACCAAATCGGATTCCCCTGATACCTGACGTCTCTAGACGGATAACCCGGACCACATTGCCAACAGTACAGACCGGTTGTAAATATGCATGTGGCATGCATTCTAGTGTACCTAATGACCCTAGAGGGCCCGTCCCTGCCAGCCCTGCTGATATCTGGACAGCGAACAGCAAGAACACTAATTACCACATGTTTGCAAACCTCTCCAATTGTTACCGCAGTTCACAGCACTAGAACAAACACGACAGCACCACCCATTGCCAACATAGCACTAAGCGACTGGGACAAAACGGGGCAACGAGAACGAGGAAACGAGGAAACACACTGTAGCGGCAGAGCCACATTTAGAGGAGCACCTCTCGGAGACCAAGAAATCGTTCAGACCACCGTCGCAGGCGACACATCGACGGCGACGAAACGGCGAACGGGCTGACATTCTGATCGAATCCGACCATCATGAGGAGGCTGTCTGGATCGGGCAGTACAGTTAACTGGTAGTTTCTTCGAGATAGCAGGCAGAGCGAGCGATAGAAGATGCAATTTGGTAGTCGGTAATTGCATTGGTGAAGGAACACGGAAGTGCCAGAAGCCAGGACGTTACCGCCCGACTGATAAACGAATAAGATCACAGACAAACACTCGACAACTCCCGAAATAATCTTCCGCTACCTCCTAACCGAATTATCCTAACAACATCGCAGGCTACTGTGACGAACTAGCGGGGGAGACGACACCTGACCGAAGCAGATATAACTCGCTTGGCGAGGTAGTCAGACACGTCACCATACGAGTCATATGGACTCCGGACATTATTACGCCTGTGGGACGTCGTATACATTAGCCACTAACCACACCACGGGGATGACGCAATGGTATGTGCAGTGTCGGCGACTCGGCGCCCCCGTCCACGCCCACAGAGCCCCTCCCTCAGAGATGGCGCGGCCTGCAATAGTGACGGCCAGACCACAAACCAGACCAGACCAGACCAGACCACACACCAGACTAGACCAGACCACAGGCCAGTCCACACACCAGACTAGACCAGACCACAGGCCAGTCCACACACCAGACTAGACCAGGCCACAGGCCAGTCCGCAGACCAGTCAGGCCATCCGGTCATGGCCTGGGCAGACCAGCAAAAATTAGCGCTGCTAGTGCTGATTGTCTGCTCATCGGTTCCCAGTATTCTCTCCTAGCGCTGCAGTTTATCCATTCCGAGAAAAATGACCCTCTCCTCTGGACCAAGGTGCAGGACGCCACGCTCACATCAAATGTCATATACGTCATATCTCACGTCACATCATACGTCATACAACAACACGAAGAGACCATGCTGTGTTGGCAGTGACTCAGCAAACGCAAAGACGTAGCGCGCGACGGTAATAGGACGTGAAGCTTCCGGAGAGGACTGTATAGGGAAACGAGATGTGGATACAGAGACAGACGTTCTGTTGATAAACAGATTGATATGACTGATCGTATGTTGATATAGGTGTAAAATCAACCAGTGACGAGTCAGAAACTGGAGTAGTAGCAAGGACCACCAGCGTATCAGCCAGATGATTATCAACACCCTGATAGCCATATCAAACCAGCGTGACTGAAATCAGTGAGATACTGGTATAGCAGCAGCCAAGATTACTTTACTCATAGCAGCAGCCACCCCCGGTCCAGCTATGCACTGCTGTGTCGTATATAACCCCAGAACCGAACCAGACTGCAGCCGTTCAGACCAGACTGTCCGTGCGGACGAGACTTCTGCAGCCAGACTGCTTTCTACCGAAACCTGACTACCGACCGTCACCCAACGACAGCAGACACCTAACGCCTGTCACCAGGGACCACTCTATCCGCCGCTGAATACTGAATACTCAGCTCACTGTTGGTCACTACTGCTCAGTGCTGCTGGTTATAACGCTGACCGTGCTGACTGATAATCACCGGCCGCTGACCGGTCCGATCAGCAGCGTCCGACGTCTGGCGTCAGCCGGCGCGCCCAGCTGGTTACCCGACGGCGGTCTGGCAGAGCGCCACGCCCCTCACCTCCCCCTGCCGCCGCCCCTCACCCCCCTCACCTCCCCCCCTGCCGCCGCCCAGAGTCCCGAGAACCGTCCCAGCCCGGGCCGACCGGTGAGACATCGAACGAACGCCCAGTCAGCCCTCAGCACAGACCAGCAGCGGTCAGCACAGACGACCAGCACATAGCAGTCGGCGTCCAAAAGACCAGCAACAATCGGGACGGACCAGCCGACGTTCGGCACAGGTTGGGAATGACCAGGACAGAGATGCAGCAGCTGCAGCCAGATTACCAAGCGAGCGTTGGCACAGGACGTGCAGGCAAGCACCTGTACTGAAACTGCTACTACTGAAACTAAACGGCTGGAGCTGCTTCTGCACGCTCCATATCCCGCCGCGCTTCTCCGGAGGAACCAGCACACGCCGCCTTCCCGTGCCAGATTCCGTCACACCCGGTCACAGAACCGTCACATCTGGCGGCACCGGACCTCCGCGATGGCATCTTGAAAGGGCGGGAGCGTCGCCAAACTTCGACCGGCAAAAACCACAGCACGAGCTGCATCGCTCCAATTATGAACCCTCGGGAGCGCGACGGTGTTCTGCAGCTACCTCGTGAGACGAGACCACCTATCAAAAGTCTGAACGCAGACTAGTCTACCAGGTCCGTCCGGGCTAGATCAGGACCAGCGCAAGTCAGATAATTCCAGGTCTAATGATGAAAAGTCACGACAGAGAAGGCCAGGTCAGACGAGGTCAGTCAATTTGGATCAGGTCGGGTCAGGTCGCTCGCACCTGCGGCCAGCTGCTGGATCAGCTCGTCGTCGGTCTCCTGGTCGGGTCGGTCCCACTCGCTGATCTGACTCAGGTGGTACGTATCGCCGTCCGGACGCTGCTCCAGCTCAAAGAAGTTGGAGTAGATGTTGAGGCACAGCTGCGGCATGGCGGCTCGCCGGGCGGGAGCCACCGGAGCGGCCCCGCGCTCAGGGCGCGCCCGCCGAGCACTGACCGGTCACCGGGCCGCCGTCGGCAGCGGACACGGGTGTGCCGGGGCCACAGGGTTCGCGAGACACCCAGACGCCGCCAACACGACACTGCAAGTCACTCAGCCGAGTCACTGGCGCACGGACGTCAACCACTCATCACTGAGAGCTCGAAATCTCGGCCGATAGCGCTCCATCCACCGCAGGTCACAACACGCCGCCGTCAGAGAGGGCGCCACCGTCACATCACGTGTCACCACCGTGAGAGGTCACCGCGGGTCACCAGAGGCCGCCGCCGGCCACCGGGCGCAGCGCTCCGCGCCGTCGCCGTCGCGCGCTCTATCGACGGTCGCCGATGCCGACGCGGCGGACAGCGGAGGCGGCACCGACGAGCGCGCGCTAAAAATACGGGCGCCCCGGCGGCCGCGCGCCCCGCCAAGAGGAGGTGATGCAGCCGCGGGCGGCGGTCGGCTGACGGGGCGGCGGCACAGCCTCCTCCAAGGCCGGTCAGCGCGGCCAAGGCCAGCGCACCGCGGGGCAGCCGGCCGGCCGGGTCGGCGTGCCAGCCGTGTCACCGGTGAACAACAAACAGCCGTCGGGACGCCCGGTGACGCCACTGTCACCGCTGGCGCCGCCCCGCCGTCCTCCGACGCGTGGCGGGTGCTGACGCCGAGCCGGGGGCCGGTGGGGCGGGCAGGGAGTGTCGAACGGAGCCAGACTGATCAGCGCACTGAATGGACTCTTAAAGGTAGTGTGCCAGCTTTCTTGGACCAAATGGAGTTAATGACCCGGATAAGGAGAACCGGATTTTTAGAACTTATCCATACCTTCAAAACTTATGAAAACGTCTTAAATTCTTCAAATTTTGAGTACCCCAGTGCGAAATTCGCCCCGACGGGTTGTCGGTCGTACCCCAACCACATTTCACACCACTATGAACAATAAATGCACACACTAAAATCGCTATTACCGATAGGCTCATCCAATCAAGTTTCGATAAACCCGTTCAGCATCATCTCCTGCGGTTTCGAACACGCCTGTTAGGTGGCTTCTGATGCTCGTCGAGGTCGGAATTTCCAAATACGCGTGGTGCGTCGGGCCGCGCGCTCTGACTTCGGCCAAGAAAAATGCGTCAGCTGATCATTGTCATTTCTGCCACTTGCGTGTGGTGTAATGGGGTCATAACTTAAGAGACGGCTGTTTCATATCAATTATTTTACATAAAATCATATTTCAAACCACAAATTAATATTCGACAGCCAAATTTAAGAAACAATACCAATACAGGCTTACAGTTTAAGGCTCGACATTGTGTTGTCTACGATTAGACAGCTGATAACTCATTCCCGTACGTCGTATGGTCGTAACACTATAATGACCTTTGCTTATTGTCACAAGTGCGCCGCATTCGCGATTGTTGCCCGACGCCTGTTTGCAGGTGAGCCCACTACAGTTGTTATACATATCTAAAAACCGATAAACTTTTAGGCGAAAAAGGCACTATTCCAGGCCCATTTTTGATTTTTTTTGCGATATTAGGTAAAAACAGAAGCTTCTTATCCTAGGAAAAATAAAACGGGAAATCTTTCAAAGGTGGCACACTACCTTTAAATATACTACCACACCGAAAGGTGCAGGCAATAATGTCTTACGCTTGGAATACCAGAACGAAAAACGTTCGGTGAATTACCGAAGGATGATGACTCGTCAAAACTGCTCTTGGTTGTCACCCAATCCAGACGTTTTCTCACTCCGATCGACACCAGACCCCACTGGGTCCCCGTCAGCGGTGCCACCCCATCTCCCGGCAGGGGGGACGGCCAGGGGACCGCAGGGAGACGGCCACAGGACCGCCACCGTGCCGAGTTGGCACCGCCACCGTGTTTATGGAGCGGATAGCAGCTCGGCAGGTCTACACCGAACCGGGCTATTTGTTTAGAATACGGCAGTTCCATTGCATCACTGGGCGCAACCGGACCATGGGGCGCACAGACTGACGCAGCATTGTCAGTTTGTAGTCAGAAAATGGGAGAAGTCGGCGATACGAGCTCTATTGAAAGTCTTTCTGTACATATGGCAGCACGTTTCACAAATTACGTCCAAAACACATCGAAAACCCACCAAATAATGTTGCCTTAGAAGGCAATGCAAGGTGAAAGCGCATCCACCTAGCTGAGACATGTTAAACTTAGCGAGAACCATGAAAGTTACTAAATTCGAAATGCGGCAGGTGGTGATGAGTCAGAGGCGCAAAATGTTGACGGGTAGGTCCCAGCTTCTAATAAACGACCACAACTGACGCCTGACAACGAAGCCTCCGCGTCACGCACAACATTTGGCGTTAATGTCAACAAACTCCGATAATCTCAATCATCGGGTCTCCACAGCAGACACCCCGGAATAAATAGACCCGGGCTCCGCCGGCCCGCCTCAGGCCCTGGTGTCCCCACCTATCGGCGGGACTATGAACTATGGACGGGGCCTGCTGCCACGCCCGCCCGCTGCCCCAGGTATCATCTGAGGCGTTCAACGGAGGGACCACGGCATCCTCCTTTCGCCACACATAATCCTTAGATTAGCATTTGGGTTAGTACGACCTCAGAGCCAGTCAATTAGCAAAACGGAGGGCATTTGCACAAGTCTGGCCGCCTTCGAAAGCCACGCGGCAGCGTTTGTGCGATTATTGGCAGCGGGGAGGGTGTCAAACCGCCCCGGTGCAGCCCAGGCGAGGGACAGAGACCACACGCGGAGGCACAGGAGCGTCCCACGCTGTCACGAGCCTTCCCGTGTGCGCCCCCGACGACCACCCGCGGTAGATCGTACTGTGACGAACTGCGCCCCTACACCGAGCGCTGGAACAATGGAGTGACTTCATCCACGGGAAGAATTGTGCAGATACCCTGAAAGTCATCGATCAGGCGTACTTATATGGCTGAACCAACCTGCTCGATCAAATGGAAGACAATTTTAACACGGAGCGGCAGTGAGGGAACCAAAATAGAGGATTATCGTTGATCAGAAACCAAAACATTAATCGACTGGGCCATTCAACTAGAAAAGTGCGATTTCACGCTGGCAGGCACAGGATGCAGAGTGCACATCGGCGATACCCCTCGGGTATTGAACATACTGGGGAATGGGAACGCGCCCACATTTCCCACACCCCGTTCAGCTCACAGCTGGAAGGACAGCCGCACATTCCCACACAAACCATCTTCACGTCAGAAAGTCTTCTCAAAACAACACTGGAGAGAAAAGATGACAAAAAGCAGACCAATATTATATCATGAACTCCATAATTTCATCCTAAGCATTGAATAAAAATAAAAATGAATTAACTGTAAACACAATATCATTATCACAATGCCAGCCAATTTAGGTGTGGCAGACGGCGAATGCAGACCACGGCATGGCTAATTCGATTAAAAAGAATACTGCGCTCAGCACATGTGAGCGACGCGTTCTCTAGAGGATGCAACGGATGTCGCCGGTATTGCCCTATCGGGAACAACGGTACGGATAAGCGATGGTTTGGCGGGGGCAGCGAGAGCTGGATGTGCCGTCGGAGGGAGAAAGGGGGAAAGAGAGGGAGAGGGAGAGGGAGAGGGAGAGGGAGAGAGAGAGAGAGAGAGAGAGAGAGAGAGAGAGAGAGAGAGAGAGAGAGAGAGAGAGAGAGAGAGAGAGAGAGAGAGAGAGAGAGAGAGAGAGAGAGAGAGAGAGAGAGAGAGAGAGAGAGAGAGGAGGGGGCCGGCGCGGCTATTCGTGGCCCCGGTCAAGCTCTGCTCTGACCGGGCCGTTGCGCCGTTCTCTCTCCCTTTCAACTGCGGAGGACGGCGAAAATCAATGCTGAGCGAACCGCGGCGGCCTTCAGCGGCACGCGAGACGAGGCGGGCCCCGGCGACCGGAGGGTAGACGAAACGGGACGGACGGACAGACGGGACAGGGAACAGACGAGGAAACACCGGAAAACAGACGGTAACAGACAGGGGGTTTGCAAGGAAACAGATGGTCGGGATAGTCCCGATGAACGGGACATTGTGACCAACCGGCCGGAGAAATGGCCTAGTCCGACCAGCATAATATGAATATGCAACAGCGTCGCCCATTCGGTGGCGAACGGGTAGGTACAGAAATAGGACTGACACGGGCTGAAGTGGATGAGCAGCAGAACTCAGATAGACATAAGCGACCGAAATAGCCGAACCTTGATCCATAATGTAGGGCTGAACGTTTGGCGCGATACACAAGAGTCAATGAGATGAGCCGAGTGAAATAATCAAGCGGAACGAGTCAAATAGAAACAGCGAATTGGTATGTCGTTTGATCATGGAAAATTAAGCATGGCTCACAAGCAAACCGACTATGCACGAATAGCGTGCCGGTATGATTCACTGACCAATGGCTGCCAAAGAAACGACTGTTGGCCATCAACCAGATTAGGAAATCCCGTAGCTTAGCGTGACGGATCAAAGCTTTCTTAAAGGATTCCTAAATCAGGCGTACCACCAAAAAACGTAGGCATATAAAAGCAATGACAGGGGAAACACCGGTAAAACAGTCTACTTAGTGCAAACAAGTTCCTACCTACAATCGAAACACGCCTTTCGAAAGATAACCGGCCTACGAAACGTTTCTATTCTTAGCACTACTAAGTTGAAAAAGAATTATGACGAAAAAGAGAAGTGGTCGGTGATTTCTATTCGTCTGCAAGCATTCCAGAAAACGACCTCTCCAGCCCCGAGCCTTCGGTTGCAAAAGGTCACGGCCCCGTGCTGGGGCCGCCCGGGGGCCATTCCGGTTGGCCCTACGAGCCACGGCGTGCCTATTATCCCCGGATGGTGCAGCTTCCCACGGTCAAAGTCGCCGCCCTGAGAGCTCGGAGACTAAGCCCAGAAGGCACATCGGGGCTCCCTCGTATGGCAAAGGACGTGGATAATCCAAGTGGCTTTTTGTTTTATATGTAGTGTCTGTAGCTGGTGTAGCTGGTGAAGCACTGCTTTGTATTTTTCTTCAGAATATGCGTCCAAAAATTACTCAGTGTTGAAATAGTTAAATCTGCGTTGTGATAAGATTCATCTCCATTACAACATGAATGAAAATATAGAAAATTACCCCGTTTACATGAGTCATTCAGCCTAAACGGAAATATCCGATTAGCCAGGGAACGGAAAAATGCGTTTCGGTGGCCCCGTTTACATGAGCCTTATCGGAAAAATCCGTTCCGGAACGGATAATTCCCTTTACGCCGGCAGCCCGAAAAATACGGATATTTTGCGCATTTTTACATATCTGGCGCAGCTCTGACAATTGACCACACTCCAGTTCATATTTTCAAGTTTGTGCCGTTTGTGGCTTGGGTTGATGTGTACAGGATATGTAATTTCACAGGCTTAAACATGGAAGATTTTGATATTTTCATGGCACAGGCGATGATTTTATTAGTGCTGTGTAGGCGACATTTGGTGAACTGCCAGAAGGCAGTTTACCATTTGGTGTCTAGGACGAGAATGAAGAGCTGTGCTGCAACCCAGCAACGTCTGAGAAAGAAGCGCAGGTTAATAATCAATCTTTTGATGGACCTCCAGCAAGTTCAGAGACAGCTTGGAAATGGTGGGAGGAGGTGGATGCTGCCACGTCTCAGGAAGCACTGGTTCGAAAGAGAAGTGATGCAGGTTTGTGGCTATTTTTACCTACCTATACATTGACATTGACACATTTTAAGCACTAGGCATATTTTGTCAGTATTGTAACAAATAGAAAATGAACCTAATTCATGCTAATATGAATCCCAGATTTTAAACAAAATGTTAAAGAAGCTTGAGCATTGCACCATCATCTCCGGCATCAGCTCTGGCCAGTGCTGATGTCAGATGATGGTGCAAAACTGAAATGGTTCAATGCCGAGCAATGCCAGCTGATGTCAGATGATGGTGATGCAAAGCTAAAATCAATGGTGCAATGCCGAGCAATGCCAGCTGATGTCAAATGATGGTGCAAAGCCGAAGTGGTGCAATGCCGAGCAATGTCGGCTGATGTCAGATGATTGTGCAAAGCCGAAATGGTGCAATGATGAACAATGCCAGCTTATGTCAGATGATGGTGCAAAGCTCAAATGGTGTAATGCCGAGCAACGCCAGCTGATGTCAGATGATGGTGCAAAGCCGAGCAGTATCGGCTGATGTCAGATGATGATTGTGCAAAGCCAAAATGGTGCAATGCCGAACAATGCCAGCTGATGTCAGATGTTGATGGTGCAAAGCTGAAATGGTGCAGTGCCGAGCATTGCCAGCTGATGCTAGAGATAATGGTGCAAAGCCGAAATGATGCAATGCCATTACAAGAGATGATGATGGTGCAATGCTAAAAGTGTTTTGAAAAGTTGTTTTCCACAGAAACCTGAATTAATATTAATAATGCATTTTCACAAAATTCTGCTTAAAACAGTTGCATGAATGTAAAAGCACAAGATGCAGATTGCAGAATAGTGTACCTAAGTAAATTTGACAGTGTGCCCACCTACACGTGTCTTCCAGCTGATGCTGGTCTTTGTTATTTCTAAAGCATCGATACTAGCCATCCTTAAATCATGCAGGCAAATATGCAGCCCTAGTGTTGTTACTCCTCCAAAACAGTGAAACTCCTGGGGGCTCAGATTTGGTCCACTATTTTTGGGTGTGTGGTGCAGCTATTTTTTATTTTTCATATATTTAATTCTATTTTATTTTTCGCCATCACGGGGGGCATGGCCCCATGCCCCCTCCCCCCATGGCTACATCCCTGAAATCATGCTAACTGATCAATCAGTTGCATTTGACAGTTCAATGAGAATTCAATTCTATTTTCACAGTTCTATTTGACAGTTCATGGTAATCTGCTTCTGGAAGGCTATTGCAGATCCAGCACCTCTTGTTTTATCAGTTTCAATGCTTTCCATGGTTCTCCCTTGTGGCACCACAGAAACTGTTCCTGCTGTTGAGACTCAACTTTTGACTTTTCTTTGGTTTCTCTCAACTGAAACCTGCGGCTGCATTAGACATACACTCATAGCAATGTATATTGTATGTTGCTGTGATCTTGTCACAGGGTTCTGTCTTTTCTCTGTGCTTGTTTATCTTAACAGGACTACAAATGGGTAGCACAAGAGACTGGCTACTAAAGCCATCTATCTTTATCATTTTCTCCAATCACCCTTTGCCGGCCTGTCCCCTGTTGGCCTATTCAGTGTACCTACTGTTTTGTATATAACCTCTAACTTGATGTAACCTATGTAACCTGTTGTTTTCAGCCTGTTGCAATATTTATCTCCCATGGATTTCAGCATCAAATTCTTTGTATTTATTGCCTGCAGGTATGGGAAGATGATCGCTGGCGGGAAAACTTCCGAATGACGAAGACATCCTTTTTGAAGCTTGTTGACCTCGTCCGCTACAAGATGGAGCCGAAACCGACAGCTGTGAGGGAACCCATCCCATTGGAGAAGAGAGTGGCAATGGCATTGTACAACCTTGCCAGCAACATGGAATACCGTGTCACAGCCAACCAGTTTGGATCCCATAAAACAACAGTAAGTAGAACATGGCCGGCCTCAAAGATGTGATAAATGATAATAGGTATGCATTGTGCAGTAGGTATCCTAATGGAGTCAATGCCAGTGATATACCTATGCTTTTGATGTATGCTTCTTCATCAGCAGAAGGGTAGGTGCAGTGCTACCGTGCAAAGGCAAAAAACGATTATGCCAGGCCAGAGGTCATCAGGTTGACCTCTGATGCTAGAGGTCAGTGGTCAACCTAACAATCGTTTTTGCCTTTGCAAGGCAGAGTGCACAAAGACCTCTTATCAGCACACCAAGTGCACAAGTTCATTGTTACATCTATTATACATTGCGTGGCACCAGTGATGCCCGAACCAGCCAGTGCCCTGGAAGTCAAGTATCAGTTCATCATAATGCGCGTTTTTTTTTTCTTTGTGTGCTCAGGTCCTTTCATATTGTTTTTTGATACACATTAACCGATTGTGACGTTCTTGCCGCAGGTGAGAAAACATCTTCTGGGGTTCTGCTCAGCAGTTGTCGAGTGCATGGCCGACTACATCCAGCTGCCGTCTGCTGCCGAAGCCATTGAAATCGCACGTCGTTGGGAGGCCAAATGGTCGTTCCCGCAGGCCTACGGTGCTATCGATGGCACACACATTCCAATCACGGCACCGAGCGACGGCTTTCGGGACTACGTCAACAGAAAAGGCTGGCCTTCAATACAGCTCCAGGCCGTCTGTGACGACAGATACTTGTGAGTACTTCGAATTGGGCTACCTTGTACTACCGTGATCTTTTTTAGATGTGGTACCAAACTGTACTATTATGCTTGATGGCTTGGTTTATTTACTTTTCAGTGACGGGATGGTTAAATGCTCGACGCTCGTGTATTACTCAAAAGCAAATGGAAGATGTTAAGCGATGATGATGAGTTTTATCTGCTACTGCTACATTATGAGTTCACTATTGCAATTCGGAAATTGATTGCTTTGGCAATTTAAAACCCAATTATTCCACATAACATCATTAGCGACCCAAGCCATGGATGTTGGTAAAATGTTGTCAAGTAATGACAAAAATGGTATGTCAAAAGGCATGCAATTTACAAGATACATCAGCTCAGCAAGCATGTTAAGTTGTACATTTCTTGCAATGAATATCTGGCGTTTGACCTAAACATATCGGTAGCGAGTAGCGACAGTAGCAATGTCAGTGGTATGATGGATATGATGTACCGTGCTTCCGTCTCGTTATGAATTTGTGAATTTCACATTATATTCCTTGGCGCAGGTTTCGCAACATTAACTGCGGCGCACCTGGTAGCAGCCATGACGCAGGAATTCTTGCGGCATCTCCTCTCCAAGATCATTCGCCCAGATTACCAAAGGTAAACACGCACTTTGTATCGTCTTCTTCATGCGCAATGTGCTAACGTTTGGTGTCTCGCTCGGCCAAAGCGTATCTTGTAAGCGGCCAAAGCGCCCCAGCAACTGCCGGCCGCCCTGCAGCCGTCGGCGGCCGGCGAGCTGGTGGCACGGGACGCCGAGCCGGACTCGAGGCTGGACTCGTAGGTCTTTCAACGAACTATAAAAAGCCGTATACCGTTTGTCGCTGATTCTTGGTTTTCGAGATTTAAAGGGGGTCGAAAAGGTTCCCGCCCGATTCCGAACCTTTGAGAGCCCGCCCGGAATAGGGTTAATGCGTGCTATTGAGTGTTTGTTTCCGTCATATTTCAGGAGCCAAGGATGATTGAGGGCGTTCCTGTACCACTCTGCCTGCTCGGGGACCCTGCGTACCCACTGCAGCCGTGGCTGATGAAGCCATACGCGCTGAGTCTGGCGTCGGCACAGAGCAGAGGCCTGACGGATGAGCAACAGCAGCTGGAGGCCGAGCGGGAGTCCTTCAATGTTTATCATAGCGCAGGTCGTATGGCCATCGAATGCGCATTTGGTCGACTGAAGGGTAGGTGGCGCAAACTGCAAAAGAGGATAGAGGTAGACGTGGACAAGGTCCCTCTGATTGTCTCAACGTGCTGCATACTTCACAATTTTTGTGAGACTCAGTCCGAGGTGTTTCACGATGCTTGGCTTCCCAGTCCGGATGTAGCGCGCCAGTACCCCCAGCCAGATGGACGCGCGCACCCAGCGTTAAATGAGCGGACTGCGCGTGACGCCAGAGATGCCGTGCGGGTGCACTTAGCGAGACACTGCCCACTCAGACAGTCCACTCTGCGCTTCTGATGTGTGGTGTGCACTGCGCGGCGATGATTCAGGTTGAGTTTCCCGCCAGCTGTGTGTGCAGTTGTGAGCAGGAAAGTGCCAACGTACCATGTAAGCAGTGCACTGTTCGGGACGTCGCTGTTGTAAACCGTGTTTACATTGACCGCTGAATAAACTGATCATCTATATATGAGCTTCCCTCCAAGCGCATTTTGAATCGATTTGTCCACTTTTTTTGTCCACATTTGGTCAGGTCAAAGCTCAGGTCAGGTGATGCAGGGGTCCAGATAGGCGGAATAGTGGCGCTAGAGGTCTAGTTTTTTTTTATCAAGTTTGACCAAAACCAATGACATCGAAATTTACTCGTCAGTTTGCATCAAAATACATCATTCGACCTGACTCAGTGATGACCTCAGGTCACGTGGACTCAAGGTCAGCACGCATATCTCTCGGTGCGTCTGAAGGAGCTGAATGCTACCAGGGCCCTGTTTCACCGCGTGGCGCTGCAGTGCGGCGGCGTGCGCTATGTCACTCGAATGATGTTGCGTACGATCCGTGAGATTCCGATAAACCTCGTTTGGAACAGAGCTGTGTTTGCGTATACTGTTTACCTCGTGTATACTACTACCTGGCCCCTGACCATTCGCGTAGCAGTATCTATTCTCTGTGATTACCGTTTTTCTGTCTTCACTAGCGATGTCAATTGTAGAAAATCGGGCTACCGATACCAAAACAAATACCAAATAAAACCATGGGAAAATAACGAAACCAAGCCAACTTGACATGAAGAAAATGCCAACTTCTTGCCAAAGCACAGCATCTAATACAATAGGTACTGAGTACCTATTCAAAATACCAACAACATACTAAAACCGTAACGAATGCACCCGTTACGTGATGTAGGAACCCCCGGCCCTTCGACGTGCACGTGTGACAGCTTCGCCCGTGAATCACGACAATCAACAAACGCACGTCTGACAAAGTAAATCTTGATTATATTTTGAGTTTCCACTGTGCGATAACACATATATTCATATTTACATAGGTGAACGCGACCGCGAACGGCGACGGTGCGCCCGGCGGGCCGACGCAGCGGCCATGTCGCGCATCACGCCGACCGCCTCGCGGAGCAGGTTGGTGCCGGCCCGCATCTCCTCCAGGAGGGCGTCCAGCACGCGGTCCTCCCGCTCGTCGCGTGCCTCCTCCCGCGCCGCCGCCCGGCGGTCCTCCTCCTGGGAGGCCTCCAGGGCGGACAGCACCCGGTCCCGGTAGCCGGTCGCGCTGCGGCGCCTGGCCTGCCGCTGCCGAGCGGCCCTCTCGGTGCCGCTGAGGCCGTCGTCGGCTGGCGGAGCTGGTTGTGCGGGCGTAAGGCGGGTGGGGTGGCGGCTTCGGGTGCTGGAAGTGGTTGAGGAGGAGGAGGAGGAGGTGGTGCGATTACGGGATTCAGGAACGGAGCGAGGAGCGGGGGGCGACAGAGAGGACTGGTGGCTCGATACGGATTGGTCGTCAGGAATGTCATGGAGGTGTGGCAGAGAGTTGTCTGATTGAGAGGAGCGCGGGCTTTGGAGCAGGTCGGAAGCTGAGTGCGGAACGCAAGTAGATGGACCGGGGCGTGCGGTGGAAGACGGGGTAGGGCTCAGGGTAGAGGTGGTCGGGAGGGCGGCAGAGGCGGGCGGGCGAACGGCAGAGGTGGTCGGGCGGGCGGCGGAGGCGGGCGGGCGGGCGGCGGAGGCGATCGGGCGGGAGGCGGAGGCGATCGGGCGGGCGGCGGAGGCGGGCGGGGTCTGAGGCGCGGCAGAGGCGGGCAGGCGAGCGGCGGTCGGGCGGGCGGCGGAGGCGGGCAGGGTCTGAGGCGTGCCAGCCTCAAAGAGGTCCTCGTAAAGCTGTTGCAGCTCCGCGTCGCCCGCGACGGTGGATATGTCGTCGGTATTGGCGTCCACGGCTTCTCCCCGGAAGGAGACGACGTTGTCTTCTGAAAAGACATGACGAGAATCGATAAGACTCCGTAATGAGTAGGCCTTTCCTTAGGACACGCAGCCCTTTGGAGGGAACAAAGGTGCCTTAACTTTTCATAAAGAGATTTGAGACACACGGTGCAATAAGCTAGGAAGCTAGGAAGCCATGACGGCCTCTGAGGGGCCCCACACTAGGAATTTTAAAGGCTCATAACGGACCCACTGAGCTTCCTCGCACCCACCGAGCTTTTGTTTCACACGTGGGATTAGTTAGGACGTCAGAAAATGTAGACAATATTATAATGTATCGTTAATCTGATGCTTAAAAAAGAAAAAAAAATGCACCAGACACCAGACAAGCTTGAGCATTTATTCAGCATCACATAGAAAAGGTATTATATCTTTATGAAGTTGAAGTAACAAAACAGAACATAAAAGAAAACCCTTGGGCCTATCAGAAAAGAGTGACACAAATATCTCACCGGGCAGTGGAGGATCTACTTGCGGGATCCCAAGATCCATGGTAGAGCCGGTGCTGGTGGCGACCGGTCGGCCACCAAGTAGCTCCTGTAGCAGATCTTGGTGCGGCATGTCTTCTCCACTGCCCGCTCCCGAGCGTGCCCGGGCCCGGGCGAGGCTGTTGAAACGCAGCCGGAGCGTTTTTAACTTGGTTCGGCAAACCTCCGCCGGCCGGTCGTACCCCATGTCTCCCATGGCCTCACTGAGGCACTGGAATATCTGAAAATGAAGGACAAAGCAAACAATTCTGTAATTAAATGGACCTCGAGAAGAGGCACACAGCCTGGTAATAAAAAAAAAAATCATTCGGTTGGGTCCCTGAGGCATACTGGGAAAATCCTCTATGAGATAGGCAAGTCCTCGTCAAAGGAATTTTTATTGTAGGGGGGGGGGGGGCAAGAAACTAGGAGCTAAGCCTAGGGAACCCCCAAATCCTGTTTTCTCACTGGATTTAGGACACTTATTTTGACAAAAAATTTGTGAAAAGTTAATTTTGTGAAAAGCTCACGTTTTGACTGGGGGGGGGGGGCAATGTTGGTCACTGGTGGTGGGCAATCCGCTCGACTGTCGACTGGGGACTGGGGAAGCGACCCCCCCCCCCAGTTAACATGTTAAACTAGGCCCTGGATATAGATATCCATTTTATAAGTCCGTACAAAAGAACGATGAAGTCTGAAGATGCTATGATGTATTGCAGTTTGAGAAATCCAATCTACCGAGGTCATCAGGGCGTATCACTGTGTTTGGGAAACAATTAGGGACTGACAAAGATGCATCAGACACACACAAACACCAGGCAGCCTTATTGCCAGCCTCAGCCTGACACCTCGCGGCTGTCAAATCAACTATTGCTATACGACTGCCCGCTAGGCCGCCCATTGCTGTTCAACTGCCCACGCTATGATGAATGAAAATGACATCAGACATTGTTTTCAAAAGCATGGAAGCAAGGCTTAAATGACATTCTTTGATGGCAATTAAGGGAACATTATATGGTTTGCACTGTGAAATTCTAATGCGATGTGAGAGTGAAAATTTAGAGTGAATCATGAAGAGTGTCAACAAGCCAGGACAAAGCAGCCAAGGCAAGATTTTGTTTCCCAATCAGCTGGTTTTGTTTATAACATTTATCTGATAAATACCATACCATGGCTAGCAGTGGCGCGGGAAGTACTTTCAGGCTGGGAGGAGGGGGGGGCACAACTGACCCTCTCTGGAGTCTGGTGTAATCCATAATAGAGATCAACCTAGGGCACCTACCCCCAAATTTAGTTTTCTCATCAGTTTTAGCCTTTAGGTCACTTATTTTTCACAACTTGGCCTTTTCATCGAAAACAACAAAACAAAAATATTTGCAAAAAAGTGAGGTATTCCGTCTCAGCTTGGTCAAAGGACTTCATTTTTTGGAACCTCGAATAAAGGCTTAAACCTGTTGCATGAGCTGTCTAGCCAGAAAAAGAGGGAGATTTTTCACTTAAATGTTTTAGACTATTCCCTAATTTAGGGAGGGGTTGTCACACAAAGGTTTTCCAACCAAGGAGAGCTGCTGTAGGTTGGTAGGTTGTAGGTTGGTAGATTGCTAGTTTGTAGGTTGTAAGTTTGTAGGTTGTAGGATAAATTAGATCAGGCTAGGTTTGTTTTGTTTTGGGCAGAAAGAGCATCTACGGGTTGTCGGGTATAGCTCCTCCTCTTGGTTGAACAACCTTTGTCTGCACTAGTACCTACCTACCTAATACTTAATAAGTTTAACTTAGGCAATTAGCTAATGTCAAATGACCTTAAGGCCAATTAAGGTTGGATTAGGTTTTGCTATTTCTGCTTGTAGCACTGGCACAACTTCTTTATTCAATTTTGGACTTAGGGTGCAAAAAAGGGCTTCAACCCAAGCCTGCGGCTAGCTACCTTTCACTTCTGCACCCTCTAAAAACTGGAATTGACAAAACAAAAACATGAAAGGAAAGAATACATACTTCTTAGCTTTCAAAGTGACACCTCACATCACAACTTACCATACTTTTTTACACAAAACAGGTATAACTTAGGCCTGATCACACATGGGACGTAAGGCTAAGCGACATTGATAGGCTTTTGTTATTTTTGCATGTAATGTACCTGTTTTTTAAAGCAAATATTCAAACTAATATTTTCCAGATTGATATACTATTTGTCACAAAATGGTATGAAATGTATCAATTTTGAGCCTGGCGTTAAAAAATTACATTTTCATCAAACCCGTGAACAATAAATTGATTGACCTGACAGCATAAATTTTACTCATTTCTCTTTTGCTAAGCAACACAAGCATAAGTCCAATTGGCAGATCTGGTGGAAGAACTAAACACTATTGTGGCTGAATTTTTGATAATTTGTGATTTTGTTGTAAGTTGAAAATGGCCACCAGCCCACCAATATTTTCCAAAAAACCCATTGCAACACCCCAATTGATGATCAAGCACACAAAGCAACAAAATGGGCGGTGTTATAACTTGAACTGTTTTGTTTTAATCTTTCAACCAATGGTCTTCCAAATACCAACCTGGGAGTTCCGCGCTCGCCTTCCGTCGATCGCCCCCAACAGGTTCTTCTCCTGCACGATACGCAGGAGCGCTCGCTCCTCATCCTCCGTCCAATGCTTCATGGCTGGCGACGGCTCCAAGGAATCGAACAAAATGTTTACAAAAACTGATCTAATTGAGCACAAAATACAATATCCCTGATCAACGCCCTCAAACTTGAACTGGCACAAAGTCAAACCAAGGCCGCCAGCCCAAACACAGCTGTTTTGAAAATAGGCGCGACATGGGGCGCCAAAAGCTAATTATATTGTTATTTTACTTTTCATTCAACGTAAATATGACTTATTATGAGTTATTTTTGAAAATTATAAACAAAATAATCATTGCTGAGTCATCCTAATGCATATTTTCAAAAAATACGCTAAAAAAAGACGTTCTTAACGGATATTTCCCATTAATTCATCGGATATTTCCGTTCCGCGTAATCGTCATTTTTGCGCGCGCTAACCAGTTTACATGAGTCGAAACTTGCGCACTTTTCGCTAAACGGAAATATCCGTTCTAAACGTCATTTTCGCTGACTCATGTAAACGGGGTAAATGTGGATAATAATAATTCCAACCGATTATTATCCCAACTGGATACACAGATTGGGGCCAATCGTAGCCCGTCACACCAACCTCCCACTAGATGCGTTCTACTCACGGTTGAGCCTGGCCCACGCGAACAGCCGGAAGCCGTTCTTCAGCACGTCTCCCGGGTACATCAGCAGGATTGTCTCGAAGTCGTCAACCAGGGCGCGCCGCAGTATGGCGTGTCGGATCGGCTCGTTGACCCTCTCCTCCTCCTCATCCTCGCCCTCCGTGGCGGCCGGGAGGTCGGGACAGGAGCGGCGCCAGCGGCGCAGGTGCAGGAAGTCGGCGCTGATGTGACGCCGCAGCGCCTGCCGGCGCAGCCACTGCAGAGCCGTCTCGCGGTTGGCCGGCCGCGGCGGAGTGCCTCCGCGTCGCTCTGGGGACCGCGAGGCGCTCCGCCGGCGCCGCAGCAGGGAGAGCATGGACACCTCGTACGCTGCGGCCGACTCGGAGAGTCTCCGGCCGGGCATCGAACGGCGCCGGTAGCGGTGCTTCTTCGGGTCGGGCGCAGTGCCGCGGCGCCACGTCTGCCAGCGCGGCGGCTTCCCCGGAGAACCGACCACGGAAGAGTTGAACTTCTTGAAGGCCTTGGCCACCGCCTGACCCATACCGGAGATCGAGGGTTGTTCAGACGGATCGTCGCGTGGCGGTTTAGAGGCCGCGGTACCAGCGGAGTCGGTCTTCTTTCCCGACATGGGTGTAGACGGTTTGCCGCGAGTGACGCCCTCCTCGGGACCGGCAGGGAGCGAGGACACGGCGTCCTCGCCAGCCTCCACGGGCGGGGTGCCGCTCCGGGTCGACGGCGCCGCGTCTGGAGGCGAGTGGTGCACCCCCTTCTTGAAGAACTCGGCCACTGCATGTCCGATGGTATGGTGGGAGTGGGAGCGCAGAGCAGCGCCCTCACCAGCCTCAGACCCTGGCGGGGAGTAGTGGCCCTTCTTGAAGAAATGAGACACCGCGCTCCCGATGGCTGAATGCGACATTGCACGGCCGATCGTCGAGTGAGAGAGCGTGTGGCCCAACTTGTGCCGATGATGCTCTTTGTGATGTTCCTCAACATATTCACGCGCCAGCGGCGAGCCCACTTCCACCTCATCCACGAACGAAACTGACTTGGGCGGCGACGTGGCGGCCTCCCAGAGGGAGAGCTTCTTACGGAAGGGCAGGTGCCAGTGGCCGTGGGGTCGGTCGCGCTCGCCATCATCCTCGGTGGACCCAGAGTAGCGCTGCGGCGGACCGTCGCCTCCGTCGGCCACCGACGGTGAGAAGCTCACATCCGACGGGCTGCCCACGCTGCCCTGGTGCGCCAGCATCGACACTGACGAGGTGGCGGACCCCGTGTCCGGCCGACGGGGCGTGACGCCGGCCGGCGAGCGCTCCTTGGGCCTCGCGCCAGTGTGCTCTTTGGGTCTGGCCCCACCGCACTCTTTCGAACTGGTGCCCTGATGTTGGGGAGTAGAATCCGAGGACTTCCTCGGAGCCACCGCGCTGGCTACCGTCTCAGTCGCTGACACGCTGGATGAAGTAGATGGCGACTTCGGTCCTTTGGCTACCACAGTCTGCTTGGGTGAAGCTCGAGATGGTGATAAAACACTGGTCGGAGAAGAAGCTCCAGGTGATGATGACTTTCTAGGTGACGATGATGTCGCGGCTGGCAGTGATGTCGCTGGCAGTGGAGGCTGAGCTGCCGCTGATGAAGCCGGGGAGGGTGGCGAGGATCCAGCCTGCCGCGCCCCCACGGAGATGGTCTGAGTATCTTTAGGTACTGGCGATGAGGCTCCAGACGGTGACGTAGCACTACCTGATGTGCTGTGAGCGGCAGCGTCACCACCTTCACCACCGCTGGGCGCAGCGCCGTCACGAACACCAGCACTTGTTCCCTGCACTGACTCCGATCCCTCACTGACCGCTGGCGCCGCCGGCTCGGAGGCCATTTTTCGCAAGTCGAGGACAATACCCGAACCGGAGCGGTCCGCAGCCGAGCGCGGTCAGCGCGTCACGCGAGGAGCCGTGCACCGAAGAACGAAACAAACGAGGAAACACCGCAGCCGAGTCGCTTCACACCGGCTCACTAAAACCGCAACGTCCCGGCGCGCGGCCACCGAGCGCTCGGCGCCAGCGCGCAGCCCCGCCGGGACGTCGCCCACTCGCGACTGACGCCGACTGCGACCTCGACCCGACCCCGACTGGGTCACGTGGTGCGCCCACCGCCTGGGGCAGCGGCCGCCGCCACTCCACCCAGCGTCCCACAGACAAAATCCACTCACAGACCGAGTCCTGTATGTACACCAACCCAGTACCGACGTCCGACTGGACCACCGCGGCGGGGCAGAAGCTCACCAGACCTGTCAGCGCGCAACCCCCGGACCCCCCGCCCCCCTGTCGCGGTCGCGGTCTTTTCCATCGCGGCCGCATTGTTCGACGAGGAATTTTCCGGTGGGAAGGGCGCGATGGTCAAGTCCAATATCCATTACAACAGGGAAGCGAGTGTCTGAAAATAAAAACTACGTTATGCCACATATGTCTGCACAGTGCACACCACTCCTCTCTCGCACCAAGCTGCTGCTGCTGCCAGCCTTTCCGGAAAATCCAATTCGGTTAGTCGGATTACTTGTGACGTCATTAATCTTGATGACGGGTTAAAGTACGACGCATTATGAACCGGCCGCAGCCGCATGATTCACGCAGTAAGTGCATATGAAAAGCGTCAGGAGCTTCGGCACCTGACTGGTAGGTAGTAAACTTCCGATTATTTTTCATAAAATTCGTGGAATTGGCTTCAAAGATGACCCATCTAAATGCGTTGAAGGGTATCAGAAACGTAATTGGAGTAAAACATATTACCTATCTACCGAGCAGACACACGAGAAGCAACCGTTTCTGCCAGAAGCCCACGCATCACCCATAATCTGCTCCCATCAATTACCTTGAATGTCCTTGGTTAATCCGTCCCGATTGTGGTAGAAGTAGACGAGACGCACCAAATTCAATTGTCTCCTAACCAGGAAATGCGACAGGGAAACACGGTCCCACGCACGACAAAGCCAGACGTCACCAAGCACCTGTCAGTTGCAAACAGCGCTGCACACAATGAGGTCGGTTTGTCATGCACTGAAGCGTCAGTTCACCTGTTGCAGACCGAAGGAAACTGCCAAAGTCGTGGCATGGCGGTGCAACACAAAGCACAAACGACATGCACATCATCTAGCGCACAGACCCACAATCAGGTGATCGAAGTGAAATCGTTGTACCAATAAGGAAATGTTGGAGCCGTAAATGGGCAAGAACCAGTTTGAGGAATTAAGGCACTATTGTGATGAATGCGAAATAAAACTGGTCATAGTGAAGACAATTAATACCTTGCGTTTCACTTGAAACAGCGTCGTCCGGAAAAAGTTATGGTAAACAGATACAGGTACAAAACTAACCATAACGGACCACCTCCGAACACAGGCATTCGTCGTAAATAACCAGAATAACCGACGGGATATTTTCTCTGAAGCTTTGGAAATGACTCCATCCAAGGAACGGTGCCGTCTATATCTCTAAATCACATTTGTAAGCTGTCATTAGGAAATTCTGTAGAGCTTATCTAAAAAGCCAATAGCCACATCAAGACTCAAAAACATGAAGCATGTGTCACTTAGGAGCATATCATCTTTTAAGTAGTAAGAGGTAATTCCAACGTATGGGATATTTACTGTCAAAACAGTCGCCATTTACAATCCCCACCAACTCAAAACAAATTCGACTTAAGGGATAAATCTTTCAACAGAGGCACCAAACAGTAATCTTGCACCAAATGTCCTCAATGCAAATGACGTGTCATCAATTGGTTTGTGACGCCACAGACAGCCCTCGACCCACCCGCGTCTAAACAGTTGAAGTGCGAGGCGCCTCGGGGCTCGCCGGGAACCCGAGCAAAACCTCGCCCGGCGACAATCCCGCCGAATGGGCCCGGTGACGTCCGGCGGCAAACAGCCTCGTCAGCCGGCGGCGGTGCAATCAACTTGTTTGTCACGTGCCACAAAGCGGCCGTCAGGCCACCGCCGAAGCCACCGAAACGGTCGGAGTTGGTAGGGGCTTCGTGAAACGGTCAAATCAGAGTGACGTAAAGTCTAAGTGAATATTGCGATATATGCTGGCGAAGACATACAAGTTAGATATCCAGACACGACATACATGTTGGGCAGAATTAAAAACGGGTCACGATTCACGTCACCATTAAATAGTGCCCCACCGTCCATCTAATTATCACCAAAAGACAATACTAATCTGACCGCCTATCGGACCCTCCTCCACAGCTCCGCAGCCTATAAACTTCCTTTTATAGAAAACGTCACTCTCCACAAGTGTTCCCAGTTCTCAGCCCGGCCAAGGAAGGGAGGGGAGGGCGACAAGCACCCCTGTCAATCACATCCCGTACGCGCGGCTGACGACCTCAGGTGGTGCGTCGAGCGGCGCCACAGCGCTGACTAAGCCACGCCGCCGGTCTGTCCCTGCTGCTCACAGGCGCGCTCACAGCGAGAGCTGCTGAACTGAGGAGCGATGCAGCGAGCTCTTCGAGAGCATCGAATAGTGCTGGCTCAACCATGGCAACCCATGACTGATGGCGCCACCTATGGCGCCCGCTGCCGCCGTCGGCCGACTGCTCCAGAAACGAGTGTCGAAAAGGGAGCAGCACTGGTCCGTCCGACTGAAGTCCACTGCAGTTTATACGATGCATTCCGATGGATCAATCAACGACGCAGTTTGCACCTGACTTGAAAGAGTCAGGTGCAAGAACCGATAGCGTGCACCAAACATGATCACGTAGACCCACAGAGCCTTTCAATACAGTCCAAAAACTTTCCTATGCCTCAGAAAGTCGTTAACTCCCTACCCATAGTCAAAAGTCAATGTCAAAGCTGTGTGATGCCCGGCGGAGACAAGCCCCATCAGCTTTAGTCCTCCCGCCTCCACTGAGCTGCGGGGGCGGCCGTGTCGTCAGCTGCTGAGCTGGCAGACAACGCCGGCCGCCAGAGGATCCATCGACCCGGGGGGTGAGCGGGCGAGGCGGTGAGCGGTGGACGGTAGACGGAGAGCGGTGGACGGAGAGCGGTGGGCGGTGGGCGGTGGAAGAAGGTGAGCGGCGGACGGAGAGCGGTGGGCGGTGGACTGGTGGGCGGTGGACTGGTGGGCGGAGAGCGGTGGATGGTAGGTGGAGGGCGGTGGGTGGAAGACCGTGGCCGGTGGACGGCATCCCCGACACCACCTCTATCACCCCACACCTTACTGCGCAGCGCGCTCACGTCCTTACTCTCAATCACGACCTCGCCAGCAGCAGTGCAGTCTTCCAATGACCATTGCCCCGCCGCACACCGGCTGCTCAGGGCACTCAGCCACTCCCGTCAGCTACAGCCAGCCGTACAACAGGCTTATCTTCCCGCTCACATTCCTCGAGCAGTGGTAAACAGCACCATAAACGGACCGCCCTCGTACCCGCAATCGGTTCACAGATAGCCAGCAATGCAATGCCATTACTGTGCATTGCCATCGAATTGGCGGCCGAATCGCTGATAACATCCAATGGAAATGCTAGATCGAGGATATCTACCCTATATGCATCCATTTCTCTGCAGCTGAATGATTGCCTGCTTTTCAGAAGCCAGAAACAATAACAAACACAGAACAGCTCAAAACGAAACTGAGAACAGCTCAAAACGAAACTGAACGAAACTCTTCGAGAGGGCTTCGTAAAACTCAAACGAAAACGTTCGACCAAGCGCTTTACGCAGCTCTAAACAAACTACAGCTAAAACTCGAGTATCATTTCAGCCCCCGAGACTAGAGAACTACTATAGGAAGCTGAAGCTCTGGAGCTCGAGAGCTTCCAGCTCCGCCCAAACCGGCGCTGCCAGTGACCGACTGTGGGAGTATCTAGCGCCGGATGTCGAAAAATCGATACCGGAAGCTCTCAAAAACAGACTCCTAATTCCAAAGGTTGGGTTCCGAGAGAAGAACAACAACGGCCTCCGATTATTAGGGCTCCCAGGGTGTAAGAAGTTGAATAAAGCAGAGGAACGCCTGTGAAATAATAACCGACTCAACGTAGGAAGATCGCCATCGATAAAAGCACAACCTAACAAAGTCCTCAAAGTCAACAGCAATACAGATAACGAACGCCCAGAGAATCTTGTATGCAGGCCGATTGCAGTGAGACTGTAAAACGGGCACAGCTGTTCACGCGTTACGGAGGGCCAAACATACAGCTGGCAAGTGCCGAGTGAGTTAACTCGCCCCGAGTTACTTACTGAGATCAGTGGAGTGTAGAGTGTCCATGAACGGATCCACAGCCGGCAACTGGAAGCGGACACGGCAGAGGTCAGAGCGGGGCATCAGATACTGGTATCACACATCCTACAGCATGGATCGGACATCACACAATACACGCTACACATGACATAGGTACCACAGTCCAAAAGTCATCCTGCACTATGTAGAATGGGCTAAAGCCACACAGAGACCCAAAATCGTTGATGGTTTACCTGCATATAAATGACTGAGTATTGGCCCGATGATACAAACAGTATCAATTAACTTAACAGCACGCACTTCTAACAAAGAAAACAAACAGATAAACACGTCCCAAGCAAACATCACAGCCGAGAGCAAATTAACGGAGCATTGTCGTTTGAGGAAACACAGCGACAAACAAAGCCCTGAACGTTTAGCCAGCCTGTTGAAGTGTTGACATTCAATATTTGTACACCATTGAGGACCTCTCGCGATTTCACTACGCAAAAATATGCAAAGCAGGCAGCCGATACGCATATAATCCCACTCACGTCTGCATGCATTACGCATACCCAATAACATCCATAAACCATATCCTCCCATTTTGACAGGTCCGCGTGAGTGTGCGCCTCTCTCGGTCCCTGGGATAGCTCTCTCCGGTACCATATTGGGCCGGGAGCAGTCGTCTCATCACGTGCCACCTGGCCATCGAAGGCCAGCCCTGACCCAGAGACGGGCCGCGCGGAACGGACGGCCTTGGCGAGGCGCCGCCACCCGGCCGGCCACGTGATGAGCGCGGAAATGACCTCTCGAGGTCACGAACCCCCGCCGGAATAGTGATCACGGGAGGAGACCGAAAATAGAACACGGCGAGTATGGAACAGATGATGGTTGGAGTATGATGGTTGGAGTCGTTTGAAAATGCCCTTTTGCGGCATTACATGAAGCTATATTGTCATTCTTATTCTGTAATTGCCCGCAGATATTACGCTTGGATCGTAACAAGAAATGCTACTTCCAGGATGTGTTGCTTTTTTTCTCCTGGGGACGGTTAGGTAATGTCTATTGTCTATTGTGTTATGTGGAATGCGAAGAGATTAACAAGATCAATTAACTTTACAAGTGCATGCCGACGTCTTAGTTAGGATACCTGCACCATACCCAGCGAGCATTGTGTCAAACTGGACGATGCAGTTAATAATCATGGCGACCAAATATGGACACTCACAAATTGACGGCACCTTTCAACAGCAGCCAGCCACACACGCAAAACTGGACTGATAACAGAACACATCCGCAGGAACAAAACCGCAAGGCGGCTGCGGTCCATTGACATATCTGGACAGTCACTAATTTCATATACATGACCACCGGCAGACGCCACACCCCTCGGCAACACCGTATCCTGAGAGCCATCGGCCTGTTTAAAGCAGCACACCCTACACCGCAACCACGGGTCCCGCTAGGTGACAGGGTCGAGCATCCCGGTCCCCGACAACAACCTAGCGGTGCGGCCCCACCCCGACACGACCGGGCCTCCCGGGTTTACACCAAAACTGGCGTGGCCTCCAGAGTTTACTCCAAAACTGACATGGCCTCCACGACTTTCGACACTGCGTTACGCCCCGCTACGGGTCACTTGCAATCCATCTACCACTCACCGGTTTAACTGATCCAAGATCCACAACGTCGTTCATATTCGCCTCCCTCGCCATTTTCTTGGTAACTAGCACTATTTACTCACCATTCTAACCTGTCCCACTCTGTAATTTGTCCACCACAGACTAGATATTAGCGCAGTGTTCACTCACCCCTCGCGAATCTCTGAACAGAATCGCCATGCGGTTACTGTCGGAGATGGCGTCGCCACCGCTGAGAGAGCGGCGTCGGTACGGGTCGTCATGACGACGGTACAGGTTTGCTGTCGAACAGAAAAACAAGAGCACACATTGTCAGATGCAGGTGCCGGGTGAGCATGGGGTTCTTGCGAGAGGATGACAGCATAGACATTAGACATTTGTGTGAAATGGCAGGCAAAATGTACGGGGCTGACATCGACATCCTCTGATCCTCCATAGTTGATTTACTGCCAAAGCCTACATTCGGCAGTCCTTTGATTTCGTGCTCCAGGCTGCCTCTCTGCAAGAATAGTTTGCAACTACTTTTTCCAAGTTACATTATTTATATCAGAGTCAGCGCTCAACGAGTCCAACCCGCCTCATCATAAGTCGCCACTAGACAACACTGCTACTTTGAAACGGTGCCTCCATCCGGAAACAAACGCCATTAGTAGGCCTAGCAGCGCGGTTCGTGCTCCCTCGCCGAAACTGGCGAGCGCAGCAGTCACGTTCGCCTAATACGATCCTTTCCGTGGTCAGGGGTCCAAGAGCTTGGGGAGATGTTGGCCAAGCTTGGAGGTTGCGACTAGTTGGGATCCAACTGTTTGACATTCCTGTTCATAGCCGTCTGTTATTTCTTTTTAGGATTCTATGATAGAAAAAGAAAACCAAAGCTGGGCGGCCGTCGGTTTGCCAACATTCATTCCAACTAGCACAACTCGTTGAATCACTCAAACGCAGTGGCCCATCTGATCTAATTCTAACCTTATGGTTCTTCACGTGACCTTAGATAAACACAAAACCGGGCCAGAGCTCCGCCGGATTACGGCCCACATTGTGAGCTGTCGGCCAGGCGACCTCTATTTTCAATTTACTCCATCTTCTCAGCCAAAACCGCCAGCATCCCTCGAGCCGCCAATCTGCAGCGGCCGGCCGCTTCAAAGGCCTTCGCCGGGACCTCACAGGGGTATCGATCGGATGACGCAACCGGCCCAGCTGCGCTTCCCCCCCCCCCCCCCCTACTCCGACCCGACCTTATCAACGGTCAATGTGGCTACCGAAATAGCGCAGCGCCATCAGGGGCTTTCTGAGAGTGCCCTAACAAATGATAAAAATGCCTCTGTAACGAAGGGAAGCTGTATCAATTTATTCGTGCACTGAGTTGTGCAGCGCACTGAATGACTCCTTCTTCGCCATTAAAGGGACACTCCCACCTTAACATTAGTTTTGAGTTGAGATAGCCAAATTGGTGGCCATGGCCTGCAAATACCGGTTTGGGCACTCACAACATCGACAAATGCTTTAATTCGGAGATATGGAATTTCAAACTTGCAGTTTTCGGATTCTAAGGGGCTAGTGCATTGGTATGCCCCCTTAGAATTTGTGACGTCAGCGGAGATCTAACGATTTTTAAATCTTTTACTAAAACGTTTGGTAGCACGCGGTGGTATATGCTGCTTTGCGCGCAACAAATGCCGCACTTTCAAATAAAGTCGCTAGGAACAGCGGAGATCCCAAAAAGTAAACAAAAGTAAAAGTGTAATATCTTGAAAACCGGTGAATATTTTTCGATGAAATTTGGTAGATATTCGTTTTCGCTCTTTCTGAACCGAGCGACATCACTTTCGTGCCAATTCATTAACTTTTTTGAAGGTGGGAGGGTCCCTTTAACCCGCGCACCGACGGGGGTCTGCGCCAACTTAGTACCGACGGGGGGGGGGGGGCGGATGACCGCCCCCCCCCCCTGAGATCTCGAGAACGAAGCAAGATAGCAACAAGCGGTAAACGGCATCGGATACGCACGGACAAGGCCTACAATTTTTACTCAGGTCATTTTCAGGTCAGGTCAAAGATGACGTCACAGGGGTCGAAAAAGTCAAAATGGCGGCGCTAGATATGGAGAGGGTTTTTCTCGAATAACTTTCGAAGTAGTCAAGATAGGAACAAACTAAGGGCATCATCGTGATCCTCTCGTCAATTCGCATCGACTGATATATATGTTGACCTCGAAAGGTCAAGGTCAAAGGTTGATCTCAGGTCACGTGACCTCGAGGTCATCATGTATATCATTCGATGCGTCTTGACGAGCTGAACACAATGAGACCATCCGCGCGGCTGTATCTTGTTCCTGTAAGGAGTTATTGGCAAAAAACCTTTGGTGACCTTTGATGACGTCACATGACCTTACAGCTGCCCAACAGCAAAACAGACCTCAAGGTAGTGAAGGTTGATCGTATGTGAAGTCATGTATGGTATATGGGGCCATTCCGACCCGTTTTAGTGGTAAAAACAGGGAGTTGATTTTTCCCCATTGACTTATAATGGGGAGGTCGCGAAATTGACCTGACCTTAGGTCACCGACATCAAAATTCCGAGATATACAAATTGTAGCTACTAATGACCTAATAAGATCCTGCGACTTTCAAAGGCCTCCGACATCTACTGTAGCTCTGGCACGGTGACAAAGTTGCAAAAAAGTGACTTGAGGTTGGGTCATTCAAAGTGACCTGGTGACCTGACCTTAAAAGTTAGGAGGTTCAAACTTGCACACCATATGTAAAATTGATGAGAGAATAGTCATTCCAAATTTCGCGGCGCTTCCCGCTATCCGCGAAAAACCTCAGGGGGGGGCGGATATCCGCCCCCCCCGTCGGTGCGCGGGTTAAAATGAATAATAGAAACAAAGGTATCATCGAGTTAACCGTTTGCCAAAACTGTCAAAGATGCAAGAAAAATCCCTTATCCTTCCACTATCATTAACGAACTTTTACAAGTTTCCATATTTTTTCTGGTCGCTTTTCCCCGAAACCGTCAAAAATAGCGGATTAATTTGTCCTCAGCTTTCGTGACAATGCTGCGAGCTCGACCCACCAAGCCGAACAACGTGACCACCAAACAACTCTCTGGCCCAGTCCCCCACCGGCTGCCATGTGTTGTTTGCTGCGTAGTTTCCAGACTATCACATGACAGTCACGAGTGGCGGCCAGCTGTCACGTGACAGTCCGTCCAGCGGCAGTCAGCTGACTGATCACAGTCGGTTCGTGACGGTCGTCATTCACCGCTTCCTTCATACACCCCTCGATCACTGACCGCCGAGTATCGAGTGTCAACGGTGTGTCACCAAAGTGTGTCACCCCTGTGACGTAACACATGTGTGACAGTGAGTCACACAGCGTGTTATCGAACGACCACAGCCGATCGGAAACAGCTGACCGGGCAGCGCACAAGTGGCAAGGTCAAACCCCAGCTGACAGACCCCACAACCGTACAAAACAAACGTGAGAAACTCCCATCCCATTAACATCGCTGCATCATAAATTTGCAGAATTATGATAAAGAGCAAACGCGAAACTATAATTCAAGTCTATCGGAAATGGCGCTGAAATCATTCCGAATGTAGAATTCAAATACGTGTGCGCTTCAAGCTACAACAGTTGATATTACGGCAATTTAGTGTCAGCCGCCTCATTAACGTTTCATAGTGTGATGAAACTCAAGTAACGAACCTCTAATGAATGTTTACCCCTTCCCGTACGAGGGGCGTTCAAAAAGTTCTCGGCCCAACCATGAAGGAGTTGAAATTTCGGCCTGCAACGCGATGTGTTCAATGATGTGTTATTGGGATGTCCACTTACGTAGCCATTAACCAATCTGCCCTGTGACTGGTTCAGGCTGCTAATTAATCGTAACATAGTTTGCCATTCCCGGTCAGAATGGGCGACGCCCAGAAGGGAGCAGTGATTTGGTTCATGTATTGCAGAAAAATGCACCAAACGTTATTCACGAAAAGCTAGTGCCAACACATGTTGAGGTTTGTCTTTCTTACAGTAGCATCAAAAAGCGGACATCTCTGTTCAATTTTGGTCAACAGATCATTAAAGGTCACCCCCACAGTGGCCAGCCATCAACAGCATTGACTCAAGAAAATATGAAAAATAAGCACTTCTTTGTGAAAATGACAAATGTTCTGGTCTGGAACAACGCAGCAGAAGCGGAGGTGTCTATCAGGTTCCTCAAAGCCATTCTTCGACAGCGTATTAATATGTTTAAGATCTCTGCAAGATGCATCCCCCGTTTGCTGACTCCAGAGGAAAGGCAAACTCGAAAGGAGGCGTAACGCGAAAATTTTGGCCCCTATATCGAAGATCCAAAAGAGTTCATTGAACTACTTGTTACCGTGGAGGGATTGTGGGTGTCACACGTTGATCCTAAGGGCGTGACCGAGTTGCACAAGTGGAAGCACACTAAGTAAAGGCCACCAAATGTGTGCGACGTGTTTTAGTCAGACGGCAAGGTGACAGTGGTTACATTTTGGGATGCTGGCGGGGCTCTGCTCGTCAACTTTCTAAAACAGGGGCGCACAATTAATGATGAATACTACACCTCCTTTCGATAACAGTAGCGAGCAGCAGATATCAAGGAGAGACTAGGGAAGCTGTCTAAAAGTGTGCTTCTGATCCAGGACGACGCACCAGCACACATGAGCAGGGTGACGATCAGCGAAGCAGTGAGCTGTGGCTTCGAGTTGTTGTCACAGCCACTTTTTTCTCCGTGCCTTGCACCATCAGGTTGCCACCTCTTCTCCAACATAAGGAAATTGCTTAGCAGTGGCAACTTCGCTGACAGCAAGGAGACAAAAGCAGCCGTCTTGGACGTGCCAGATGCGTCCGAAACCCACTTAGCTATGGAGACCCAGGGGCCTGTCGCGAAGCGCTGCGCGAAATGTTTTTGTCTTAACGCTGGTTATTTGAATAAATGAACATTTTTGGTCTAATAAGTCGACGTCGTATCTCTGCTCCTTCATGGTCGGGCCGAGAACTTTTTGAACGCCCCTCGTATAACAGGACCACAATACTGCTGACCGCTCACAGTAATTCGATCGCGAGCACGACCTTCAGTGGCTGGCGACGCTACTTTGTTCTGCACCAACTGCGCAGCGCCTCAGCAAGGAATGACAGAGCCGTTCGGGGCTGCCAGTGCCGGACTACGTACGGCCTTCAGACGTCACCTGTGACTTCAGTTTGCATGGAGGAAACAAGCTCTATAGCTGAGCACGGAATGTGTGCATACACTCGACGGCTAGAGAGGAAATTGATCAATGGAGAAAAGTAAGCTCTTTGCAAATGATCAGCGAACTAATGAGTACTTAAGTAGACACAGTCGACGACTATTTAGTTCGTGAAACGGCATACATAAAATGTGTATTCGCTGGACTCACCATTGAAAGAGGCTGAGCTGATGGTACTGTGACTTTTCTGAAACAGAAGGAAAACGCACGTCAATTCAGCTCTCCCAGTCAACATTACAAACTCCAGCATAGATCAGGGAACGGTTCATCTTATCAGATCAGTCCCAGGTCACTTATCATACACAAACATCCCCCCCCCCCTATACGCTTGCACTCTCTCCCTGCCTGCCCTCTCTATGATTGTGAGCACGCAGGACGCAGTACGCACTTCCTCACACGCACTGCTCGGTGGGTTCGCGCACGCACCCGCACCCCGGACCGTCTCAACACGCATGTGCGTGATGTAAATATCTGAGAGGGAAGATACCCGGGGGAGATATCCGCCCGGTCATCGTCCGTGTATCGCCACCGGACGAGGCGCGATAGCATCATCCTTGAGAGTGCGTCGGCCGCAGTTCACCTGCGTGTCGGCGCAGGAGACTGCCCGGCGGGGTGGGATACACACTACACAGTACACACTACACAAACCCACTGCTGTCGGGGATCAGAGGTCGCCGGGACTCAGGAAGGTAAGAAGAGTAGTTTGGAGTGCTTGAAAGGTAGAGAGCCAATAATGCTGGTATGAAATAATGCTTGCGTGAGTGCGTGCCCAGTAATGAAGGGAAAATTGACGCAAACTTGTGACATAGATTATGCTTTTCATAAAATGTAGGGGAAACGTTGTCGTCGCATATGTAACCGCGCATACATAAAACCCAGCTGGCCCTAATAGACGAGTCGCATAGTAACGAATCACAAGTACGGTTCATTTGAATAAGTAACTATCCCGCTAGCAGTCGATAAAAAATCAGCATACAGTGGTCAGTGCAAGTGCACCTGGTCAAGCAATCAGTGGTCGAAGCTCATTTCCAGTGCAAGGGAGTTGAGAGTCGTGCTTCGATCTTTCGATAAATTCAGCACCTGCAGGGTGGCAGCCGACCAGAAACAACACATACCAGGCCGACAGGCACGACAATGGCGACCATGAATCGTGACTGAGTGATTTACAGAGCCTGAGAGTGTATTGGCAGCCAGCGGAACAAATGGACAACATTCGGGAACGGCTGTGTTGTGGGTCCTGCGAAACTGCCAGGGATGGCGGAACAGCTGATGCCATGAATTAATTACGTCTTGTTTTCGTAAAAAGATTCAAGCTCGTAAGTATTCGCGATCTATTTTGCCACTTTGAAGACAAATGATATGGGCACTAAATCGTTCCTTTGTTTAGCAAAAGGTCCAAAATACTCATCATTATGAATTTATTGACATAATATTATCGAAGATTCTTCAGAATTATGATGAGTGTGCTGACACATTTCTCTCCTAAGCACCCTATCATTTCGTCCCTTACACAGTGATTAAAAAGAAAATGTGCCACTTGGACCACATATTTGGCAGTCAGATTCCTTCTCCCCATATCTCGTCCTGCAATAAACACATCACGGCCCACCGGGTCGCAATGTCTGCGGGCTGCCAAACGGGGCTGCCAAACGGGGCCCCCGGACAGGTCTCTGTTGTGTCCCCGAGGCAGCCTCTGCCCCCTACAGCTGCCAGGAAGGACAGTCGAGGAAGTCGCAGCTCGAGGGGACAGCGATCGGTGCCAGGGCGGCCGAGGTGGCCCTGACCGGGGCTCGAACAGGACCGCGGGCGGGGGCGGCGACGGCGGCGGCGGGGACGAGGGAGACAGCCGTGGCCGCCAAAGTCCCAGCCACATGTCTACAGGATCAGAAATAGATGAAATGGTGTGTTCCGACGTCATGCCGAGCATCCCTCATGAATAATGTGGACTGCTGTTCGTAATTTATCAATGCCCTTGACAGGAAATTCAAGCTCGGCTATGATTGACGATGAATACACTCTGGCAATGTGTCATAGCACAAATTCACATTTCCGGTCCGCAAGCATCACGTTGGCCAGACGAAGAGCAATTTCACCGGTACATCTTCATAACACTTAGCAAATGTTATTTCACCAAAAATGTTCGACAATCAGAGGGAATCAATAAACTCCGAAACTTCCCAGGAGCGCAGAGGAAGCACCCGGGAATCCCAATGTGGACCGACATTTCATCCATATGTACTCCCCAGACAAGTTTTGCGTCAGTTTATCGATTCCAGCCATTAGCAAATCAGCTAGATTCAAACCACTCCATTTCAGCCCCATGACCCTTGGCCGACCGTCGGACGCGTGTTTCGTCCGTCCGAGCTCCGAGCAGCCGCCCGCAGCTCTGTTGTGTTTGGCTCTGGATCTCAGCTCGGGGTCGCCCTGACCGCGACCGGCCGCCGCATCTGAGACCGTCACTGTGGGTGCCACGAGCCAGGACAGCCTCCTAGCCCTGCCCGGTCTCTCTGAACCACCCTGACAGTTGGTACGGCTTTCAAAAGGGCAGTATTTACAGTACGGAAGCAGCTACCGTCCATTGAAGTCGGCCGACGAATGACCCGAGAATGAGCTGGCACGGATGGACGGCGCCGCGATGTGCGCCATTCTTCATCAGAATGGCATGAAGACATGCTATTCTTGGCACCAATCCACCGCATCGCAGCCCGATTATTTCTGAGAAATGCGCAGCACCGCCCACGATGCATTAGTTATCCCCAAAACTCGGCAGCAGCTTCCTTTCATCCCGTGGCAAATCAGGGCCAACGCTCATCGTGATGGCTAAGGACAACAGGGCGTTCGTTGATGTGATAACTATGCTGACCGCAGCGAAAAGGGTCGCCGCCGGCTGGCTGCGTGCCCGCTGCGCCCCTCAGGTCACTGAGCTGTGCAGCAAGGTCAAAGGTTACGCCGGAGATGCTGACTGTCAGACGCCCCCGGGGCATTCAGCCGCGCCCCGGGGCACGTGCTGACGGAAGTGTGGTCGGCGCTCAGAGGTCAGCGCGGACGCTGGCGCCCCTGCAGACCAGACTGCCAAGTTCGGCCGGGAAGTCTGCATGGCTGTCGTAACACCGCCAGACGGCGAACGACGTCTCCTTTCAGACTGGAGGGCTGCCCGGTATAGCAAAGCTGGACAAACGAGCGACTGAAAAGCGCTGACAGAAAGCGGGTGGAAAGTTGGTGCACTGCCGCGGAAAGTTTCCAAACTTGTTACAAACAAAGAGACCACCAACATGGGCGAGTTTACCAGCAGCCTTTGAGCGGCGTGCTCGAGTAGCTACTAACTAGAGCTGGAATACCGATTGCATGGTTTAATAAAACAGCTTTGTATTCTGTAAAATCAATACCTGTCACTTGTCAGCCACCTCAAAGCTATAAATTTGAAAGTCCTGCGCCAGGCCAAGCGACGAAACTTCGCACCAACAATCTGGGTTGCCAGAAACATCACACCCGCTGAAGAAGTTCTGAGGGAAGTTTGCAAAGCTCTTACCGGCTTTCCCGCTCAGATGAGTAGTCAATATTGAAACAGTCTCCAAGTAATCTGTTGGGGCGACTGCGGAAGGAAATCTATTACGCCAGACAGACCCAGAGACCAGCATTGCAGTCTCAAACGTATTCAGAAGCGAACGAGGAACGCTACAGCCAGACGAACACGATGCTCACATTGTAGCGCTTTTGAATCACCGCCAACACATGAAACACGTGCACGGGTCGATCGCTCTTGTAGTGAATACGTATTCATCGATAACTCAAAAAACATAACATTGTTCACATCTGAATAGTCAAGGAACAGACTCATCATTATTTTACTTTGGGTTTGCAATTAATCAGGTGTCAAAGCAGCACCGCAATAATAATATAAAGTAACGGAGAATGGCTCAGAGTGCACATCACCTTAAAAACATGAGCATTCAACTCTCCTTTCCTCCCTTTAGCTTCAGCTCGGGAGGTTTGTTTAGTTGGGGGGGGGGGGGGAGGGGGGCACAACAGGTGTCACATTTTCCTCACTAACGGAACATAACTTTTTGTAACTATGACTTAATAAAGTTGCATTGTCTCTTGGCCTTAAAATGTTACTTGTGTTTACATTTCGCAGTTCATTAGCGCGACGCCAAGGCGTTCCGCGCTTCCACAGCACTGGGGCGTCAGGTGTGGGTACGTCGCTGGGCGTGAGACCCGAGGCGGCAGCAGCGGAGGAGGGGCCCACGGCCGCGCAAGGCCACGCTAGTGTTGACGTCTGCGGCCGGCTACACCATTCCCAAGGTCACCACTGAGGGGGAGGACCCGAGCGGGGAGGGCTCCCAGGGGAGGGGCGGTGATGAAGAGCCTAGGCCGACCGACAGGAATCTCAGCGGCGTACGAGGAGAAATTGGGTCGTAAACGACTGAAGTGGCTCGTCGGTGTATTCCTGGAGCCCTGGACAGTCATCAGAGGGGAGAGGAGCTATTGGAATAGGCCGGAGATTTGACGGGAAACTGCGGCATGAATATTGAAGACACGTCTGGGTACTACTGAATAAACGTTACATCGGTTATGTTCATATACGTCCCTCACAAACGTTCTTTCTACATAAAAATAATATTAAGATCTCACTTAGGGAACTACCCAAGTTGAATTTCATGATCCGATAAAATTGTAGGCACAGGCTGGTTTCCAAAATAAGATAGCTACCCCATGAACTGGATAAGCCATTAAAAGAAGAAAAGTAGCCTTCAGAGCACCCAATCCCGTTGTCTTAGCGCCAAGAAGCCTCTGTAAAAACCAGCGATGAGACAGAGACCGAGTACCTCGAAGTGGACCCGGTTCACCCCACCCGCACCTCCGCCCTCCGCCCACGTAAGCCGCACACGGGATTACGGAAACCAGTTCGAAGACTGAGCCACAGACTGGATACACTGATCCGTCGCATGCCGCACTGAAAACGCGCACTCATGGAGCTGGGAGGATAGATGCTTGAACCCAAGATCGCGCCAACGTCTTATACAGCGTCATGTACCTATTTACATAGTGGTCATAAGAAATAATTAATAGCCAGCAGTTTGTAAAGCTGTCGTCATTATTCCTAACTGATGATGCGGGAAAATTTCAATAATTACCACAAGGTTACGTCCCTCAGCAACAGTAAGCAAGCACTAGCAGGCGAAACGCACACCTCAACTCGTAGGTACTCAAATCGATCGTCGCCAGTCGCGTGGAGCGGTCTCCACTACCGGACAAAGTAGCTGCCGCCTCTGACGTCAGCACGCGAGCCCTCCCGTGACGTCACCAGGACGCCAGTGACGTCACAACGGTGATGGCTTAATCGCCCGAGGTACTTGCCCTGACACATAGGTGCATTATGGTACGCCGTCCAGCCACGAGAGAGCAATTCATGGTCTCTGCCACTGGGGAGGGCGGATGCCACGCGAAGCTCAGATAGCATGACAAATCACGGGTCGTCAGCAGTAAGCGCCGCAGTGCAGGCTAAGTCCGTCATACGAGGCATGGTAGGATCCTGGGTCTGCCACCGGGTGGGCGACTTAGCCACCGAGTGGTGGACATACCCACGTGTAAGCACACATGTCTTGTTACCAGAATGTTTTATGTTCCAAAGCCACACAGGCAGTACTGACATATTCATACAACAAAAATAAATAGACGTCACTGTTAAAAGTTGAGTTCAACTAAGATACTTAGATGAATATTTTCATATCATCCCCAACTACTTGGCATAGTTTACAGCTTATCCTTATCATGAGGTACGATTAGCTCTCGTCCTATTCTTAGCACTGGCAGACATCATCCTTAGCTGGCTCTGAGTCGCGTAATATCTCAGAAGTCACAAACACATGCCACAGCGAGCGTGAAAGAACTGCGTTTCAGAATAATTTCCATACATACATCACTAGCAGAACAGTTAAGAATGGTTCCGACAATTGGAAACGCGACATGTCTCCCCCATTACTCACATAGCGAGGATAAACTGTAAGAACGGAGAGGTAAGGCCCAAATGGCCTCTCAGTTACGAGGGCTGTGACAATACTCAGCGCGAATGGCGCAGCGCCTAAGGTCATGTATTTAAGCTCAGAGGTTATGTGTCACAGGCAAGCCATCAAAGTGAGATAATGTGCAAGAGAAGCCGATTAGCGACCGCTGGACAAGTGAACAAAGTAATAGCACCGCAATGCATTAAGCAACGAGTGACCCAGTCCCACGTTGCGTTGGCCTCTACGCCCAACATCACATCGCTGGCTCGTAGGAATCTCAACACACCTCGGACCATCCGACAACGGGACGAATTCTGCTCACAGTGCGCCCGACCATCCTTGCGAAACTATCTCCCTCTCTCTCTCTTTCTGCGTGTGAAATCATCCCTCCAAAGCGGGGGTGCTGCAGAGCTATACACGTGCCCATCCAGCTGACGCAACTCCATGCAAAATGCATGTGAACGGGCGCAGAGAGTTGGCGGGACGTCTCGCCGTCCTCCGCTCCCGCACCGTCCAGTGTCCACTGTCTACTGTGTCCAGTGTCCACTGTCTAATGTCCATTAGCTACATGTAGCCCTCTTGCATTTGAGGGGTCTCAGTCCTAGCGTGGACGGCGATCCAGGCAGTGCAGGAGGGAGGACGCCCTTTGTACCCAGGAGGTGCAGGGGCCAGGGAGTATGTGTGGTTACATATGGCGGGGGTGGTTTTCGCTCGAGCGTTGTGCCCGCCGATCACGTCTCACTGAGCCAGGTTTCATTCACCAGCTACTTTACAGCTCTGTAACAATGCACCCGAAGGGCAAACTTTCGGCAATTATGGTGTAATACTCCCTGGAACTATAAACTGGAACCGTGGACTGAAGCACTGCGGAAAAGCGCATTCCTTTAACCGAATGAAGGCGGACTTCACCGGTTCTTACCATATCGTTTTGACTTGTTGAAGCGTCAGCACGTGCTGCTTCTGGAGAGTGCACCGGGCACCCTAAGGTGATTCACAGCGCTTGCGTCTGAGGCTCGAACAAACGCACGACAAACTGCTGCAGAGGATGAGACACTGCATAGCAGATAGACAGCGATTAAAATTCGCCTCAGGCCTGCGAACACTGCTAGGTTTTAAAGCACAGCTCAATGTGCGTGTCAGAAAATAAATTACCCACGCAGTAGGTATTGTTCAGATACGTGACAAACCGTCTACTTCGCCTGGAAAATACATCGCTGGTCAAAAACAAAATTTGCAACATATTGAACTGCACCTCTTCCGGGTAATTCTGAGACCTCAGAAGGTTCTCGACACCAAATGCTTCTCATCCGAGCACTCAACCGGTCTTTTTGCAGATCTCCTCCCAAAGCCCCGTCATGAACCTCCTGCCGATTTCTCCGCATCCCGATAATCTGCGGTCGGTCACTGTCGGCTGATTTGTTCACGTGCAGTTCGTCTCGTCCCGCCACAACCTTGGGCTGACCTCCGGGGGAAGGTAGCGTCTACATCAGCCGACCGCACCCTGCCTCCTCCGTCCTCGGGTCTGCAGCTGGACAGAGTGGTGGGTATGCTGGACAGAGCGACGAGCTGTGCACCTCAGCAGAGAAGAGATCGCACGCTCCTCAGAAGCCAGCAGGGCGCGGACAAATGGGTGTGACGGAGACGAAAAGCAAGGCCAGAGGCGATCACAAAAACCAGCATGTGATCGATGCTTAGCCGATAAACGCCTGGTAACTACTCGCCGGTCAGTTTTTAACCGTCGCCCCCGACCCCGGGGCTACCTCACCTATAGGTGACAAAACACGAGAACATCGATGGAGCAGCAGCAAAACGAACCACCCAATGACCGAGCAGCGTTCTCTGACTCGGGAAGACAATAGTCCATCAGCTGGTCCAAGAAAGGGCTCCGCCACTGGAATGAGGCAGAGAACGCCCGCCGCGGAAAAGCCCAGGGCGGGACCCCGGACCCGAGTGCCGGAATTACCGTCAGTAAGCCTTGGACCGGAATAAGTCGTCCCAGGGATTAGTGCAATCGTCACCAGTTAGCACACTTTCGACTCAGCCGACGCGGTAGTTAGCTGTTAACTGTTAAGCTAACAGCTAATTGAGCACTGTGCTCACTGTTCGTTCAGTGATCAATGTAATTACCCGTACGGCATCGCTGGCGAGGACAGTCTGCAGCGGACATTCCATTCAGAGATCAGAATATCATCTTAATTCTTCCCATGGCTACTTTCCATGCCTGACTAATCATTGAATCAACCGTGTTATGGCTACTCTGGGTAGCATCGCTGGACCGCCTGGTCTTCCTTCCTCAATAACATTCCACTTCTGATCACGTAGGAGCACTGAGCTTCGGTGTGAGCTGCTCGAGACTGGCATTCGCCTTCCTGGTTTTCCTTCCCTGACCTTTTGCCAACAACTCATCTCTCTCTAACACACTCCCTCCCTCCTCTCTCTCTCTCTCTCTCTCTCTCTCTCTCTCTCTCTCTCTCTCTCTCTCTCTCTCTCTCTCTCTCTCTCTCTCTCTCTCTAACACTCCCCCCTCTCTCTCCATCCGTCTATGGCGCGGCGCTCGCCGTTCGACAGCAGATCTCGGTTGCTATGCCGTGCAGGCAGCCCTCGGGCCAGCCAATATCCCGGCACAGAGCCGCTGGATTGCCACTGGCAATGCCAATATCGCTTCCCGCTCCCACTCACTGAATAGGCCGAAAAAAGGCACGTCCCAGGCGGATATAGATTAAAAAAAACAGCGGAAACGTATAATCCAATCAGGGTCTCTATGGAAATCATGGAGATGCGGATTTCGGATGACAACAATGACGGAATATACCATCATGGTCGCAGCGCCCTTGCAAATGCCGCGAACACTTTAGCGACTGTGGTAAGGATCAGCGGGTTTTCGGACAACCCTTGTCGTCCTTCAGTCGGTGCAGCAGACGGGACATACCCACCTGTCCAGCCGCTCAGAAACCAGTCTGTGGCAGTATCTGGACATCGTGGTCAGAATCTGCCGAGCACGGGTGGACGAGATACCAGAGAGAATACCCCGCTGTGCTGAGACGACGGTCAGGGCTGTCCGTAACCTCCGAGTGGTTGATATGAGATTTTTTATCAAAGACAAGTGCGAAGTTGTAGCCACAATCGAACATGACCGTTGCCGATTGACGATTGTTGATCCACGTGCGCTACAAGGCCAATGACCATGCGCACTGGTCCGCAACAGCAAAACAACTAAAGAACTCCCCCAAATCAACCACCTATCCTGACTTCACGACCCAGATCCTCTGGTTCCGGATGTTGCGGAGTAGCGCTGAAGCCTTTCAGTAGTATTGGCAAGGTCTCTCCCGGGTGGTCTGCAGAGGCGGAATTTGGCGCGAGCCAAGCGGGCCAGAGGAGAGGGGGGAGGGAGGAGGGGAGGGGAGGAACATGGCCGGTGGAGCTCGGCGATCAATAACCGGAACACCTCCGGCCATACCGTATCAACGAAACATTGTGTACACGAGAATAGCGAAGCACTGGGTAAATGGCAAACAGCATGACAACAAACACATATGGCGTGTGTCAAACAATAGGGATGTCAGGACACACGTGAGAAAATATATTATTACTTCTACACAATACCAAACATACCTAATAGTATCGAGAATATTGTGAAAATGTCAATCAGGCCTTTCAAAGTACGCGCTAATGAAATGAGGCAGGCAAAATGGACAACTATCGCTGAACGAATATACGTAATTTGCCTTCAGCCCATTTCGTCACCCAACGCTTATAAAGCACATCGGTGCAGAACGGGCGTGACAGCTGAAATTGACGACCGTCATTCACGCAGGTTCTGACCGCCTGGCTCTAAAAATATCACCCGCGGGTCAGCTACAAACGCAACACGCCTGCCTTCACGACCCGCAGTGAAAGGAAGTGTACATTAGGCCCCGTCAAATTTTATAAAGTTTTTGGAAGACCAGCTCCCCTGGTGTTTTCCCATTGCTTGTTGGCCCAATAAGAAGTATGCAAAATTTCAGCTTCCTAGCTCAACGTTTGCGTCTGCCTCAAAGGCCTCGAAGTTTGCCACATAGGGCATAATGGAGACTGCAATGCCGGTGTTAGCTGCATTGTCCTGGCAGCGGCGTTCATTGGCACAATATCGCCACGAATCAACTGCTGCCCAAGCAAGAGATGAACCAAACTAGTCTTTGCCATGCCCCCCCCCCCCACTCACACCCCTCCCCCTCCTTACCCCCCCCCCTGATTTTGTAATGCATCGTTTGATTTCCATGCATTGTTCACGATCACTTTATCTGTTTTTTTTTTCAGGATGCCTAAATGCTGATTGAGACTAATATATTAGTACCTAGCTTTAACATGCATGTGCATATGTATATTACTTTCGACTCAATACTGCGGCGGCGGCAAACAGATAATTACGAACGACAACAGCAGCAGGAGACCAATTGACGGCGGGCACGGCACTGGTGACGGTGACGGGTACCGGTGTCACCCACTATGGTCGAGTCTGCGTGTCCGGTGTCGTGGCCAGAGGTGCACAAATAGCCCAGCCTGTCTCCTACACGGTCTCCGATGGCTCCGGTTTGTCTCACCGATCATCCTTAGGTATATCCCAACATATCTATACTTTCAAGTAAAGCTGGTTATTTACATTACAGTTATTAATATTTACAGGACGTAAACGCTATTCCTGAAGTGTTTTTATTTCTGAAGCTATCCGCAGATATATCGTCATTTTTTTTAAGAAGCCGACAGACATACGGTATGCGCTGATTTGGGCAAAGTGCGAGGCAGGACTTGGTACACCTCCACCTGAAATGCATACTGGTGGTGTATAAATAGACTAGAGTGAGGCGGTCTGGTTGTTGACTGTGTCTGGAAACACTGGAAAGTCAAGAACTACCCTCATAAAACCACCGGGACGCTCAATTAATTCCTCTCATCCAATGAGGGTTCAGTTCCACATGGACCAGACGGGCGTCCATCTGCCGTCCCATAGCGTCCCTCTCCCGTTTAGTGGGGCAGTTACTACTTGGCGGGCTGAAGGTGAAGTGACGTAACGCTGCAGTGTACGGTGCACATCAGTGTTTCTGTTTAGGAATATGAAACTTTAAGGAGTGTGTAACAAGTTTTTTTTCCTGGATCAACATTACTACATTTAGGTAAGAAAACATTATTTGAGGACGATTTTGCAATATTTGCTAATGGGACGAAGCCCATTAAATTGCTATGGAATACCTATCATATTGAGGACCACAAACGTTCAGAAAACGTTTTGACTGTAGGCTTGAAGAAGCGGCTTTAAATCCTTTTATAATCCATCGCTGACTACATCTATACTGCAATCTATACACATTTCACGTGCATCGCTAATCTCTTCGCTAATACAGATCCTGGTCTATTTTTTCTTGCTTAGCAAACCTCAGCTGTCTTGTAAAATTTTCACGACGCATTCATACATTACAGTTTAGAGGCAGATAAATCCGATATTCCTGTTTTCTGCGTGGCTCTGTGAGGTCGGTCCCTGCCATGGATGGTGTGAGACCATCCATGCTGCCGATCGTTCGACGCGCTAGTTTTATTGGGGGTTATATGACCGAAGGACATCGACGGCCGACGGAACTGCCTCGCCTGGCGGGGTCACCAATGTGGAACACGCTGCCGGTCTTTCCGAAGTAAAACTGGAGATTTGCTAGACAAAGTTAGACTAAGTGAATTAATGTACTTAGCCATATGAAAGCAAATGTTTGACATTTTGTCGGCCATTTTGTCGCTGCTGGAGACAACTGCCGGAAAACTAACTGCATTCCCGCAACATCCAATTACTCATCGATACGTATCAAATGAAGCAGGGCAGATTACCATATTATTTTTCTTAGGATGTCGGAATATAATAACATGTTAAGATACCAAAAAGGTGCAATATCCTTGTTTATAACACAGCCTTTGTTCCGAATCTGTGCCTTTGGACGGATCTCATATGCTTAAAATCTTTAGAAAAATGCACTAAGTATCCATTTGAATTATTACTTATGCCAACATGAATGTTAGAAGAATAATCAATTGTAATTTGTTGTCAAGTCTAGATGTGTTTTCTCCACTGTCAATGACTGATTTCTTCTTGCTGTGTAATGTTTTGCAACCTATTAATTTCTATGCCAATGGTGGCTCAAATATTGCTGTTATAGCTATGCAATGTGTAATCTTATATTGTTTAAATAAAGTTAGGCAAATTCAACTGAAATCATGACTGTAATATTTGAAATATGTCATCTGATTGACCTTCATCATACCAACATATAGCCTGGGCAAGGATTATGTCAAAAATGGCAAGGCAAGAGGAAAATAGAGCAAGTCAGATTGTATTGCCACTTCTTTAGTCAGAGAATGAGGACAAGTTATAAGCAAAAAGCACAGATCACCTCGAAATCTTGAAATCAATGTCAAAGCCTACCTACCTGATAACTTGTATGGTCTCCCTCTTTTTAAAGTAATGCAATGCATTAGGTAGGTACATTGCTAGGTGTGAAATTTATGGAGAACTTCACAAACCCCCTTACAAATCAGTTTTATAAGCATATGCTTCAAATTGCTATGCTTCCCACACTAACTGAAAGGTTTTTGAGCAAACTCATGAGCAAACTCCATGCCAGCATATCTTGTTATTGAGTAAACATGTTGACTACTTAACTGACCATTCCTTTTTCTATAATCATATTAATTACAATTCTACACAGACCTGTAGACAATTCATGACACATTTTCCACCCACAAAATTATTATATACACAACTGAACACAAAGCCTATGTTTAAAATAATCACATATCTGTTGCATTTTTGCTGTATAGGTACCTGTCTATAAACATGAATAATTTGATGTTGTGAGCCTTGTGCCCAGATGAATGTTTGTGGTATTGGTGTTACAACAAGGAAATTGAAAATTTGTCATGCAGTTTAGGGAAGTTATACCTACCTAGGTAATGTTCAAAATGAAGTGAGATGCCTTCAATTACTAAATCTCCAGTACATTGAAGAGCCATATACTCTTTTGAAGGAAGTTTTTAGGTACCTATTTACATTAGAGCTAGGTAGGTAGTTACCTGCATGTTAGCATCTTTCAATGTTGTTCTTTATCAATCAAAATGAGTGGAAAATTTAAAAAAATAAGTAGAAGTGATCAGATAGGATAGGTAAAGCAATTTCACAATTCATTTGACTTTCAGTTTCAGTTCTCATCAAGCCAATTAGGTTGGGTACCTACCTACTTACCAGCACCTCCATAATCGCTCCCCAAAATGCCCCCTGCCACGAACCTCTTATGAAGAGTTTATAGAAGTGCAGGCTGCAGATTTCCGGCCCATGCAGAGTTTTCATTTCTTTGGCAATTCCTCAACTCCATGCACTTGCAGCTCACAACCTTCTATTACCACACCATCACATCACAAAATATAGTGTGAAAGTCCTTATACACTTCGCTTACACTGCACAAGACACACATCCACAGCACAGTACAGCAACTGAAGCAAGCTGTTCACTGTTACAATTATCTTTCAAATTCAACTGACACCGATAGCTGGTTACCACGCAACGCGCTAGCAAATGGCGTCAGCTTTTCCCACGAATGGCGGTTGCTATGGAAACCAGCTGACGAAACTTTACCAGAACCCATTTTCGAACAGGAGTTTTGTTAAGGCGCTCCAAGAATTTGTGCGCCGTTTTTCGAAACATACCCACCACTTTCGCAGTTTTTCATCCTACATTTTACCTACACGGTGTCTCATGAGACACAATGTTAATCCAATGGGAACTGTCTCGTGGGTGTCTCATGGAGGAGATTTGTAGGAACTGTTTTTGAAGACACGTAAAGAAATGTAATGACCAAATGCCGTTGACAGCTGATTGTACCGACCAATTGCTACCAGTTAGCTGTTTTTATAGTCATTTTTGTACAGAAAACACAAACTGAAATCTGTCTCGCGGCTACCCTCTTCGGCTCTTTCCTGTCTCCTACATTGTAGGCAAGTAGGAAGGTTTGTGCACCTCTGGTCGTGGCTTACCTACAAGCACGAAGGTTCTCTTGCGCGGCTTTTTGGAAAACTCTGCAGTGCGGTCTAGGAGTGAACTCCGCAATTAAAAAAAAAAAAACTCGTCATTTCTTTCCATGCAACGACATAATATGAGGACGCCTTTAGGGCCAAAGGGGGCGCCCAAAATTTAAAGGTACAGGACAATGGGCTTGACCCGAATGCCCGCGTATGCTGGATACGCCTCTGCTCTGGAGGCTGAGGGGCGTCATGTTTTTTTTTTTCTTAATGGGGCGCCCAATCGCCTGTGATCTTTAATGGGGCGCGTGTTACGCTTTGCAGATCAGCATCCCTGGTGTTGACTTGTGTGCCGAGTGCTCTGCCCTCTGGAAGGGGCGCCATCGTTCAGAGGGGCGCCGAATGTTCTTGAGAGGTGCCAGTAATATTCAATGGGAGCGCCGGATGTTCTGGACGGGCGTCAGTGATATTGAATGGTGCGCCAGATGCTCTGAATGGGACGCCAGCGATAATGAATGGGGCGCCCACTCGCCCGTGAACTTCAATGGGGTGCCTGATACGTGAGACGTGTCGGTGGTGTTGAATGGCGTGCCAAGTGATCAAGAAGTCACTCGTCTTCTTGATCAAGTCACTTCTTGATCACTCGGCACGCCATTCAACACCACCGACACGTCTCACGTATCAGGCACCCCAATGAAGTTCACGGGCGAGTGGGCGCCCCATTCATTATCGCTGGCGTCCCATTTAGAGCATCTGGCGCACCATTCAATATCACTGACGCCCCTCCAGAACATCCGGCGCCCCCATTGAATATTACTGGCACCTCTCAAGAACATTCGGCGCCCCTCTGAACGATGGCGCCCCTTCCAGAGGGCAGAGCACTCGGCACACAAGTCAACACCACGGATGCTGATCTGCAAAGCGTAACACGCGCCCCATTAAAGATCACAGGCGATTGGGCGCCCCATTAAGAAAAAAAAAACATGACGCCCCTCAGCCTCCAGAGCAGAGGCGTATCCAGCATACGCGGGCATTCAGGTCAAGCCCATTGTCCTGTACCTTTAAATTTTGGGCGCCCCCTTTGGCCCTAAAGGCGTCCTCATATTATGTCGTTGCATGGAAAGAAATGAGTTTTTTTTTTTAAATTGCGGAGTTCACTCCTAGACCGCACTGCAGAGTTTTCCAAAAAGCCGCGCAAGAGAACCTTCGTGCTTGTAGGTAAGCCACGACACCGGACACGCAGACTCGACCATAGTGGGTGACACCGGTACCCGTCACCGTCACCAGTGCCGTGCCCGCCGTCAATTGGTCTCCTGCTGCTGTTGTCGTTCGTAATTATCTGTTTGCCGCCGCCGCAGTATTGAGTCGAAAGTAATATACATATGCACATGCATGTTAAAGCTAGGTACTAATATATTAGTCTCAATCAGCATTTAGGCATCCTGAAAAAAAAACAGATAAAGTGATCGTGAACAATGCATGGAAATCAAACGATGCATTACAAAATCAGGGGGTAAGGAGGGGGAGGGGTGTGAGTGGGGGGGGGGGCATGGCAAAGACTAGTTTGGTTCATCTCTTGCTTGGGCAGCAGTTGATTCGTGGCGATATTGTGCCAATGAACGCCGCTGCCAGGACAATGCAGCTAACACCGGCATTGCAGTCTCCATTATGCCCTATGGGGCAAACTTCGAGGCCTTTGAGGCAGACGCAAACGTTGAGCTAGGAAGCTGAAATTTTGCATACCTTTTATTGGGCCAACAAGCAATGGGAAAACACCAGGGGAGCTGGTCTTCCAAAAACTTAAGAAAGTTTGACGGGGCCTAGTGTACATACCCTGTAGTGCATAGAACGCTAGGACGGCCAAAAGCTTCATGGTTCTGGGCTGAATGTCCAAAAATGTACCAGCTCAACAGGAAAATGGACAAAGGCGATAAGACTCTACCATGCAAGCCAGCATTTTTGTGAGATAGAGGGGAAAACCTTGATTTGCTTCAGATTGTCATGGGTACACGGAAGAGGTGAATATATGGAAAAGAAAGTCATAAGCACTTCAATAAAATTCGTAACCAGTTAACTGCGACTGAGCGCAGTGACATCAGCAAGCTTTTGTTGCAAAACCACTGCCAAATATCAGCCGGCAACAAACGGTGTAAAGCATAAATCCATTTACCAAGCAGGGATTATGCCACAAGGAAAAGCCTCTCGCACCAAGCGATGAGCTGTGAGCATCAGCATTGCACACAGGTATGCCTACTTAAATGTTTATCGCATTACAGCGCCTCTTAACACAACCGATGGCCCAGCAAGGTCAAGACATGCCTCTCTCTCGGAATCTCCCCACATTCCGGTTTTCCTCGAATTGGTCGATGTATCAAACAAGTAGCGTCCCCCAGGAGCTGGCTCCCCCGACCCAAACACAACCCTTCACCTGCTCTTGACGGACAAACAGTCCGCTTCAGTGACGAGTCCCTAACATTGGACAATTGTTGACGGGAAGAGGTTCGTTTGTGAGCGATTACCGGTCGACAGCACCACAGGAACACTGTGTGTGGGGACGGCTGAGTTGGCCCACAGACAGCGATATTCACTGCCAGAAAAGCAGAAACGGAGAGGAAATAAAGGACGTAGGAAAATATCTAAAGTCAGGCTAATAAGTCACGATTTCAGCGCCCACGAAGTTTTCCACTCAAAAGAACAAAAATAACGACTTCCTAGATTGTCAGAGACGTAATTCACGCAAACAGCTAAGCTGGTAAAAAAATGTAAGCCCGTATAAACTCAATTTGCAGACAGCAACTGCGGAAGTGGAGCATACAGCTAGTCAGTCACTGAGCGGGGACCATGCGCCAGTGTCCCGTCGGTCCGACAGCCCCACGCTAACAGGTCAGGTCACCCGACCCCGCCCCCATCAGTCACAACCGGACAGTAGCGGCCCGACCAGATGAACCGACGCTTTGAAGAGGCCAGGGCAGCCTCATGCAATAAATGGCTTCGGACATAAGGGGAACACAGATGGAGCAGGTCGCCAGATCGTGACGGAGATGGACGCAGCCTGGTGACCGCCCCCCCCCCCCCCAATCATTCGTCCAAGCCGAGTCCTCTTTGAGATCCCGTCCCGGTTCTACCCTGGTCTTATTTCGCTTTATTTTGGTCCCACTCTGTCCTCCTACCCACCCCTCCGTCCCTATTCCAGCCTCATTTCGTCCCATTTCGTTTAGTTCGTCTCATCTCTAGCTTATTCTGACATATCGCTGCCTCCTTGGGCAATGCCTTGTCATCTCAGATCATCCCCAGCCATACCATACCATCTACGTTCAAGTCACCGAGCCACTTTACAAGTCGCTCCTCCGGAAGAAGCGCGAATAGGTTCTGTCGCATCCAGTGCCTCGATGAGGTTCAATTTCATTAAATATCGCACTCCAAGTTAATTAAGCGTCGATCAAGATTCACGACCGACGATATTGCAGGAGGGCACGAATGTTGCGTAAAACATTGGAACTCGAGAGTCACTAATCCCGAGGTAGTTTCCGTGTGTCATTTATACCTATGGCGGTGACGTTGAACCTAAGGACAAAATGAGAGCTGAGACGCAACAATTTGATTCCAAAATGTGGTTTCAAAATGTCAAGTTGATTGTATCAGTCACAAATCAAAGGCACTGCATCGCCGTATGGTTACATTGGAGAAAAAAATGTTCGGATAAATGTTGCTTATCTAGGGGCATTTGAATAAAATGGAAAGTGGAAACATCATGACAAATCCTGGGCAGGAAGTCATAATATTTCTGGACAAAAAAAAAATGAAGATGAGAAAATTTCAGACACGAATCATATATAGGTAGCCATTCAATGGCCTTTAATCATGGAAGTTACATCAGCACAAGCAACGTCTAACCCTACGAAGTCTCTCGAGCTTCTGGTGGCAGTTTCCACATCTCAGCACTCTTTTGTCTCCTGCCAGCGCGCGGCTGGGCCCGCCGGCCCTGAAGGTCACACCCTTTGGTAGGGCTGCCGTGGCCAATCGATAGCTCTTCTGGAGCCTCCTTTTAGCACATATTGAACGCGAGGCCGCCAATCTGCCAGCAGCAGAGTTCGCTGGCTGTGAAAACTGATGCAACCGAGGAGGACGGGGATATGGGATGGGACAGGTGTCAGAACAATGTGTCAGGGTAATGTGTCAGGGAAATGTGTCAGAAATATGTGTCAGGACAGATGACAGCCTGTCTCGGCGACCGGCCCGGGATGACTCGGATGCCCGGAAGATCGGCTGGGGGGATGGCAGGAGCATTGGAAAGGATGGGTTGGCTCAGGAGGATGCCATCCGGGGAAGCAAGCTACCAGAAAGCCGATGCATCGAGATAGAACTGATAAGTAGACATCATTAATGCTAAGTTGTGTCGATCTATTTATTTCTAAACTTTTCCAATCAAGTGCTCATAGATAGCACTGAGAGAATAACAAGCCATACTGGTACCCGTACTTCTTCCAACATGACAGTCGTAAGTTTCCAAAAGCTCAACTGTAGAGCATTAAGCGAACTACAACGGGAAACGTTGAAACATAGCTCGGGCAAATCAGGCTAACGTCCTTGTAACAGTCGGCTAACAGGAACAATAGCCTTCATGAGGAGCCTCATTTACACGAAAACACACCCAAAATGTTCAATGCCGAAACCCAGCCGAATACAAACCAGCTCAAAGTACCCTTTTATACAGGGTGTCTCAAAAGTTCGTTTACATATTTCCCATGTCAATAAAGCATATAAGAACCGGCCAAAAATCTAAGGTTTTGGTGTCCGTGTGTACACTAGACAAATATGCATGCTTTGAAAACTGATTCGGAAGGTTGGAAACCAAACCCTTTGCTGTATCTCCAAAAATATTTGCCCATACCGATTTTCGTCACTCCGTCAGATGCCGGAGGCTGATAAAAGGTTACCAGCTTTCAAGCTCTTGTAGGGGAATCCCCCGCAGTTTCTGCGTCGGATTTAGGTTTGACGAGCTCCCCGGCAAAATCCGCTTCTCCCTGGAAGCCGATAGCTTGCATCGACACCATCCGTGAGTATTTTGTAGGTCTTCTCTGGCGCTAACTCCTTCATGAATGACTGGCGCCGACCTCCCAAGCACCATTTTCCTTTTCAAAACAACCCCATTCCTGAACAAATGGGAAGTGCCAGGGGCAAATTTTTCGCAGCATATCGTAGCAAAATGTATCGGCCATCTGTTTCTTAGACACATTTTGCAAAATTTGCAAATCCCGAACGCTCGTTATTCCCAATGCCAAGACCTTCGCTGGGTTCCGGAGTGTTTTCCTCAGGAGAGGTTCTGCTTTGTAAACGGCCAAAACCTGTCCATCGTGCGGTTTTGTCCGGATTTTGTGTGTAAAAGAAAGCTATTTGCTCCAGATCTGCCTCTTGAAACTTCGTTAGATAAAACTTTACATTAATTGACACTTTTGGAGGGTCACTTGTCCTCGGCATTGACGATTTTCGCATTATTTTCCCTTAAATTTTAGCGTTATAGATATTATAAACAATTTTTATGATATTTTGTCTTTATTTTATGATGACCTGCAATTTTTGAAACTGGGTAACCTCTGTCTGTGAGCTTCTAGTCAGTTTTCAATAGTAAGGACTGCATTTTCAGCTGTTTTCCGGAGCACCAGTCTGCTGCGGTACAAGGGTCGTTCAAAGCGCTGTTAGTCTCGCATGGTTTTGTCCTTCAAAAATTTTAGCCACCGTTTTTATTAGATGACCATCATGTTGTACTCATCCTCGCCGACACTTGACCATGTGTCATTTCCGACCTAACCATTCCCATTACTCGTGAAGCAGAGAGTTTCTCAGCCGACCCGAGTATGCGACCTCCATTTTCATGTCTGATCCATGGTCAGAGGTGACCCCTTTTTGTGAGCTCATGAAGGGTCGAATGCGCTTGAAAACAATGAAGCTGCTTGAGGAAGGTTGTTACCAATGCCCATGCAAAATTTCGACTGTTAATTTCATGTTGATTCAGAATTATTGACAAAAAAGCATGGCTGGTACCTGTAAGCGAACTTTTGAGACACCCTGTATGTCCTTCACACCCATTCCCCATCACATCGACCGTGGCAACGCAGCCACAAATATCCCCGCTGGTCCCATAATAACCCATCGCCGGCAGCCCAGAATACCGCGCTGGCAGAGGGCCTCATCGTGTGGGGAATCAGCCACTGGCAGGCTGCATGAATACCAACTGCCCGGGCTTCTTCTGGCAGATGCGTGTGGGGGGGGGGGGAGGGAGGTGGAGGGAGGGAGGGAGGGAGGGAGGGAGAGGGAGAGAGAGGGGGTAGTGGGGAGAGGGGGGGGGCGGAGAACGGTGGCATCCGGCACTCCGACCTGACGAGCGCCGTGACTGGATTTAGGCACCCAACGAGCGCAAACAAATAGTGATCGACGCGACGGTATACATAGGATTCTCCCGTGAAAGCAGCGAGATTAGGTACCGGTGTCCTGTAATCCCTGGATAATGCTCGTTACTTACCCAGATTATGCTGGTTAGCAGCGGGCTGGATTGGGATGGAGACATAGGACAACAGTGCATGAGACCCACACCTTATCGCGGAAGGTCATGAAACAAATCAATAGCCCAAGGAGTATGATATTTGTTGCAGTTGCACATGTGATATGCTCCGTCCAGACCCCTGACAGCGCTCAAAGCAGAACTAGCTGTCCCAGGATCGGGATAAAGACGTACCGATCAGGCCATTCTGACAGGTAACGCGAGCCAGCACGTGATTTGGGCATTAACATCACCTTTTTATTGTAACGACTAACGGAGACCCTCCAGTTCTCCCGACCAGCAGCGCAGAGTTCCATTTTCCAAGAAGACCACCATCATCTCTAGAAAGTTTCTCATGTGACAGGATTCAGCCGGCAAAGCCAGCAGGCGGGCTCCGGGGTGGCCAGGTCGGTCAAGCCGTCCTCCGTGCACCCAGACGCTGCCAGAATCACTTGACCTCAGGCACCTACGACTCCTGGGGCTAACAGATCCTTTACTTGACTCGCCCAACCGCTGGGGCAGCCCGAACACCAGATGACTATTTTTAAAGGAGCCCCTTCCCCGGGCGCAGTCGAAGCGGCACAAATGACAGCCTCTCTGGTCCGCTCCCGGGATCCGATGTGACGCGGCTCGCCCGCGGCCAGCCCCCATCGGTGTCAATTACGCTGATCCGGTGACGTCACTAGTACACGTGACGTCACTGGCTAATGGGCCCGCCGCGGGGCGAGCCGGGCGGAATGGAACGTGAAATGGCCGGAGATGACTGGATTTCGGACCTGTCAATGGACTGAGAGGCGTTTCAATATCCGGATGCTAAATCACGCACCGAACAAGAAATGATTAAAACCTCCGAGTAGTGTTCTGTATTGGGGATTCCTTACAGGTTATATCTTTTGTGGATTCTGAGCATTACTGAATTCAGAGAATGCAGAGAATTCCTGGCGGCGGCACAACGGCATTCATTATGTCAAAGTCACTCAGCCGTCTGTTGCAGCGCCGTCCCTATTGAGAAAGTTCGGCAGGCTGTCCACCCCCGTCGCTACGTGGGCCGCTGACTATGCAGAACCTGACTGAAGTGGAAGCGCGGAGTAATCCTGAAGAGCTGAAGGGCGTCAGCACGATTTGCCTAACACCCGCCGCGGGCGCAGGCCATCGCCCTGACCAGACCTGCGGTAAACCAACATCATGCGCCTCCGCCGGCGGGTAGACATCAGCTGCAGACCTGCGGTTCAATGCAGTGTCATCATTTCCACCTGCACCCCTGCGGACCACGGGGGCCTCTCCTGACAGAGATCAGCCTTGAACGACCGAACCCAGCCGTCAGCCCTCACCCCACGCTCATTTCAGAGTCGCCAGCATCCAAGCAGAAGCGTCACATTAGCCAGCCTCGGTCATGAACTCCCTCATTTGCACACCACTGTCGCATATCGTCCGGCGCCGTGCCTGGCGATACGCTGATTCCAGGCCCACGCGTCCGTCACCGACGACCGTGCATATTCGGGTGACCTCGGCCGGGGCTGGCGCGTCGCCGTACCGGCCGGTGACCGGTCCAGCCCATCACCGATGCGTCTATACGAGATCGGCCGGCCGGAGACACGGGTGACGGGCACCGGGCGTGCATCTGGCTGCGGCCGATTTATTGGACAGCGCACGGTCGGACACCGAGGGACCTAGCAGCCATTGCACATTCGGAGATCTGCGCGCCAGAGAGAGTGGGCGATCTGCATACGACGGACGAGGCGCCGGGGAGAACGCTGGAGCGAGGTCACTTCCCGGAAGTAGAACACGGCATTGGAAACAGGTGAGCGCAAATGCCTGTTGGCAAGTTCAGTGCAGCTTGGAAACATCCCATGGAGGACCTGCAATCAATTTCTTATTGCACTGATTTGCATGACAGCCGCAGAGACAACTATTCATGCTCTTTTAATTTCTGAACGATTAAAAGCATTTCATTTCTCCAGGGTGGCTAACCTGGTGACAGCCTCCGCTGAGCTCTGGCACAGCTCTGACGCTGTGAAAGCTCACAGACCAAGCTGTCCATATCTGGCGGGCCCATCACGTGCCGGCGGCACCGGCGCGGCGGCGGCGTCCGTCGCAAATTGATGGAGCTTGTGCGAGCGGCCGGCAGCGGCCGGGTAGCCGCCGGCCATATGTTTCATCAGTGAAGGTCGCCACGAGGGTCCGTGAGGCCGCGGAACGGAAGGCGGCCAGCGGATATATTTACCAGCACATGCGGTGAACGATGCGTGGTACTTGGCACCATAAAAAAAAAACTATAGAAACTGCCTAAACTTGAGATGGGCTTGCGTCCGGCACACCCACGGTTTGGCACAACTCTAATAGTTGAATACAGCTGGAGGGCTCGGTTCTTGGATATCGTAGCTGGGTCAGTGACGTCAAAAGTCGCCGCTTGGCCACCCGTGACGTCAGCACTTGTGAAAAGGTCACACTGCCAGGTCAGGCGACGTTCTGTTGCCACGAGAACAGTGGCCGGGGCGGGGCACACAGCGGGATGGCTCTGTAAATTTAGAGTAGAGGTGATAGCGTGAGCTATAATTTCATTTCGAGTGGCTCCAAAAGTTGCTCGAGGCTAAAGGAGCATCTTGTCAGTTCTTCAGTTTAGGTGTGCAGGAAGCAGATACTAACAGGTGACTTTAAAACGGTCGTGGAAACGGCGCGACACCCCCCAAATCCTATAGCCTTGGCCAAATCAGAAATGTCAGAATACAGGAAGTGGACCCGGCATGAGCGACGGAACCAAATCGACGCATCATCACTGCGATAGTTAGGCCGCTTGGTTTGCAACAGACGGTTTCACAGCGTCATCCCAAACCGTGATATAGCTCGGCGAACTCACCCTCCCGCTTCCGATACCGACACCAACGGCTCTGGGCCCGGGTGCGTCAAAAACGTCGCACTCTGACCGCCAATAAACCTGATAGCCGGGCATGATACGGCCCCAATGATTTTTAGTGCCTGGCAAACTTGCAACAATAACGATAGTGATGGCTTTTCCGCGGCAGCGGCTAGACCTGTCTTATATAACCACGGCGTTGGCTTTGCGGTTTTGACGTGGAATATAAGGAAACCTTAACCAGCGTCCGCTCGTCATATGACAGTTGAAGCACCAGAAAATTAAAAAAAAAAACCATGTGATGCAGAAGCGACTCAAAAATGAAGTCACGATCCACACCAGTATCTGGCACTTAATTATAGAGGAAGACTAGGAATCTTTGAACTGTCCACATACATCATTCATACATGATGTGCCCCTTCCTCCTCTCCTCTAGACGTTGGTTGCACCAAATTCCAAGCACGTCGACCCCTCCGCATTTGGGGTCAGACACGCCATTTGACTCGGGTCGGTCAGCTGATACCTTCACCCCTCCCCCCCCACCCCCTACACACCACCGGAGACCAGAGGTCAAAACAAAGGCTCGATTCCCGAGGTCGGAGTGTGCCCCTCCCCAGTATCCACCCCCCGCTCATCCCGGGGCGCTAGCCCCGATACCTGTCAAAAGTATCCCTCCCTCTAGCCCATCTCCCCCTCGAACCCTCTCCCCAATCTCACACCGAAGACGCCAAACGAAGCCGAGGAATGCGACGGAACAGGTCAGCTGATAGCGCCGCAATCAGCTGAGCGCGATCAGCTGACTGGAGACAGCTGATCACGGGAAGGGAACAATAGCAAGAAATCCAGCGACTGGCGATTCGCCGCTTAGGTGACGAAGCATGGGGTCTTATACCTTCACGGTTCTTCATTATCATGACGAATTGTATTTCAGGGAACTTGAGGGATCAAGGTAACCTACTAATGGATCAACACTTGAATAAATTGGTGGGAAGTCGATTCAACTAGAGAGGCGCCCAGACAAATTTTTGTTGATCTCTGTCTAGCACCATTCCAGCTTGTGTAGCCTGTGTATGAGTGTGTACCGTGACTTATTTACTGTACTTTCCATGCCTATCTCACCACTCAACACCAAAACAGGGAAAGCGTTGCACGCCATCCCAGCTATGCCCGCTGCCGTACTCGAGAACTATGTATAACAATCGGACCACAGCCAAGACCGGCGCCAGGCCCCCGCTCGTGCCCATATTCACCGGCCGTCGGGGCACCGAACCGCCGGTCCGTGGCCGCTCCCCGTTCCCAGAATGTCGCCCACCACCAGGAAAGTGGACAGGAAAGTGGCGCCGCATCGACGGCCGACGCACGCGACGCGACGGCAACGTCCGTGTTCCCCCGGAGCTCGGAGCTGGCGTGATCTCAGCCGGTTGGCCACAAAGTCGCCGACTGGGCAGGGGTGCTTCGTTAGTATCAACAGGTCCAGGCAGCCCGTCAGGGAGTCCTTCGGCATGAGAGTTTGGAGATAGTGACATGGGTTTGAAGGCGACTGAACCAAATCGGTCACCTTGCCAAGGAGCGGTGGCTGGTGAACATTACCGATAACTGTCAAATTATGTACCTTTGTATCATTATTTATCATGGCGCGATTGTTAGATCATTTGGGTCGCATGTAATGGTTGCCTGACCTTTCAAGCTTCAGCAAAGCTGTGTATGAACTGCGAAATCAAAGCGAATTCGATGGTCGGCCCGTTAACCCCTTCAAACGAGCCAGAACCGACGGAGCCCTTTCCCTGTGCTTTCATCCGGCTGTGGCCTTTGATGGCTGTCTGAGCACCGATAACAGCTCATCAGAGTCGGCTAACTTCCCAGGCGGCCGGCTGTTGGCCAGCTCTCGGGTATCATTATTATCCGAACCGGTTGGTCGGCCGGAGCCAGGGTTAATCCGCCCACTCGGCTGTGCCGTTCTGACAGCGCGGCCGCCGTCCAGTCTTACCATCTCGCGCTGAGCAGCGTCCAGTTCGGCCGCGGCCGCCTCCGCCGCGGCCGCCGCCGCCGAGCCCGGCTTCGGTTTGTGATAGCGAGAGGTGATCTCGGGCGACTCGGGGATGCTGACCGGCACGGGGCTGGTGGAGCCGCTGCCGGCCGCGTACAGCGCCGCCTGCTCCGACTTGAGCGCCTTGCGCTGCTGGTAGACGGCCTGGAACTGTTTGACGTTGGCGTCCACCGATCCCCGGCGCACGCCGTTGACGTTGGGACGCAGCGCGGTGTAGAGTCTCAGGCCGGGGTCCACGGAGCCGCGCCGGCCCTGCTGCGGCAGCGAGCGGCTGCCCTCGGTGGAGCCGCGCCTCGCCGAGCTCACCGTCAGCCGGCCCACGTCCACCGAGCCGCTGCGCTGGCGCGGCTTCGGCACCTGCAGCGTCTTCGAGCTGGACTCCTCGGTTTCGGGAGGTTCGCGCGAGCCGCGCCGTTTGTAGAGCTGCTGGAACTGGCGCAGGCCGCCCTCGAACAGGTCCGAGGCGCGCCGGTTCGGGCTGTGGCCGTGGCTGGGTGAGCTGCTCGGGCTGCTGTTGGTCGGCGGGGTCTCCGTCACCTCCGGCACTGTAAGCCGATCGATCGTCTGACCCTTCTTATCCGACGAGCCGCCCGCCTGTTTCAGACTGAGGTACGCCAGCGACGTAGGGTCCAGCGACTGGCTGCGACCCTTCTTCTGCGGCGCACCACTCACGTCCAGGTGCTTTTTCCGTCGGAATAGGGCCGCCATGGCCGCACTCATCTGATCAACTCACCAGTGATGACACTCCCACCACCCCCAGCACCCTGTCGCACTTCCCCGGCGCGTCACTCGCAGCCGGCGGCCGCGACCCCAGCACTGACACCGCACCGCCTCCTCCGCGCAGCACTCACTGTCGCGTAATCCTGGCCATAAACAGGTCCGCTGTCCCGAATCTCCGCGCCTCCCGCACCGATTTACAACGCCTCACAGACCACGATATCGCTCGTAAAGACTAGCGGTGTCTGTATCGTTCTCCAATGCAATTGTTCACTGATAACGGCACGAGCACACCACAGACCGGTCGGCACGGCGGTACGGAGATAGTGCGCCGAGCACCGCCGCCCGGCGAATGCGGCGCGGCGCGGCGGCGGCGGCGACCGGTCCTACGCGTCCTTCAGCTGAGCGGCCGCCGGGGCACGTGACAGGGCTGGGAGCGGGGTGCCGCGGCAGCTCCGGCCGGCGCCGGCAGGGGAAGCAGGCGACTCGCAGACTCCACCCCTTCTCTGCGCAGCCAAGGTCGCCTCAGCGTGCACTTGAAAAGTAGCGCGTCACTGGTCACTCGCCGAGTCACGACTCGCGGGAGAAGAGTCACGGGGATCGAGTCACGACGTAGGGGACGCAGTTCGGATCAGCTGATCCTCGCCCGACCACAACAATCTCCACCTTCCTCAAATGTAGCTCGAGTCCCAACGCGTTACCTCCGGCCGCCGATGTCTCCGCGGCTGCCGAGGCCCGGTGTATCGACGCCCCGCGGCGCCCCCACGTACCGACTGCAGCGGTGGGTCAGCCGGCTCTGACCGACGACCGGCCGGCGGCGCGGCGGCCCACCGATGGTGCCGGTCCGACTGAGCCAGGCCGGGCCGGGCCGGGACCAGGAAGGTCGCGGTCTAGGTCGCGGACCGGACGGTCGATACGCCAGGGCACAGCTGCGCCCGCCCCCGCCCCCTCTCAACCCCCGCCGGACTGACCAGGGCTGGGAAGGCTAATGGGACGAAAACCAAACGCTGATCGGAAGGCAGGAGAAAAGCGACCTCAGGTAGGTTGTTCCCACGGGGATATTTGTTGTTCGCCCAAACCACAGCCATGCCGGCACGATACCAAGCGCTGACTCGGCACCGACATACCAGCGAAGTCAGCATTTGAAACAAACACCGGACTGAAATACACGTCTTTTTCCAGCCACGGTCTCATATTTGACACCACAAAACAGCTCGAGGCGCACCGTCATCACCTCACACGACACCACCGTGAGCAGCGCCCCAGCTGAGCGGATGATATCCGACCTCAACTTCATTCCATCAGCGCGCTCCCGTGGGATCACCACAGAGACGTCAGACGGTTCGGCAATCATTGGCGGCCTCCACCTGGGCGGCAATTTGTGCCAATGGCCTCCGTCTCTGGGGTACCCGACAATAGGGCCGGGTCCCTCGGGACGCACCACGAACGCCAGGTGGAGATGGGAAATGCATCAGACGCTGGAAATGCAATCAATAAAGAACATTGGAGCATAAGAGGGAGTACCACAAAATATTACATACTTACTTATCTTTCAGGCTAGCCAAGGGAAATAGGGAATTTCTTCATGTGTTCCTGCATTGCAGCGTTACGAAAATACCAAAAGGCGAGCAAGTCAGAACGCTGACTGACGACTGAGTATTTACTATAAATCAGCTGATGACAATAATATAGGTACTTCTTTTGACCTCCTGGTATGCTCGAATCAACGGGTGCCATCACGATTATATCATGGTGAGAAGCAGCTTATCGGTGACCTAAGCCTGGAGAGGGGTGGCAATCGGTGCCACTTCACCGAGCTATCGCGGGTCACACAGTCAGCTCACAGTCTCTGCGAGATGCGGCACAGAGCAGCTCCTCAGCTGCCACACAGTGCTGCTACTCAGAGCTGTCTCCCCAGAGTCGCTGCTTCAAGCTGCTCACTGCTCAGAGCACAGATTTAGATTCAACTGCTGCACAAAATTCAGAGCAGCTGCTCCCGAGCTACTACTCCAAGCTGTCCTGGCCTGTGGTCGCCCCGACCGTGACCGGGTGGGTCACCTCACGACCTCACCGTAATGTGACGCCCGCGACCACACCTCACCGGGTCACTGCACGACCGCAGCAGCGGGGCGGGGCACGTAGGGGTCACCGGGTCACGTTAGACGCCCGGCATTTGACCGACACCTGACACTCACACTGGAGCACTGACTGGCACCAGAAAAAGGCCTACACATGACGGGCGGTCAACACTTACTAAATTTGCATGTAACGCAGAGTACAACTAAATGAGGATATATAATGCAAAGGTGGGAAATAGCGCAAAAGGCTTTTTATAGTCTGTAGCTGGGAAATGGATTACCGTCGTTTGTACAGATTTACAACTCGATTCACATTTTCCAATCAAGATCGTTTCCTTAACTCCAAAATACGACCGTCGTTATAGAAAGGGTCCGCCACTGAATTCACAATGACTCAGATGAAACGGCTCACCAGCAAATCAGCGAATTGGAGACGACCAGAAAAATAAAACCAAAGTTAGATCCCAGTGAACATGAACGAAGAAAAAGTTGGGGAGCGAGCCTAATTTATGACAACACAGAAACTCATCAATGACAGTGCCCGTATTTGTCTGGAGCCTTGTTGAGTATGGCATTCGGATGACATAGTTCCACACATTGCCCGCAAGGCCACAAAGGCATCTCTTCAAATCTCTTACATAGAAGAACAAAGCTGTCAGGCGCTAAACTCTCACAGAATCCCCACTCTCAAAGCGCTCCAACACCAAAACAGGCGGGGCGGGCGGCAACAATACAGGCCCCGGGAGCTGAAATATGGCCCTGTCCGCGGCCGAGCGACCAGCAGTGTATCACTGCCAGGCGCAGAAAGAGCGGCACCGATCATGGATTATGGAGCACGAAACGGTAAAAGGTTAGGCGAGTGATTTACAACAATGTAGTATAACATTGCAAATGCATTTTGTATGAGGTTCTGTATTTTTAGATGGAGTGATGTGTAACACATCTTTACGGGTAAAAATGTGTTCATGATTGATTTTTACACAGCTGACGCAGCTAAATTCAGCCTGGCAGCAGAAAGCCATAAAAGCAAAGGGAATGTGCGAGACTCAAATCCCATACATGCAGGGAGCTCGTAGCTCCGATCGGAGATTCAGAGTGAGATGGGATAGGAAATGGATTTATTTAGACCGGAACATTCAGTCCGGACAGATCCTGGCGGGATTCAATTCATATTCCGATGGCTAACTCGATAGCACCTAGCTGCCAGTCTCACACAGAGACAGCCCCAAAAATACATACCTAGTCGACCGATGGATGAATACATCCAGCGGAAAGATGACAAATATGTCTCGGTCGTGTGAACAACGGCCATCGCCAGGCGGCTTGGGCAATAACATGTGCAATATATGTCGCAAATAATCGTTTTGTTGCCACACAAAGCGTTTGTCGGTGACAAGTGGAATCGGTGAAAACTCATCCCTGACGGATTACTTGAGCAACGCGTCGAACAAAATTATATTTCGCTGACATCTCCACGGTTTTCGTGCTATCTCGTCAGCACTTCCCAAGCTGTATCACAGCAGACTCCCGGTTGGCACACCAGGCCACATGTCTACTCCACAGCTCACCATCCCCATTAGCACCCAGCAGCCATCCCACCACCGGCGGAAGCCGCAGCTTCCTTCGGTACCCACTAACAATAATCTAGCCTATCAATATCACCGGGATAAGTCGTTCCGTTACGACAATAGAGCAGGATGTGGCGGCAGCATTGACACCCGGCAGGAGCGGTGAGCTATTAGTAACATAGCGGGTCTATGGACTGACACTTCACCACAGAAAGGTGTCAGTGGCCGTTCAGGTGAATACCTGCTAAGGATGATATTGCAGACTTCTCGCTATTGGGTCGCGCTTTCTGCATAACGCTTCAGAGATCATAATCGAGAAAATTATTTCCGCCTCGACGTCCCGAACAAGCCCATATTACATTACAGATAACAAAAAGTGGATTTCGCTCACCCTGTAAACCGAGCATGATGTAAAGCCCAGGCACGAAGAAACCCCCGTCACACCAGCTATTCTGCGCGCCTTCTATCAGCGTACCCAATACAGCAAACCCAATATCTCGAGCTAAATCTGAAGTTAAATCCGATTTCGCACGGTTCCGATTCAATTACCGGACTAGCACCGTTTCAATAAAAAAGAGACACAAGCGCATTATCTTACATCCTATGAATAGTTTCAACTTTAAGACATTTCTTGCGAACGCCCGAGCCATAAGACTCAAAAACAGCACACAAGTAACAGCAGTGCATTAGAGTCTTAGACTACGCTAAAAGCACAAAGTCCCAGAGTATATGCGATGTGATGGTGATCCAAAGATCAGGCGAGATTCTCAAGAGACCTCCACAACCTTGGGAGATGTGGGAAGGCATGAATCAATGACGCGTATGCGCTCGGCATCGTAGTGCACCACAGTCCGGGCAACAAATGGCAGTCCTGTGTAGCTAATGGACGTCAGGCTCCGACAATATGGATTTCCGCCCGAGCCGTGAGAGAAGACGCACCTGAACGACGACTGATGACCCCTGGGACCCGTGGACGACTCACCAGTCACCGCAGCCGCCTGGTCTCCGGCGCAGGCGGAGAACGCTGCAGGTCTAGAGTCTAATCTCCACAGGCGCCATCAACACGAAATCCAGTGCAGAAGACTACCGAGTCCAATCCGAAAGCAGTTGCCCAAGCCGGTAGCAGTGTCTCAAAGTAGTTGCAAAATGGTAAGACATGGCATCTCACCCGGAACTATGGCTTGTCAGAATACATCAAAGGCTTAAGACGAAATAGCTGACAGGTACGCATGTCAAGAGCCATTGCCCTTTCAACCATTGCACCACCAACACCCTTATGACACCCACTACATCACTCCGCTATTACCCCCCCCCCCCCACCCCCCAAACACACACCACCCTCTGATCCTCTCCTGCTGCCACCATCAGAAACCAATAGCGAAGAGAATTAAACAGGAGAGAGATTTGCACCTGCAGAGCTCATCCATGGAGTAGCTCACCAAACATGCGTCAGCGTCAGCGAGCCGTCGGTGCAGAGTTCCGCTTGACAGACGTTTCAAGCAACAGTCTGCGTTCCGAAATCAAACAGTTCCGCTGCCAAGCGAGGTTAAAAATACCAAACGCCACGCTCCATGGAGATGTATATTGGTGCAAACGATGGTATTTCGGGACGGCGTACGGGTAAAAACTGACGCGGTGTTGGTGAAATGAGGGAAGGGCGACGGAGCGACGCCGTGACCCTGTAGAACTCCTTGCGTGATCCGCTGGAATGTGATGACGCCTTCCGAACGTCATCGTCCCGGCTACGACAGAAAAACGGCACGTAACGCCGGCTGACGCCGCTTAACGGCGTTTGAACACCTTTTTAGGAAGCAAAAAAAGTCTGAAAAATGGAAACTTTAAGCGACTGAAACGAGGCGAATAAAATCGGCCCATCAGTACTAAACAGTGCATGCGCACCAGACACGGCACGCCATGTGAAAGTAGCCATTTACCGTAAGGACATTGATGACGTCTGTTTTACATGCATTCGAGCTGCTTCGTTCCTCTTCAACGAAATCTTCTGTCAAAGGTCGTGATTCAAGTGCAATTAATAGGCTTATGCGCTGATGAAATATACCAGCTATTATAGTATAACTGTTGCATTACCGTCACGAAAAACACTTTTTACACTCGGTTTCCGATGACCTCGGCATCCACAGGCTAAAAACAATGGCCGAATTTGTACAGTTACAATATTACGATTTGTACAATATTAGTACAAGTCTTTAATTATTTACGCTTGTATCAAACGTTAAGTCGGAACAAAGCACACTTAACTTCTTATAAAGGGAAAATACTAAAGAAATTAATAATTATGCATTTAATGCAAACCATGCAAAAAATTGTTGCTGGCAAGCAACCTTCGAGCTTTCACTGTGCCTTGTGCATGTTACAACAAACGCATTAAGCTTTAACAGCCCGTAAGAATGCTTTTTGAGACACTGACATACTTTCTCAGCATTACAAGGAAAGCTGTTAGGCGTCACACGAAGTGAGAAACACGTCACGTTTGACCACGAGTCACGTTTGACCACGAGTCAGTGCGTGAGTTATGAGTCCATGGAGTTCCCCCTTCACCTCGAAATGGTAACTGCATTTTGGAAGAAACCTGCCGGTCCAACTATCGGCTATGTTTGGCGTTTACCTCCAATATTAAAGGGACTATCCCACCTTCTAAAATGTTGTTAAAACCAGTTAAATTGTGCCCGAATTTTTAGATTGGATGACCAGGAACACGGTTCTGGCATTTATTTTTTATTAAAAATCTTAGGCTTCCCATATTCCAAACACAAACTTTCAAATATGTGACGTCACAGCCCAAAATTACTTCCTTCCCCAGGCCACATTACTGTCATAAAGCTGATTCTTTTTACTCTGTAGGCACCACAACAAAGTTCAGACCAAGTTTTAAGCGATTTTTCAACGAACAAACCCATTTAAATCAGAATGACTAAACGAGGTGACGTCACACTAACGGTCGCTCCACGTTGAAGATAGGGCCTTGTACAAGGCCCATTTTCAAATGAAGGGAACGAATTTCTTCAACACCAAGAGGCCGCGGGGGTTGTAACCTAGATAGATAGTGGTTTCTGAACCTCGCCGCAAACTTGGCTATCTCAACTCAAACCCCATGTTAACCCGCGCCCCACTGGGGTCTGTGCATAACACGCCCTACTGGGGGGGGGGGGGCTATTCATAGCCCCCCCTCACAACTCCGAAACTACTGGGCCGATCGTCAAAATTCAAACGGCGTCTGATAGCCCCGGAAAAACTGTCGAGCGAAACCTAATTTCATTGACCTCGAGGTCACCGATGACGTCACAGGTCAGGTCAAAGTAAAAATTATTAGCATTTTGGCTTGTTCACATTTTGGGCACTGGCCGCCGTCTTACAAGTCAGATCAGGCTCATTTTTGGTACACACACTCTTAAACAGATGCTCTAGATACCCTGAGGGTACCAAGCTTTTACTTTGATTTTCAGGTCAAGGTCAGGTCATCACAGGTCACGAAAATATTTTATCATGCGTCGGTCACGTGACACATGTTTTATGGTCCATTTAGGTCATAGATTTCGAATTTGATGTCGTCTGTGTCATTCGAGGTCATTTTGAGTCAAATTTAGCTTAGGTCAGGTCACTTTCAGGTCAAAAAAGGTCAAATTTTGAAGTTAAAATTTTTCAACAAAAAAGGTATCTATTGGATGCAGTTTGAGCTCAGGAACACGATGGTGCCATTAATATTGGCGTACGATGTCAAATACGTACTGAAAAATTGATTTGAAAAATTAATAATTGTGAATTTTTTGCAATAATGCGTATAACTTGGCCATTTTTGAAGATATTTAGCTAAAACTTGCTAGAGTTAGTCATAATCTTGCGTTCTGTCACATATATTCCGGTTTTTTCGAAAAGTCAAAAACTTTTTGAAAAAAGTATAAAAATACAAATTTTGAATATTATTATATCAGATTTTCGAAATTTTCAAAATTTTGAAAATTCGAGATAGCAGTTTGATAGCGCGGTCAATTCTGAGTCCTTTCATGCAAAGAAATTGGATCTAGCTTAAAAACTGAGCTCTTGGGAGCGATTGCCGTGGTTCAATGTTTTGCGTCGAAATCAGACGAACATGACGTCACTCTGACGTCATTTCCAGCCGACCTATGGTAGCTACGAAGTTCAAATTTTGACACAAGGTGTCAAATTGATGCAGCCGAAGGTACTGTAAGTTTGGCGTCGATCCGCCAAGCGGTTTGGAAGTTATTGCAGAAAAACGGGAGGGGGGCTATAAATAGCCCCCCCCCCAGTGGGGCGCGGGTTAACCCGCGCCCGGCTGGGGGTCCTGGATTTCCACGCCCTGCTGGGGGGGGGGGGGTGTTTGAACACCCCCCCTTGTAACTCGGCTCCTGGGCCACGTAGCGATACGCGGAAGGCGGCGTTCGAAAGAGCGTCAAAAATAATGACGAAATCACTTCGGTCAATTTTTTGGTCAGGTCAAAGGTCAGGTCACCAGAGGTCATTGAAGGCAAAATTTCGCCGATTTCCAGGTCGAATGGCGAAAATTTCCAAGAAGCCAACGCATAACTCGGGAACCAATAGAGCTACAGCGCCGCGGAAAAGCGCATTCGATAGCCCTATTAACGCCCTTTCTGAATATTTCTCTCAGATTTGACCTAGCGTCAACGGTTTTGCCTGCAGGGGGCAAAAACTGCAAAAATAGCCGATTTTTTCGGAAACAGTTTTTCTGCAATAACTTTTGACCCAAGCCCTGTACGAGCTTACTTTTACCGGCATCGTGTTCCTCTCGTCAAGACGCATCGAATGAACTATAACTTGACCTTGAAAGGTCAACTTGAAAATTTGACCTCAGGTCAAGGTCATGACCTGACTGGAAAGGGTCATGTTGCATATCAGTCGATCCGTATCGTCGAGCTGAACACATCTAAGGCGTTTTCATCGCTCTAGCATGCCTCTATCAAAAGTTATTTGCGAAAAACTGTTGGATACCATTCGTGACCTAAGATGACCTCAGGGCATAAACAAGGGTCACGGACACCATTTTCATGTTCAGTGTGTCTAAACCACTTGTAATTCGGTGTTTGGGAGTGTTTATAATGTCTTTCATCCAAAAGAGGCGCATTTCAATTTTCTCCCATTGACTTATAATGGGGAGGTCGCAAAATTGACCTGGCCTTAGGTCATCGATATCAAAATTCTGAGATATACATTTTGTACATGCTATTGCTCTTAGCAATCGCTGAAAGTTTCAAAGCGATCGGTCACTCGGTGTAGCTATGACAGACATTGAAACTTTTTATGAGGTGAGGTCACTTCAAGTGACCTGGTGACCTGACCTTGAATGACCTTGGTCTGAAATTTTCACAACATGTGTAGAATTGATGTATGATAAGGTGTACCAAAAACGGCGGCGCGGAGTCGCAAGGGGGGTGTTCAAACACCCCCCCCCCCCAGCAGGGCGCGGGTTAAAGGTGGGATAGTCCCTTTAAGCAAATCATTTACCCGATTACTAATTCCACCAGACATATTTTCTTACATCTGCTTCAGTGACCCCCTCGTCAAACTTTAAGCGCAGTCCCTAAAAGCAGAAGAAGCAATATCCAAGTGTCAGCCACTATAATGGCCAGCGCCCAGCGTCAACTATTGAAGGCTGCGCTGCCCGGGCAGTCAATGTGCAACTACGACGTGTCACATAAAGCCCAAGTCCCAAGTAAAATCCCGATATGAATCCTAAAGCGAGGCTAACCAGACATGTTTCGGACCAGTCACTCAAGTGAAATTACGCTGTTGCATCTTGGATGGGGATTCTGGTCGATAAATAAGACGTGTCACAAATGAAACTGAATTTCACTTCGATTGAATAGACAGAATCATTAAGTATTCAAGAACGACGCCATTCCTTGAAAATTGAAATGCAATGTTGTTAGCCAGCTTAAGTAGCTAGCTGGCATTCTGAAGACTTATGATGACTTTTTGCTAAGAAAAGGAACAAACACGATAAACGATTAAATCACTTTTCATGTGCTATGATTTACGATAAAGAATGTTTATTTTTAGTGTTAACATTCCCATGGCTCCATACTCCATGGCAGCAGCCACCTCCTAAGAGTGGGGCTCCTGAGCGAGCCCCGCACGATCCATTAGGCCGCTATCTGGTGCAAACAGGCCAGGTCGAAGCCCTCGGGGCAGTGTCATGATTCACTGTCTGATGCCACTGGAACAGAACCAGTTTCAACAGGGACGCTGCAGGTTTATGTAACACCGCCTCTGCGCATCTATTATTTTCATCGACGGGCAGAAATGCTCTTAATAATGCAATTAAAGCACACTGCCAATAACGCACTTCGCAGATTCATGCCAGCACTTAAGCCGAATAGACCAATAAATATCAACTCTGAAATTACCAATTAAGGAATGAAATAAAAGATTGTCCACGATGAACCTCGCAAGGATTCGACAGCGCTTTCAGTGCTTAAATATTAACACCTCCGAGAAATATGCATGAGACACCTACCATTGTTCTGACACTGTGACGCTCGGCAATCGTCCCAGTCCGTTCCAGCCTGTTACATAAGCCATGTGTTGAACCACAGCCCTAGCCTGCATATCCAGCATCTCGATGCTGAGCCCAGAAATGGACAGAGGACCGGGCAGGGGTCAATGGGGACAAGCAGAGCGGCCGCCCCGCGGCGTCTGCACCCTCCACACCTCCCGAGTCGCTCCTCCAGAGGTGGAGGGGAGGCCGGCTGGGGTGACGCAACCGAGCACTGCTAGCCGCTGCCGCACCTGGCGCCGCAGCACGCCCAGGTCATCAGACGTGACCCGGCCGACCCTCCCGGCCGGTCAGCCAATGACAGGGAAATACGGAGCGCCGGCGAACTATACGGCACGTGCTCGAAGCACATCCAGCGAGTTACACTAACAGCGATCGGCTATTGCAGTTGATCTCAGCACCGCTATGAATAAATAGCGAGCCGTAAATAAAATCGGTCGACAGATCACCCATTATGCTTCATGGAAAAGCATTGCGCTGAATGCAAACCTGTGCTTGGGCTGATGGCTGGATCCTTGAACCGAATACACAGCGCACCCCGGTATGCAGCGCTCGTATCTGCAGCACGATTCACCTGAGGTGACCCTGGCCACACAGTCTCATCAGTGCCGCCATGAGGAAGCCACTTGACTGCCGTCCTATCTGACCCCAATCCCGGTCTGTCCCTCCCCTGACCCCTCCGCTCCTCCCCCCGTGCCAAGGTGCCAGCATGACGTCCCGACTGGTCAGCAGTTTGCATCTGAAAGCAATCATAGCCCGTACACTGTGACTGTCATGTAGGAGCTTATCGCAACGTGGTAACAGGACTGCGCTGCTTTTTCAGAAGGGCTTGTCAACTAGCATGCCGCCTCAATACGTCCACGACCACGCGACCACGAATGGAGCGAGACTGCGATCCCTTCAGATGTCTAGACGCGGAGGCATTTCTTCTCCGGCACAAGCCCAGAATTCCGAGCGAGTCAATGCAATGTTTGTAGCCGTTCCTTGAATGGCGGCCTACAAAAGATAAATTGACATTTCAGAGAAAATCAACTACGAGTAGCGACATTTGGCGAAGGCCAACGCTGCCCAACCCAAAACGCGACGCCTGACGGAAACGTTCGTATTGGAAACCGCCATTGGTTCTCGGAAAGTAAGGTAGCATGACACAGCATAAGATGCTGCATGTTAATAAAGTTAAACAGTCATATACATTCAGGGCGGCAGCACCTGTCGGTGACAAGTTAGGTGAAAAAATAGCAAACAATTTTTATTTTATGTCCATTGTCCATGACGACCAGAGCCATTACATCCAAACAACCCGACTAGGGAGTGTCTTCATTAGAGACAGCCCGAACCATTGTAATTCTTAATAAATATTTTTACAAGCCACAATCAACCCTGATATAAGGGAAACAGTTAGCGACTTAGAAGAAATAATTTACCGCAGCTGGAATATCCGGGCACGTGAAAGCAAAGACTGCCGTGCCGTCTGTCTTGTCTCATGAAACAAAGATATTATGTGAAATAGATCTACACGCATGTTTATATTCATGCAGGATGCAGGGCATGCCCGGGACAATATCACCAAATAGTATTCAAATTCCTTTCACTAATGCAAGTATTAAACAGTTCAAACGGCCTACATGGTAACCAATCTAACCAATACTATTTGATCATGCGGCAATCTTCTTGAGACCATTTCACATTTACATTTGTTCGTAAAACGTGTAGTCAATCGGCGTGGGTCGCCCGCGCAGACCACTCGGGGACATTGTCCGGTCAGGGTCCAGGGATGAGCGACAGGTTCAGATCGGCAGGGGATAGAGCCGCCGGCTGAGGTCGTCTCATGGCTGCAGCTGATGTCGGACCGACGGCCAGCAGAGCGCCAGCGACCTCAGTGGGAGGATAGGAGCTGGGCAGTCGTCTACCGGAACCCAGGTCACTGCTGTGCGTTCAGTGCAGCATGAGGGTTTTTGGAGACTAGCAGAGACCGTAAAGCAACATGCCATTCGACATTCGGTAACCTAATTCCGCTGTTTGTGTACTCATCGCACTTGTTACTGACATTTTACCTAAGGAAATCTGTTCTGGCCAGGTCATCCGAACATGACCATTTTCAAGGTAGCTCAGTTTCATAAGCAGCATCGACAATCCGTAGCATTGCCTATCACCTGGGTGACCTGTCCAGTGCAGTGTCCAAACCACACATTGATCTTTCTTGCTGCTAGTCGATCCTACACAGCCCCTAAACCCCAACCAGGGTCATTTAAAGCAGCTGCTTGCCAACGCTAACGCAATAGCGCGTGTCTAGCGCCCTAGAGACCTAACGCCTACGCCTGGAAACACGCACCATTCACCACCAACACTGCAATCGATTGCCGAGGTTGGCCATCTGGCAGCGTAAGCTCCAGGACCGACAGCGCAAGAGTTTGTGATATGTAGCCTAACAGCTTGAAGGACTCATAGCATGGAGGCTTGTAGGTTTTGCTGTGTAAAAGCTCAAAGGTAGGACCCAAAACATAACATCTAGTAGGATTGGAACCTCGAGTGATTTTCAAAATGCCAGCTTCACCGTGATGACTCGGTATGATCCGCAGCATGGGAGTTCGTAAGAGCCCAAAGCGTGACAGCCCATATGGGAATGACACGCTAATTGTTGATACGGGGATAAAGCGTCTGATCATCCTGAGTGGCCTCTGCTCGGTCGCTGAGGAGTGACCGGCCACGGCCGACGCGGCAGGCACTCTCTCCAATTGCATATCCAGTTACCAGAGTTGTCAGGGTCCCACCCCTAGACGACAAGACGGGTCGCTAAACCTGCCCGCTAATCAAATTCATGGCTCGACTTAAGTTAGCCCGTTCTCGGGTAGATTTACGGCCGCTCGTTGAACATAAAAGCGTAGCGTGATGGGAGGAGCAGCGGTGAACAGCAGCCGTTCGGAGAAGAGCGCGGTTGGCGACACACAACTTGGATTTCCGATCACTTTTCTGGCGATGCCGCGGCGTTTTGTTCACGGAAATGATCATAGATCTCCATCGCAGCGGTGATTGTAATCTCCAGCCTTTCCCGAAAACTGTCACGGCATCATGAGTTGCGGGAAACGAGCAATGTGTTGCACTTTGATGAAAGGGTGGCTGACATTCACTGCAACCTATTCAAGGGCACTGTGATTGAATGTTATTAAAACGTTGGCTGGGGCAACTGTTCGGCACTGGTAATCTTTAGCATCCTCCTCAATAAACATTTTCGCCTTACGACTTTTCACCAATCATTATTATTTTTTCTAGCGACACCTCCAGCATAATCCACAAAACTTACGAGAAACATCCCCAGTATCACGTGCAGCGCTCACAGACTCCACACCGATCCTGACCTGACCCCCCCCGGGATAGTCGCCATGTGACCCCCTCCCCTCCCTGATCCCTCAGAGGTCAGCATCATGAGCCAGAAGGTCGCGCCTGCCGCCATAAGGCTGTATCAGCGCCACAGGGCGGCAGGTCGTAAAGATACGGCTAGCCTCCGTCGGTCTCCGAAGCCGAGGTGGGGCAAGCCAGTCACGATACCATGAAGATGGTGTCATGCCAGAGGTCATTGTGGTCGAAACGGCTGCTGTCTGTATCGACGTTTTATTGGAGGGATTCCAATGGTTTTTTATATGGGCACATTCGCTGTCAATTTTTTTCAGCTTAACATGAAAGGTTTATCAGGGGTGCACAATATTACATTAACTTGTGAGGATCATTTTGCAAATATGGTTACCGAGCATTGTGCATTCATAAATCCTAACGAATCCAAGTTAGACGTAAGTTCATTAATGAGTAACATAATATAGAGACTGGAAAATTATTTAAGAGTGTAGCATCGAGGAAGCTGGCACCTTGTGCACTATAAGAGGAATGCTGGTTCATCAAACCTCAACGCCTAAACAGCAATCACTTTCTTCCTCCGCCACAACCAATCCGCATCAAGCTGTACCACACCGAGCCGACATCGCCCATTCATCTCTCGCCCAGAACATTGAATCGACTCAGCTACCTCCGGGAAACGCCAGCCCCACCAGAACGCACGGATTGAGGAGTCGGGTCACAGAGTGCAGTCAAACAGACGGCCTCGCCAAACGAAAATATGTCCAACAATGGGAGGAAGGTAGCGCCGTGCATGCTACACTGGCTCCGGCTTTGACGCCATGGAGGACATGTGAACATAGGTGTAGCAACGTATCTCTTTGGTGAAGGGTACCTTTCACCAAAGTTTTAGATTGGTGAAGGATCCTTCACCAATCTTGAGCAATGCAGGTGAGGGTCTTCACCAATGCTGGAACGACTGGGTTCGACGGTCGATCTAATGTTAAAAAAAAGAAAAGCAATGCCGAATGGGATGAACAAAAAGGCTAAAACGGCAACAGGTACCCAATTACCCCATCCTTTCAGTTATGAAGCGTTATGCCCACCTTTTTCACAATTCACGCCATTTAATAAATGATAGGTAATATAGCCGAAAACTGTATTGAAGTTGGTAAACGTGTAAATGTGTCTCAGTAAATGCCGTGAATATCGAAATAAATTGGCTTGTTTTTACTCGTGGGAGAGTTGTAAGACTTTGGTCACGAAAAAAAAAATGCAGTGGAGCATACCTTTAGGTTCCAAAGGTATGCTTGGATGGTGGATACCTTAGGTAGGTATCCAAATTCCAAAGGTATGCTTGGATACCTAAAAATTCAATTTTAGGCATGTACTGAAAAGTTGACGTTAATTAGATGATAATGGCGTGAGACATTTGCGAGAATAAAAACAGGAGTTGGCGAAATTTTCCCCCCCCCTCCACTGCGGTAAGGTCCTGCACCTTCTCCGAAGGTTCAGGTGACATCCTTCACCAATATTTTTGGCGCTCCTACACCCATGCATGTGAACTGCCGTCGTCGCCAGTCTGCGACGCATAATTGTCCGCGTCGAGTACCTTTGACGTTTGCAATAAAAAATATCAGGAGACGGACGGTCGGCGCCGAACTGCGCCGGATTTTCGCCGTGCTGGGTGCTTGGTCACGGTCACAGGTATGTAATTAGTTATTGATTTCGTCACCAGATGGCTCTACGATGCAGCACAGATCGTGAACTGCGCAGCACTTGCAGCGGTCAGCAGCTGGGCACACAGGAAACGTTAGCGCCATCTATCGAGAGCATCTGAAGGAATAGTTTCACTACTATCCGTTCGGTCCAAAAGCGGCGACGGTAGGCCGAGCTGGCAGTTGAGGACGGGAACGACCTTCAGCTGCGGCCTGCGGGACTGCCACATCAAGAGGTAGAAAGCAGGGTTCGTTGGCTGAAGTGTAACAAGATTCGACTGCAGCATTTGTCCTTTACCTCCTGTACCTTGAGAGACAAGATGATAGTGGCTGGCATCATGGAGTATGGACACGACCCTTCCTTTCAATCCCACGCTCCTTGCAAAGGCATGGGTGAACGGTTCGGTGGGGGGAGGGGTGACGTCCAAAGAAGATGGCGATATTGTATAGTCTTTTGTTGCAGTCATCAGCTAATAAGTACCACAGTGAAATGGTGGATAATCAAACACCGCGTCCACCCCACGTCATCCTCTGATTTACAAGCAGCATAACGGCCGTGGAAAGACTAACAGATGTTACAAACGGACAGCTTTGACATGTAAGCTCTATTCCCTATCACAGATGGCGATCGCCTGATACGACTGTTTTGTGGTTTGAAGCAAACAACTACAACTTCGCCAAACTACCGTTAAGACCTCAGTCCTGACAGTTAAACTCATTACACTTCAACTCCTAAGTTAGATAATAGTCTGAAAACACTTGTTTGCGGACTTGTTTGGAGTAAATCACTGAGGATCTTTGAAAATCCATAAATGCGGAAACAAATAATGACGTCAGAGCATAAAAGAGCGACTCTACGAGCAACTTACAGGCATTTTGTTTGAAACTGTCCGCGTTGTTTTCGCCATATCGATTTCCTACGACAAAACTATTGTTGTTTCGTGGATTCCGGCCTTTTTAGTCTGAGACCATTTCAGGGACAGGAGGATGCCGAAAATTAGGCGACTTTGGTCTGAGTGGCCGCCCTGTTGCGCCGCCCAGACTGAGCCCGTCACAGTGGACAGGCCGGCCAGACCTGCAAACGGTCACCCCACGGCACGATGGGCCCGTCCCTAAGGAGTTACTCTACTCGAATAAAGGTGACCGTCCAACCCAGATCACGGGGTTTGAGGAAGGTATTGAGAAGAGGGAGTTGTATGTCCTGTATACTTGCGTGCGTACTGCGTAGCGCGTGCCACAATATGAATGCCCAAAAAAGTGGATAGCCCGTTCCAATCGTCATACCCTCCATTCGTCAGATCAGTAAACCCCTGGTCCCACCCCATCATCTTTAAGAGCATATTTCACGTCCCTACACTTTCAAACTTCATCCCACCACCAAACACCCACCACCACGGCCCACCACCAGTCAGGAATAGGATACCGGCGACGCCAGCGCCGCGTGGCGGACTTACCGCGAACTTGCGTTTGTCCGACTCGACCACCGACTGGGAGCGCCCCCGCAGGCGGTCGATGACGCTCCGCATGGCCGACTTGGAGGACTCGGAGCCGGAGCGAGCCCGGTGTCGCTGCGGCGGCTCCAGGGCGTCCGCCGCCTGCGGAGAGGTCGGCAGAGACGCCGGCGGCACCGCCTTCCCGGCCGGCGGACCGGCGCCGACAATGCTGTGCTGCCGGGCAGAGGACGCCACGGGCGGTCAGAGAGGCGGCGGAGAGAGAGAGAGAGAGAGAGAGGGGGGGTGGTAGAGAGAGAGAGAGAGAGAGAGAGAGAGAGAGAGAGAGAGAGAGAGAGAGAGAGAGAGAGAGAGGAGAGAGAGGGAGGAAGGGAGGACGGAGAGAGGGGGCGCCACGGGCGGTCAGAGGGGCGGCGGAGAGAGAAGGGGAGACGGGGCAGAGGGCGGGGGATAAGTGGGTGGCGTGGTTCCCTTCCATACGACCTTGGTAATGATGGAGGCGTTTTAGCTGAACTACAGAGAGCAGGAAGTGTGTGGAAGGCGGGAGTAGGATCGTGACGGTGGTGGAGGGCCCGGTGGTGATGGGGCGGGGTCAGACTTCTACGGCTGCTGGTGCTGGGCCGATAACCAGTGCACTGCTGACAGCTGAGGGATGGGATTGGGGTTGGATCTGGGCTGGGTACTGGCTCAGGCGTTGGAGCTAGCTGAAGTAGGCGTCTGGTGTTGAGACTGGGTCTGTCTGTTGCTGGGACAAGAACTGGCTGGAACTGACATTGAGGCTTGGGAGTCGGGGTCAGGGATTTAACCACTGAGTAAGTGTTGGCACTGCTGGGACCGACTGGGACTGGGAATCGTAATTGAGGCTGGAGCAGGCGCTGAACTGGCAGCCGGGGACAGTGAGGACAGCACGCACTGCGCCGGGGCCGGACCGGACGCACGATGCTGAGGTCCAGGACAGCAGGCGCTGAGCCTGGGGCTGCACAGGACCCAAGGTCAGGAGTGCGGCTCTGTTGACGGAAGTGGACAAGGTAAACACCGCTGTCTGCTGTTATTGCTGGGGAGGTGAGGGTAGCGACGGAGAAGCAGAGATTGTCCGATGGGAGTCCCGTCGGGATAAACACACAACAGCCGGTAGCGGGACGGACGGCACAGCCAGGGGCATTGGTCCGGTGTTATTTCTACCCTGGGGTACGCAGTGACCAAAGCCAGGTGCCGGGGAGAGGCTGTCGGCTGTTCGCAGGAGACCAGACTCAGGAGCCGGAGAGAGGGTATCAGTTGTAGGCTGGAGCCGGAGAGAGGCTTTTAGCTGTACGCCGGAGCCGGAAGCCGGGGAGAGGCTGTCTGTCAGCTGTGGGCAGGAGCCAGGATATCAGATGGAAACATCGTACAAGAGCATAAAACAGCATACAAATGCATAAAATGGCTATTATTTACGCTCTTAAAAAATGTCTAAATTAAATATGTCGTAAAAACACGCAATGTGCGTAGCCATTAATACAAAAAGGGGTTGAATGAACGCCAGAAACAAATATCACGGCACACATCTGAGCAGCTCCAATACAATAAGAATCGTACACGTGTTTATGAACAGGAGTAAGGCAACAGGAAAAAACAATAGCGTGCTTGCTACTTATCGTGAGTAGGAATTACCACCGAGACATGATACAACAACCACGCTGGCCCAAATATGGCACAAACCTACATATACAAGGACGGTGTATCGGGCTAGTGACAGGAAACAATGTGAATTATTCGTCTATTTGGTTCGTATCTGCGGTCGTTTTCCCGTTCGCGACAATTTGTATGTGTTCTGACCATCGTATCGGCTTGAACGCTGCCTCAGTGAGGGCTTGTCAACATTTAATACAGTTCTATCAAAACATGAAAGTGGAATAATAATTATTGGCATATTTTGGCACAGCGTTTCAACGTCAGACACACATGAAATGCAGGTCTGGATGACAATGGACGCAAATAAGAATGAAAATATGCATTAAACTTACATAAAATTCAATTGCCAGCAAAAAATGAACCAATGTATGACACTCACAAGCCATTAAACTTGCAAAACAAGCAAATAAATGGTTCATTGTTGGAATGGTCTTAGCAATGCATCGATTCGGCCTGAAGTACGCACACACATGCCTTACGACCCATTGTGTTGTATGGGCGCAATTCCAGCAACGCGGGTAGGTTGTTAGGTACGCCCAAGGCCATATATAGTGGTACGCCTTTACCTGAGCGTCACCTAAGCGCATCCGGCATATTAACGTCCACAGAACTGCTACCTAAGCAACAAGTGTGTGACAGACCTTCTTTACGTCACAATCGACAGGTTTGAATCGCCGAGCAGGATCGGGCACCCCAATTTTCCTCATCAGATTCTCACAATGAAGTCTGTCAATGGCTGAACGGTATTACTGCCACCCGATAGCCGCATATTTGTACACATGTCAGGCCCATTTTCAGCGGGCCGGCTGCAAATTGGAGCGGTGGACGACCTTAAAAAGGCGACACTTCATTAGTGCCTTCAAATATGGCGTGTGGCTCACACCACGCCGTCTGCTGATTGCAGCATTTTAGTTCTGAGTTGGCGCAACAAACTAAGTGCAGGAGCCGTGTGTGGTGAGTTTTATGCCGGTGATATGTGCTGCTCGCCGTTGTGAGACACACCACCAGTAGCGGGTTAATTGACCGACATGGGACCTGACCAGGGGAGCCACGGCCACTATCAGGTCATCACTGGTGTCTGACACCGTGTCAGTTTGACACCGCCGACCTCCGTAAGCAGGGGCGGTGCTGAATTCCATCAGCGACTGGGGCCAGACCGCGCGCCCGTACTCAGATAGCCCCGCGCGGCTGGCGTGAAGAGGGCTGGGGCTAGGGTAGTAGGGAGGAGTGACCTCAAAGGATTGGTTTGCAAAATCACCGGGTTCACGGTACACATTCCAGGCCGGACCACAGCTGAGTGCAAATCGACGGAGATCGAATGTTAAAGTGCATTGATTCACATGACGAGCAGCAAGGCAGGATGTCGTATGCATGCTTGTAGCAGGGACATGATCTGCAGTGCAATAGCCGAACTGTGTTAAGATTCAAATGACGTCTGAAGCGTGACTTATAAAAGCATGGTTAACCTTCATTTATGTCTACCAGTAAGACAGAAAACACGATCATATCTATATGATCTATGATCTTTGATCTCAGTTTTATTCTATCACCCCCGTATATCGAGTACCTGGCATTCATCTTGCCCAACACGTGGCCATCCAATCCCGTTTATGGGAGTACCCACCAGGCCACGACTACCGGTGTGTGAGTTACACTGGACCACCGTCCGCGGCCATTTCTTGGACCGCACGTCCTGTGTTTACGTCCACCCCCAAACATCGGTAACCGAACCTGCCACCGCGCTACGCTGGCGGCCATTTAACCCGGCCCGGCGGGCCACATGGCGACAGAGCTCCTGGCTACGAGGGCTTGTGGTGGTGAGCCACAGTACCCACGGCATGGAGCTGTGACGGTTGTATTGCTCCGCCCCAGCTCAGTCCGATCACACTCGTAAACAGCTCTTTGTAGGGCAGAGAGCAAGGACAACGGGCATCGGACATGAAAGGACGCGGGAAGGAATAAGGAAAGGGTCGATAAGCTTCAGAAGCAGAGCTAGGCTTCTTCGAGGTTATATTTGAAAACAGAGCAAAAAATCCAGGGAGGAACATCGTTTGTCATAGCGTGACGCTGAATCTGTCATTACGGAGAGCAGTCTACGTCCGCTTCGGTGAATGAGGAGAAATCTCCGCTCAAAGATATCGCACACACTGACATCAGACAGATGTCTGCAGACAACATCCCAAAGGCACACGGATGACATTGAGGCCATCGGCAGCTCCAGAAGGGGGGAGGGGGTCAGATGCAAATATGCATCCAATATCCATGCACGGCTTCCGCTACCGGAATACTCTCAATGGCTTTCAATCTAAACCAGCACGAAAATAATCGATTCTGCCAAGAACCCTGGCTTGAGAACTCGTTCAATCGGGCTCCCGATTTACGCCCAACCAAGCCTGTGGCTCCATTTCTCTCACTGAACTGCTGCTTTGGACAGCGGCGAAAGGCAGCGCGGTGATTCATCACCACAGCAGTCCACCCAACACAGGCGAACGTTTGTTTTCCAGAACAAACGAACCAAAGCCTGTGCAATGGAACTTGCCGCTTCTCGCGGTATTGTACCTGGTTCCATGACCTTCTGGAATCCACAATCTATTCCATTCCATATACGTAAAACGCTTTATGACTGTGTTAGAAATATAGGATTACAAATGCAAATGTCTTACTTAATGCTAATATGTATAAAAGCAACGATCAAACATACGCCAATGTGGACTGACATGCCAATTCCTATCCCACTCATACCGCAGGTCCGGCGTTCCCGACCACCACTTCATTCAGCACTCGGCATGACGGCAGCATAACGTACGGCGTAGTACATACATTGGCACGCGCCCTTCCCCTCCCCTTAGGGGGCGTGACCGTCATCTGACCCGACCTCCCCTCCTCCACCAGGGAAGGGGAGGGGGCGCTCCAGCAGCTCTTTGCGCAGCGTGGCGCCGGGTCTGGGAGGAAGTGGCCCGCAGCGCCTATCGCGGGAGACCGGGCCGTTTCCTGTACGGTATTCGGAGGTATGGAGAGAGCAGCAAATGAACCGGTATGAAGAATGACAGAACGACGAGAGGTGGTGGCGTTCTTCCGCACGACTACTACCTCTCTGTGCACGCACGGCTTCATCCCGGTCTGCAGACAGACGTGGAAGGGCAAGCCTTGGGAGAGTGAGACAAGAGGATGAGGAGACGTGACAGAGGCTCATCTAGAGCACGTGTGCCACGGTGCGTCAGCCTCCCGGTAACACCATTGTACGACAGCTGAGCGCAGTCGACAGTGCGTGCGGACGGGGTCGTATGGTAGGTCCCGTGCAGTGGATAGGTACCACGAGACAACAAGAGCGACATGCCGACACAACCGCGGCTTACCGCAGGCTGCATCATGCGGTCAGGCGGAATAATGCAAACAAACCCAGAGCTTCGCCGAAAGGCTCGCGCGTACATGTCATGATGAAAAATACACGGAGGAATGGTAAGACTGCCACAAGCAATGCATTTTGACAGATTTGCCGAGATAAGTCGAGGACAAATTGACGCTGAAATGTGGTCCGTCAAGCCCCCTCCATTCCCATATCTTATCATAGAAATGTGATTCTTTCCCACAACCCACGGAATCATTTCAATTTAAGAATCTTTGAGCAGACGGTTCAACTCGTTTGTGCAATAACTTACAAAGGCATATAAGGGCCACAGAACCAAACACGGTTCAGTCCTCGGGGCAGATGATGGATGATCGAAGCTTCGAATTACAGAAGATGACCTTTTTGAACAAAGATCATGAATAAACGATCTACAAGAAATGCAACGAAGATGACTGATGGCGTAGGCACTGCTTTGGGACTTTGCCTTTATGCGAGAGTCACCTATCAACGATACAATTACCAAAAACACTTGGCAACAACGATGCCTCTGGCTCTCCTTCTTGGTCTCTGTCCTCTGAGCCAATCCATCTTGTGAGACCGTCCGGAACCTTCACAAATCACTCCCTACTCCGAATCATATGAAACAGACTGGTCAGTGGGCAGCATGGACAATGAAAAGGCGGCGCTACAGCAAAACTCGCCCGAGCAACGAGCAACAACGATATCCGGAACATCGGCCCGTGCAGCAACTAACGAGTTACCCCTCCCGTCCCAGCTTCACCCGCATCTTGCATCCCAGCCGCCAGCCGGTTTAGCACAAACCTAAAATGGCGTCTCGACTCGTCTAGCACAGCAGCACCAGCCTCACCAACTTCCCTTTCCGGACACAGAGTAGCCCAAGAAGATCTCGTGGCTACATCCCCTGCGGTTTCCCCACGGGTCACGGCACGGCAGGCCGCCGGGTTTGCAGCGCGTCGTCACAGCAGTTTCAAGGTCACAGTCAGCCGGCGGCGCAGCGCCCAACATATCCGCGTGTCGGTACTCACCCTCTGGCTGAACTGAAACATGCCCACCCCTCCTCCGTACAGTCCTGAGCAGCTCATGGTCGCCGCTCGCCGCCGGCACTCTCAGAAAATCGCCGCCGATTTCACTGCGCACCCACCGGCCGCGTTCACCTCAGAGTACCACCGGCTACACTGGGGGCGTGCCGAGTCGCCGACACGGCCGCAGCGGTCGCGCCGCGAGAGTACTCCCCGCCGATAGAGGTGGGCAAAAATGTCAGCGGGTACTTGGTACGCGTCTGCCGGCCGGACGAGGCGATGGAAGAGGAGGATAGCGGGTCTCGGGGATGTGGTGTGGACTGCGGAAGAGTTGTGTAACTTTGCAGAGGTGATTTAAATAATGGCTGAAACCCGCAGACCATAAATTGCGGGTAGGTACTCAAGCCTCGTCCACTGGATCTGTTGTGATTTGCAGCATCGTGCAAAACAACGGCGCCTAATGTGTTAGTTCGGTTTGCAGGCAATCGCAAGGATCGCGAACAACGAAACGCACAATGCAGAGCACATTGTGCAGTGTGCGTAAAAAGTTGAGGCAGGAAGGACAAAGCATCCCAAAGAACACAGGAGCTCTAGTTATGCCCCGAAAAAGGTTATCTCTTCGATACGAGCGTCCTTCAGGGTAAACTAGAGCGGCGAGCCTCCGCTTCATCCAGTTCAAAGTTCGTGAGAAGCATCACAATGAAGGCCTTGCCACCTTAGAGCAGGGCAAGTAGTCAGTCCGGTACTCGGTCTCAGACTCAGTGACGTCAGACAGCGCTAGTGACGTCACACACAGCCATGACTCGTCTCTCAGTGCAGGGAAGTGGTGAGACTAGGCCGGCTGACCGGGATCTCACAGACATGTGACCGAGACCGCAAACACGAGAACCGGTGTGTTTAGACAACACACACCTCCTGAGGTGCAGGTTTTGCCCACCTCGACCGACAAAAAGTGAAAAGGCTGGGATCAAGTTCACTGCTCACGTTACGTGGTCAGAGTTGAGGCGGGCCGGATGAGGGCATCTTTCTACAGATATAATGTTCCACATACAGCTATCGACATTTTTTCATCTATCAAGATGAATTGGCTATTGGATGTCGACTTAGGCCTGCCAGCGATATGACTAAACGCCAACGCTAGCACGAGATGTCACCTAGCGATCAAGGCTATACGGAAAGTAAATAGGTGCTAAAAACAAATACAACAAATAGAGATGAAAAACAAACCTGAAGTCTTCTCGAAACTATGGAGACCAGCAGTTTGGTCATGGCAGCCTTCCGACGGAGGTCAGATTTTGACCTTCGATGAGTATCTCTGATCATCAGTGCCGCCGTCACCGCCAGTCTTGTTGCTCACCACTTTCCAGCGTCACTGTCACCAGCGTCACCGTAGCGTCACCGTCACCACCACAGCACCGCCAGGCCAGGGGGCGGACTATTCCGTCTGCCCGCGAACCCATCACCTGAGCAGTGAGCAGTGACCAGTGAGCAGGCCCGCTGACCAGTCCCATGACCGTGACGTAACAGACCCTCGGGGCAGTGGCAACAGGAGCAGCCCGCAGCGGGCTCCACCTCTGAGCACAAAGCCATTGCACTGCCGGCAGCAGGTACAGGTGGAATTCGATGTTGCTCGGACAGACGGCGCCAAAAGCGAAAATGAACAGATTTGGCAGCAAAACCTGCGAGCGGAAGCTGCTGCGTTATCTGAAACGACGGAGCAGCATTTGCGGAGATGAGTTGGTCCTAAGCGTAAGTGTAAGACAGCAAAGAAAGCAATGGATGGCACATAAATATAAAGCCAACCAACAACAGACGGGTACCAGCAAGGTTTCATTACCTCCACAGCATACAACGGACGGAGCCTCTGACAGCCAATTACGCATGCATTCCATTCGAAGACTCCCATCTGCCATTGGCAGTAGGTACCGTTCATCGCCATGGGGCAGCCACAGCAGCGACGCATTCACAACAGGCGGCGAGGATGGAGAGCCTGGCAGCGGCAGCAGAAGCTGCCATATCGGCGGCAGCGGCGGCGGCGGCGGCGGAGCGGGCAGGGTCAGGGCCGGCTGGTGAGGAGAGACAGCGCACACGGCAGAGTTCGCCGACCGCGCCGAGGACGTGAGAAATGGAGAGGAGAGAAACTGGGTCGGTACAGGAAGGGAGAAAGGGAGCCCCGGCGTGGCGTATGGCGTCACTGGAGGGAGGATGGTGTAAGGCCTTGAGATCGATCACGTCGCGGGGCTAGATTGATGGCTTCTTGCCTCTATTGGTGTTCCATGTGAACAAGTCAGTGAATGTTGATGGAGATGTTCCAGCTTCAATCAGTCGATGGCAGCTGTAGCTGAATGCGGATTGCGGATTCATAAAACATGATCTTCAAGTCTTGATGACTGCAGTTGAAATTGAAAGAAGGCAAAGAAACGTCATACACTTTCGCGGCACTCATGAAACATGAAAGGAAACACGTTCCAAACATATTCTCATCGAGAGGAAACCTGCTGCACTGAAATAAATAGTTGCCTCCCGACATCAGTCTGGCTGTGTTCCACGAACACTGTGAGGCGCCACGCAGTCTGGCCGGGCCGGGTCGGTTATCGCCACCGATCGTCACCGCCGCAGCCACCCGCCATCACTCAGTCTCGGCTGCGCCACAGCCGCCGCCGATCGGCGTCACTGGGCGACCGGCGTCAGCTGGACGGCGGACACAGGAACCGGCGTCTGTGGGCAGACAGGGACAGGGACAGCGGACAGAGGACAGGGAGAGGGGAAGGAGCTATGGATAGGAGACAGGGATAGGAAACAGGGATAGGAGACAGGGACAGAGGACAGAGGACAGGGGACCGGGGGAGAGAACAGGAGACAATGACAGAAAGAGGACAGGGACAGAGAACAGGGACAGGGTCAGGCACAGAGAACAGGGACATGAAACAGGGACGGCGGATTCTCGCCGACCCATCGGGATAATCTTTACTTCCCCATCACCGCGCCGGGATCGTCACAGCCACTGCAGCCGCCATCACCGCCGCGCCGGCCGGTCAGCGGCCCGGGGTCGGTGTCCCTGTCCGCGTTACGCAACCGACACGCCAGCACGCACGGTGCGCAGGGGACCTCAGTACGGAGACACAATTAACAGCCAGCACCCGGTCCCGGTCAGACCGGCCGCCGCTCCAGCGCACTACCGTGTCCGGTTTGCGCCAGCTTTGTCCAGTTTGGGTATCATCAGGGTGTGTTTTGAGCTCAGCACGGCGCGTTTGCACCCACTGGGTCACGTCTGAATAGGATGTTGCGTCACATTAGCTGCCAACACCTGTCAGTAGAAGTAAGTGAAAAACGAACAAATTTATCAGGATTGAGCAATCTTTGATCTATATAACTTTCAAGGTCCTGGACTGAAGCATTTTGGTTTCGTACTGAAAAAAATGTGCATACTGCATTAGTTCAAGATGGTATCTCATTTTCACCTAACAATATGAACTTTGACAATGCCTATGCGACTCGCCCTGAGCACCCATCAGCAGAAAATTCACAGCAGCTGCAAAACCATAAAACACGTCGGTGCCATCCATGCCTATCGAACAGTTCGTGCGGGCACTCCTGCCCGGTTCTCGGAACTCGCCGCAGATCAGAAACCTGTCCGGCAGGCTCACTCTGCAGCACGGCGAACCGTCCACGAGAGAAGAGACCGAACGGCCGCGGGGAGTGCGCGGGACCTGCCCTGACCGTCAGACCCTGACCCTTAGACCGTCAGACACTGACCCTCAGGCCGTCAGGGTGCCCTGACCGTCAGGGACCGGGCGGGGACCGCGTCGACCAGACGTGACCCCTCTGGTGGGTCACGTCAGTCACGTGGCCAAGCGCACCGAGCGCTGAAACCCTGCCACTGCAGCCGCGTCAAGGGCTTCAGTCACGTGACCTGCATGCTTGAAGTTTCCGCTGAACGGAGGCGGTTTAAAGCCTATTCAACTGGTGGAGGTGAACTTACTAGCAATGACGCTGCACTGGTGGGGACCCATTGTGGCGTTCATTCATGGGGCTTCATTACCTAGCTATGAAAGCAGTCCGGCAGTTCAAAAGCCCCTGTTATTCCACTTTCCATTCGACACTTATCAGCTAAGCTCGAGCACTGGAGCATAAAGCACGGGACTTGTAGAATCATAGGCCATGCTGCCAGCTTCCAGACATTTCGATCATTATTTATTCAGACACTTGGTTTTACAGAAGTTAACAACGTCTTTCAGCGTCGACAGCACTCACTCATGAGTGCTAGCCTTTTCGACGTCCGAGGTCGCATTTGGTGTGGCATCGTCTATTTTGAGTCGGCCAGTGGCAAAGTAAGGATATTTTGAGTCTGTCAGTAGATTACCAGAATAGGGTATATTGAGCTGGCCACTGGCTTTACCAGACCTCAGAGGAATCCATACATTTAGCCAGTCGCTGCCATTACCATGATGCCGACCCGCAGCCGGTCGCGCATGACGAAACCAATGCGAGAGGAGAAACCCCGGGTGCCAATCACGCCCAGTCCCGCCCGCGGGCGAGTTCGGCCTCTGACCGCGGCAATTACACACCACTTGGATGGCGAGAGGAGATATCCCGGAGCAGGGCTTCCTCGATACGTGACGCAGACGGAGCAATAGCTCTGAGCTCCATTGAAAGTTATTGCCACCAAACACGACAGCCGGGAGAAATTCCGGGAACACGTGCGTAGCAAGGTCCAGCTTCAAACGGAAATGCGAAATCGGAGTTCCAAAGCAGTGACCTTTTGGTTGGCTAAGTTCTCGGGACGTCCAGGTTCACGATACACTTGAAAACAAAATATATTTAAACAAAGTGTGCTTGAGTGGCCACATAATGCTGTTAAAAGGTAGTTAGGGAAAGTTGCCGATGGCCACAAGCAACTCGTTCCCATGCTATCGAATGCTTGTCAAAGTTTGTTTAAGGAAAATGTCACACTGTCAAAGATAGCTTACAAACTAAGTAGCAGCTCCTCGTCTGGATGACAAAAAGAAGCTTTAAGCTATTGCTGAAAAGCCGCTATAGCAGCGGACAAAATCGCTACGCACTACGCAGGAATAACACAATTAAAGAAAAAACTGTAAAGTTGGCGGCCTTTCGAAGGTACGGAGTTGCAGTACCCTATGTTGTATCACTTGTATGTACTCTCCTCCTGCCCTTGAACTCTGATAAGCCATGTCTGCCCCAGCCAGAGGTCCATGCGGGCGCATTCTATGCACGTTCACGGGTCACAGGACATGCGACACGTGCGCTGAATCCACCACGTGACAAGTGGCACGTGCCGCGACCGCGGGCCCGTGCACACAACCGTGGCGCCCCGGGAGCCAGCACAGCGCGGGAGGAGAATGTCGACCGACGGAGAGCAGGGCTAATCATGTTTGCTTTGTGCCGGCAGTCTGGCGTCGTTAGCTAAGGGGCGCCCTGAGCGGTAATAATACGCTTTGGATAAGCACTGCCGGTAGTCAAGTTCAGCGGAAATAATAAAGCAGCAGGCTTACGCTGGGCTCACGAGATTTCCTGCAGCCATACCGAGCACTTTAAAATAAAATACCGCTTCAATATAGCTAGAACGCTCAACATTGCGGATATTTCAGTGCGCGCAAAGCATATGGATGAAATGTTGTTTATAAATAAATGTTTTAACTTCAGCTAAGAATTATGTAAACCATGACATAGCCACCTGGGGTGCCCGTCCACCACAACCGCTTCATCGTGTAACGAAGCTGTGTCTGTCCAACTCCTAGCAAACACAGAAGGCTCACAGGACGTCGGGATTGTTTACTAAGACACATCGTCCGGACGACGGCGGGACGGCGGAGCGCCGGGCGAGTCGCGTGCCAGCCGCCCGTTCACACGGGGAGGGTGGAGTGACAGGCACCTCAGTCCCGACTGCGGGCTGAGCTGGGTACAGCGGTGTCGCGAGGGAGAAAATGAGCAGAGCGGATGGGAGAAGACTTTTCTGGTCCACCGGATCCAGCACCGGTTCCATAAAAAAGAATGTTTACAATTCAGGGGTTCAGCCTAGGCAAACGTAGAGTCTGTTGAGCATGTTACTGTTGTGGCGCGATGGCGACTCGCGCGACATCTGTGTCAGCACGGCACGACACCTAGCGGTGGCGTTGCCGTACGGTTGTGCGTGTGCCGGCCAACCCCGAGTTACGAGCGGGGGGCTGGCAGTTGTGTAATACACCGTGTGCTGAACGGACGGCTCTGCTGGGCGCACAGACTACCGACCCGAACAGGCAAAGACACTGCACGTGGCGACGAGAAGAAGAAACGGATTTTACGTGCCTGTTGGTGGAATGCAGGGAAGGCCATACAAGAGAAGAAATACCGGCGACGGGAAATAATTGAGTTTTTTGCAGTGTGCCATGTGGACGGACGTGGTGGTGGTGAGGACGTGGCGAAACAGCTGATTGCGGGTCGGCTGGTGATCGGGAATCAGCTGACGAGTCAGCTGTTCGTGAGGTGAAACAGCTGATCTCGGGTCGACTGGTCAGAGCGGTCAGAGGAAATCAGCTGACCAGTCAGCTGTTTGTGTGGTTTGGCGGCCAAGGTCAGTGAAAGTTGTTTACAAGAGAGGGACGGAGAGCGGTCTGGCAAGGCGCCAAAAGTGAATTACAGAAGAACAGTGAGCAGAACATGGCTGGAATTGGATTGCCGGGTGTTAAGGAATATGTGGCAGGTGATGACTTTCAAAAGTGGGTCGGAAGTCTCGAAATATATCTCATAGCAGCAGATATATCGGGCCCAGAAAGGAAGAAGGCTGTCCTGTTGCACATGATGGGGCCAGATTATCAAAGCATTTTTGAGTCACTGCAGCCCGTGGTGATGCCAGGTGAGACTGATTGTTTCAAGGAGGCTGTACAACGATTTAAAAGCTATTTAGCTCCAGAGAAAAATGTGATCGCTGAGAGAATGACGTTCCACAAGATGACTATGAAGGTGGATGAGAAGTTTGAGCAGTATGTCAGCCGTCTCAAGATCCAAGGACGCAAATGTGGCTTCAGTGGCCCAGGATTAGACAGTGAAGTGCGTGACCGAGCTATCGCTGGATGTAAGCCCAGCCTACAAGAGAAGCTGCTTCATCAAGCGCTGGAGAAGGGTGACAACCTTTCTCTGCAGCAGGTTCTGACCATGGCAAGAGTGTGGGAAGAAACCAGACGTGTGACACAAGAAATGTCATCACAGCCAGAGGGTCATACTGTGAACATGTTGAAGAACATGAGCCACCAGGAAGAGCAGCATGTGCATCTGATGCAGAAGACCAGGCCAGCCACTCACATTAAGGACAACAGGGGACAGGAGGACAAGCCCTGCACGGCCTGTCAGTTCCGTGGACACAGTGCTGGTGGTCCGCGGTGCCCAGCACGCGGTAAGAAGTGTGCAAAATGTGGTGGTATGGGCCATTTTGCTCGATGCTGCAAGACGAGGATGCCAAGACAGCAAAAGGGCGGCAGAGTTCATGCAGTCGAAGCAGGACAGACAGAGATGCACCTGAACCTGTGGGAAGTCAGTGACAAGCAGGACCTGCAGGAAAAAGGAAGCAAGGTGTCCGTGCTGGTCAATGGATGTGAGCTGCAGATGCTGATTGACACAGGATCCCCTGTGTCAATTGTGAGCCGGGACATGATGGTACCTGGTCTCGACATCCGACCATCACAGCTGAAGCTGAAGTCCTTCACAGGTCACATGATTCCACTGGTCGGTGAAGCACATGTGGAAGTCTCCGCAGAGCAGGGAGTGCGAAGGAAGCTGTGCTTGGTGGTGGCTGACATGACTGGAAGGAGGGCCCTGATGGGAAGAGACTGGATTCAGGCGTTGAAGGTGACAGTACCAGGATGTGTTGGAGTCAACATGATGGAACAAGAGCCGCTGGAAGTGGTTCTGGAGAAACACAAGGAAGTGTTTGAAGAGGGACTGGGCTGTGTCAGCATCAAAGCTCATCTGACACTGAAGCCAGATGCAAGACCGGTGTTCCGGAAAGCGAGACAAGTCCCACATGCTCTGTTTCAGAAGGTGGACGCAGAGCTGGACAGGTGGCTGAGAGAAGGTGTGGCAGAGAAAGTGGACAGGAACCTCAACACAGGCTGGGGAACGCCGCTAGTCCCTGTGCCGAAGGCGGATGGAAGTGTTCGACTAGCTGCAGACTACAGGATCACAGTCAACCCGCAGCTGATGGTACAAAAGCACCCTCTGCCCACACCTGAAGAGCTGTTCGTGAGGATAAAAGGGAAGAGATTCTGCAAACTAGATCTTAAGGATGCATACCTGCAAATGGAGCTCGACGACGAGTCGAAGAACATGACGACTGTCACCACACACAAGGGACTTCTCCGCATGAACAGGCTACCGTTCGGGATAAGTTCCTGTGGCGACATCTTCCAATCAGCCATGGACCGAATCTTGGAGGGACTGGATGGATGTGTCAACTACTTGGATGACCTACTGGTGATGGGAGGCACAGAGGAGGAGATGTTGAAGTCGCTGGACCAGGTGCTGGCGAGACTGACCGAACATGGAGTGCGACTGAAGAGGAGCAAGTGCCAGTTCAACCTCAAGGAGGTGACGTATCTGGGATGGCGGATCTCAGGGACCGACCTGAAGCCAGTGCCGGAGAAGATCGAGGCTCTCCTGAAGATGCCAGAGCCCAAGGACGTCAGTGAACTGCGAACACTGCTCGGTAGTTTGAACTACTACCAGAGACTGATCCCGAACATGGCAACAACTCTGGCGCCTCTCCACAACCTGTTGAAGAAGGAGGTGAAGTGGAAGTGGAGCCGTGAATGCAAGAGAGCTGTGGAAGAGATCCAACGAGTGCTGTCCAGTGACAAAGTTTTGATGAGGTACGATCCCCAGATGCCCATCAAACTGATCACTGATGCCAGCTCAGTCGGAGTTGGCGCAGTACTGGTCCACGTCCTGTCTGACGGACTGGAGCGCCCGGTGTGCTACAGCTCAAGAACACTGACTGCAACTGAGAAAAAGTACTCAGTGCTGGAAAAGGAAGCCCTGGCTGTTTCCTTTGGAATCAAGAAATTCCATCAGTACTTGTATGGACGTCGCTTCTGTTTGGTCACTGATAACAGAGCGCTGTCCATGATTCTCAACCCACACCGTGAGCTGCCGAGCCTGGCTGCGGCACGGATGCAGCGATATGCGCTACAGCTGGCCGCGCATTCGTATGAAGTCGAGCTGCGCAGAACAGATGCGATGGGAATCGCCGACACACTGTCGAGACTGCCTTTGAGCATCGTCACACAAGAGGAGGAAGAGGAATGGTGCCCCCAGGTACTGAACACGGAGAACGAGGGGCCCACGCTGCACGCAAGAGAAGTGGAGGTGTACACTCGCCGGGACCCAGTACTCGGGAGAGTACTCCAGTACGTGCGCACCGGATGGCCGGGAACGGTGGATCCTACGCTGAAGCCGTTCCACCTGAGGCAGGACGAGTTGTCCACGGAGGGCGACTGCGTACTCTGGGGAGGAAGACTGGTGGTGCCGACCAAACTGAGGAACAGAGTGCTGCAAGAAATACACTCAGGACACATGGGGAGCAGCAAAATGAAGCAGCTGGCCCGTCGACATGTGTGGTGGCCAGGTTTGGACCGTGAGCTGGAGAATCTGGCCAGCAGCTGTTCAGCCTGTACGGAGAAGAGAGCAGCGCCACCAAAGTCGACTCTGCACCCATGGGAGCAGACCTCAGGCCCCTGGGAGCGCATACATGTTGACTTCGCCGGTCCATTTCAGGGAACGATGCTGCTGATCGTATCAGACAGTTTCTCCAAGTGGATCGAAGTGACGGCAATGAAGTCGACGACTGCAGAACGAACTGTCGAGGAGCTGAGGAAGCTGTTCGCCGGACACGGTCTGCCCATACAGATCGTAACAGACAACGGGACACAGTTCACGTCGGAAGAGTTTGCGACGTTCACTAAGAAAAACGGAATCAGGCACATCCGAGTAGCGCCGTTTCACCCAAGCAGCAATGGTGCAGCCGAAAAAGCCGTACAAACGGTCAAGAACGGTCTACGGGCCAATCAAGGAGAAGGAGGCAGTGTAGAGCAGCGACTGGCCCGGTTCCTGATGAATCACCGCTCTACACCAGTGGCTGCTACTGGCAAAACCCCAGCAGAGATGCTATACGGACGGAACATCCGGACTCGTCTCGACCTCCTCCGACCGGATGACAGAACAACAGCCAGAGGTGCTCAAGAAAAGATGATCGAAGATGCTGGTGGACGCCACCGCCTCTTCCAAGAAGGTCAAGAAGTGTGGGCGAGAAGCTACTCAGGCCCCAAGTGGAAACGAGGGAAGATACTAGCAAAGACAGGACCAGTATCGTACGAAGTAGACGTTGGCGCAGCAGTATGGAGCCGACACGCAGACCAGCTTATCCACGCTGGTGAGAAGACAGAGCACGAGAGAGAAGATCAGAGCCAAGAGAGAGGACGAGAGAAAGAGGACGGAAGGGAAGACCGCCCAGAAAGAAACCCAGACAAGAAACAAGAAGAGAGAGAACAAAGAAGAGATGATCATGAAGAACGTCAAGCTGAAAAACCCGAAGAAAGGGAAGAAAGAAAAGATGGGGGAGAAAGAACAGATCTGCAAGAAGGAGGGGAGATGAGACAAGAACAGAAAGATCAGAGAGGAAATGACCAGAGAAAACGGCAAGATGGAAGAGCAGACGGAGAGGAAGAAAGAAAAGAAGAGCAGGAAAGAAAACAAGACGGAGGTCAGAGAAGAGAAGCTGAACCGTTACGTCGATCGACCCGGGTGCGCCGACCCCCGGATCGCCTGGTGATGCAGATGTAAAGTCGGTGGGGGGTGGTGTTGTGGCGCGATGGCGACTCGCGCGACATCTGTGTCAGCACGGCACGACACCTAGCGGTGGCGTTGCCGTACGGTTGTGCGTGTGCCGGCCAACCCCGAGTTACGAGCGGGGGGCTGGCAGTTGTGTAATACACCGTGTGCTGAACGGACGGCTCTGCTGGGCGCACAGACTACCGACCCGAACAGGCAAAGACACTGCAGTTACCCAAAACGGCTACACCGAAATACCACGACCCTCAAGCAGAACATTGTTATCGACCCAGCTCAGTCATCGAAACACGAGTGAAATCTGAGTTTAACAGACGCAGCATTGGCGTAACAATCTGCCTTGTCCGCGCTTATCAAAGAGGCCTTCCAAACAACTTAAGCGTCAGCTCAGAAATTCATATTTAACGCTAATAGCGTAACAACCACACACAAATTTCAGCGTAATTACTCACGCCTGAGACGTACGACGTGTCCTAAAATAGAGCTGCGGCCATTAATCTCCACAAATTAACACATTACCCGGCAGAGCGGAAACACCCCATACACGGCAACAGCAGAGCTGGGGCTTGTTTGCATTAATTTGCCTTACATCAACTAATTACACTCTAAATCCTTCATCTTCTAAAGACAACAGCGCCCGGCCCTTGAGGCGGCCCTGGGTATGTATGGCATTGGTTTCAATGGTGACAAAATTTGTTTTGGAGCTGTTTCTACTTTCTACAAAAGATCTTGTGACAACACCTTATCGAAAATGAGCACATGCTTTAGATATTGCATATTGCACGCACATCTCATGAGCATGAAATGAGATATGACTTCAAGCTAAAAAAGCATCAAAGGAAGTGAGAAACCATTTCAGCGGCATGCTTCTATATCATAGATAGCAAGCACGGGGCTCGCTAAAGGCATTCTCTCTCAGAGTGCGCACTCGCTAATAACTCGGCTCGTCGGCCGAGGATTAAATAACGCATCTCGGCGCGAGATAGTCGGCTTAGGGGGATTCAGATTCCAGTTAACGGGTGCCGGGTTCGCGCTAATGCTAACGTCAGTCCGGAGAGGGAATCCCACTGTTGCTGTGACAGAAACCACAATTCCAGGCATCACGCGGTGAGCTGCCGTTATGGCCATTGGCAGTAGAGGCAAAGACGCCGAAACTCCTAATTTTGAAGTTAAATCTCGATGCCTGCCGTGTCATTTTCGCTCCTGCTCAGATTTTCAATAAGGATAATTTACAGACAGATATAACTTCCTGGTAAATATAAAAATCTAACAGGAATAATTCAACTGTGGTCTATGAGGAGTGAAATTGGACATGACGAACGGCATCATAATCTGCTTCTGGCGTTCCTAGCAGCACCCTTCTAACAAACCACACAACCGATTTCTATGAAACTCATCACATCAAATCATCCACTAAAAACCGCACACCGCTCGCGGGTCTCGAACTCACGCCACCCACACTCAGTACCCTCGTCTCACCTGAATCGATGTCTTCATGGAGCTGATGATGTTGGGCCGTCTCATGGAGCGTGTCGCGTCCGACTTTGAGCGGGGTCGGAACGAGTCCAGCAGCGACGACTTCTTGCTCGGCGAGTCGGTGGGCGCCGGGGAGGGCGCCGTGGGCGTCGGAGGGGCGCCGCCCGCCTGTTTGACGATGTCATCGCCCGATTTCCGCCGCTGACGACTGCCTGAGGGTGACGGCAGGGGTGAGGTCAGTTGGAGGGTCACTGGGGTCATAGAGGGTCACATAGAGAGACGTTATACAAAGGTGGTAAAAGCAGAAACGTAAGGTGTGCGAAGGCCATTCGAAGGTGAGTAATTTGTATGAAGGTCTGAATAAATCCGCACTCCGCAGGTTTACAGAGATAGGAGGCCAGGCCAGCAGGTCATGATGCATCATGTCCGTAATGGTGGTATTGTACACTGACAAACGCCCGTATCTGGCACCAACAGTTCATGCATACCACACAACCATGAGCTGAATGCTGATTAGGAGACCAGCCTACGGACAACGGACCCAAAGGACACTTATAACCCTAAAGAAACACAGTGTGTTCTACCATCTATTCCGGGCTAACACGCTGCAGGAGACCTTTGGGAGTTCGCGTTAACCATCGAAACCTTTCAGAGTTGCTGCCGGGGGTCGCGGCTGCTCCGGGTCGCGCGCCGGGTCACTGGGGTCAAACAGGTTCACAGAGGGAGCCGTGGGGGTCGCGACTGCCATTCAGAGTAAGTGAGGGTTATCGAAGGCGATCGGGTCGCGTTGTGTCGGTGTGTGCGGTCACATTCAGCAAAGGGCGACACAAACACAACATCAAAGGTATGAATGGAATAGGCCACAATGCCGGCACGGCAATGAAGGGTCTTCGTGTTGATCTTCGTGTTGAATCAAGACGGCATGTATCAACAACCTTGTAAGAGATTATCTGACGACTAAACCTACATAGGAAACATAAATTAATTAAATATTCATCGCCAAACAGCAACCTATCGACCCCAGACTTCCAACCGGGAGTCAATAAGCAGTGTACGCTATGCTACTGTCGAGTACTCTCCAGCCTTTCAGCACGCTCCACCCACCACCTCTCGACCCTTTCCCGACGTCTCGTCTGTCTCGTCTCGTCTCGTCGACCACTGACCGTCGAGGGTCCGCCAGCGGCCGTGGTGTCGTCGCCGACGGGGCGGGGGTCGGCGGCGGCGGGCGGGGTGGCTCCGACGGGCCCCCGCAGCCGCCGCCGGGGTCTCCTCTAGCTCCGTGCCAGCGCTGCAGCTGAGCTCGGGGCAGGCGCCCACGCCGGGGCCGGGGTCAGGGTGGGGGTCGGAGACCGGGCTGAGGCTGGGGGAGCCCCCGATGACGGTGGCGGCGGAGGCGGCGCTGACGGCATTGACGGCGGCGGCGGCAGGGGCGGCGGTGACGGCGCTGATGCTACCTCCAGCTCTGGTAGTGTCTGCGATGGCAGCTCCTTCACTGCCTCCGATGGCGACGGCAGCACCAATGACAGTCTTATCTGTAACTCCCTTTTCCCCATCCATCGCGTCAAGCACGGTGCGACTCTCCATAGCAGCATCAGTAGCCGCCCCTGTCGCTATTCCGGCGCCGGAGTTCCACACATTAGCAGGATTGGTGGTGGAACCGCAGCTTCGGACGCCCCGCACTCGAGGCACGGCACCGTTACATGCACCAGATGTTGTAGCAGTAGCTCGAGTGCCAGTGCTGGGCGTGGAACTGGAGTTCGATTTGTTAGCCAGACGTATACCACCGTTTGCAGTTGCAGAGTCACGCCTAGTACCACGGCAGGCGACGACACCAGTCTGAGGCATTGCAATCATTCCGAGATCCGCTGGTGTGGAGTTAGCTGAGGTCGTGACTGCACTATCGGCTAACCTCTCAGCTTCGATGTCAAGTTCATACGCGGAGCTGAAACCGTCGATATGTCTACCACTAACACGATCAATGCTAGTCTCGCTGCCGCTAGCACCACTGTCACTGCCGCTATCACCCCTGCCTCCGAGATGGCTGCCATCACGGCATCTCCTGCCGATGCTGTCACCACTTTTCACGCGCCTGATGGTTCTGCCACAACTTTTGTCGTTCTCCCTGCTACTGCCACCACTGTCACTTCTGCTGTCACCATCTCTGTCACTGCAGTGACCTCCACTGCTGCTGCCACAGTTGTCACCTTCCTCATTAACAGCTTTGTCATTGCGGTGTCCTCCGCTATCACTGCCACCACTGTCAGCACCGTCACAACTGCCACCACTGTCACCAGCACTATCGGTGACAGTTTCTCTCGCCAGCGTGACACCGCCGTGCTCCATGGCGTCCCAACACTGCCGTCCAGCGATCCGTGCCGCCGCATTTCGTCTCGGTCAATCCGGGCCGGTCGCTGCTCGAATTATGCATGCCGATGCCATCATACCCCGGGGCACAGGGAGATACCTACTACAGACGGGGAGGGGGCAGGCACAGAGGTGTGGAGGGGGCAGAAATGTCAGCAGCGAGCCGCGGCAACAGGGCAGTCTGGCCAGCAAGGTCCGCGTCGAGTTATTGCCTTACTCAGACAGGCAAGACAGACGGCAACGCCTATTGCTATGCAGACTTGGTGCCGTGCTATTCTGGCGATCGCGAGGCCGCTCTGAAATGGGTGTGTTTGCAGCTGGCAGCAGCACAAAGCGCTAAAAGGAGAACACTGCACGGTGCCAGGGTGATTGGGTCATCTCGTAAATCGTCGAGCGGAACTCATTATCACAGTTCAGGCTGACAGGCAGTGACACGACGCCATATTTCACGTCATGTTTCGGCGGGCGGTGACGCTCAATCGGTCTCCGTTCGATCAGCCTGGGGAGCAATGATGTCAGGCCTAACAACTCACTAATGACTGGCCTTTATCAAATCAAGCTTGAAGTTTCAATGACAGACGTTCATGAATATCCTACCAGTCACAAGGAGGTACGAAGAATTCACCATCGCATACCATCCATCTCTAGACATAACATAATTCTGGCATGTTTTTCACAATAGCTCTTCTCACATATTAACTTTTTTTCGCAAAAGGTATGACCGGCGCAGTGACCAGGTAAGTCCTAATCACTGAACGCAGACCCATCCCGACCTATCCATCGTCCTATCAGTAATCAGTCAGTTGTGTCAACAACATTCGGTCATCGGTCTTGGGTCAAACATACCAACCACACCGTCCGCAGTCCGATCCATCGAGACACCCTCAGCACCGCAAACAGCATGGTCTCTGTAGAGGATGGACCATCCACTGATACAGGGGGCATTCCACGATAGATCGTACCACTTTTTTCCAATTTGACACCCTCATCTCTCGGAATTTGACGAGAATTGGTCTCAGGGGTAATCAGGGGCTCTGAATCCACCTGTAACAATTTCAGGCTTATCAGATAAGTATTTTTTGAGTTATGGTGTATAACATTTTTTGGATCTTGCTTTGCAGCGCTAAGTTTGGCGGGCTGTAACTCTAAGACGGATTATTCAAATGCCAAATGTGATATAACATTGAACTTGCAATGAAACAGAGATTAATATGTATTTTTGAAATTTCGAAAAATACTCTATTTTTTATATATGACATATCGAGTTTTCTTTCATTTGTATTTTTTGGACTTTGGGACCAAATTTTTTTGACTTTTTATTTCTTTAAAAAAATATTTGGCTCATTGTTAAGAAGTATGCAAAAAATTGGGAAGGTGTTCTTTCTAAAAATGTATTTATTTTACGTCACGATAACGGTTTCGAATAGTGATTTCGGGAGGGGAGCTTACAAATGGCGTGGTAAAGCTGCCTAGTGACATCACGGGTTACTGAAATTTCAATTCAAGTCTGAGTCATCTGAAAAAAGTGAAAAGAGGGTTCATTCAACCCTCTTTCCTATAAGCGCGAGGGTGAAAAAGGCTGTTTGGTTCTGACATTGTTTTGGACGCCAATGACCATAGCTGTCCGAGATGAAAGTTACAGGACGCATACATGGTGTCCTCCAGAGGTCTCACAACTTGTATATCTGGGAATTTTTCAAGGTTACATGAGTTCAGGTCGGTCACGTGACATCACTGTTATAAATCAATGGGGAAATATAAAAACTGTTATTTTGGCGCCGAGAATGATCTAAAACTATCCCACGTACATGGTATCGTGATTTCATGCACTCCTTGCAAAGTCCAATGCTTTACTTTTGCATGGTTAACCTTGCGTGACGTCGTTTATGACGTCACTAGGGTCGTACGAGTTTTTCGTCAATAACTCCCGATCAAATGGAGCTAGAGAGTCGGGAAAGCCACCAATGGACTCGTGAAGACCTTCCGAATCGAATGATATGCCATATTATACCCTTTGCCCAGCTTCGTGACCTGAGGGGCTCTGACCTGACCTTGACCCGAGGTCAACTACTTAAGTTGACCTCATCCTAGCAAAAAGTATGCCATTCGATGCACCTGAGCTAGGCGAATACAATGATGCCAAAATCGCGGCTGTGCGGCCATTTTTTGCGAAGTTATTTACAAAAAACCGAACCCGTAACTTCAGTCACGTGACCTGACCTCAGACGCTACCGGTTAACCTGAGACCTTAAAATCGGGTACCAATCGCTGCGACTTGTAACGGCACACACGCTCGTTTTTTCCGCGAGGCTCTAGCTCTATAAGAAGCGAAACGGCGTGCTGGGGTCGTATCAACCCCTCCGAAACCCATTTTGTTTGCGGGAAAATGAGGAACTTATAGACAGAACACCTTTCTAATTTTTTGCATGTCGATTTGCAATGACATGAAGATTATTTTGAAAAAATAAAAATGTGAAAAATTTTGGTCCCAAAAGTCATTAGAGGCAAATGAAAAAAGATTAAGTTTTTTGCTCAACAATGAAATTTTTTCTTTGGAATTTTTAAATAGTAATATTAATTTTTGATTCATCGCAAGCTTAGTGTTGTTTACTTTTTGTTGGTTGCTTAACCCGTTCTTGAGTTATAGGCCATCAAACTCACCGTTACATACCGAAGTTAAAAAAATGTAATGCAATATAACTCAAAAAGTTTTGATCTGAGAAGTCTGATAATTTGCCAAGCGTCTTTGGGGCCTATGATTACCCCTAGGACCGATTTTCATTAAAATCTGAGAGATGAGGGTGACGGGCCTGGTACGATCTATCGTGGAATGCCCCACAGGTCACTGAACGCCCTCACAATCGGAGATTTAATTGCAGAGTTCGCGGTTTCTGTAACTAAAACACGCTACCTTCTGATCACAGACATAAAACAACGGCGGGGAATGCATAAACTAGACCCAAACAAACACCAAACCTACAAAACCATACACATTCCACGCAATGTGATGATGACAGGACTCCCACCCACTGACAAACCCCTGGCTCCCTCCCTCCCTCCTCCCTAAGTCCCAACCTAGCCCTGAGCCGGGTTGGGCGCTCCACCCACCACTCAGGAGAGTACCGATGTGCCGACAGCGGTCAGCGAATATCAGCCGACGTGCCGGAGCCGCCCCGCCGGCCACCCAAGGACGCCCGGCCCGGTGCACGTGCACGAGGCTGTGCACATGGCCGTGCACTGTGCAGTGTGCACGGACAGCCGTCAGCTGATGGTAGGCTGGTGCAGCGAGGTGGGAGGTGGCGAGGGCCTGAGGTGAGGAGGGTGGAGGGATGACAGGGGGAGGAAAGGGGAGAGGGAGAGGGAAGGAAGGAAAGATAGGAGGAGGGAAACCAAGAGATAGAGAGGAGGGGCAGAAATAACAGCACGCCAGCTACGAGACAACTGGGACGGAATCGGGACGGTAGCGAGGGTAACCATTAACCAACACCCTATGATGTGAATAGTTGCTATCCAACAGTTCTGTAGACATCGGAAAGTGGCAAAACAATTCATAAATACCAGGGGGATTGTTAGAAAAAAAAATTGTTGGCACAAATATCTCCTACATTAGGAGCCTCTCGATGCAAAACAATACAACTCAAACCACTATAGCCCGGAGACGAGACACAACACATTATTCACCAGACCGCAAACAAGGAAACTGAACAATCGAGTGCTATTCAAAAATCCTCCATTGCACGCAAGGGGGCATTCACCCATCTCACAATACCCGAGATCATTGGCCTCACACACGTCCGTGTAGCTTATTTTGGATGAAAACAAAGTCATCCTAACAGTCTTTCCGTGAACGCTAAATTCAGCTCGTCAATCTGACCAGCTTTATGGATGCCATTTTTCATAGCAGCTGTTTCCGAGACGCTGAATCTCAAAACAAACGACCACAAATCGTGAGCTACGTCGAGCAGCAGCAGCTCAATGGTTGTCGTTCATGGTCAAAAATCTTCTTGTTGGTAAGCTTAAATAACAAGGCTTTTGCAAACCAACATCGCTGAAACTGCCTTGCACTAGCGCAAGTCGGCCACCTGGCGGCGGAATACCGTAGCTATAGTACAAACACCATTATCGCACAGATGACGCTGACGTGTTACCGAGCCCCAGATCAGCCGTCGGCCGACATAGGAGGCTGAAATTGGGCCAACGATAAACAAACCGAGCACATTCTGCCTTCCGGCCCTCCCTCCCCCCCCCCCCCCCCACTCCCACCTACACGAGCCGCCGGGCAGCCGCGGCAACTCCTGAGGACGAGAGCCGAGAGGGTCTAGGCGGAGGCGAAGGCGAAGGCGAAAGAAAAGGCAGAAGAGAAGAAGGATCGGAGGATGCAAAATGGAAAAGGTAGCAGATAGAGCTAGTTTGATGTGGGGAGGACAGCACAGAATCCAATGAAGTAAGAGACGGAAGCCGAAAATTACACTGGAAAAGAGCTAGGGGTACAGTTGAGAAAAATGAAAGATTGGTGCAAAACAGGCCATGAAGGGAAGAGACAAACAGGGACGCGGATCATGAGATCAATTACAACTGCGAGCCATGTCAAAAACGTCTGAAACTTAATCAACCAAATAAGGCTAACCAACCCGGTTATCCGCTACATTGAGTTAAATATTATCGCTAATTCATCAAAACTGAAGCGGCGGCCGCGCTGGGCTTAGGCGCCAGTTACACAGAAAATGCCTTCAACGGCAAACGCCCAGGCAATATAGGATTACATGTCCCAGAACCACAGAGTCTCAATTGTCACGCCCGCACGCAGCAGCCAGGAACTTAATCCATTTCGAGCTCACTGCGTGACAAACTTTCCAGGACAGCTACAATCAAACTCACTTGAAGCGTGTTGTACCGAGAATTGCGACCGAATAGCTCATATTTAATTTCTAAACTTCAGTGCCGCCTCAGCTGGGCGGGGGCGACAGCGGGGGCGCGGACGTGGGCGGGACAGGGGACTGGGACCAGGACCAGCAGGCTGGTCCCGCGGTCTCACCTGGCGGTCCGGATAGGTGGCGCGAGTGTCCCAGGGACCAGGTGCCGGCCCGCGGTCGGGCGCCGCCCTGCTCCGGCGGGGCCATCTGGTCTGTCTTGGTCGCCGGCGCCGCCGAGCCGGTCGTCTCCTCCTCCTCCTGAAACGCAGAGGGGTCAAAGGTCAGAGGTCAGAGGTCAGAGGTCACAGGTCACAGGTCACGGACGGCAGATCAAAGAGTAGGTCAGACGGCATATCAGTCACGCCAAATGTCCACGAGAGGCTCGGCCCGAGATTCAGAAACGAGAACTGGAAATGAAACGAAATGGGAAGCACAGCAAGCCGTGACAAAAAAAAACTTGGTCTACATAAATAAAATTTTGTAAATAGCTTGAGTCATTCGTGCGGGTCAATATGCGAGGGTTGCATACAACCGAGGATTACAAGATACGGAGTGGCCAAACCAGCTGCCATCAACATTCAACATTCATCGCGCGTGTGTTTACACTGCCGTCCGTATGCACTTGTCTGGCCACAGCACCAGGCTGCAAATACTATAACTGAAGTGCAGCGCGACGCATCCAAAGGCATCTGCACACTCACGGGGTCAAAGTCGATGATTTCAAGGAAGTATCGGGTCCGCGAAAACCAACTGGGGGAGGGGGGGGGGGTAGATACACTCTCCGACGGTAAAGACTTCACCAATAATTATCAACCCCGCCTTTGGGAGCTATAAGTCAAAAATTTAGATCATCGTTCACTCTACAGTCCACCACCCACTGAGTCCGCAGCTAAGTCCACGGCAAAGTCCACTCTGTTCATTTCACAGTTCAGAGACGCAGTCCACTCCACAGAACCCCTCGTCGCAGACCCTCCCGATCAACTGAGGACAGCCGGCCCGCCAGCAGCACCCGGCCGCAGGAAGCGTTCATAATCTGTCGTGATTAAAATGAGCCGTCATTGCGTGCAACAAACGGTCCGAATTAACGCACGAGCCACCCAGAGGACGTGGGACGAGGACGCGGGCGGAGGGAAGGCGACAGGTGACATGTGGTGACACTGTCGGCACCAGAAAACGAGCTCAGAAGCTGCCAAAAACTGATATCACTGGCATCATCGGCCAATGTTTTAATTTCGAAATATTTGCAAAGCGTTATGAAACTGATCAAGGCTCACAGCTCACTCATCCCAATCCGTAGGGTGTCATGCACGCGTCCCGCTCCGTCAATAATCGTAAGGCGATTGCAGCGCACAGCAGACCAGCGCTGGCGCATCAAATCCCCGTGGACTCGGCTGTATGGTCGGCGAGCGATCCCCTGGGAGAGGATGCTCCGGCGCGGTCTGGCCCGTACATAGGTAAAGTAGCAGCGGAGGGAGAGAGAGAGAGAGAGAGAGAGAGAGAGAGAGAGAGAGAGAGAGAGAGAGAGAGAGAGAGAGAGAGAGAGAGAGAGAGAGAGAGAGCGAGAGCGAGAGCGAGAGCGAGAGCGAGGGCGAGAGCGAGGGCGAGAGCGAGAGCGAGAGCGAGAGCGAGAGCGAGAGCGAGAGAGAGAGAGAGAGAGAGAGAGAGAGAGAGAGAGAGAGAGAGAGAGAGAGAGAGAGAGAGAGAGAGAGAGAGGGAGGGAGGGAGGGAGGGAGGGAGGTAGGGGGGGGGGAGTCACAGACGGGAGAAGCTGGTGACCAGATGCGTTTATGTCACAGTCTAACGGAAAACATAAAAATAGACTTTCTGGCAGTCTCAGGGAATCTTTAGGAGCTCACAAAAACAAGCAAAGGCATTGCAAAAAGCGATGATATTAGCCTGCACCTTTCTCAGAAGCTGATATCTTCAGAGGCTGAGACCCACAGCCCTCCCACCATTTGGCACAGCTCTCGCGCGTAGGACGTGACCCGAGGATCAGAGCAGTTACCAGCCGGCTGTGGCCCGAATAACCACAGACTGGGTCACCTACGAGCCCTAACGAGCCCCCTCTCCCCCCCCCTCCCGCCACCTGTGCTGCAACGCACCCCCTGCGGCGTCGGCGCCGGCCCCGGGGCGGCCACATGGCCCTGGCACCGGTCCACTTGGCCCGGTCGCACTTCCTTGTCGAGCCAGCGGCGGGCCCGGCGGGGGTCGGGGAGCCGGGGGAGGGGTCCCGAGACGCGGGGCGGGGCGGAGCGGGGCAGTCAGCTGGTTTAGTGTGCACATGCCAGCGGTCGATGCCCCCCTCCCCCCGCTGCTGTTCTGTTTGGACTGTGAGTTCGGCTGAGTCCGCGGGACGGAGGGTCCAGTGGGCTCACAGCGCCTGGGAGCTGGCTCAGCCGCCGAGGGCGTCCGTCGTCCGCCCTGCCCGTCGCTCACTGGGGAGACGAAATGGGGAGCGGATGACACTCCGGCGCTCTGCAGACAGAGCCGGAGGAGCGGCTCGCAAGTTCAAGAGCAGCCCAAGGGCGTTGGTTCAATCACCGGCGAGCTGCAGCACGGCAGAGCTCCGGCACGCGGGCATGAACCGATGAGATGAAGTCACGAAAGCGAGGGGAAAACTGCAGCACACGCTTCATCTACGCGCAACGTTCTGATGAGATACAAGTAGATAAGGAACAGGCGATGTTTCGGAACAAGTTCTTGGGAAAATAATTACGCTGCAAAGCGGAAAGGCGCGTGGGTGTGCAAATGTGAATAACAGCCAATTGTTCCACAAGCTCAGGCCGCTCTGTCTGAATGGCTAAGATCTTGTCACCCAGCCTGAAATAAAGTTACCAGGTGGAAAAGATCAGATCTGTTTTAATGATGCTACGATTCCCGAATAGCTCGTCTTTTTCGGAAACTACGAAATAGTAATCTAAGCCAGTTGAAAACTTTGGAAGGTCAACAGCGCGGCCCCATCTGCTTTCTCTGTTCACTGAACAGATGCCACTGTGCGAACAGACTATTGCAGCAGCCGTTAACTGCAATATTGGCATGAACACGAGGACAGGCCTCCCCATTGCAGTAGCCCTATACAAACACACGGGGAGAGAAAGAAGGAGGCGGTTTTACTCGCACCTTCCAACGAACAAGTCTTGTCCCAGTCCAATCGGTTGCAGCACCAGGCAAGGCGCCGACGAACAAAAGATTTCATCGAGACCACACTGAGCGCGGCGCGGAGAAGCAATGATTGGGCTCGCCGCTAGCATACATATGTGTGGCTTGGGTTGTGCTCTTAGGGATCTGCTCATCACGGAAATCACAACCATGTAATAATCATAGAGAAAGAAGTGCATGTAATAATGGACAAGGTGATACCCTCCACACACACGCAAACGGGATCAGTGTGCACAAACAACAGGGTTGCTCATTCTACGAGGGCTACCCTAGGGACCAATTCAGCGCCGTGCGCAAAGCTTCTTCCTCTATCATCATTTCGCGGAAGAATGGGGAGCTCTCGGGAAGATCTGGACCTCCAGCAACAGTTGCCCGGTGACCGCCCTAAGATGATCAATGGGGATCACTCTGTGTGATAGCCCGTCATGAGATGACCCATGAGGATCCGCCCTCTACCTGGGCCTCGTTTCATAAAACGAGTCCGTAACTTCCGCCAGTTTTTGGGCTTGTATTGCAAGCGCATGTGAAGCAATAAATTTATTTCCCCTTCTCCCTTCTGTTCTTGCTTGCTTGCAAGATAAATAAATTGCTTGCTTGCAAGATAAATACATTCAACGATTCAAACTATCGCCATCGCTTCACATGCACGCGCAATGCAGGACCAAAAACCGGCGCAAGCTACGGACTTGCTTTATGAAACCAGGCCCAGGTGTCTCTATTCTCCGAATTAATGGGTCTCTGCTGGCTTCTCGACGCGGTGGGGATGACCAGTCACATACGAGTAGGAACTTACAAGGTGGCAGGCGGCGTACCTGTATCCAATCTCCGAGTTACAGATAGGCGATTAATCGACCAGTTGATTCAATTTACGTCCACCAGACTTCCGAGCACTGAACAGTCCAATGACGCTTGACGCATGAGTGACGAATGACGCAATGAGCACCTGACGCTTGCTCACTGACAGCTGAAAACCTTGCACCTCACCAGTAATACAATTCAAACATGACATCTCGATCTCACTGATTCAACTCAAACCTATCCGCGACTCAAAAACAGTCAGTCGAGCTCGGCTCCAGCCTCACCGGTCCAAACCGGACAGCGACAGGCTGTCCACCCCCTCCCCCCGCCGCCGGCCAGTCCCGGAGGTCACGCCACTCAGGCCCTCAGGGCCAGTCTGACCGCCACCAGACGCGCCAGATGCCCCCAGGCGCTCAGACGCCTGCCGTGCCGACACGAAAAGCCTTTTCCGAGAGTCAGTGGTCCTCGACGAGCGGCGGTGGTTCTCAAACCCGGGCGGGACAGCGGGTGCTGTTGCTATGCTGCCAAACACCATTAGAATGGAAGCAATCCAGCAGCAACATGGTCCAATGCCATCCAATCGGGGGATTGATAGTTGCCCGTTAAACGTACCTATTCACGCAGCCTCCAGTTGTTTTCGAGCGATTTCTTACACCTGATAGAGTTCAAGAATTAATTTATTTTGAGATACAACGGAAAGCTGTGAGCTATTAGCTCCAATTTCCCAGAAAATCTAAACGACAGTTTGGTGCCACGAACAATGTGCCTAATGCTCATTGTGAGGCCTCCCTACTCCAAACTTCGAGCCATGCATTGAAACTTTCCCATAGCCAAAAATATGGCGACGAAACTATGTCATTAGCCCATACAGCCAACTTGATGTCGTATCCAGTTTCACAGTGACGTCATGTCCGTGGTCCGGTGACGTCACGGAGAAAGGGGTGATGTCATTAGGGCCAGTGTGACCGCCAGTTGGTGGATCGCCAGAAAAGGCCGTCATTGGTCAGCTCCTTGGACCTGGTGGCGCTCCCTTGCCTAATTGACCAGCCACACTCAAGGTGCTTCAAGAAGACTCGCTGGTTCGCTATGACTGTGGCACTGACTCGGGTCAGGAGCAGCAAAGACAAGTGGTCACCACAGATGATTGTAAAATAAGTCGGTGCTCCACAGAGAAGTCACCAAGTCAGCGAGGCTGTGATCCATCTTGACAGATGAATAAAAAGTGCGAATTTGGAAGCTAGGGAATTGCTATCTCGCCATCGTGGGGTTGATTATGACAGTTACCGTGGCAGTCTGACAGGACGGAAGGGGTCTGGTATGAACTGGATAAAACCGGACACGACGGGGGAGTGGGATCACTATGGAACATCCGGCACCGGGACCCAAGCCCCTCCTCAGATGACCTCTCATGCGGACACAATTGATTGAAGTACCGGTCGTGCTGGTAAAAGGGCTCATTGATGTCATATATGTTGTCATATATGTTTCGTTCTAAGAACAAATCATTGCGTGATGGTGAAATCGAGCTCACCATCAGCATGCTGTCATGATGAACTATTCGGAAACTAATCCAACGCTAATGAAAAAAAAAAAACTTTGAAACCAAAGTACAGTCAAACAAGTTGAAGAACAACACCAAAGGCGTTTTGAAAACATGTGACAGATCTCTTTCTCTGTGCAAAGCATTCAACGTTTGGAGACCACTCAAGCACTTTGGACACAAAGAACTCAGGCCCAACATTCTATATCTCCCACTACGTCGAAACTGTGACATAAATTAATGAAACTGGAAGACAACTGCCCAGCTCATTAGTCCTGAGGAAACTTGACCAGTAGGCCTGAATCGTAAATCTTCAAGAGGACGAGATTCCCTTTTACAGGACATCATGATCCATATAATATAAACTTTCAGGATGAGCCCAAATACTTACAAGCGCCAACGGAGCCCGGTCGGAGATTTCACCCAGCGACCCACCCACTACACTACGACCCCGACGTCCACGCGTCGCTCACCCAGATAAAGCTCCTTCCCGGGAGACTCGAGAAAAAAACTTCGCCGACGGTACCCTGCGGGCATACGACAGTGAACGCAGATCCTATGAGTATCCTGAAGGGACGATGGGAACAGACCTGAATGCTGATGAGATGGGGCCGGACACAACGCGCCTCAGCATCGTACGCGCGTATCGGCGCCGGATAGTTACGCAGCGAAGATCTCATGCACCATGAGATCCAACGGCAAACGGCGAAGGATTCTCTGTCGGGTCTGATGGCGACACACTGATAAGGCAGCCAAACACCACTCGTTATAGTTCATATCTAGATACCAAGAGGTGGACGGAGCCCGACGATCCGTGACGAAGCCCAACGTCATAGGCTGCAAGCCACAGATATGATCCTGTCACATTTTCCGCTGATATTGCTGGCGTTGCACGCCTAGTCACGTAGGTACCTTGGAGCCCGACATGTGCCTACATTCAGCAGCATTGATGGGGTGTGGGCGGAACAGCACACTTAGCACCGCAAAGAAATAGATCAAGACCCATTTAGCTGCCCCTACCACTAGTTCTTGCTCATCGCTCGTCGTTACACATCAACGACACTGAATTCTAATCAAGAACCTGATCGATGGCCTTGCCAATTCTCGGAATACTCAGCTGGGACTTGGGAGACTTCAGAACTGTATTTAAAGGGACCCTCCCACCTTAACATTAGATTTGAGTTGAGATAGCCAAAATGGGGTCCCTGGCTCACAATTACCAGTTTCGGCACTCACAACATCGAGAAATGCCTTAAATCGGAAATATTGAATTTCAAAATTGCAGCATTTTGATTCAGAGGGGCTAATGCATAGGAATACCCCTCTGAATGTGTGACGTCAGCGCAGATATCTAACGATTTTTAAATGTTTGACTAAAACGTTTTGTAGCACGCGGTGGTATATGCTGCTTTGCGCGCAACAAGTGCCGCACTTTCAGCTCCCAAACTATTGCTTCCAAATAAAGTCGCTAGGAACAGCGAAGATCCCAAAAAGTAAACAAAAGTAAAAGTCCAATATCTTGAAAACCGGTGAATATTTTTCGGTGAAATTTGGTAGATATTCGTTTTCGCTCTTTCTGAACCGAGCAACATCACTTTCATGCCAATTCATAAACTTTTTTGAAGGTGGGAGGGTCCCTTTAAAGAATGAAACTAATTCTTCCTGTCGACACAGCCGAGCTTAAAGGGACCCTCCCACCTTCAAAAAAGTTCATGAATTGGCATGAAAGTGATGTCCCTTGGTTCAGAAAGAGCGAAAACGAATATCTACCAAATTTCACCGAAAAATATTCAATGGTTTTCAAGATATTAGGCTTTTACTTTTGTTTACTTTTTGGGATCTCCCCTGTTACTAGCGACTTTATTTGGAAGCAATAATTTGGCAGCCTTAAAGTGCGGCATACGTTGCGCGCAAAGCAGCGTATACCACCACGTGTTAACGATGGTTTTAGTCTAAGATTTAAAAATCGTTAGATCTCCGCTGACGTCACAAATTCTAAGGGGGCATTCCAATGCATTAGCCCCTTAGAATCCGAAAACTGCAAGTTTGAAATTCCATATCTTCGAATTAAAGCATTTTTCGATGTTGTGAGTGCCCAAACCGGTATTTGCAGGCCATGGCCACCAATTTGGCTATCTCAACTCAAAACTAATGTTAAGGTGGGAGTGTCCCTTTAATCAATCACGCTGTAATAAATTTGTCCGCGACGCTATCTCTGTAACTAGAATTAGTTCAAGTGTAATGGAACTTAGCCAATTCACTTTGTGCGACATTCTAAGCCTCGTCAGCTCTCGCGCAACGACCGCTGGCTATTTTAGCGCCCCATAACTTTATATCGATCGAGTTCGTTTAATGAAGCTCGCTCTGCCATGCCAGTGGGTCGCACCCGAGCCATGACCGCCCACATGTGCTCTGGTGACGGGGCGGGCACATGCCACCAGCCTCCCACATGAGGCGGCCTATTCCCTTGTCCCTGCTAAGTCATCGATCGACATGACAAAGCAGCTGGGCGAAGGGGACGGGGCGCGAGAGAGGAGCGGATCGCGAGAGAGCAGGAGAGGGTCGCAAGAGAGCAGTTCTGCTCTCCGCTTCTAAGCGGATCGCGGACAGAGCAGGAGCGGATCGCGAGAGAGCAGGAGAGGGTCACCGGGGACAGGAACGGATCGCAAGGAACAGGAGCGTGGCCAGAGGGTCTCCGAGGGTCCATCAACCGCTTCACAGCCCGATAGCCCCATTAAAACAGACGACCCAGTCTGTGCAGTGACGACTCGCCGCGGCGGATGGCTCTCAGTGGGTGACCGTGGCGGGGAGGGGAAGGTCAGACAGCTGCGACCAGACAGGATAGAGGGGAGGGGAGAGGTGAAGCCGCCACGAAACGACGAGTCCCTAATCTCAATAATCGGACTATGTGGCCCACATTAGCGTATTGATCAAGCAAACGTGAGTCACGACCGGCACACGTCGTGATCGCTGTTCAGGAGCTATCCGAGGCCCCTGAACAACAAGGGAGTATCAAACATCACTAAGTGCCAGAGCTGCTGTAGTTTTGGCTGTGACAAACTGGTTACGGGGTGATTCTAATGGGTAGTCGCAATAATGCATTGCATGCATGTGTAGGGTTGCCTTTTCCATAATGCATTAGTACGAGTGCCATTCATGCACGGCAAATGCAATTCAGAACACAACTTTTCTGTAAAGCATTGTTCCTGTGTTCAGCTGCCGATCATTTAATGCAGTGCTATATTGACAGATAAAAATACTCGGATAAAATTACATAAGTCAATGGAATTTGTACTTAATTATTACAATTTACCAGGCATGATAAACACGGGTCTGCACGTTCCAAATTACTTACATAACCGTTGGGGATTGCAAATTTCCCAGTTTTCAGCACCTTTCCCATCACGTTTTCTTTGATTAACGGAAAATAAAACCAGACAAAATCCTCGAGTTTCATCGCTTTGAGTCCCGTTGCATAGCTAGTCAGTGATGTTCCCCAAAATTGCGCACTAGAACAAGTCCATGCGCTGAGCCTGTCAGCACGACAAATCTGCGGCGAAGTTCGTCCAAAGTTGGGACAATTCAGCCACGTCACGGCTACAAACGTCAGATCCAAGAGGCCAAAATTGAACATCACCATTTGTAAAAGTTAAATCAAATGACGCTACCGGGCAATTTTCTACTTAAGTCAGACAGCAATAGTTGGAACTTTATGTGCAGCAGAACTCAATTTTCCACTTCGAAACACGCCCAACTAATCCTCTGATTTCTGGACATTGCTATGTCATGGTTCATGGCTGAGCGCCATTGCCATGTTACCATGCGGCTTGCAGTCACATGGCTGACGGATATGCTATCAGGTGACGTTTGATACACACTGGGATAAATCGCGGATGTGGGTTGATACCAGACATCCAACTCACTCCCAACAGGACAGAGTTACCAGCCAGGCTCATACGAGACAAACGTACCGTCACAGCAATGGAAACCTTCCTGCGCCGCACCAGGACGCCCTTCTGCTCCAGATGGCCCATGACCCAGCCTGACTCGGGCGGCGGGTCGCGGATGCTCACTGCTCTCGTCTTGCCCACGTCACGTCCCTTGTTTACACGTCACGTGAGGACAGCTGTGACGCGGTACGAGCGCGGTCCTCAGTCTCGTCACGTGATGGATTGCGGCGAGATGTCCGACGCTGACGACTCCACCGGACTGATTCTGGGTCGTGATCTGATGACTGCTGGAGATCTTCTCACTGGCACTGGCGCTGTTGCTAGGCGGGGTCCGTCACAGGCGAACCACGCTGCCAAGTCAAGAGGCTCTCAGCGACCGCCTGATAGGCGACAGAATCAACGGAGCACAACGTCCCTTGCTGTGTCACTGGTTATCACCTCTAACGACGCATCGGTTGTTTCCACGACAAAGATATCCCACGCACCTCTCATGCGCAACGCTGTTTTCTCGTTTGAACCAGACTAAACACTGAATTGGCACTAGCGCTACACTACTCGCACTACCACTTTGACTAGACGCGCGTCCAACAGCGCCACCACCACTCACGACTAGCTCCACTCGCAGAGGATCCAACACTGCTGGAACCACGACCGCGGCTCGGAGCCAACCCCTCGCCAGACGCGGCCAGCTCAGCTGTCCACCCGACACTGGGGAGCGAGAGAGCCGGCGGCGGCGCGCTGTGCCCTGTCTAGCCGACAGCGTCTCCCGCGGGACTGGTGCGCCGTCTCCGCCGGCGGCCGCTCCAGACACAGAGGTCGGCTAAAATAAACCACCGAGCATCCTCCTCCTCCCGGCAGACGTCACCGCGAGCGCACAGTCACGCCGCTCAGCCGTGCAGCAAACGCCGAACCCCGGCCGGAGTCGCAGAGTTTCGCGGGGTGTACAGTCTGTCTTAAAAGTACCGCGCAAAGTGGCGGTGGATCCATCAAGCCTGACCGAGAAAGGGTCTGCTTTAATTTGAAAGTCACCGACCAATTGACCTAGGGAATGGACGAGGATGTCAATTGCTTCGGTGACCCAAATTTGGCAGGCCCTTCCTCAGTCAGGCTCGATGGATCCACCGTCACTTTGCGCGGTACTTTTAAGACAGACTGTACGCAAACGAGCGGGCCTGCGCGACGGCGTGGAAGCGTGCCAACGACGCGACTCCATCAAACGCCGCCCTTACCGCTATCCCGAACGAAACGAGCACGTACGAGGATGAAAGAAGCGGAGAAATGGCGGCCGTTGCACAAGATGTAGAAAATAGACGAAAAGGCGGAGGTGAGCGGTGATTCAGCATGGATCTCGTCAGGCAAAGTCGCACGAAAGACCGTTCCACACCAGAAAGCTCTGGAAACAACTTGAGAATACGCAAATACATCAATAGCTGTCGTCTGACAAAGCTCCAAGACGACTTAAAGGTAGTGTGCCAGCTTTCCTGGACCGTATGGAGTTAATGGCCCAGATAAGGAGAACCGGATTTTTAGAACTTATCCATACCTTCAAAACTCATGGAAACGTCTTAAATTCTTCAAATTTTGAGTACCCCAGTGCGAAATTCGCCCCGACGGGTTGTCGGTCGTACCCCAACCACATTTCACACCACTATGAACAATAAATGCACACACTGAAATCGCTATTACCGATATGCTCATCCAATCAAGTTTCGATAAACCCGTTCATCATCATCTCCTGCGGTTTCGAACACGCCTGTTAGGTGGTGCGGTAGACCGCGCCCAAAGCCAGGGCCCCGGTAACGTGAGGTAGCCGAGTCAGGGCAGCGTGCGCTGACCCAAGCCGGGGCCGCGCGTCCTCCCGGTGTCATGTGATAGCCCGGGGGGATGCGGTAGACCGCGCCCAAAGCTGCGGCCCCGGCTTGGGTCAGCGCACGCTGCACCGACTCGGCTACCTCACGTTACCGGGGCCCTGGCTTTGGGCGCGGCTTCTGCTCATACTTTGTGGTGCGGTGGTGGTGCGTCGGGCCGCGCGCTCTGACTTCGGCCAAGAAAAATGCGTCAGCTGATCATTGTCATTTCTGCCACTTGCGTGTGGTGAAATGGGGTCATAACTTAAGAGACGGCTTTTTCATATCAATTATTTTACATAAAATCATATTTCAAACCATAAATAATGTTCGACAGCCAAATAAAAGAAACAATACCAATACAGGCTTACAGTTTAAGGCTCGACATTGTGTTGTCTACGATTAGACAGCTGATAACTGATTCCCGTACGTCGTAACTCTATAACACTGAACTCTCTATGACCTTTGCTTAAATTGTCACATGTGCGCCGCATTCGCGATTGTTGCCGACGCCTGTTTGCAGCTCAGCCCACTACAGTTGTTATACATATCGAAAAACCGATAAACTTTTAGGCGAAAAAGGCACTATTCCAGGCCCATTTTTTATTTTTTTTGCGATATTAGGTAAAAACAGAAGCTTCTTATCCTAGGAAAAATAAAATGGGAAATCTTTCAAAGGTGGCACACTACCTTTAAATAAGCTACATAGGTCAGGTGCGGGCAACACTAGTGTGAGCCATCGGGTTATCCAGTTTGATAACCTGAAACCCAACAGCTTTGCAGGGCAAGGCACCTGTCGGATTATTTCGCAGCCAGCCTGGCTGGGCGGAGGCCAGGATATCCCAGAAATGCCTATCTTTGCCACAATCCTGTCGGTACAGCAAACTGCTACCGAAATGAGCATCACCTCAAGCTAATACCAGCGCGTCCATTGGGGTAAACGTCCTATAATCCGCGTCAGAGGAAACAGACTGCAAGGAAGTGAGGTTGTGAAACAAGCCAGTCAGTTTTTCAGCCTTGAAGGCAGTTAATTCCGATGTAGTGGCCGGCTCAGGCCCGTCTGAGAAGCCCGTAATCACCGCAGTCCACTCCGTTACCATCCAGTCCGAGCAATGTCCCGCCGCATGACGCCACACAAAGCCCAGCAACTTCACACGCTCGAGTCAGCAGCACCGGAAATCTCCCCAAATACCGCTGGAGTTGGCCGCTTGGCCGGAGATCCATCGGGCGAGCCTTTATCCCACACGAATGAAACAACCTCGCCCTATCCATCAGCCGCCCCGTGCGAAGCCATTTGACCTTGACAGTTTGAGACTCGGGCTGATTGTGGCGGACGGAGGGCTGACCTTGCCACCACAGCAGGGTTGAGGCCAGCCAAACTGATGGGCCTGTGGAGCACGGTAATTCAGTTTCCAGCTGAAAACACTTCAGCGATGGACAGCCCAACACGCCCTACGGTCGCGTCTCTTCCAGCGGGCCTGGGTGGAAATATCGGCGAACAAGCGCAACAAAAACAAAACCCCTGTTGGCAAAATCGGACGATGAAATGGAGATGATGCTGGTAATAGCTAAGGACCAGACTTGTGCCAAGGTCCCAAAAAGATCCGAGATCCAGGGTTCGCAGAGTCCAAGGTCTGGGACCTTGATGGATCCTGGACCTTGCATTGTCATTTTTGTCGCGAGACCTTGGAAACCCAGGACCTTAAAACATCCATATGCCGCGAGACCTTGGAATCCCAGGACCTTAAAACATCCATATGCCGCGAGACCTTGGAATCCCAGGACCTCAACATTTGCATATGTCGCGAGACCTTGGAATCCCAGGACCTCAACATTTGCATATGCCGTGAGACCTTGGAATCCCAGGACATCAACATTTCATGTGACATGAGACCTTAGAAACCCAGGACCTCAACATTTCATATGCCGTAAAACCATGGAAACCCAGGGGTTAGGACCTCAAAATTTTGGTATGCTGCAAGACCCTGCAGAATGTAGACCTTCAGTACCAGTTTTATTATTTGTCATGGGATCTTAGGAGAACGGTCTGGACCTACACCACCATTTTGTTGAGGGACCTCAAGAATCCTGGAAGCTGGACCATGAGGTTTATGTTGCACATGGGCCACTAAGGACCCTGCACTAGGTTTTGTCTGTAAGCACTTCAATAAATATCTATGGTTGAGCGACCAGCTGCAAGGGGCTAGATAGCTACACGAAGAGAAAACGAACCAGACTGTGTAGACATATATAGAGAGCAAAATCATTGCCATGGGTTGTGAGGCAGAACTGGAACAAGAGACCTGGTAGCTTTTTACATTATCAATGTTATGGATTATGAAACTGTCAAACAGTGGACAGTGGTGGTTTGGAAAGGTCTTTTCTAATCTCACCTCACATATTTTCTGGGTTGTGATATGCCGTGCTTGAAGCTACTTGGAAGCTACCCACTGACCAAGTAAGTGTCAAACTTATTTGTTTTGCAATTCATCAAATCACCATTGAGCAATGAGCAATATAAGCAATCATTCCATGACAGCTCAACTTTTTCGTTTAGCAGGTTTTCGTCGGACAATTTTTCGTCTGCAGATTTTCGTCCGCAGACTTTCGTCTATGCATTTGTTCGTCTGTGCATTTTTAAGTCCGCGCATTATTTTCATAAGGACATTTTCCGCCTCGTCCAGACGAAAAAATGCCGGACAGAAAAATACTCAGACGGAAAATGCACCAAATTAATTCGAACAGACGAAAAAGTCGTCAGCCGACAAATAATCGGCTGACGAAAAAATTGACAGATGGAATTTTGTTCAGAGCCTTCAATCTAATGTGAATGAACAGTAAGTAAGGTTTGCGCTCGCCGATACTCTAATTCTATTGGCTTAGTTGATCAGTTTTTCTGTGAGCGCTCGCGCAAACAAGACTTAGAACATATTTTACTTTTTATCCTATTATGTATTATGTAACCATGGAGGAGAGTGTAACTGAATGTGCAGAAAATCGAAAGCATATACCTATCCGATTCAACTTTTCCATTTCTATGAAGCCTGTAGGTTTTATTTCTGGTTTTTTATATTGCCTGAAAGAATACTTGAATGTCTGTCTTCAATAACTGTAAGGTGCTATCCTATATTCCTACTGATAAGGTAAGATTGAATTGAAAGGGGCATGACAATACAAATTGCAAGGTACCTATTACCTACCTATATTTTTTACGAATTTGTCAGGTTAAAGAAGGAGAGATTGATATTATGATTCATTTTTAACTTGTGTTGAAGCTCCCCCTACCTATGTTGGTTAACGATAAAACCACCACAGTCCACAGGTTTGCATAGGTTCTGCCCCTTTAAATGTTGCTGGGCATCCATTGGCAGAATATTTAGAAGTAAGTCTGCTCATCAGAATGTTAGTTTGCTTAAGTTCTTGTTGTGGGACCCTGGATACTTTGGATCCTGAGATGTATTCTTGCCGTGGGACCTCATGAGGACTGTGGACCCTGAACTCTGAAGTGTGTACTTGTCATGGGACCTTGGGGACTGTGGATCCTGAAATTCACACTTGTCGTGGGACCCTAGGGACTGTGGATCCTGCAATGCATTCTTGTCGTGGGACCTTGGGGACTGTTGATCCTGCAATGCATTCTTGTTGTGGGGCCTTGGGGACTGTGGACCCTTCAAAGTATACTTGCTATGGGACCTTGGAAACCTTGGATTCTAGAAATTGAATTTGCTGTGGGACCTTGGAAACCTTGGATTCTAGAAATTGAATTTGTCGTGGGACCTTGGAAACCTTGATTCTAGAAATTGAATTTGCCGTGGGACCTTGGAAACCTTGGATTCTAGACATTGAATTTGCCGTTGGACCTTGGAAACCTTGGATTCTAAAAATTGAATTTGCCGTGGGACCTTGAGGATCCTGGATCTTGATTTTTGGTCCCGGCACAAGTCTGCTAAGGACGAATGTAATTTCATTGCACGCGAAAAAAAGCTAGCATACATATATGATCGTTGGGGGTAAGATTAAAGTCATACTCGTAAGCAGCGTTTCCGTAAGGTCTTTTTTATCAAGAATAACGTTCAGTAGGAGCCTAACCAAGTCACCTACTAATTGAGCCGTGGGAATTCGGCTGATGACGGAATCCAAGAAAAGCCGTGGCAGCCACGTCACCACGGTGACCTAATGGGACCCGTTCCGCCCACCTTTGGCAACAACTTCGGTCTCCACTGAACCGAACAACCGAACCGGACAGCCCGCCAGGTTCGTCAGCGCCGGCGGTCCCCGAAACAGACGACCCCGATGACCCCGGGTTGGACACCGGCACGCGCGGGTATTGACACCGGCACGAGCGCATACTGACACCGACACCGACAGAACAACCGACACCGGCAATGACAATGATATCAGCAGACACTGGAACTGACAAGACACTGAAATGGACACCACCAAGGCCCTAAATACACCACACCACTAGGACACCACTAGGACTGCCGCCAACGCCGATCCGAAACCATAACCTTACCTTACAGATATGTAAAAATATTGCCGTAACCCACACAAACGCTGAAATCGGCACAAGTTCCTGTCGCCGACACGAACACTGCTGACACCGACACCAGCAACGACGGGCGACGACGATCCGAGTACCGGCACTGACACCAACACGGAAAGCAACACCAGTACCATTACCAACACCAAAACAAGCACCAATACCGACACCAAAGCCAGCACCAATACCAACACCAATACCGAGCCGACGCCGGTGACATCGGCACAGAGCGCCTCTATCCATGACCGCTGGAGAGTAAACAGGCCCCATCCCGACGGAGCCTGGTCAACAATAGAGCGACCGGCCAGCGGCGTCAGGCCAGCCAGACACGTCCCCAGGCAACTGCTGCCCAGTGCCCAGGCCTTGTCCGACCGACAATGAGGAAGGTTTCGCCAAGCAACCAATGGCGCCAAACGGAGACCCGATTGCCGACGGCTCGGAGGCGCTCTCGGTGGCAAGCCACTGGGGCGCTGAGATGAAAGAGGGAGGCTCAAAGGTGGCTGCCCGCAGGCTTTCTCTGAAGGTCAAGCTGTTAAGTTTTGGATGGTGGGCTGGTGGCAATAATGTTCAGGACAGCCTGGGCGCAAGGTTCATAAGGTCCGAGCCTGGCTGACAGCCCACTGAGACGGGATTTCATATCGTGAGACTTATCTCACTGGATTGACATTGTCGTTGAAATACAGGATTGATTAACTGATTGAAAGTACATTCACTGTTATTTACACGAAATGCTTTTTACTGCGTTTCACCTGACGGCAAAACATACTGGAAGGACGGGTCTTGAACCTGGACATCTTACTCGTAAATCGATGAATCAACGCACCAGCTGTCGTCGCTGAACAAAGTCGATTGCATTAACTCTTCCACCACCATACGACTTAGAAAGGTCCAGGGACAATATCCAGGGGCAATCTTGGTTGAGACACAAAATGGCATTCACCTTAGTGTGGTATCAAGGAACCCAATTTTCCTGCTCGTGACACGCCTGGTCCAATATCCATAACATCGACCTGCTGTCATCGTTCCACACCGTAACTCAAATCCTATGGTCGAGATCTAGTCAGGGGTGTCTCATCTCTCAGATAAAGACCCCGTTATACGTATCTCACCCAGCAATAGCTATTGAATACGGGGTGAGACGAAGGCTCCACGGAAATTCACAAACCAACTTCAGCATATCAGTAAGGAATGTGGTGCCGAGACTTTCGGACGAGCGCTTCAGCACATGTAGGCTATAAAACACCCAGTATTTGGGTAGGAAATCCCTTGAGCCTCTACGCGTCAGGTCCAGATCGGCGATTAGGGAACAGTCATTGATTGCATCATGATAGGCTTCAAACAGATGATTCCGGTGCTCGGTTGCATCAGATGCCACCATACACCTGGAACCGGTGCGAAGGTACTGGGCGGCGAGGAAGCTACAAACGGGGCACCAGGAAAGCCGGAGTTCCACCGTGATCCTCCCCGAATCGGTCGTCTGTTTAGCCTCAATCAGAGCAAGGTTTGTTTATTTTCACTGGCGAATTGAATTTTCGTAACGGTTAGGTGACGACGGGCGATAAGACGCCGTGAGGCGACATTCAGTCCCTGAGCTCTACGATAGCCGAACAAAAACAGCGCCCTCGTGGCCATTTTGCGGTGCTTATGAGAAGAACATCGATGAACAACGGGCAGCGCAAAAACAGGCATACGCAGCCAAGATGAAAAGCATGGCGCAATGGACCAGGCGTGAGATGGGTCAGCGGCTGCCTTCATCAGAATGCAGCTCGAATCGCGCACATCTCTTCTTCATGCACATCTGGTGGCAGCCTGACAGCCTCTCCGCCAGCGACATCACACCGAGTGACACCGCCGGTTTGTCCAAAGGACGAAGCCCCTTAGACACTCTCCTTCCCAATAACATCATGAGTCGCCTCTGAGGTCAGGTCACGTGCAGAGAGAATGGCTCGTCAGCCTCCGATAAACGCCACCATGTTGGAGGGACCTCAAAGCCACCCCGAGCTCTCTGGATCAATCTACACAGCTGGGACCGACGAGCTGGCAGTCGTCCATAAAGGCACGTGGTTGGCTACGTTATCGGCAGCCCGGCTGGCCTGCTACGACGGAGCAGCGCATCCTTCGGACCAAATATCCCTGAGACGAGTTAAAGCGTAACGAATATCATATCACATTAAAATGACCCAAACAAATCAAATGGCCATTGGTCTTGGCCTTGGATAATGTGCAACAGGTTACAACCATTGCCAATCATGGTAAAGAATGTATAAAAGATGAAAATGGCATCAACCAGCGTTAGTACACAGATCAGACACTGGTCTGGCTGCGTAGTTTTGTAAACTCGCTTTATGACGGCGGCCACGCGGTCGGACCGGACCAGTAAACAACAGATCTGGCGGTAAGCCGGCGCCCTGGGACCGCGGCCTATTGGTGAGGTCAGCGTCGGCTTATCTCGGCGCACCACTCAGCTGAGCTCAGATCAGCCCAGCTCAGCTCAGCAGTGCGGGAGTACTGGAGACCGCGCTGACGGGGCTGGCAGGTACACAGGGTGGGTAAAAGTAGCTTGGTGCACAGACCACAGTGCCGAGACGACTAACGTTCGACGATTGGCGTTCCGCGTCCCTGCTGGTAACAAAAGATAGTGCTTTGTGTTTGTAAAAGTACGGATAAAGTAGAGAGGTTGATTTATTGTTCTATGGTTTTACTGCCTTTATCGGTGTTACTTAATAAAGTGGGGATTAGTGTAGCTGATCTTTCGTTGGCGATATCGCAATGCGGACAGCCGCGATGATCAACATAAATTATTGATACGGTTTGTAGTAGAGGACTTCAGCTGCATTTGTAACCAATTTAATTTTTCAAACCCTCCAGCATCCTCCTCTAGCTCTGGGCAATCATCTCTTCTAAGAAAAGTAATAGTGTTGAAATGTCCTCAATTCCTCCAAATTGAATTCATTCTACCGCCATCGCCCCTCAGCACATTGCTTCCTCAGCAGGTAAACCTGGCTTGGCTGAAGTCACGGTTGGCTCTCGTCTTTACCAAGACATCAGGAGCACACCCAGCCTTCCAGACGCCTGCAGGAACATTAAATATCCACGCCATCCACACCCACATCTGCATTCGCCCACGGACTAGCCAGCCGATAGGACCAAATCATGTTATCCCCGCGACAGGACGCCGACAGATCTCCACCCTCGGGTGTGATAAGGAGCCGCAAGAACGTGGAGGATATTAGAAGACAGAAGACTTTTGGTAATGTTTCATTAATACAATCCCTCGCGACATTTTCCTTGAACGCTGAAAAACATGCTAGTCAGTGATATGAAATCATGCCGCTAACACACGTTCGGGAATCGACATAGTACGTACTTGGACTTGATGCAGAGGACTCGGACTGGCCTTGCCGCATGTCACGGGACTGCCGCGGCGACGCGCGAAAGCCAGAGGACTGGAGGTCCTCCGGGCCGCGATCGCCATCGACCAGTCCTCCCAGGTGCACTGTTGCGGCAACATCTCGCCACGCGTGCCGCTCTCGGCCAAATGCGGCACGTTTGTCTCTCGCCGATAGTCGGAACGGTTGGCACCGAACTGTGAAACGCTTGTCTGCGATGAGTTCGATCCCTTTCGCGCAGCTTCGTTCAAGCGCACCAATAGTCGCTAACACCACACTAAGTTCACTCTTCTTCGCTCCAAGAGCACTCAGGATAGCACTACGTCGTCCCAGTTGCAACTACTCCCGGAGCACCTGTGCACGCGCGCGATCACGAGCGTCCACTAGACGTCACTGGGCGTCACTGTCCGATGTCAGTCCACGGACCACTTCACCCACGGGCCAGACGGTCCGGCTATCTGCCGCTAATCTCTGACCGGCGTATCGGGCAGGGTCTGATCGGGCGCAACTGTGGCGAGCCGGCTGGGACGGGACAGAGGAGGGTCCAACCTGACAGCCAGGTGGGTAGGGGGTCCTGTTCACAGGCAGTCACCACAACCGCCGCCGTCGCGCAGAGTCGTCGCCGATACCACCGCGCGCACAGAGGCACCGCCCGTCCGCCGGCCGGCCTGACGAACACTGGCGCTGCAAGGGGCGCCGCGTGGCGCGCCGCGCGCGACCAAAACAACCCTGCCCGACGGGCTGCCGCGCCCGCACCGCGCCGGGTGAACGCGCTCGCCGCGGTCCGGTCAGGCGCGGTCCGCGCGTCTGGTCCGGCGGCTCTGCCCTCTCCCCGGTCTGGTCCGCGGCGGAGAGAAGACGGTAGGAGAAGGCCGACGGAGGAAGGCATCCGCCGGCCCGCGCACGGCGCACCGCTCCGCCTCTTTCGCAACGCCGGCGCCACCGCGGACGGAGGGGAGTCGGGAGGGGCAGTGACGGCGCCACCGCCCCGAGGAGCACCGGCGGCTATTTTTGCACGTGTTTGTCGGCGATATATCAGCTCATCGCACGTCAAGAAGGGAGGGGCGGATAAGGCCAAGGATCAGGCTCGGTCCTCGACGCAGAACGGTGTCGAGTCCGGGCAGTGTCTCATTGTCCGCCGCTTGCTTGTGGTGCGTAGAACTGCGTACCAAACAGCCATATGAAAAAGCGCTACACAGAACTCATAAAAGAAGACGGATGGCAGCTATTCATAAGGCCAGAGGTCATTATATAGCGAGACTGTGCTGTCACGCGCAAGTCGAGTCGTTCCATTGCTGAGACGTAACAAACAACGCTGGCCTCATCAAGATCAACACGGACCAACGGCAAGGCGATGAAAGAAGATAAAACGAACACCGTCGAAGAAAGTATTCAAATTAAAAGTAAGTAAGACACAAGTACCTAGCAGCTAGCAGGCTCTCATCGCTACCCGTTTTCAAGTAATGGCACGTGAATATACGGTTCAAGGCCTTTCAAATGAATTAGGTAAGAATTAGACAACATTCACAGTTAAATGGATAACCGTAAGGTGAGGCCCTATACAGGTATGGCCTTGGATGAGGCCCTTTCTTGGGTCTCATTCCTAGCACTGCCTGGCACTGCCCCTTGGCACTGCCCGAGACCAGCTGTTTTTTTTTTCCAAAACACAACTTGCTTCCGCCCAGACGCCTGCATACCTCGTGCAGATTCTGCAAGGGCGCGTCGAGTTCGGCGTGACCAAGTATTGCGCAACGCCCGGCTGCATAACAGCTGCTATTTTTCAGCTCGTCTGCCGGTTTGCTTGGTTTGGAAGACAGCTCACGTGCTAGATATCTGACACAAGCAGATGCACTCCATTGATTTATCCCGCGCCCGAACGCAACTGCCAGCCGGGCCGACTCTGGAAAGTGAGGCCGACGACGCGCGGAGGCAGATCGGAAGTGTTTTCGTCTTTTGAAACGCGATCGCAGCCAGCTCTGATGTATACGTGGAAGCAGGGGATCGCGGAGTTGTGTCAAAACACGGTCGTTTGCATCTTGGTCGGGTGCGCGGTAAGACATTGTGATGCAGCCTGTCGCAGTCACTGCTGTGCAGCGGACGACAATGCAATGATTCGAATCCAGGGGCGCGGGAACTACTTTCAGACTGGGGGGCACACCATGATAGAGATCAACCTAGGGTACCCCCAAATTTAGTCTTCTCGCCGGTTTTAGGCCACTTATTTTTCATCCCTGGGCTTTTTCAACAAAAAAAAGAAAACATTTGCAAAAAAGTGCGGCATTCCGTCTTAAAGTTGTGGGGGCACCGCCCCCACGGCCCTAAAGTTAGGGGTGCAAGCTGCCCCCACTGCCCCCCCCCCCCGGTTCCCGCGCCCATGTTCGAATCCTAAAGAACCGGTATTGTTTGTAGCTGAGTAGCTTCCTAGATTATATTTCACATTAATGTAATTGCTCTTCAGTCTTCAGCCTTAGCCACTATGCTGATTTCAAAGAATGCGTGGAAAAATAATCCGTCCGGCCAGAGAACGTCAAACTACCTTTTCGGTAAACGGTCCGGGAACCAATCCAAATGCCCGAAATGGAACTGATCTAAAGACTCACGGCTATGTGCAGTTTCCCAGCCAGAGAGCTAAAAAAACGTAGGAACCGAAATTGCCGAAAATATCCAGCCCAAAACGTGAGTGCAACAAGCCAAGAAGGCAATGGCAGATATAGCTCAGCTCATTTACCTGTTTGAGATGTGGAGATCGGCCTTCCTTCCGCGCGTTGCTATGCCAGCCTGGCAACGACACCAAACCTAGCGATTAGCGAATCGGGAAACACTTCCTCCCTCCTGCACTGCCAGACCGAAAACCCGTCACGCTCAAATTCTCCCGAGCAAAAAGTCGCCGTCTCCACGCACCAGCGTAAGCCGGCAGTGGCACTCGCAATGCGCGGAGAGTGACGACAGACGAGCGCTGCGTTTCTGCGGCCAAAGCCAGTGGTTTACCGCGTGACGAGCGGCCGGCGGCCATTGGGCGGCCAGATAAACAAACGACCGAGGACTGGGGCGCTCGAGCCTCACCCGGCCCCCACCCCACACCCACCCACATCCCGCCCCGCTCCGACAGGTCCGACTCGCCTCAGGGACTGTGCGCTCCAATTCCGTCAGATGGCGTAGGGCGGCGCGGCGGGACCGGCCGGAGCTCAGGCTTCCGATAATGACGATATTTCACGGAGGAAAACATCAAATGTGAATCAGACGCCAGCAGAATTCCTCACACGACTGCCGCCGCCTGGAAATTAGCCTGAAGCTGTTTTGAATGTGAGGAAAACAGCTCGAGGCACTGGCAGGGCCGCAGGATGAGCTTTGAATTTGACATCCGACAGATAGGTCTACGATTTCGGCAAAATATGATCAGCGATGCCGATTGCATAAAACACGCATTTTTATGCTAGTTTAGCAAATAATCCCTGCATATTACAACCGCAAAATGCTCTCCCTCACTGAACGAACTATGTATTATTTGCCTGCCTTTGGTAAGAACGCTCATCGCCGGAAGCCAGCAGCTCTACCCGATCTCGGCCCGTGGAAAAGGAAATGCCGCAGTGCAATATCACTGTGAGCAGACGTCCCGACCCTCTGCTGTTGACGCGGTCACAAAATACCGCCGGGCAGCCGCAGCTGGTGGCGGCTGATATCCCCCCCCCCCCCCCCCAGGGGCTGCTAAAATCAATACCGCCACGGGCTTAGGGTCAGTCTTTGTCTTAATGCGGCGCGCATGACATACAAATCAATAAACACCCCTGGCAGTTCTGTCCGGTGGCTTTCCTGCAGCGATTACGGACTGTGACGACTACCGAGTCAGGCACATGGAAACGGAAAGGTGGGCTGTCGTGGAGCTAATGGCGACGGTGATGTGCCGGAGCGCTGTTGCTGCTGTGGCTGACGAAATACGTCATAGCATAGACCTCTGTACACCTGTACAGAGGTGTACAGAGGTCGATGGTCATAGCTTCACACAGCTTAAAGTGAGGCTCTTTTTGTCTTTACGCGTGGCTCAGTGGCGGCGGATTCGATTTTGGCGTGGGGGGGCAAGATCCCTGTCGAGATGATGTCATAGGCGGATCCAGAAAGGCGTTTTCGACGCTGTAGGGGACATACCCCCCCCCCCCCCCCAAAGTGTCCAAAATCCAAAAACTACTCGGATTTCAATTCCTTACGGATCTACTGCTGAACAGTATAAAGAAAAAACAAATCCTGATAAAAGTGTTATTATTAGGAAACATAAGGTACGTTTTGTCTATTTCGGGCGATGCAGGAGCCAGGGGAGGGAGATAAAATATTTGCTTTAAATGCCCGCTCCCTGGATCCGCCAGTGGACGATGTAACGCTTTTTGTATTGCTGTATTAGAAAAAAAAAGCTCCAATGGGAAAAGTTGTGCCATAACCCGATCGCATATTAGATGTTGAAGAACGGTTCCAAACCTTTTCAAGTAGGCGAGCGCTATTCTTCAATGAGGTAACTCGTTACCATTTCCTCTGTTCATTTTCCGTTCGATTTCCGTTTAACCTTCCTTTAAAAATTATTTCTGAGACAGATATCAACTGAAACTAGCTCACAGCGGGAGGAGACCGCTCAAACATTCAGAGACAGTCGGTCGCATCTAAACCTATTGGGACAGCGATCCGCCAGAAACCCTCCCCAAGGCAGTAGTTCGCCAACTAAGCTCACCGAGACGGGCTGTCTCGATGGGTTTATACAGTTAGCCTACAGCAAGGCTTAACTAAGGCCCAAACGCTCGTCAAGCTGGGAACGGAGGGGGAGCGGCGGGCTAGGGTGAAGGAACGGTGGACTGGAACGAGGATCCAGAAGCTCTGGGTGGGGCGTTTCTTTATCAGGGCTTTAGGGTGCGCTGACTGCGGTAAGGTCCAAATTATCACACCAAATTTTGCCACGACATCTACCGATTTAGGCACTCGAGAATCAGCGGCCAGTGATATCTGCAAAGACGAAGCATTTCCAACCCTAGCTTCAGCCTGGTGTTAGGGTGCCTCAGGTGGCTTTAATTACAGCTGCACATACCAAACGACCTCAGTGCAGCCATTCTATGGCCGAAACTATTCGGAACAGACTTAAACAAAAAGTGAGACAAGGTTAGTGCTATCGTTAAGTGCCATAGGCTTGACCCACTGGAAGGTGGTAGTTATCGGACGCTGCGGGGCATACTCATTTTTCCAAAATGCCTCAGATTTTGCTTTCGTTTTCATAGGCGGCGGAACGGGGAGGGCACCGGGGCACCGTGCCCCCCTTTGATTTTGGCATTTTAACGTTGGCCCTATGGGCGTTGCATGGAAAGAATGGGACCAAAAGTCGGCAGCCCCCCCCCCCCCCTCCCTTAATTGAAGGTGTTCCGCCGCTACTGTTCGTGTTTGATGCTCTTTATTCTATAGTCAGCCTTTAGACAGAGGGGGGCCCACTAATGATCAGTGCCCTAACCCTCAAAAGTTTCCAACATTAATTTTTACTTTTTTAATAGTGAAAACTGAAATAAAGCGGATACTGAACAGTGAACATCCAGTTTTTACACTGGCCTCACACAAGCCTCCGAATGCCCAAAGCAGATCTCTGATGACTGGCCTTTGGGTGTCATACCATACCGTGCATTGGTCAATGTCGTCAATGTGTACGACCTCGGCGTTTACCATTTTATGCGCTGGAAACTGTTGCGCTCGAAAAAATCGGGGGAGTGGCTTATTATGAGCGCTCATCAGTCCTAACTACCCGCAAGCGAATGGCTAGCCCTTCCGTCTCCGCTCGCTTGCGATTTGGCATTTATGTAGGCACAAAATAGAGACAAACGACCACTGAAGGTATGAGTTGCGTCACTTGCACATATCTATAAATCGAATCTGAAAAGACAAAAACAAAATGATATAAAGCGGAAATGGTTAGCATTTACACATATTCAAAAGGCACCGTTGGACAAACTGTAGGAGCGCTAGCTGCAATATCAGGTTATGGAAATTTTCCTCATGTTTAGGGCACAAATTATGGAGGGGCAAGAATATACGTTTGCCCCTCCTCCAAAAGTTTCTTAGGGAACGATGCCTCCTCTGCCACCCCGTATCCGTCGCCCCTGTAAGCGGTCACTGAAGGCCTGGGTTGCCACTGCTTCACGTTGACGCTTATAATGCCTCCAAAACTAGGTTGAAGAGCGGAAAACTTCAATTGAACGTTAACGCTTGCCATTTAAGAAAGGCAACGTATGATAAAGTATATGGGCATCTGGTTACATTTTCAGATGATCGAACAGAATAATCAGGTATATGGTTTCTTGTCTAAGCTTTGTCACAAATTATGGGGGGGGGGCAAAAAGATACTTTTGCCCCCCCACGAGTTTGCCAGGGGGGCAGCTGCCCCCCCTGCCCCCCGAATCCGCCACCCCTGGCGTGGCTAGATGAAGTGAGACGATTGGCTGTCCAAATGTCCATGCAAAGCCAAGGCCCGGTGAACCGAACTGCGTGCGAAGATCGGCGAAAAGTTTTATGACAATTCGAAAGCGAAGCCACTCGGCCGCTCGGATGCCATAAATCAGGCGGCCCTACCTAAATGATCGATCTTGGCATGAACTCTATGGAATAGCTCTGCCAAGCCTGTCAATATCGATAACTAACCAGTTTCATCGACCACAGAGATTAGAACCAAAATGGCAAAAATAGCTGATGAAGCGGTATTCATTTAGTTAAAAACACTATAGATTATCCAACACGTGAGCACAACCACCCAAAACAGTCCCCCAATAGCAGTGCCCAGGGATTTTTACCTCGAGCTCCAGCGCCGCGCCGCGCCACCCGCGTCCTCTCGAGCCGACTCACAGGTAAGGAAAGCGTCCCGACGGATGGGCACCCGGGTTAAACGGACACAAATTCCACACCATGACCTTGGGCTCCACTGTCAGTTTTACTACGGGCTTTCACTCTCGTCTCTCCTCTTCTCCGGGACTGTGCCGTCAATGGTAGATGTCTTACTCTAATGAACCCGATCTAAGAGCTTTTATTTCTTTCAAACACAAAACTGTGGGTAAAAACGTGAGTTTTTTTTTTGCTTTGTTCTTTTTTTTTTGCAAACCAATTTTTAGTCTTATTGCCATTAAATTATGACGTCACTGATACATTGTTTCTCTGCCGTAGCCGAGTCATCAATATTCAATATCAAAATCCCAGGCCTATATATGGCCTTGATTCGGTGCCGGGCGCGGGCCGGGCCTTGAGGGTCCACCCTGTCCACCTGATCGCTCCCCTCAATGGACCCCCCCCCCGACCCCTCACCCCGACCCGGAATTCGGTCACGTCAATATCACAGAGTAGGACATTGATCTCGCATCAACTATGAATGCTCTATAGACACGGTTCATTCACTGGCAATAATCCGCTCTCTGACTGCAAAGGACCTGCACATCATTGGTCTGGCGCTCGGCAAAAGGCGCTCACAGAACTTGTGCCCGGTCACAAGGCGGCACCAACGCATTAGCAGCTTTTCTTTACCTACGCGCCGTCCGTCACCATAGTTGACTCTTCTCTTCAGATTTCCTCATTAGTTTTCTTAGAGTTCAGGACTCAGAAGGCACGAAAAACTTTAAACCGGTTCCCTTTTCTGATGACAGGAAAGCCGGGCTACAATAAAAAATAGCCCCGTCAAAACTGATCATGCTTGCAGAAGGAACAACTTTTTGTTTCTAACTGAGGGTCAAGGACAACGGACACGCTCCGGAAACAAAAACAAATTGTTCCGATAGTTTGCCTGGAGCTTGCATGCTAACTATGTACATACATAGTTTAGCAAGAATGCCAACTGTCAAACTCTTTCGGAAATGGAGCCCTTAAAAGCCTGCTTATGTGAGTGCCTCGTCCAGCACACTATTCGTCTTTGAAAAATGGGATCGAAGGTGCGACCGCTTATGTACCCGACATTTTCGTTTTCTAACCAATCTTTGAACCAGTTGGTGATACCTATTTTCGCCAATGATGGTTTCGGTCGCTGCCCAGGCGTTATTCACCACAACACACTTCCGCCAGAATCACCGCAGTCAGCCGACCAATCGGCAGTCACGCCCATTTCAATCGATTCCTGAATCAAATATTACAGCGCCATAACAAACGAAGTGCCAAACTCCTCAAATAAACGCAACTGGAGCAGTTAGGGACAGGCTGCAACGAAGCTAACACCGTCTGATCAATCCACGAGATCATGTGGCTTCGAAGAATGGAAGGCCACCTCACAAAAACGCCTGGGGTTTAAAAGGCTCTGAAGAATTCTCAGACTGGTCCAGGATGAGCCAAGACCTTTTAAGACCTTTCTTCCAGTCAGGTATTGTCCTGAAACCCAACAACACCAGATTTGAATAATCATCCAAGGATGAAGATGCAAGGTCGTACACAATGCAGCTGACTCCTGATACGGATCGACACAAGTGAAACTGCCCCGGGATCCAGCGTCCATCGGCGGTTTTCTGCGCGATCTACCGACACAAGCCATGTAGAGCGAATATCATGGATAAGTCCGGGTGCACTGTATACTATACAGTGTATAGGCCTCGCCACTGTTCATCATCCGTCCCATATAGGCCCCAGCGCGTGAGCAATCTCACACTCTGCTGACAGCTGTTCCGGGACCTTTCAGTAACTACTGGCTCATCGATCCGGGACCTTTCTGCGTTTAGGATCCCTCGACGACCCCTCACCTGGGCCTCTGTTACCCGCTGGGCGCTGCCTCTCACCCAAGATGCTAAACTTTCACCTCAGTCCCCCCTACCTCTTATCATCAGATTTCCTTCTCTCTCCTGATCCTTTCAAAATACAAGCTCATCGATCCCCGGCTGACCCCGAAACTGAGTCGCTCCGCCCAAGCTGACATGTCATCCCAGACGTCTCACCCCCAGCCGACCCGAACCGCCCCCGGCGTCCCAGCCCAGCTGACCGTCATCGGTGGCGCAGACCGATACCGCACAGGGAGGGACGCGCTGGACCTGTGCCAAGCCCAGTGTAGCAGTTGGACGGCTACACCAGGCGCTACTCCCCCTCAAACCTTCCCCAGCTCGTGTTTCCACCTCCCCTCACCACACCAAACCCACCGAGCTCGGGAGGTTCGTCTGGCTCACCTTTTTTCACGCTAGATTTCCGACAGCACAAAGTCACCACACACAAGGAATCACTGGGTCACCCACCGCTGCGGGGACGGGCGCGCTGCCGGCGGGTCCGACCAGCCCCGTCTGGGCCCGGCGGCCGGGGTGGCGGGCGCCGCTCCCGGCCCGCGATCGATTGCGCCCGCTCACGGGCCGGCGCCGCCCCGAAGCACGTGGTCCGACGCGGCGCCGGCACGCGCGGCGACGCGTCGGAGGCGACGAACGCGCGTCGGTCGGCGAGAAAAGGGGTGTTCTAGGAAAACCACGCCGGATGTGGGAGTGGGATGGTGTGATTACAGGAACTGGGTTGAAAATATAGCGCGTTGTTTTGGGTTTTGTTAATTTTGAAGGACGACAGCGTTGGATTTTGACTTCTTTGTTCACCGTGACAAAGAGAATTGAGACAAGAATTTGTGTATAAAGAGTCACAACGGTGAGGTGACACTGCATCTGGTTGCATAAATGGTCAGTGGCCAAGCCAGGGGGTAAGTGAGAAATTCTCGTTAAAATTTCCTAGTTTACCGTCGCCCATTTTTAGAAGCCAAAAGGAAATTGGTGAGGTAACATTTAGGCAATGCAATTCAAATACAACCAAGCCCACCACCAGTGATGTGCTTATTGGACACAACTATTTTTATAACATGAGCCTGAAATCGGTAATATACATCCCAGGATTTCAATCTTACAGCATTGCAGCAAAACAATCCCCATATAATTGATAAAAATGATGAACCCATCAACCGTGAACGAGCAGCCTACAATGGAAGCGATTAGCGACTGTTCCCTAGAGATAAGACCAGTAAAACGCCTTTTGGGCGAAGAACGAGCGAGCGAGATAGTGAGCCCTGCACGTGCGGAAGGGCGAGAGGGTGCTTCCAACGGGCTTGTGCAAAGCACCCTTTTAACCGGTCGCTAGCGGTGTGCCAAATTTGAACACAATCGGCCCAGCCGTTCCTGAGATCTGGAAGCGGCATTCTGCACGTGCGCACGTGCAAACGGGGTCCAAAATGACTTTTGCACGGCACCCTGCTAACTGGTCCCAACTGTGTACCAAATTTGAGCGCAATCGGTCCAGCCGTTCTCGAGATCTGGAAACGCCCCCTGCACGTGCGCACGTGCAGTAGCACCCGAACCGCAACACATGGGAATGAAATGCCTGGTGGGTGCCTAGCCTACCTGTATGCCAAGTTTCAGGGGAATCGCCCCAGTAATTACCGAGTTACTGAAATGGGAACAAATTTGGCACCTCTTATTGTTGTATTTTGCACGTGCACTGGGGGTGACCCACATACATCGAGAGTATCCTATTTTGGGTAGAAGGGATGCTGCTACCCTACAAAAATTACCGCAAGTCAATCGCCCAAGCGGCTGCTGAGATATGAGCCTCTCAAAATCACTACTTTTGCAAAACAGCTTGAACACCCCTGACTTTTCACGTGGCACGTGCCACGACGGTCACTGAGATGTATCAAAAGTAGTCAATTACGGGGTAGAAGGGATGGGGCTACCCAACAAAAAAGACCGCAGGCCAATCGGTCCAGCGGTTGCTGAGATATAAGCCTCTCAAAAGCGTTACAGGCCGGGCCGGGCCGGGCCTGGCCGGGCCGCTCATACTGAGATTTTTCCGTTATATTGAAAAGACTCACTTCGCTCGCTGCGCTCGCTCGCTCGTAACAAGACTGCCCGTCAATTAATCACATGGTTGCGATCGGTTTATAGGATCGGACTATTGTATGTTGATATATGGTGGCATTGTAGCTGCGAGCATTGAAGACGAGAATTTTAGAAGCAAGCGAAAATGACCGAAGATCGAAGATCTTCATATAGATCGAAGATGATCTATATGTAAGCAGCATGAAGCTTGTATTTTGAGGATACTTGATGCACATATTTCTTTCGGTCAGTTCTCGGCAGCACAGTTCTTGCGGCGTTCTGAGTTGACGCGCTCAATTTCGCGAAGACGATATTTCCATCGTCTTCTCAGGATTGAGGGCCAGAACAAAACAGCGCCCTCCCTGTCCCCCTCAGATTTCAGTAAACCCGTCACGACATGATAAGCGGTCGACGTGATAAGCAGGCGAGATCATAGCGCAGTCAGACTAGGGCGAAGGCGTGATGTCAGACCATAAAAAATAAAACTTCCTTAATGTCAGCAGCATTTCGTTCAGGAGACACGACTGCTTCATTACTAGTTATTTATTAGTATTGTAAGTTATTACTTTCCAAAATATGGGCATGAGAAACAGCATTCTTTCCCTGTTATCTAACTACATTTCAAGCGTGCAGCCACTGATTCGAGCCTCTTACCAGCTGTCACGTGAAATACAATAACTTGAGCAGGCCCTCGTGGGACATTGCCACAGCAACCCACCTAGGCCCCTCCCCTACGAACCCAGTCGCCAGAGGCATGGCTTGCCTCCAAACGACTCACCATTGAGGCAGAAAGTCCTAGGCAGATGGCATCCATTGCTCTAGAATGGACCATTAGACAGCAGGCCGGTAGAAAATGCGCCATTCGGAATCCCTCCGAAGGCAGTCAGGTCAAATATTCGCTGCAGGACTATGCTAATCGGTCCACTAAAAGTATGCGCCAGTGCTGTAGAATTGCATCTCGAAATCGGTTTATCTCACGAGTCTACTCAGAACAGGCTCAAACTACTCTCGATTGGGGAGCAGATGTTCCTATCGACACGTGAGATATCGTCAGTGCTCTTGCAAAACGGCCAGGAATCTAGCATCGACACGGTTTATCGAAACGTCAAATAACATGACGCAGTCGGGCCGTCGTAGAGGGAGATCTATCTGCCCCCCCCCCCCCCTCGAGTCTGGGGCCTGGCGGTATCTGGACCAAATGTTGCCAGGATCGCACCGGGACAGTCAGGTCCAACAGCGTTGGCGTTAAATGGGTATGCAATCTGCACGTCTTGGCCATCATAAACAGCAAAAGAAACTACATTCCATCAATACCTCCATCATTGTTACGAATACGATTCGACCCAGCAAGTTTGATGTCCTGACCGCGTATATTCGGATGCAGTATGAGCAGAGCATGGGTCCCGAAAAATTCCTCAGAAACTAGAGAAATTCTCGGACACACACGACGGGTACCATATGAATGCGGGTGAGACTAAATGCTTACTTCGAAATTTAAGCTGCGTTGCGGCATTGGCGGTTATGTGCGGCGTGTCTGCCGCATGATTAGTAAGCGGCGACCACTAAATTAAAAACTCAATAGCTTTGACCTGTTTTCAATGGATAACACTGCATACCAAAAATGTCCATCGCTCTCGTCATAGGATATTTAGATTTAAATAACTAACTTATCTACATCATCGTTTTGAACCAAATTAATACTTTCAACTTGACCCTCGCCCGTATAGGTGTTTTTTTCCAGCCGCGAACGTATAAGATATAACCCCTTGCCGTTTCGCTCCTGATCAAGATAGAGCTTCGCGGAAAAAACCAGCGTGTTGCCCGTGACGAGAGGAAGCCGATGATACCCAATTTTAAGGTCCTGGGTCATCGGTTGACCTTCCAGGTCAGGTCAATGACCCAAAAGGCAGGAAAATTGGGACCTGTTAGAACGTTGGACGTGGTGAACGTGGGACCTGAAAAAGTTGCACCTCTATGTAATATGTGGGTTCGATATACTGTGTGACGTTCCAAGAACTATTTGGGAAAAGTTGCACCTCCGGAGAGACGGACGGACGGACGGAGAGACGGATGGACGGACGAAGAGACTGATGACGGACGGACGGAGAGAGTGACTGATGGACGGACGGATGGAGAAACGGACGGACGGATGGACGGACTGAGAGACGGAAGGGCGGACGGACGGACGGACGGACTGAGAGACGGAAGGGCGGGCGAACGGACGGAGAGACGGACAAAGAGATGGACAGACGGACGAGAGAGAGAGAGAGAGAGAGAGAGAGAGAGAGAGAGAGAGAGAGAGAGAGAGAGAGAGAGAGAGAGAGAGAGAGAGAGAAAGAGAGAGAGAGAGAAGGGTGGTGAGAGAGAGAGAGAGAGAGAGAGAGAGAGAGAGAGAGAGAGAGAGAGAGAGAGAGAGAGAGAGAGAGAGAGAGAGAGAGAGAGAGAGAGAGAGAGAGAGAGAGAGAGAGAGAGAGAGAGAGAGAGAGAGAGAGAGAAGGGTGGTGAGAGAAAGGAGGATCAGATGAAGGAAAAGACTTAGAGACATGGATATTACTTGTCAGAGACTCGGGGAGGACGGGAAGGAGACTGATACCTAAAGAGAGGAAAGATGATCGTGAGCAAGGGGTTTGGGAGATAGGTAAGGAGACAGGGGAAAATGAGATTTTATTGCTCCGGTCCCAATAACACTTCCCAAAATAAAATATAATTGGTCGTAATTATGTCAATTGAACGTCTGATTTGCTTACATCGATCCGCCCTATACCCTGTTTGACATGTTTGCACCAAAGCCAACTTGCAGGCTATACATCGAGCCAGTGGTATATACTATACAATAAATACATCTCTCCCGGTGGTATACCTGCATAGAGCCGAGACCTCCGGCTGTATTTTCCCACGATCAGCCGGATTGCAAAGCCGTGTATTTTTCGTCCGTTGCAGGCGGCCGGCGCAATCTCCGTGAAAGAAGCGCTCCAGTGACAAAAGCACGAGCAGATCGCCTAAATGCCGGTGGCCGCGAGAATTTCTCTAGTTTCTGAAGAATTTTTCGGGACCCATGCTCTACTCATACTGCATCCGAATATACGCGTCCTGACCGGGGTAACGACCCAAGAACCAGACAAACCAGACGGGGCGGGGCGGCGCCTGCACCTCCCTGAGCAGGGCAGGGGGCGGGGGAAGGGTAGGGGCGGGGCTGTCGCGCCGGAAGGCATTACGAGCCGCCGGCCGAACCAGACCGCGTACCGCCTCAAACCTGTTCCAACCCACGGAGTCGCTACACGAGCCGAAGGGCGCGGCTGGCCACCTAGCGGTCAGCAGAGGTACTATAAGTTCGATTAGCCCAACTGCAATACAGATGTCGCCAGGCGTAGACCCCCTTACTCGTTTCGCTCCGGTCATCCGCTGAACAAATGCCAAATACGTTTGACAGAAATGTCATGTCATCGTCAATAGGTTGAGCACCAGCCTTAGACCAATGAGATGCGATCTAGACCTACCATCATGCCAAGTCGAAGCTGTATCTGATTCATCAAGTTATTCAATGTTTAGCATTAGCTAGCCGCTATAATGCCAGTACCTACCTACCAATTTTATCATTCCGAGTAAACTAACATGATCACGATTAACTATGCTATGATCACATGCTTAAAAGAACTCCTTGACTGCGTGACGGGTGGCCTACTGCTCGTCGCAGGCCGCAGCGTATAACTGACACTGACCAGTTGATTTTTCTGCCTATAATTTAAAGCCGCGTCTGGGATGCACAATCACAACAGGGCTTAGATGATACATAGACCATCTTGTCATATTTTGTCATGATTTGGCATCGTAAGCTGAAAGTCGGCCGCCTCCTCAATTCATCCCAGTTATTTATTTTACGCTGCAGGCTACTAAAATACAGCATCTGGAAAGCTGGCCGGGGCATTTAACAGCCGTCCTATCATTCAGCTCCCGAAATCGCAAAGAGGCAACCACCGCCGTCCACCGAATCTTTGTCGTGGGTACTGGGTACACGACAAAAAGCGTACCTCTGAAAAGCGAAACTCACCCTATGGGCTTATGAGTATGACTGAAATAAATGGACGCTTACATATCAATGCACTGCATCAGGCTGTCATTGGTGAAGTGACCAGTGGTTTCTTTCCTTGATTGAACGAAGAAATGCCATAGCTGCGCTCAAACAGGGCACCGGCATTTTAGCTGGAATCCAGCGATCAGTACCACCAGTCACTGTGCCACTTTGACTGCCGACGATATGACGTCATTGATGACGCAGATGGAGGGGTCAATCGACGCACATCGTCACCTGATCGGTACCACACTGAAGTACTTATTAGCTTACATAACCAACGATATGGTTAGTTCTGGTGCCACCGAGGATATGCCCGTAAGTCAGGGGCTATTCTATCATTAATTCCACTATTTGTTTAACATCCCAAAATAATGCACAGTCGCAGCCCTCACTGTATCTTTTCTTCTGTTATCACGTTATCCGTTGTCCAGGGATTTAGAGCTACAAACCAGAATCCATCGGACTATCGAGGTGTAAGCTATCAAGTCTCACACCCCTCGCGGCTCGCATACTCGTACACGAACATAAGATCTTCGGGATATTCTTGTGTCGATGTCGACCAGGAAAAAGACATCCCGCTAAAGACTTGCTTTTTCTTGTACCGTTGTAGGTACCCCTCACTTACCCCTGTAGGCTACTTGCTGCTCATGCTGTGACTACATGCTGTATATGATATGCAGTGAGTCAAAGATATTTCAACATGCTTCCTGCGTCGTGAACAAGCAACAAAAAATGGCAAAAACTCTAGCCCAACGCGAAGTCAATTTCTCGGTCAACTCCTACCCCGGATTCCTACAAAATTCCTTCGTGCTAGCCCCGTCTCGAGCTGACCTCTGCCTCGATCCCCTCGCACGTGACGAGAATTGCAGACGCACCTCCCCTCCCCAGTCCCACAGCTGCCTTCGCCGGCGTCCCATTCGTCGCGGTGCGCCGGTGGCTCGAGACTTGTTTTGTCTAGGTGCGCGCGGGCGGTGCGGGCCCTCGGACAAAAAGGTCACTCCCCGAGCCGGCTGCAGGAGGACGCGGAGAGACGCACAACAGGCGCGGATAAAGGAGCAGCGGCACCTTGTTTATCAGGCTGCAGGAAGACGGACGCGTTCGCTGCAGATTGAGGGGAAGAAGGTAATACCCGCACTCCACTGTGGCCTCTGAATGGGAAGAGGGTTAGCATCACGCAGATTTATAAATGAGGGCAGATGACTACCACTGTGCGTTTTAGCCAGAAGGCATTCGCCTGCCTAAAAGGAAGTCGGCAGCAGTTAAAGAGGGATGTAGTCAGCAGGGCTGAGGCCGAGTGAACCTACAGTTCCGTTAGGCAGACAATAAGCAAACATCCTAGACGCAATATTGCTCGGCTTTGGATTTCGTTCATCGCCAAACAAAGACCACGCCTGTTAACCCGCGCCCCACTGGGGGGGGGGCTATTTATAGCCCCCCCTCCCGTTTTTCTGCAATAACTTCCAAACCGCTTGACGTATCGACGCCAAACTTTCAGTACCTTCGGCTACATCAATTTGACACCTTGTGTCAAAATTTGAACTTCGTAGCTACTATATGTCGGCCGGAAATGACGTCAGAGTGACGTCATATTCGGCCGATTTCGACGCAAAACATTGAACCACGGCAATCGCTCCCAAGGGCTCACTTTTTAAGCTAGATCCCATTTCCTTGCATGAGAGGACTCAAAATAGACTGCGCTATTAAACAGCTATCTCGGATTTTCGAAATTTTGAAAATTTAGAAAAAAAAAATCATAATAAAATTCAAAGTTTACATTTTTACATTTTTTTTCAAAAAGTTTTTGACTTTTCGAAAAAAAAACGGAATATATGTGATAGAACGTGTTATTATGACTAACTCTTACAAGTTTTAGCTAAATATTTTCAAAAATGGCCGAGTTATGCGCATTATTGCAAAAAAATCACAATTATTAATGTTTCAAATCAATTTTTCACCACGTATTTGACATCGTACGCCAATATAAATAGCACCATCGTGTTCATGAGCTCAAAGTGCATCCAATAGACACCTTTTCTGTTTAAAAATAATAACTTCAAAATTTGACCTTTTTTGACCTGAAAGCAGGGTTGGCGTTTTTGCCGGCAAAAACTAGTTTTTGCCATTTGCCGGTTTAAACCGGTTTTAACCGGCATAAAGTGGCAAAAACTGGCAAAAACTAAAAACAATCAAAACGCAATGCCTATACATGCGTTTGAGCAGGAAACGTTTTAAGGAGGATTCAGTGAATGCAATATGCTTTCAAACAGAAGTGGTATCTTGACCATTTTAGTGTTAAATATTCCGTGAGTCCTCTATAAGTAACCAATGAGGCGCCTTTTTGCCTGGGGCGACAAATGAGAGAGTGCGATGGCGAATACTGAATAAGTGGGAAAGGGCATCTGCCACTGACTTGTGCACCGGACCCTACCAACCATTTCCTGACAGTGTCAGTGCCAAAGTTGTGCTTAATCGACGTAGCCGTTCTCCCGATCTGGAAGCGTTACACCGCACGTGCGCACGTGCAAAATGGACCCCGACTGACTTTGCACGACACCCTACTAATCAGTCCCTAACGGCAGGGCTGCGGAGTCGATGGATTTTCGGCGACTCCGACTCCGACTCCAACTCCGGCTTTCAAAAACCAGCTCCGACTCCGACTCCGACTCCGGGCAGAATTGTCGACTCCGACCGACTCCAACTCCTGACTCCGACTCCGCAGACCTAGCAGGCCTGCGGAGTCGACAGATTTTCGGTGACTCCGACTCCGACTCCGGCTCGGGTTTCTAAAATCGACTCCGACTCCGACTCCGGTCACAACTGTCGACTCCGACCGACTCCGACTCCGACTCCGACTCCCCAGCCCTGCCTAACGGTGTTCCAAATGTGAGCGCAATCGCCAATCGGCCCAGCCATTCTCGAGATCTTGTCGGAAACGACTCATGCATATGCTCATTGCTCATTGCTGTGCAGAAGCACACCAACAGTGATGCATGAAAGTGCACTGCCTGGTGGACATCTATTGACTACTGACAGACATTTTAAGCACCGGTAAACTAATGAACAATGCTTTTAGTGGGTCCCAATGACATTCAGATTTCAGACATGGCTTTGTACATTTCAATCGATTGCTTTTTAGGTAAGCAACGCAGTTTTGGACACTTGAGTTTTAGCCAGTTTTTGCCAGTTTTTGCCACCATGGTTTCTGCCAGCCGGTTTAAACCGGTTAAAACCACTGGCAAAAACCAGTTTTTGCCACCCCTTTCCAACCCTGCCTGAAAGTGACCTGACCTAAGCTAAATTCGACTCAAAATGACCTCGAATGTCACAGACGACATCAAATTCGAAATCTTTGGCCTAAATGGACCATAAAACATGTGTCACGTGACCGACGCATGATATAATATTTTCGTGACCTGTGATGACCTGACCTTGACCTGAAAATCAAAGTACAAGTTTGGTACCCTCAGGGTATCTAGAGCATCTGTTCACGAGTGTTTGAACCAAAAATGAGCCTGATCTGACTTGTAAGACGGCGGCCAGAGCCCAAAACGTGAACAAGCCAAAATGCTAATAATTTTTACTTTGACCTGACCTGTGATGTCATCGGTGACCTCGAGGTCAATGAAATTAGGTTTCGTTCGACAGTTTTTCCGGGGCTATCAGACGCTGTTTGAATTTTGACGATCGGCCCAGTAGTTTCGGAGTTAGGAGGGGGGCTATGAATAGCCCCCCCCCCCCCCCAGTAGGGCGTGTTATACGCAGACCCCAGTGGGGCGCGGGTTAAAACCTAATTCGAAAATAGTGTTAAGATCGCTGCTGTAAACAGTGAGCCAAGCCAGATTTAGGATGATATAGGTACTTGTAATGCAATGTGAGGTCAACGCACCTGCCAAGGGGTGTCCCATAAAACCATCACATTCAACACACGTACGAGCCCGCATTGCGACTTTATACGGGTCAAAGTTAATCCTTTACACAGGTCGTGTCACCGCTACCCCGCTGCTGGAAATGAGCTCATGGCGGCGCACCCGAGCATGACCATCGCGATAGTTGGGTTCCCGGAACCCTAAACTAAACCGGACTAAACTGGTATCCTGGTCCATGCTACGAGTTACGAGTTACCTACGTGATGTGCGAGATACGTTTCAACTCAATTGAAATAGAAAAATACCATACCATGAAATAGAAAAATGAAATAGAAAATAACATTCCTTTCCAACCGGCTCTTCCACACACCCGCATAACTTAACCCCCTCTTTCGAAAATGCGCATTAATTACCGACTGATTGTCAGTCCCCGTTGGCCTGCCCCGGCTGCGCGCGGCCCCCTTCTGTTACCACGCGGGCCTGTCATGGCCCATCGCCGACCCCGGCCTGTCCGGTCAGCACCTCACGGACACCTCGCTCAGTTGCCATGCGCGCCTGCCGTGCCCGCGGGCCATGTCCATTGACCGGTCCCGGTTTGTCGACGGTCGGGGTCGCTCGGGTCAATAGCCCCCGGCGTCCGACCACACGGCGGGCCACTCGAGACGTAATTTCACAGGGTTGGAGGGCTGCTAGAGTCGGATGGTCTCAAATGAGAACGTCACGTCGTCTCAAAGGAGAACGTTGGATCGTCTCAAATGAGAACGCCGGACGGCCTAATCTGGGGACATCTCATGGGCGAGTCGCATCGGCGTTCGATTTAATTACTGTCCTGATTGAAAACGTGATGATAGGGTTAATTTTAGCGTGCTAAAATAGCATCTGTTCAGACTACATAAGGCAATTAAAGGCTCCACGGACCTCCAGCCTACATTTGAGTGTTCGGAGAGCAGATATAACATGAAATGCCACATAAGCATCACTCAGTTTAATTCATTCAGCATCATTAATACGATGACACGTACCCAAGCACTCCTACCTCCACACCATGTACTGAATGCCAGGAAGGATTCATGAAGGTGCTTGGCTTTTATGCCGATAACATTTTCTACGGAAAGCGTGGCGTTAAACTCTTCTATACACGAGCGATGAAGACAATAGGACAATGGGCAGCGGAACAACGCCCCAACTGTTGCTGGCTGGAAGGCCTGTCTCACAAAAAAAGGCATGTGCTAAAAATACAGTGAGCGGTGGATAATATGAATGGTTTTAGGGATATTATTTAAACCTTGCCGAGACACGAACCACACAGTTTTCAATCAGGTAATTCATTGGGTACTTCGTTCAAGAGCCTTTAGTCACATAAGTCATATGGTACGCGGCATACCTACGAGTACAACCCTAGGAAGCAGCTATAACTCTGCATTCGTACAACTTTGCAGCAAATATGCCGCAAGTAACCGCACTCTTTGTGCTTCATCCATAACGTGTCCAACTGATCAGACCAGACAACTTTCACCATCGACTTTCCAACAATAAGAACATACAACAAAAGACCCGGAAAGCGGCAAGAATAGACCTAACTTATAGTGGAAAAGTTAATTGATAGTTTATCACTTATCAGCGGGTACCATCTGTGGTGGTTGGCAGTGGTAATGTGACTTAAGCTGACAGCAAGTGGGTGGAAACTGAGGCGAGCTTCGCCTTTTACCCCATCACCATTTTGTTGCACTGAAACAATGCCTGAGTGAGTGCCGGTAGATGGTTCACTGTTGAGCCAGTAAACAGACCATACAGAAACACAGCTCGTCCTGGAGCTGGACTGTTCTAGTTTGGTACGATCCCAGCTGAGATATTCTGGCCACGAATGCAGCATTGCACAGATCACAGAGTCCACAGTGAAGCACAAATCATCAATCCGTTGCACCGCGAGTAGGTCTGCTATGCACATTGCACAATCCCTAACTCTCGTCTCTCAACCAGACACACATTAGTTATCTGTTATACGGTCTCGTTCTGTAGCGGACGCTTCTGGGCAGACGGATCTGCAAACGCGGCCACGGACCGCCGGATTAAGTAATCGAGACACCAGACGCAAGACACCCAAGAAAGCGTAAGAAGTGGGGTAAGGCCCTTACTATTGATAGACTGGGTGTCAGTCTGGTCAAGCTACTCGTTAGCCTCAACCCTGGCATGGCTGAGCCGATGAATTGTAACATCTCCAGATCGTACTACATTTTTCAGCACGGTAAAAAAAAGATATGGCTGGTGCTGGCATTCCTAAACATTGTCGTCAGATGACCAGACCTTGATGTCCTCTAGCGCGACTGATCTCATGCGTCCTCGACTACATCCTCGAGAAGCGATTCCGGTTTCCGTCTAGCTCGATGATATCCGGGAAAAGACTGTTGTTTTCAATCAACCGCCGCCGTCATTGATCTGTGACTGGATTAGTGAAACGAGTGGTCAAACATCACACATGCAGCTGCACTTATCACCTGCCGGATGCTCCATATCCATAAAACCACAGATAACAGTAGTACTACTAACAGTAGTACTACTAACAGTAGTACTACTGTTATCTGTGATAAAACACTCGACACTCCTACTACACCTTCCCATTCTGTAATTTGTAAACACCTTCCTACATGTATACATCCAGAAAATGCGTCGCTATCCAGTCCTGACCAACCTCAGCTTCACCTGTTTCCCTTCCCGTCACCCTGGACTGATGTAGCATCCCTCCTCTGCCGGATATTACTACCCGCCAGTGTTGACACGGTGGCCGTCGAGGACCGGTCAGTGTTGACCCAGGGAGGGGTCAGGGGGACGGGCAGAGGGACTGGGGAAGTGGTAATGGAAATGATGAGAAACATGGGAGGAAGGTAGATCTGTCATCGGAAAAGGGAGGTATCAGGAAAGGTAATTACTACCGGGGAAACAGCTCATTGACCAGCGGCGGTTTATTTTTACTGGCGTGACTCAATAATGACTCGGTCCCGTCATCGGCATGCTATGTGTCATCGTTAGACCCCAGATATGACCTGTTTGGTCAGTAACAATGCTTCTACCCTCTATAGGAACCCAGTCGCTGCAGAACCAGCGCTGTAAGTTGTGAGTCAGACGTCAGACAGGCATGTTCCACTGCACACTGCGATACATCATTCAACGTCATCTGGGACCAAGGAGTCGGGCGCTCCGAGCCCGACCAGGCATCGGGTAAGTCGCGAGGGCGGGGACGGGGGCGGGGGCGGGGGCGGGACGGGGGCGGGGGCGGACGGGGCGGGAGGCTTGGAGGCTGGCGCTCAACGGGTATGTAATGTGTATTGTGTATCGATAAAGGAAGAGGAGGGATGAAGTTCAGTCGGCGAACGGAGCTCAGACGTCAATCGCAGGCTTCGAGACCTGACGTGATTCTATTCGGAGATGGAAAAAGGCAGACAAATGGTCGAAGGGCTGCTGCAGCCTACATCGAGTAGCACAACACTCAGGATGAAATACAACTAGGAGGGTCTGTTAAACCAGTAAGTTCAGCCATGACTGTCCGAGCCGATCTTACTCAAACAAGGTGGACTGCCCAACACCCATACATGTAACTGGCGCCCTGACGCCTCAATCATCTCAATTATCGCGGCCGTATTCACAATCACGGGTTAAGGGTAGTGGTAGGAGTAGCGGGTAACTGGTTATTTTTGTGGCCGTATTCACAATCGAAGTCTACCACTGATGGTCGCCTGGCGCCACGCAGACGGAACCACGCAGGCCAGGTGCCATCTGCGAGTGAGAGTAATTGGTCCGTTGGTAGGTATAGGTTCAGACTTGGCACGTGAATCTGACGAATTGAGGAATAAGGGAACTGGCCCGTGTTCAATATGAATGAGTAACAATAACTACCCCCCCCCCCCAGCCCCCCTTCACGAGCCTCAGAATTCCTTTACCGTGACGTCACGTGGGCGGCAAAAATCCCTTCACCCCATAACGATCCATACAAATGAGGCCGAGTTTTGAGCTGGACTGACGCCTAAGTTGAGGGCTAAAATATTATAAAAAGCATACCATTTGACTCAGTAAGGCTTGATTTTTCCAAAACCGGGCCTCAATAGGTCGAATTCGAATGAGCCAAGCATTAATTTGGCCTTTTAGATGAGGCCTGCAAATTTCGATGAAGTTTTTTCTCGTGAAGGAAAAAAATAGTGCTACCAAATGCGTCTTGCGCCGCTTTTGCAAAAGTTTTATACTAACGCCATTTTCCATCAATAATATGCAAATTTATCATGATTTTGGACAAATCGAATGGCAAACATTCACTTAACAATAGCAAGACTTATATGAGGTGCATTGTTTTGGCGAGTGATCTATAGTATGCTTCAAAAATACCACTGGAACTTGGTATGCCTCATACTGCACTACCAAAGGAACTGAAGACTCGTATCTGAGCCACTTTGAATACAAGATAATGGGCTGAAGTGTGAAAAAGGCTGTGTTATGCCTTTCAAGAGAAGAAAACATGCCAGTATTGGTCTTTTTAGCACAAATATTTATTTCTAGTGAATATTAATAATGTGTAAAATCATAAAATGTTGAAGTTCACTTGATACGAGAACAATCAACAGTCAACAGATCACCAAAGCAAGGGACCTGGTTGACTGGTCTTGTTGAGTCCATTTTTTACATTTCTCTCATCCAATAAGTACCTAGTTGATTGAGTAGAGTATTGTCTACTATTATAATTCGTGTTTAATACCTTAACATAGAACATCGTGAGCAACTGTCGTGCTGCCGCAAGGCGCAAATGAGCAAGCACAAGTGCTACAGTGACATGAAACATGATGAATGTATTTCCAAGGTGGCATGAACAATAAATGTTACAGGGGTGGAGTATGTTCTTTTATGAAATGGAAATCATGTAGAGATCAGTATCACATGATTCAGAAGAATATTGGTGAGCTGATGATATTTAATGTTCGTACTTTAATAGCACCCATAAAAATCATTTTCATTTTGTTGAACAGTGCTCTTGAGATAATGGGTGACCGGGACGGGTCAAGTAATTGAGTTGAAGAACTATGCTGAAATATGAATGCAACACTAAACATTTTCAGCACAAAGAACCATCACCTTCTTCGTCCACTCCAAACGCATCTATTTTTGAATGCATATTGCACACTCAGGAAACCTTAATGTAAGGCTGAAGCTGAACTGCAGGTTCATTAGCTACGTTAGACTGTGCCCACTGCCCACAGTTCCTTACATAAGAAGACCAGTGAGTGATGAAGTTCTAACTTCTAAATCATTGAAGTCACTTAGAAACATGGTCTGGCACATTTTGCACAGCTATTTCAATTTTATATAATCCAGCAAAAGATATATTGAACGTCATATGGAAACCATGAATAATGAATGTGTACAGTGGAGCAGCCAATCTGCAAATATGGTAACTTCGACAAGATCTTGTTGGTGCGGGCTTATTCGGCTGGTACGGATTTGGCATGGTGCGGAGCGGATTTGGCTAATGGCTTGGTGCAGTGCGGATTTAGTGTGGTGGGTAGGTTAAGGTGGTAGGTTTTAGGTTGTAGGTTTAAGATTGTAGGTTGTAGGTAAGATTAGGCCAGGTTTGGTTAGGTTTGGTTTGGTTTGACTTGATTAGCAGGCATCTCTGGGTAGAGCGCCTCTCCCTGGTTGGAAAAACAAGTGTGGGGCTTGCTTAACGACTACCACATTTTTTCTAATGCATGATTTTACTAGATTTTACAATTTGAAACATGTCAAAAACTGTTAAAGACGCAATTGGTGTACATTGCTCAGACCATCACTTTGTCAATATAGCCAATGCAGCATTGTTATGAGGGCTAATTATTGCATATCTGATGGCCATGCTCAACTCAAAATTTAAAAACATTCATAGCTGAATAAAAATTTAATCACTCATCAGCATTTCAATTTCATTGTGCGATACAAACCAACCTCTGATGAACAGACACTATAAAGGAAAATAATGACAGAAAACCTGGTGATATTAAAAGCGATCTGATGCGATCTGATAAATAAAGCTAGAGTCGTCTGAATCCTCAATAGTCCGATCTAAAATCGCAAATTTCCCATTATCACTACCTATTTTAAGGCAAAATCCACAAACAATACCCTATATTGATACACGGCCTTGAACAATACCTTGCATTACAAATGTCTCACGCAAGTCATTTATGTATTTGCAAACGGCTACCAAATCGCTACCATATTATGTGACGTCACCTGGGCGGCAAAAATTCTTTAGTGAACTAACCTTATAAGTAAAGTAATCTTGCCGCCCCCCCCCCTCCCCTAATAATGAGGCCACATAGCAGGCAACCGCTAATATTCTCTCCCAATGTTTACAGTTAAACACAAAGGCACTCAAGACACAACAAAACATTCAACATTAGGGGTGAATTGAATGGTCAGCAAAACAGGTAAAAAGACAGTCTCTGCTGAATACCAAGTCAGCTGTGTAGTGTGTTTATAAAAGACAGCCTGCTCTTCATCAATCTTAGATTGTGCGAAAAGTGGGAGTCAATCATCCATACATCTTACCGCGAATTTTGACGGCGAAACTAAACGAGAATTTTGTCATCCGCATTTTGATTAAGCGTAAGTGTACTTTATTACGGGACCATGCTAATTCTAGCTATTCAGATGGCAAGAATATGTTATTCATAGAAGGTCCAGTCCAGGTCCAGCACGAAGATACAGATGAATTGCATGCAAAGTGCAAACCCATTATCCAGCCGTGTACTTAACAGATTCTGTTTAGCATATCAAACAATAGCGCTGCCCTATAAGCACCAAAAATAAGTATGCTTCAGTAAGTTGCAGCGTTAACCATTCAGTTGACGATGGTGCTTAGCCAGACCTTGCCCAACTCTAAAATTAGATCCTAGCAAGCCGGAGATCATGTGCGTCACAGGCTTATAGATCTGGCATATGTGCTAATAACAAGGCTCAGCGATGCCTGCTAGGTTTTATCATATACATCTATGACAGCGGGATCGGTAGCACGTTCGTCCTACATCCGAAGTGGCAGGGCGCGTCTTACAGCATTGTAATGCCATTCATGATTTCCATGTTGTGACCAAATGTGGCACCTGTGGCAGCTGATATGATCGACAATATGCAAAGAGGGCTGGTCGGCAGCTGATGCCATGTAAAGTGCTGGCTGTTCAGGAGCAGTTTGGTGTATGTAGTTCAAGGAGAACTGGGATGGAGGCGGTGGGAGGGCCCGTCGGCGACCACTTATTACCAGGGTGGATACCTATACACGATCATGTAATGGATGTATATTGTATATGCTGCATAGATGGATGTGCTTGGGCCTCGATACTTGCGTGCGATAACCAAATGAGCAGCCTTCTGTGAATAGGTATCTTCACTTCAAACGCTAATTGGAGATAGATTCATGAAATGTTGCTTGCAGCCGATCAGGTAACTAAAACATCAGGCGGCGACAGAGAAGGAGTTCCCTCTTCATCTCAGGGGTTTCTGAGAAACAGTCAGCCAGACCTGACTACTCGTAGCCTAGCCACTCGTACCTGGCTGAGCAATACGACATGACTGTACGAGTGAAATGTCATCCACCTGGCCAAGCAATACGACATGATTATACGAGTGAAACATCATCCACTCTTCACCATCCATCTCCATTCTCCGCCTACCGTCATAACTCTTGAATCCTGAGAAGTCTATCACAAAGTGCCAACGATACTGGTGCGTCACCCGAACACTCCATGCCGGGCAGATCATGTCTGGCATTTAAATACGTCCGTTCCTAGACAGTGGCCCTTACGAGGCCGCAGCGCAATTGACTGGGGCGTCCAGAACTGCGCAGAAAACGGGTTCGATGGCCAGACGCTGCTACGACGAAAGAGGGCGAGAGTACAGCCTCGACGGGGAGAGGACGAGAGAACAGCCTAGATGGGAGGATATGGTGAGACCCGTCGCGACGGGGGAGGGCGGGAACCTTCCCGACAGGAGGGGGGGGGGGGGGAGACTCACCGGAGGAAAAGCGGATAGAATGTGTGCAAGACAATTACACTTCATAGAGCACTCTGGAGGCGGCGATACGCAGCAGCGGGGGGGGGGGGGAGGGGGTGAAAGGTGCAATTTTGCGAAAGGGGACCCACGATGAGCGTTAGGAACATGGATTTTTCTCCGCTAGCATCTTTGTGGAACTGGTTATTCTGGTTGAGATGAGGTTCATTCTAAGTTCAGAGCAATGTCGAGGCAATTCCAGTGTTTGAAGCTTCACCCACTGGCAAAAGACATCTATAAAAAAGTAGAGGCCTATCATAGACTACACCTCATTTACAGTAATGACTAATGAGATCGGGATTATCTATTTTAGTGGGTCCTAGACAAGCTTCTCAAACTGCTGGTTCGTTCTACGCGCAACTACCGGTTGCAGAGCTTCCAAACGCAATGCCAGGCAGAGGTAGCACCTCTTCTCTGAACGGAACTCGAGCACCACCTAGCGCCGCCCGGCTCTGCTGAGCCAGCACGAGCGTGTGTGCAGCGTTACACGCCTGCTCACTGCTCAGCGCCGGCGGGACCCGAGGAGGGCATGGCGGAGAGACGCAGACACTGGGGTCAAACGGAGGTCACAGCGGGTTTAGAATATGGCGCGACAGATCAGTGACCAACTCAACATCAAAGGTAGAGAGGAATGAAGGAATCCCTCACCGGCCTTGATTGCTAGCGCGGTTTAGATGCACACTGCACAATGGAAGGTTTGACCTCTCATCCCACGGAGACCTAATGACCCCCCCCCCCCTCACTGCCACCACTATCACCCCCATCCCCCCATCTCCTTTCCCCCAACAGACGGAAAACGGTCCGATGAGCAGGGAAAGTGGCGCTCGGCCCCGTGCCGCCCGTCGACCTCGACACGCGGACGGGGGGGGGGGGGGGCGACCACAAACTGGAATAGGGACCAGCGATCGTGGGCAGGGTAACAGTCTGGACACTGTAATACACCTACAGGTCCAGGTTTTGAAAACTCAGTAACATTTTATTTCTCAGCAAATGAAAAAACCTATTTGAAAACAAAATGAAAAAATGAAAAAACGATCTTTTCGCGTGAAATCTGCAATTTCATCGTGTTTTATTTGTAGATGATTTATATCGCAATTCATCAAATAATGATAGTCGATATGACCAATTAATACTTTTCAGTGGGACGTGAAAAAGTTCTTCGGTCATTTAAAAAAAATCAACGCACCAACAATCGGAAACTGTGTGCCGGACTATCCAGTCACTAACACCTGCAGTTAACCCAGTTCGCCAGCATAATGGATGTCTGCTACCATATCTGAAGAATTGTTATAATGACACCTTCATTATCGAAAATGTCATCAAAGACAAATACCTACCGGTTTAAAGTGTCACAATTAAGACTAGTTTGGGGTCCCATTTGTCCAAAAGTTAGCCTTACACGGGTTAACTGTGCATTGCACATTGCACATTGCAAATGCAATGCAATGCACGCGCTCAGCCTGACACCAAAGGAAAATAATTCACATTCGCCTTCCCCTTTATGCATTTTATTACACGCCTATTTTATAGCAGATGTCTTTCACCTATTTGGAGGGTTTCACCTCGTGAGATGACCAACAGGCCCAGACTCCTTACCCTTGGGTTTCAAGTTTCAACCATCCCTCCTATTCAAATTTTCAGACAGCGACTCACAGACCCGGCGTCCTTGTCACCATGGCAACCAACAAACATCCCAGGCACGGATCATCAGAGGCCGGGCAGCGGACCAAGGTCGGCCGTTTTTTTTTTCGGCAGCTGGCGCCGCCAGACCGGTTCCAGCGATCTTTCCGGGTGACAGGCGCCTTTCTCCCGTCTGATCATATGCAGGTGCTTACGCTATCAATGGAATGGTATTCAGAGAGCTTCACAACGCAGCCGCCTGGCTGGCCCAGATGGGGGAAAGGGGCGAGCTCGCACTCACATTTGAATTTGTGATGTCGCTCACTTGAGTGCCGCCTAAAATCTAGTCACTCTACGTCACCGAAACTCGAAGAATATCCTCGAAAGATAGCAGTGTAGGACTGCTCACCCGATAACAGTCCTCTAGCAAGCCTAGCTGTACATTGTGCAATGCATATGCACTTGCAGCTTCGCAACATCTTATCATAACATCAAACATAAAACAAGCATACCGCTGTCTATCATGGAGCAACCAACATTAGTTCCGCGTGGGAAATCAACGCATGGAAATATTCCGCGTAACACAGTCCATTTCAGCACTCCATCCACTCCTTCCATTCGCGGCTATTCTCGATTATTCCAAAAGACAGCCGTGTGTTTAGTGTTGACCCTAAAGGCCACACACACCAAATAATGCCAACAAAGCCGGCCGCTCATCTGGGCTGCAGTTCCCTCGGATCCTTCCCCCGCACAAACAAAGGGCGGGTCCATCGCTCGGCCAGCCGCCCCGCCCTCGGGCGATCGCCCTGACCTTCACCAACGTCCTACCGTGGCCGTCACCGCGGGGTGACAGCGCGTTGCGTCATCGTAAGTTGCCAGAGCGCGTCGGCTCGGCCCCAACGTAACGCCTCGACGGGCCCGCTACTGAAGGGGAGACCGGGCCAAACGGCCGGCTGTGCGTGAGTGGGGAAGCGGTCAGCGAGAGTTGGCTGCTGCTGCTACCTCCGGCTGCTTTGTGAAGAGATCAGGGAAGGGGGTGAGGAGAGTGGGGAAGATCGATAGAGAAGGAAAGAAGACGCGAGAGAGAGAGAGAGAGAGAGAGAGAGAGAGAGAGAGAGAGAGAGAGAGAGAGAGAGAGAGAGAGAGAGAGAGAGAGAGACCAGGCCCTGTCCGTCTGTTTTTGCTGACCGAGTCATTTAGCTGGCTGGGTTTGGGGCCCAACAACTGCCGACTCAGGTCTGCTGACTCAGGTCGGCAGGGAAGTCACGTGGCACGTCAACCATCGAGCCGGTTCGTCGTGGTGTCCGTTCGACGGACAGGCAGCACGCACACGCCGAGTGGACAACGTCCTGGGGCAGAGAACACCCTCCTGGTGCCACACACCCGGTGACAGACATGTCTCGTAACCCGGACAAACATAAAACAAGCCGACAGAGCGGGGTGTGCCCTGAAAAAGTACAACTGGGGGCCCGAGTGGCCATCGTTCCAACTAACTGTCGAAGGAGGAAAACTGGGCGACCAGACGGGCCCAGCCGCGCCCAGCGAGCCTGCCGTTATTAGGGCAGTCACGACAGCAGGACTGACTCAGCAAGGGGCAACAGGACGGGCACAGAAACCAAGAACCACCAACCGGACCACCAAGGTTGGCCAGATACAAGACGAGTAAACAAGATTATCAGATGTAGCAACTAGCCGGACGAGTAAAGGCGTGGCTAAAAGGACTCAAACAAAGGCAGGGTTAAGTGCAGACACGGTTTTAGATGTTTTAGGTGACGGATATTTCCTTGTGGGTTCGTTCTAGGACGATGATAAAGTACCAAACTGGCCACAAACCGGCTCATCAGAGCCTTTCTAAAAGGTGGTTAGCTAACGGTAAGGCATTGTTCAAGCATTGAAAGTAGTTGAGCCCGCTTCGGGTAGACAGTCCAGGGCATTGGAGTTGAAAAGTCTCTTTCTGACTTTAAAATTCTATCGTCTGCATGCATGAGCTGTAGGAAAATGTAACCGCTGGCGTGCCGGCATGCCCCGCGACGAAACACTGACCCTAATGTCAACTGCCAATAGAGAAATTCGGTCACTGAACAGTTCCTACGACATAAAAATTAGAAATCTAGGGCACTTCAAGCACTGCTTACTGATTCAACACATCAACTAGTCATGCGAATTCGTCTAACTTCTGACGACGCCAGCCATAGGCTGCATCGCGTGCACGTGACACCCTGACACTAACTGCCTGGGGGGGGGGGGGGGGGGGGTAGCTGAGGGGCTGTCACTAACCCGGTCAGTGACCCCAAGGCGGAGTACTTGGTTAGCCATTTCAGTAGGCGGAACTATGGTCAAGCGTACCCATTTTCGGGAACGCATTTTCGTTCCCATCTTTGGGAACGATAAACCCAAATATGGGAACGCCATGTAGGCATTATTTAAAACAAGAAAAAGAACCGTTAAATGACGTCCAAAAAATATAAAACGATCGTGAACCGCCTGATATTTATCTCAATATTGTTGGGAAAGAGTTTGATATTGTAAGGCCCATCGTAGTTTCAAATCGTTCCCCTATTTCTAAAGCAGTCCATCAGCCGGGCCGCGAGCCCAAATTTGGGAACGCTCTCGTACACTGGCGCTGCAAGCGTTCCTTATTATGGGAACGGCGTACCCAAAATTGGGAACGATTTCACCGACGGCCTTCAGGGGCTCTTTTCATTAACAAGCATCACGTCCAACGCCGCAAATTATTGTTAACGCAACAATCATCAGATGACCTTTCCGGCAAGACCGTCGCATGTTTCGCCCGGTCTTCTGCGCTTTTATTCCCGTCGATCTCGCAACGGGCACGCCCCCCTCTGCAGGATTACGTAATTCACAACGCTCAGCGATGTTCAACAAGGTCTTCCATACCTATATACACCGTCCGCGCCGAGGGTGGAGGCATGTAAAACACCTGTCTGTTTAACACTGATAGTTGATGAGCACAAGTAAGTATCCAAAAATGGGAACGCTGAAATGTTTCACTCTCAAAACACCTAGTCCCAATATAAATCTACTTTTTTCCTTTCTTAATGAGTGTAAGTGGCAAAAAGCCTGGTAGGATGGGCACGAGAAATGATCAAAATCAGCATAAAAATTATAAATAAGCCACACAGGGCGACCTGCATAAAAGAAATTCCCCCAAAACGATCGTGCTTAAAAATACCGAAGGCAAAAACCACGCTCATGACGCTCCTTAAAAGCAATGCTTAACAGCTAGCATCCAAATAAAATATGTCTTTCAGGGTTGATAAAATACAGCTGGATAATTTTCAACCGCTTAAACTGAGTTTACAACAGTAGTTCGGTAAATTCACTCCCGTTCCACGCGGTCGTCCGCCCCGACACCAAAAGTCAACAATATTACCTCGGGACCGTCCGCGTCTTCGCTTGCATTTGTCAGCATCTGGTGTCGATAGTATGAAAGTTCATAACCAGGCGAAAATTATTATACTTAGCCTCAAACTAAAAAATGCTTCATTTTCCTTAAAATTGCATGTTAAATGTCGTATAACCCATATTTTCAACATTTTGTCATTTTTAAAAAATCATTAAAAATATCATTCCACGATCAATTTCCTTGTTCCACGGTCAGATTAAAGATAACTTTATGGAGATTTAGTAGATACTTCAATCAGCGTGCACTTTTTTGAGACGTGATGCACTTTTGAGTTTTAGTGGGCGAACGGCCGAAAAATTGCCTTCCGTTCTCATAAATGGGAACGCCCGTTCCCATATTTGGGAACTCCGTTCCCAAAAATGGGAACGTTCCTATATTTGGGTACTCATGACCATAGTTCCGCCTACTGATTTACCTTACGGTGACCGGTGTCAGACTCAGCCCAGTGGCAGGCGAGGGTCCAATGACGGAAAGCACACTGGACCTGTGCTCTATACTTCCCGAGGAATGTCCTCGCCTCCCTGCATAACCTTTTTGTTCGTCCATATCCTTTCCAGTAGGGGAGAGCGGGGTCATTTGGCCGCCCGGGTCACTTTGGCCGCCCCATGCCTACGCGTTTTGACGGTCCCGAGCGATTATTTTTTAATATGGCATCATCCGCCGTCATAAGAACTACTTTGGAAAGAAACTAAGGAAACTCGGCGACGCCCAGTTTTTTGTAAAGCCAACGATATTTGAATTTTGGCTAAAAAACGTAACTTTTTCTTCTTTACGAAAAGTTGCATGGTGTCCCTTATTTGGGTGACATCAAAATTTTAACTCTATTGGTAGAACAATCTGGTAATTCAGGACGCTGTCTGACCCTTTTGCAAGTTTAAGTAACAATTTTTGCTTGTCTGCGGACCCCTTTTCCTAAAAATGTCATATTGGGGTAAATTGGCCGCCCCATACGGGGCGAATTGGCCGCCCAGCGACTCAGTTGATTTTTTGCCTAGTCTGCGAGCGACGCGCTGCGCTGGCTAAGTTCTGCCACTGAGGATGGTAATGTGGCGGAGTCTAAATGCAAGGGACGACCTAACCAAGGTGTCCGCTGATTGGCTTTCGGCACCCAGCGGCAGATGGTGAACCCGGGACGTCACATCGACCTCTACCAGGTGGCGCCGATTTTTCGTCGTGCCTAAGACGCCACCTTCACGCGGAAGAACATCCTTAAGGGATTCGAAGCAGCCGGGATATCGCCGCTCAACCGGGATATCTCCGACGACGAAGACTGCGCCGACGGCGGTCTTCGCACCGGTCGTCGCCCCAGCGACGGCAGATCAGCACGCCGCGGCCCCGGCCGTGCTCCAGCCGCCAGCCTCGGCCGTGCTCCAGCCGCCAGTCTCGGTTGTGCTCCTGCCGCCAGCCCCGGGGCCGGCCGTGCTCCAGCTGCCTGCCGCGGCCGTGCTCCAGCCGTCTGCTGTCGCCGTGTCTTAGTTGCTTGTCGGAAGCCCAGAGTCCATCCGACCACTTCCGCAGCTGCGCATCAACGTTCAAAAAGCCGGTCGGAGGAAAGGGCGTTCTAAAATCATGACTAACAGCCCGGAGCGGACGACTTTGGAGGGCGAGCAACAGGCACGTATGGCGAGGAGCAAAAAGCGGGGTCCACAAGCTGGACCGTCGAACCATCGAACTTCGGGAGCTGGACGTCGAACCATCGAACGTCGGGAGCTGGACCGTCGAAGAAACAGGGGCGCAAAGGTGAAAAACAGTGAAGCGCAGTGATGACTGGACATCCATGCCGTTGGGACCGTATTTTACAGTGGATGTGTTTAAGTGCTGGGTCGAAGACGGGGCCTGCTGGAATCGTTTTTATTTCATGTTTACGACAGAGTTTGAAATAAACAAACAACTCGTACACAAAGGACTTTTTTGCAGTGTGATTGTCGTCTAAAGCAATCTACGATTTGGCAGCCATTACAGTTGGCTGTTGTTATCACTGGGCAGTGCTCAACTCATGAGTCGTAAGTTCGTAAATCAAACGTGGATCCTCACTTGCACTGATTCAAATGAATCGAGTGTAAGCCTAGTCTCTTGAAAAATTTGATTTCAGGTGAATCAAAGATGAGTCACGATGCTCATCATTTGTGTCAGCATTGGGGCATCTGGATCGTCACATCAGTCATGCGTCGAGTCAATCCAGAATTCATGAGTTAAGCACAATCTTGGGCGTCAATATTTCAGGTTGTCTCAGCTCTGTAATGGGTATATCTCTGAATCTCATGCCCGGCCAAATGACCCCACTCCCCCGGCCAAATGACCCCGGTACCGGGGTCATTTGGCCGCCGTGCAGTCTTTGAAAGAACGGTTAATTACTACCGAAACGAGATGTCCCGGCATGATGCAAGTAATATGCCGGAACAACAATTGAACGTCCCACACCCCTCAATGGAGAAATCGACCAAACGCACACTGGTTTTCTCAAAATATCGTTTTTACAAAAGGGCGGCCAAATCGCCCCGTTCTCCCCTACTTTTGTTTTCACCTCATGACCATGGCCGGCCCCACCTGTAATCCGAAATCAAATTCGTGCGTTCATTTGTATGTCGCTTTGATTTCAAAACAAGTCGGGAGAGAGACAAAAAATGGCGAGCTAATTAGCGAGTGGTACAAGACCACAAATGTTCTGAAGGTACGGTAAAATAGCGACCGCATGTATTATTTACACGACGAAAAACAAAGTCGTAAGTCCAGCATAACCAAGACATAATTATACACTCCAGCTGAGGTGTTATGCAACCGTCCGTTGTGTCTTACGTCACTTGAGTAATTAGGCACAATTACAACAGCTTGGTTGGCATATTGACCATCGTAACAATGCCGGTCCCAGCGCGATACAGACAATTACGCCACTCGCGATGATCATTTGTGGAGTACTTCAAGTACCCCACCAAGCCAGTTGACCCACTGTTAAATCCAAGGATAACTGAGCCTAATGAGATGCGCTCCAGCGGGATTGCTGGCAAAAACGTTTGGCGCCTGGCAACACAAGCAGTGGTGCTTTCAGTTCAAGCATGATGCTCCTACTCAGGTGTCATCCAGCCATTCCCTCAGAAATGACAGCGACTTTGGCGAGGGGCGACCGCGAACGTCGCGGGGAGTCCTGTGGTTGATATGAGAGTAACTTAGTTCCAAGTCCTCGTAAGTTTCAGTCCCGGTCTTACAGAGTTAAATCACTCGGGATCTGTGAGGAGATGTGGGAGGGCCAGGCGGCAGCCGTCCGTATTGTATTGTATTTGAATGTATTTGAGTATTTGACAATAGCAGACACTCTACAGCAACGCGTAGCTTTTACGTGTCCTTAGTCAGAGATGAATAAAAGAGCAAGGCAATGCTGTCGCATAAACACACACACAATGACACACACGCACACACAGTACACACAGTCACGCATACAAGTCATCGCCGAGTAAAAATACGTTTCACAGCTCGTTTAAATGCCGCGGGGTCTAGATTTCTCGCGTCTCCCGGCATGGAGTTGAGGAGACTAGCAGCGCGGTACTGAAAACAGCGCTGCCCCGTCGCTGTGCGCACGGCTGAGAGGCGCAAACAGTTGTCCTGTCTAGTCGAACGCTCATCATTCCTAGTGTCAGCATGGGTATGTAAAAGCATGGCAAGCTCGGCGGGTTCTTGATATAAAATGGCTTTGTGAGCAGCAATCGCTGTCTGCATATCACACATTTGCCGAGGCGTGTGCAGGTGCAGGTCATCCCGCGCGCGAGACACATGGTCGAACTTCTTTAGCCCCGTTACCACTCTCGCGGCAAAATTGACTACTTTAAGCAGTCTAGTATCGTTTTTAGACGAGCCGTTGCCATACACCGAGATACAATATCTCACGCGCGAGATGACCAGCCCCTGCACAATGGTTAACATCACATGCCGCGGGAGGAAGTGCCTCAGGTGGCGGAGACCTATCAGGAGGCCGACGCACTTTTGAACCACGTCACTGACGTGAACGTCCCAGCTGAGGTGACGGTCAAACGTCACACCGAGGTTTTTAACGCTAGGGCTCTCCTGAATGGTCTCGCCACCGACCCGTACGCTGACAGGTGGTAGGTTACGGGTGTTCTGGCGGGTGCCAAGGAGAAGGATTTCCGTTTTGGATTCGTTGAGCTTAAGGCCGTGGGCATGGAACCACGATGCTAAAGAAGACAGGGTGGACTCCATGCGCAGGATGAGATCAGGAAGGTTGCGTTTGACATCGGATAGGAGGATTTGGGTGTCGTCAGCGTACTGGGTCACATGAGCGTCCGGCGCGTGCAAGCTGAGATCATTGGAGAAGATTGTGAACAACAAAGGACCAAGGGCGGATCCCTGGAAGACTCCCATGGTGTTGGGAAGAGGCTTGGAAACCACTCTGTCACCGGTAGAGGAAGAGATGCAGACAGACTGAGTATGACCACTGAGATAAGATGAAAACCATGAAGGATCGATACCATAAAGCTGAAGTTTGGTTAGGAGTTGGTCGTGAGGGATAACATCGAAACATTTACTGAGGTCGAGGAGGCACAACAGTGAGACATGACCGTGGTCCATGTTCGAAAAGATACGGTTCGTGACGGAAAGGAGTGCGGTTTCAGTGGAATGGTGGCGGCGGAAACCATGCTGGGACGGGGAGAGGAGATGGTTATCGGACATGAAGGCAAACAGCTGCCGCTGTACCAGCCGTTCAACTGTTTTTGCCATGATGGGAACAATGGATATAGGACGGTAGTTTGAGACAAGGGTAGGATCACCGGATTTGTAGATAGGATGAACCAGGGAGTGCTTCCAGGAATCGGGAAAGTCACAGGAGGTAAGGCAGGTATTGACAATATGGAGTAGGATGGGACCTATGGCATCAAAACAAAGGAGAAGGATGCGAATACATATACCATCAGGCCCGCACGCACCAGAACGCTTCATGGAGAACACTACCTCCCGCAGCTCGGCCAGCGTGACAGCAGCGACACGAAAGCCGCAGGCACCAACTCGCGGTAGGCGACAAGGTACATCGGGAGGCACCCCGCGGCTAGAAAGATCGGCAGCAACACGGGGCCCCACATTCACAAAATGCGAGTTCAGTAGCACATAGCACATAGCACATAAACCGTAGCACATAAACCGACCCAAACTGGAACAGTGCCGGACAGGGACTGTGCGGGAAGGCCGCGCAAGACAGGAGCTGGCAGGGACGTGAGGGGCCGACAAGGGTGTGTGGGCCTGACAAGGGTGTAAGGGGCTGGCAGGGACAGAAGGGGCTGGCAGGTGTGTAAGGGTCTGGCAGGGATGTGGGGAGTTGGCAGGGTGTGAGGGGCTGACAGGGTGGGAGTAGCTAGCAGGGTGTGAGGGATTGGCAGGGGCATGAGTGGGCTGGCAGGAGGATAGAAGAGGCTGGCAGGGCCGCGGGACCTCCTGGCCTGGATAACCTGGATGACAGGAGCACCGATCCCATCTGATAGCTATAACTCGTACCGTCGCCCTCACACACCCACCACCCGCATCCCGGCTCCAGCTACCCACTAACCTCGCTCCGAGTGACTGCACAGTGCACTGAGTGCACAGTGACCCACAGCGCGCAGCTTCATTATACGCGAACCGCTCCACCACTCGTCTGATAGTGCAAGACAAAACATCCACTGTGCGAGGCAGCGCCAGCCACACGCCACTCGAGGCACGCTGGCGTCGGACCAAGAATCTGAGTGAGATCCGAGGCAGTTTCAGGTGGTCAGGTGAGCAGACCGTGGTCGACACTAGCCGCACACAGGTCTACTGCGAGACATCCTGAAGGACGAGGACAGGGCAGGCGAGCGAAATGGGTGCTCGGGAATCGGAACACGTGAGAGTGACTGGCGGTTTTACTGCCGACTCCGGAACCGCAGAGCCGCCGGTTTCCGGCTACGTAAGACTGCGGAAAGCTGCAGAAGTGCAGAAGGCCGCAGAAGTGTACTGGATGGATGCCAGGCTCGGGAAAAGGCATGATTCGAGCCTGTGTGATGCGACGGTGGCCGTGAAGGCTTCAAGCGTTCATACCAGCTGAACTCGCAAACAAATACAGGAGAGTGCAAAATAATAACTGCACGGATAGAGTTTAAGCATTAGGTAAGCATTCCAACTTATTGGCAACAGATGTCCAACGTAATATCAATTTGGTGGAATAACGAAACCAGAATGGAACTTTGATATAACCCATTATGTCTGACTGCTGCTTCACCATCTCTGTATCGCCCGGAACTTGTACGAGCATTGCGCAATATCCGAAAACTAGTTGTACACGCAACAGGATTAAAGTCCACCGCTGCCTATTCTTTTAAATTTTCAGTCTGCGAGCCTCTGGCAGAGTCAACAGACATGTTTCGAACTAAAAATAGGTACACTGAGACTGTTACCACGTGATCGCTTGTCTAGGTAAAACATTCCAATAGAAGTAATCTTTAAAAAGGGTACAGTAAGCACCTTACCTTTTGGTGCATGATTCAGTCGAAACTGAAGGCCCATCTGGGACGAGCCCGGAACCTCCTATTGTATCAGCTACCCAGTAACCCCGCTCAGGTGAAACGGAACCGGCTGAGACCATCCGAATTCCAACCCCAGGTGCCCTTCGGTCGGGGCCGGACTCCCAAACACACCAAGCAACAGCCTGCTCCTGGTAACAGCCTCTGTCTCTTGGGACTTCGACAGCACCTTCGAGCCCAGTCTTCATCAAAGACTAACCTTCACGACACAACCTCTCACCGGCGCCCATGTAACGATCCGGGCGTGACAGCCTGCCACCCATGACCTCCGCTCGGCCCATAATGACCCCAGACGTGACAGCGGACTTGGTCAGAGCACCGTGCCGAGAGCCGTGCCGAGTACCCGCGAGCTTCGACAGCTGGGTGGACGGTATTGGACGCCGCTCCATCCGCCTGGCTGGCGGAGCCCGGTTTCAGCGCACGAAAGGTTCAGGGTACTGGTGTTAGGCATCGGGCAAGCCGCCAGTGGCACGCGTAAGTTATGTATCGGAGCTGCCATGAAATGGTAAGTTGCAATGTTACGAGGCACAGCTGATGGTCCACTTCAAAGAACGCCCGCCAGCTACAGCCGATGGCGTTCTTTAAATCGATCACGCGATCAAAGGCAATATATTCCACGGCATTATTCACTACAAGGCCATTGAAGTAACAGACCCAACGAATCAGTACGACATTGCTTACATTCCATGAAAAACGATTATGGTCGTAATCATCGCATCCCAGCATATTCTAACTCAAAGCGGTATACAGAAACCTGGATCAACCCGCCAAAAAAGAAGCATGAGCACCTTAGTTCGGTTCAGAACCACTGACCTATTATTCCTTACTAATGACCAGCAAGTCTGAACCACATCTCCATCCGCATTCTTCAAGCATCCCACTACTCGCACCACGCCCAGATACAGATACAATGGTCGCTGTCCCGCCACAGGGACACACCGCCGCCCCTGTTACCAGGAGGCGCAGACAGGGTCGGTGCCCGATAACCTCTGTGTGCCCCGGGACCTGCCGCCCCACCTGCCGCTCCCCTGCACGGCGCGGCGCCAGGTTAGTTCAGTGGCCTATCTCGGCCTGAAGAGCTGGGAGCACTATCACCGTTAAAACATAGCCCGAAAGCAATTAGCTCCGGCAGAGGGTGACCGAAATGCACACGGTTCGGCTGTTACGTCAGAAACGCCAAATGCGGAGAGTGTGGCACGTGAAAGGCACGTGCCACTTGCGTGACACGTGTGCCACATTAAGTCCCGGCAGGTGGTCAGTTTCCTTCATCGGTCGTAACGGTTCACCAGCAGAATTCATAGCCAATGATACTGGAAAATGAGAAGCCTACACAAGCAGCACTGGCGCCATATTGAATGTGTCTTGCTTCCATGGTGAGCCGAGAAAGCGGCGCCAAACCTCACTACTCAAGGCTGTCGCCTGGAGCCGCCTGAAGCCGTCAGGAATAAGCACTTTTCCAGATGAAAACACAGCTGCCTAGGTAGTACCTTCAGCATCATCCACTGCACTGCAGCTGCATATTTCACTAATGAGGCAAGTCTCAAGAGTGGCTCGCATGACAACCTGACTCGACAATACAAGTGTTGTGAATTATCTGCGCGGAGGCGCTGGCAATAGTCGACGCGTGAGAAATTTGACATGATTGAATTGCGTGAGTTGGGAAATGTCTGGGAAAAAAATGGAGATAGGGATGTGATGACTTGATTTGAATGAAGCGATTGATTAAGCTTTGCTTTAACGTAAAACGCCTAGAACGATGAATTAGAAATGATCACCGCGATCATGAAATCACGACAAATGTAAAATATTGTCTGCGACAGTGCAATGTGACGCAAGCTACCATCTGCCTTACCTACGCAATACATCGGTTTTCTAACATTTCTGGTGACCGTGACAGGACATGGAACATTATATAGAGATCGCCGTAAGGCAGGGGTTGTCCGGTGCAGAAGCACTGCAGTTTGCTGAGAAGCAAGTAGATAGAGAAGAAAGAAGAGAGGAGCGTGAACGTGAACGTGAACGACAAGAAAAGGAATCCGAAAAAAGGCGACAACATGAACTTGAAATGGAACGAATGAGAATTGAAGCTGACAGGGAAAGCCAGCACAGCAGAAACACCGACGTCAGGTTAGTGGCAAAAAGACCCAGAATGCCGACATTTGAAGACAGCAAGGACGACATGGACAGTTATCTTAGCAGATTCGAAAGGATTGCTGAGATAAATCAGTGGCCTCGCGAAGACTGGGCTGCAAATCTAAGCGCGTTACTTACTGGCCAAGCACTTGACACATACTCACGGCTAAGCAGGGAGGATGCCGATGATTATGATATTCTTAAGACGGCTCTACTGAACAGGTATGGCCTGACAGGCGAAGGGTACCGTAAAAAACTGCGTGACGCGAGACCCGAGCTTAACGAAACTCCAGCGCAGTTTATCACCCGGCTGAACAGCTACGCCACTCGCTGGGTTGACTTAACCGACACCGAGCACTCTTACAATGCCTTGCGAGATCTTTTAATCCTAGAACAGTTTTTTGAGTGTTGCCCAAAACAATTGGAGGTGTACCTGAAGGAAAAGGGTGTTAATGAGTTGACAGAACTGGCTGAGTATACGCGGACCTATACAGAAGCACACGGACGCTCGTTTCACAGTCTATGCAAAACCACGGCAGCTGCCTCAGCGGCAGACAGAAGTCTGCCGGAGAGACGCGCGAGCCCCTTCGGTTCCGCCACTGCCTTAAGAGCTTCTCGACAGGAGTCACTACCACGCTGTACCTTTTGCGAGTACCCGCACCCCGCAGAAGACTGCCGGAAGGCCAGAAACTGGACCATCGCGGAGAGACGTGACCGGTTAAGACGCGTGGGCGCCTGTTACTGGTGCTTGGAGAACGGACATCGAGCGTCGGAGTGCTCTGCTGGCAAGCCACGGTGCACTAAGTGTAGCGGAAGACATTCTGTGCTCCTATGTGGTGACTCAGCTGGAACCGCTAGCAATGCCGCCACCTCAGCAGCTATTTCTGTAGAACCAGCGGGCACTGAAAGCAATGTCACTGTGACAGCAGCTAGCACGGCTAAGCGGAGCAAAGTCCTGATGCAGACCGCACAGGTGAGGGCAACTGGCGAGCTTAGGGAAAAAACAGTTCGAATCATGCTTGACTCAGGTAGCAACCAAACGTTCATTAGAACGGCAGTAGCTCGCGAGCTTGGATGTCGTGTTCTAAGCAGTGAACATTTGAAAGTTGAAACCTTTGGAGGAAGCAAGACAACACAATGTTTGACCAACAGAGTACAGCTAAGCCTGAGAGCTGAAGCTCAATCGGGCATCGTACTAACCGCCTACGAGGTACCAGAGATATGTGCCGCACCCCCGACCATCGTGACCTCCGACCTAAAAGCGTACCCACACCTTACCGGACTCAAGCTGGCGGAACCACCAGGAGAACACGATAGTCGAGACGTGGATATCCTGATCGGACTAGACTACTTTCAAAACATTGTCGACGGAAGAATGAAGGTTGGTCCAGCAGGGCCGGTAGCAATGGGCTCTATTTTCGGATGGATCCTCGCTGGACGGGTACATTCGGAACACGTGGGTGCGGCCCCAGCTGCAGCAGTCAACTTCATCCGTGCCGAAACAAGAAGTCTGCTTGAGGATCTATGGAGTCTAGAAGGCATTGGAATCGGTTCAGATGGAGTAAGCGGGACAAACAAAGAATCGGAAGAGGATGAACAGGCGCTGAAACACTTCCAAGAAACGTGCACTCGTCTACCTGACGGGCGCTACGAAAACCGATGGCCATGGAAAGAGGGGGGAGCGCAGGGTCTGCCAACCAACGAAAAACACGCTGTAATTCGGCTAGAAGCCTGTGAAGCCGCTTTGAGGAAAACTGGACGCCTGCAGGAGTATGATGATGCCATTCAGAACTATCTGGAGGCCGGCCATGCAGAGCGAGTACCACTGGAGCCAGACGGACCAGTCCATGTGTTGCCGCACCACGCAGTCTACAAGAAGGGAAAAATACGCGTGGTCTTCGACGCCGCCGCTGGTCATCCGAAGGCACTCAACGACTTCATCCGAGCAGGTCCCAATCTTATTGCCGACCTTACGGGTGTGTTACTGAGGTTCCGCTCAAACAACATCGGTCTCACTGCTGACCTAGAGAAAGCCTTCCTGCAGCTGTCACTCCACCCTAGTGATCGTGATGTCACCAGGTTCCTCTGGAGGGAGAAGGCGTGCGACCTCAAGCCGACCACCTACAGGATGAAAAGAGTCCTGTTCGGGGTGAATGCCTCGCCGTTCTTGCTGCAGGCGACGCTAAGGCAGCATCTCACCCATTTTAAGCGCTCCGATCCTGAACTGGTTGACCGACTCATCAGGGACATCTACTGTGATGATTTAATCACTAGCGTTGCTTCAGAGGAAGAAGCACGCTGTGTGAAGGAAAGGACAGTCCAAATATTCAGTGAAGCTCAGATGAATATGACAAAATGGACTACCAGCTTCCAGCCAACTGACCCCCAGGAGCTAGCCAACTGCTCGAACAGCGAACGAAAGGTGCTCGGAGTGAGCTGGGCCCCAACCACAGATCATCTAGTGGTTGAAACTGATCAGCTGGCTCAACTTGGAAGTTGTCTGCCAGAGACAAAGAGGAGCATCCTGAAGATTACGGCGAGATTCTATGACCCACTGGGACTCCTGAATCCTGTGTCGGTGCGGGCTAAGATGATGCTCAAAGCACTCTGGAAGGAGGGCAAGGGATGGGATGAAGCTCTTCCTAGTGCCGTCCAGTGCCAGTGGAGAAAGTGGCTCCGTGAACTCCGCACTTTGGGAAAGTTTTCCATTCCTAGAAACTGTGCGCTGGCCGAGAGACCGTACCAGATTCACGTATTCTGTGATGCAAGTAAAGAAGCCTATGCAGCCGTCCTCTACATCAGAAGTGAGCATTCGGAGCAGTGTGCAAGTACCTACTTGCTCATCAGCAAGTCACGTCTCTCGCCGAGTCAAGAAATCACCATTCCAAGGCTCGAGCTTACGGCAGCTCTGATCGGCGCACGGCTTCTAGCCTACGTGAAAAAACAGCTAACTGTGCCACCCCAGAAAAGCTTCCTATGGACAGACTCCATGGTGGCCCTCAGCTGGATCCGTAGCGACGCGGATAGATGGGGCGTGTACGTGAGGAATCGCGTGCAGGAGGTACAAGAGCTGACCGCCGCAGAGGAATGGGGACACTGCCCCGGAAACGAGAACCCGGCGGACCTGCCCTCCCGAGGTACGTCAGCGGACCGCCTGAACGGTGACCTCTGGTTGCACGGACCAGAGTGGCTCAGACAGCACGAGTCACAATGGCCCCAGAAAAGGGATCATGAGCCCGAACCATCACAGTGTCAGCTGGAAGAAAGGAAGCAAGCTCTGGTGGTACTTAGTGACAGTTCTGGAACGCAGCAGCTCTTTGATCCGGTCGGCTACGGCTCCTTGAAACGTTTACTCAACGTGACAGCTTGGGTACTGAGATGGGTACACAACTGCAGACAAGACGACAGACAAGACAGGAAAACGGGACCACTGGTGACCGAAGAGATAGAAGGCGCGTTGGAATACTGGATCAAAGCTGCGCAATCAAAGTTCCATGAAGACGTGTCAGCGCTGAGAAAGGGACAGCCGCTGTCTCCAAAGTCGCGCCTGCATAGTCTTGGTGCCAGACTAGAGAACGGTATACTGAAGAAAGAGGGTCGTCTCCAAGAGGCCCTTCTGAATGATGAAGAGAAGCACCCCATCATTCTGCCGTCGGATCACCGACTAGTACAGCTGCTCGTTGAAGACACTCATCTGCGGCTGTGCCATGCCGGCGTGCAGCAGGTGCTGAGTGCGCTCAGGGACAGATATTGGATTCTGCGAGGCCGCCAGGTAGTCCGGTCAGTGTTACGAAGCTGTCAGAGGTGCCTGATTTTCCGTGCACAACCTCTTGGCCAAGTGGTAGCACCTCTACCAAGCACCAGGATTCGCCCCTCACAACCCTTTAGTCACATCGGTGTGGACCTTGGAGGACCACTGCTGGTCCGTGGGGGAGCAGGTCATCAAGCTTCAAGGCTGTATTTTGTGGTATTCACGTGTGCGGTTACGCGCGCGCTCCATCTAGAGCTAGTTTCGTCACAGGGGACCGAGGACTTCATCCAGGCTTACCGCAGATTTGCAGCCCGCAGAGGAAAGCCCAGAAGTGTGTTGAGCGACAACGCAAAAAACTTCAAGGGAGCGGCTAAGGTTTTAGCGACTGAGGGCGTGAGCTGGCACTTCATTGTTGAGCGAGCCCCCTGGTGGGGGGGCTTTTGGGAGCGGTTGGTTGGACTAACCAAGGCTGCCCTCCGCAGAACACTTGGCAGTGCCCTTCTCGGTAGGGAAGAGCTCGAGACAGTTCTCTGCCAGATCGAGAGCGCTATCAACCAGCGCCCTCTGACAGCCGTCACTGACGACCCGAGTGACCAGCAGCCGCTCAGACCTGCCGACTTCCTAAGGTGTCCACTGGGAGGAGCAGAGGAAGAGGAGGACGATCTCCGAGGCCGGCGGCGTCACCAGACTAGAGTTGCGGTGCACCTTTGGAGACGCTGGCAGAGAGAATACTTGAGAAATCTGAGAGATTTCCAACACAGACAGCTGATCCGAGAAGCAGCTATCGGTGACTTAGTACTCGTCGAGGGAGAACAGTCCAACCGGTTAACATGGAAGACCGGTGTCATCACAGCGCTACACACTGGCCGAGATGGACGAGTGCGATCGGCGACACTGCGCACCACAGATGGTGACCGACGGCGGCCAGTACAAAGACTTTATTTACTTGAGGGTAGCAGATGCTGAGCGTGCCGCCGGTCACGTGGGGGAGGGTGTTGTGAATTATCTGCGCGGAGGCGCTGGCAATAGTCGACGCGTGAGAAATTTGACATGATTGAATTGCGTGAGTTGGGAAATGTCTGGGAAAAAAATGGAGATAGGGATGTGATGACTTGATTTGAATGAAGCGATTGATTAAGCTTTGCTTTAACGTAAAACGCCTAGAACGATGAATTAGAAATGATCACCGCGATCATGAAATCACGACAAATGTAAAATATTGTCTGCGACAGTGCAATGTGACGCAAGCTACCATCTGCCTTACCTACGCAATACATCGGTTTTCTAACAACAAGTACAGTGCCGGATCCTGGACAGTCATCGGGTTGCGCGGCATTTCCGCAGAATAATTCTCTAGCTGCGCAGAGCTGCCCAGCTCGCCTGTATCTACTACAGCTCAAGCCAACAAGCTGCGACAGCTCTGTAGTGTGCTGTCAGGTCACCAAAGTAACCCAGCCCAGCCGGCCAGAGCCGCTATGTGAGCACTGAGCAGTCAGCCCGACTTCCTGGGAGAAAATAACGCTTCGGGTACTGTCTTACGTCTTCTCGCAAATGTTCGGTGCAGATGTTTCAAATGTTTGTCGCATATCGGCAACTTCTTAAAAGCTTTGTGTTTGAAAACAGAGCCGGTTTTCTCCTGGCTATTATCGTCAGCGTGTGTTGTCCTTTGTTTGTGTTGGCTGGCTCCACCCCGAAACGGGTCCCCAGGCCAGCTGCGACTCGAGAACACGTCTATCTTCTCCAGAGCCTGCACAACACGGCCCTGCTGGAATTTTAACGGCCAGCGCCGGCGACTCCGCCACATTCGACAAACACCGGACTCCCAGTGGAGAAAGTCAACGGCGATAGCATGCTCTAGAGACATGCAAACTTTCAGGGTCACTCGGCAGTTTTAAAGTGGAAAAAAAATAATTCACCCTTCGCATAGCATCAAGGTTGAACGCGACACCAAGATTATGTAGGCCACAGACCATTTCAGCCAATTGCTCGCCCAATGCATTTGCATAGCAATTTGCTATCAATCGTCAGTGAATTGAAGTGCGGAAACATTTCCCCTTGACAGGCTAGGTTATGCAACAAGGTTACTTTCACCAATCATCTGATGAGACGATTGCTCGCTGGTCAGTTCAGTTAGGTTCCTAAAACAGAGCCATGTGGACTGTACAATTACATAGTTGAGGCATACATAAACCTACTTCCGCGAGTGCGAGGTGCCGTTCGTCGTGAAAAAAACTGCTTGTTAAGGTCACTCACTGACCACTTAAGTGACAAATGTCAGCAAATGTTTCGGTCCATCCGTGTGTGGCTCCATCTTCCGTCAGTCAGTCAGTCAGTCAGTCTGTCACCTGTATCAGTCTGTCAGTCTGCTCACCTGTCGTTCTGACACTCTACAGACCCCGCCCTGCCGCACCCCCGTCGGCCCCGTCGGCCGGTCTGCACTGCGATCAATGTGTTTACACGCCCCGACCCGGGCAAGAACTCCCGTCACTGGGGGAGGGAACGGGACAGGGGAGCCAGGTGCGCCGCCGTGCGCCCCACACCCGTCGAGGACGCGAGCACCGACGAGGGTTTGGTCCGGTGTGAGTAGCTCCGCGATATGCAGAACTGAGGTTGCTGGCAGGAGCTGATGGAAACGGCAGGACGTGTGACAGGAGTAGGCACACGAGTGCGATAGGTTTACATTTGATCTATCAATGCTTTTAGGCATTTAGGCTTTTAGGCTCGATAATGATGCTGAAATTGCAGTTAATATGTGGCTAGTCTAAAAAATAGCCTGTCTTGCTTGTGAACAAGATCAGATTTCACCCAACACCAATTAATGACATCAGTTAACACGGACACTTAAAACTAACCGCATATTAATCATGTCAAACAATTCTATGTACACCCACAGCCATCAACCATTGTTAAAGCTAACAAACTTTGCAGCTCGGCATACCCGCGGCGAGCATACACTGCTATTACAACTTGCGAACTGCAATGGCAAAACACATCAGCGTGTCACTCCCAAACGCCCCGACCCCCCCCCCCCCCTCCCGTTCCCACCGGGGGGGAGGGGGGAGGCATGATGTGGCTAAATCGCCACCAGTTGGTTCTGGTCTGATGCATCCCGGGAGCCTTCGGGCCACAGCCGTCACACAGCCATAACGCCGTGACGCCGTGACGGTGTGACGCAGTGTTGTGACGGGTGACAGGTACCAGCACTCACTACAGCGAGAGTTTTGTCCGATGATAAATGTCGGTGCTGAGATAGATATCGTGGATATCAGTGTTGAATAATACAGTAGCGACATGACCTGCGTGACAGAGGTTATGTTATTGAAGTAGGTTGACACGGCCCCCGGTCGACAGACATGGTAGCCCAAATCTAGTCGGATATGAAAATTCTTCTAAATCCATAGACTTTAATGCTCCTTCCCTTGACTATATTTGAGAGGGTTTTATGAAGATACATGACCAGATACAGAAAAAAGCGAGATGCTATCTTGTAGATTAAATCGTCTACTATCTGCGACTTTCGAAGTGTTTTTCAATCTGAGGTACGGAAATCGTGTTCCCAAGAGACTGAAAGTAGCCATGCTTGACATTAGACCCAAAGGCAAAAATTCGGAATCTGACGAAATTGGCCATTTTTACGTCTGATTTATGAAAATTCTAGACAGGATATATAAAAACCCGAGATGCTATCAGGTGGGAAATTTCATTGTCTATTACCGCTTTTTGAAGTGTTTTTCGATCTGAGACCGGCAAATCGTGTTCCCAAGAGACTGAAAGTAACCCTGCTCTACAGCAAGACAATGGCAGAATTCTATTATTTGATGGAAGATATCTTAGGCGATAATAACCTTACTACTAATTGCAATGCTTCATTGGAAAGCTCAACAACGACACTGTCATCGGTCTTTGCATTGCTATTTCACAGAACAACAAAAAATAACGTTTTGAAGCCTTTGAATATTGACTTACTTTTCATCGACGGGCTCGATCCCCATCACCACCAACAATTTTCCGGGAAGTCAGGATTTTAGAGATATTTAGGCAGAATTGCAGAGCTGCGTTAATACTACGGCACTTAAATACACATTTTAAGAAAACTGCTTTTTTCTTAGCATGAGCTAGGTCTCAGAAACAGCAACATGTCGATATAATGAGGAAAAATAAGTGCAAATGATCGCGCAAGAGAGTATCCTTAGCTCCCTAGCAACCACCTAGCAACGTAAGGCAAAATAGTAAACAACTCCTGCTGATATCAAGTACTCAGCCTTGGAAGCACAGTAGACGGTCACCATACTGGGCTTCATACTGAATTTTGCATACCAGAATGGATGTTTCCAACCAAAATTATTTTTCGCGAAATTTATCTTTGTTGCCCTGCTATTTTTCGTAAAACCGAGATAGACAAACTTAATTATATATAAAATAATATTGTGATAATGAACTTCGCCATATAAAACAAGATAATTGCTGAGATCATGCCTACTGAACTTGGTCCTACCCCCTAATTCAATATACCCTGGGTTGACATGCGTTTTGGGGTTTTAAATATCGAGGAAGGTCTTAGTTAATCTGATAGGATTGCCAGTCAAAGGCCCTGAGACGGTTCATGGAGTTTCGCACAGATGCCTTCCGTTGTGCTCACAGCCAAATAATAAATGATGTGACCACAATCTGTTCGTACTGACAGACATGTGACACTCGTCAATACAGTACAGTCCAGAGCCAGGGTTCGTGATCCGCTTATCGAGGCGATGCATCGAAAATTGCCCAAAGAATGTAGACTCTTCCGCGACACTTAGGGGTGCTGACCTTTCCAACAAGTCAGTCCAGTTGGTCCGGATGTTATGTAATATTGTACAGCTGCCTTCTTACAAAACAATCAAGCGCTCGTAACGGTTAATAGAACCACTGACTGTATTTAGGCTAGACATTTATGCAATTTGCATTGAGCACTTCATCAATGAAAATGAATGTACGCGGTTTGTCTCGTCGAATGGCGCGGAGCGTGCCGCACATAGCATGAAGCTAAAAATAGCAAGGCACATCCGACAAACCCCAAGGCGTATGTTCAGTTTACTCTTCAGACACTAATGGATTCAGCATGAATGAAATCAATCAGGACTTTGTCGGATTAGAGTCTCATCAACATCCGTTAAACCACTGCTGCAGCTACTGTGCGACCCGGGGCAAGCAGGACCCTCTGCAGTCGGTAATTACTCAGTAGTCGCCCCACGCCGGCTGTTAACCGAAGTGCAGGCTCGTGCCAAGTCCGTGTCGCAGCCAGGAGCACATGAGCCACTTAGTTGGAGCAGGTTGGTCGGCCCAATCCCTCGTCTCAACTGACCCATGCAGCCTGTGTCTTCGGGGAGACTCGGCGCCGTGACAGCGTCGTAACGACCGGTCCCCTGGGGTGAGGCGAGGAGCTGCAGCTACCGTTAATGTAACGGCACGCCATTTCACCCGTCCGACAAACACTCGCCACTCCCGGACATTTCGAGGATGGGGCTCAGTTTGTAGCGCGAGAGGTGATATCACAGTCTGAGAGAGTCGTGCAGAGTTGAGCGAAGGTCGCTGAGGTGCAGACTGAGAGCATTCGACGCTAGGGGCGCAGAAAAGTGCCGGGAGACGCCGAAAAAAGAAGCACACTACGGGATTCATGGAAACTTTCAGAGCTAGTGAGATTTGGAAGCTCCAGGAAAGGCTTCCTTTATCAGAAATGTAGTAAAATAGCCAGAGGCGTCGACAGCGCTATGAAACATTAATCAACATTCCATTCCGCCCCTCACAGCGCTTAAGGACACCTGGGTCAACCATGGGGCTGCCCAATGTGCGATCAACTCCCGCAGACCTATCTCAGGCGCCATGACTCGGCCCTGAGCACCTCGGGGCTGATGAAGGCTCGCGAATAGGGCGACCGAAGAGGCCGTTCGCGGAGAGCGAAGTGCTCTACCGGGGCTGTGGTATGTGCTTTTACAGCACGGCCCTGCGATGGGAGGTCGGCGAAGGCCTGGGACACGGAGATGGAAGCACCGTTCTGCGAGCTTTGTTTAGACACGAGAAGAATAACACATGCCACTACTACCCTCTACTAAGTCAACAGCAGAAGCGAGAAACTAACAAAGCAGATCACTGCGACAGATTTTTATTACATTTAGTGCGAGCGTTTTGAATGGAGGAGGTGACAAGGCCAGCGCTCACGGTAGCAGAGCTGGTTGCGCAAGCCTTGACCCATCCGATTGGTAAAAGTTGCTACCGTTCGATCCGCTGAAGTAATGCAAATATCGTGATGCATAGGTCATGAACCACAAAACGAGCTTCTGCACAACGTTAAGCGGGGGAAGAATGAGAATCGTGCGCTGAACGAGCCTCGTTCCCCTGGCCACATGAGCCCGCGCAGCAGAGCCGGGAGCCGGTCTCGTATGGAGCGCGGCCAAATGGTCGATTTCCATCTCGACTTTGAAGTACGTCTGGCGCTTTCTAGCACGCTCGGCCGGCGCTCGACGGGAGGTTCTGTTCTATTCAATGCTCCGGCCAACTGCGTGGATATCTTTCGATACATCACATGTAAGGCCGGGATCTGGAATCGACTGACACCATTTCCGGTGAGATCCAGCCGACATTTTGTTCAGCTTGCTGGCGGAATCGCGATGCTGGTCAAAGCCGGTCTGTCAATGGCTGTGTACGGAAACAATGACATACCATTACAACACAAGGCCGTTGTGCTATAGCACGACATCGGAGGACAGTGTGTCTCTGGCAGGAAATCAAACCCACTGCGAAATTAACATCGTACGCTGATTCTAGCCATCGTAATCAGGTTAGGCCACAGTGGCCAAAACGGGCAACTTTGGCCCAAATTCGTAGGCAAATTGCCTATATAAAAACGAGCTACACCTGACACCTCACAGGTCTCAGCACGATCGTTGGGTAGCTGCCTCAGCCCCGTACCTCACCATGGCCGTGACAAACGAGGTAACGAGCAGCTACGTAATGTTTTGTTCGGCCCCTGCAGCGGCGTAACGCGCGAGTCACGTGCCGGTGGCACGGGTGGGAATGAGGCAGGGGACTGAGGCAGGGGACTGAGGCAGGAGGCTGACCTGAGGCAGGGGTCAGTGTTTGAGTGCCACCAGTCACGGGAACGGGAAGGGTCAGTGAACCCATAATCACCGCACTGACAGGGTTAGAACTCGGCAGGGCGACCCACATATCAGAACGAATACGTTATTTGTTAACTAGTCACAGGTGACCTATCGATTCGCTGCGTTCACATGTACAAACCACTTAATGTCAGGCATACGCTAGTACTAAATTACACATAAACTGCATATGCCAAGTCTCGAAACGTGGTCACATGACAGCTTTCACTTGTGAAATATATCCGTGCGATATTGACTGCAGGGCACAGGTACGGTACTGCCGAAAGTGACATTTCCGAGCCTGTATTGCTAGACACTAGACAGCTGCGAAGTGATAGAAATGGGCTGCTGCGGTCTGGCGTCTTCGGTAAGTCAAGTCAGGTAAGTCTCCCTCTCCAAGATCTGAGATCTTAGCTTATGGACCTAGTCTCACCAGCATTTTTTTTTTTATAAATTTAGTCCGAATGGCTGAATGGGCGGATTTGAGGAATCAGAGCCTGCACTAAGCATAGCTTGTTGTGCTGACCCTGACCCCACCACCCGATCGCGCAATTCCAGTTGTATGGCAGAATTTTGTCCGAACGTTTAACGTGCCCTCACGACTGGACACGGTCCCCTCCGCTTACTCACGTTACCTGGCCTCTGTGCGGCCCCTGCCACAGACACGCACGCCATTACACGTAGGAGCTAAATGTGGCCGCCCGCACCGGGGCTTGAACCGGGCTCTCCCTTCCGGCTAAGCGTCGAATTCCGGCGCTTTTATCCACTCGGCCACGGAGAGGACAAAACACAGCATCAAAACACATACAACACAAAAGGTATTTAGCCATTCATCGTAGGTTGCCCTTGTTGAATGTTGAGTTTTCATCGCGCCATTCTTTCGAGACACCGCCTGCGCCGTTCTCCTCCATTACCGACAGCCATACAAAGCAGGTTACAGAATACATCCGTCTGTCCCACGCCGTGCAGATGACAGCGATAGTGCCGACAGGTCGCAGTTACGGGATGGCATACAGTGACCCGACAATCGCCTGCACGAGTCGGGGTAACGGAGCTGATAATGTCGTGAAAACGGTACGCTAACCAAGGGCCGAGAAGGGCGGACACTTGACACTTATAACCAGAAAGGGAGCAGCAGGATTTACCCGCATCTGCTATTTGTAGTCAGTCGGCAGTCCTCACTTCTCACTCAGCTCAGTCATCAGCCTCAATCTCAACAGTCTCCGATGCAATCAAGCAGTCAGTCGGCAGGCAAAAGTACGATGCAGCCAACAAGAATGATGATCGAAATTGGGACACCAATGTGCGTGATAACATGGGGACGATCATATCCTCACTAACCGTAGATATGATAACACGTGTATGACGTATCACGTGTTTGTTCTATCTCGAGTGGTCTGGGCACGCAACAGAGGGAACATTAAACAGATTTCAATGAATGAGAAGCTTTCAAGTGGGTCAATTTCCCAATCGAAGTCGTCGTCCGATAGCGCTATCGGTAACCATAAAGTGAGCAAACATTTACTGTGGCTGGTTCACAGCGCCTTTAACGGCCCCACTCGCAAGGATTTGCCAACAATACGCGAATTGGGGTCCAGTTATTACATTCGACACATATCGGTCAACACCTAAATAGGTCGGCCGGCTACAGGGTGCAGATGTAATCATTTCTAATGACTGCCGCGAGCAAGACCATCTCCACTAGCTTTCACAGCCGCACTTTTAAACCTTAGAGCATGCACAACGGGGTCGAATATGATCGCCTGGAGGGACAGCCGGCGAACAGCTAGAATCAACGGCCCAAGGGAGACCTACTATCACCTCTGACAGCCTTGACCTAAGAGCTTGGGAAGCATGAAACTTACCGCCTTATCACTGACTAGTACTACATAAATACCGAGAGGTGTCTATTAGGGGGCCGTCCGACAAACTTGTCTGAATAATGGTTCAAACTTACGGCAGACTTTCCACACACTATATTCTCATCAGGGACCGTGATGCAGGACTCGGTGATAGGATCCTGATAGGATAGGATGATGACTAAATGATAGGACCCTGGCCACTGTTCGATCGCAAGGTGCAGCGCTCTGGCACCTGCCCGCTGGCCTGCTGCCAGTATCGAACCCCGATCAGCCGGTTAGATGGACGCCCGCCAGCCGTCGCCCTCAGTTGTTTACCAGCCATTATCTGCGGGGGACATTCCAAGCACCGTGGGACGCACATTGGCCGGCTGACCGCGGTCACGCAGCCTCGGATGTGACCGGTCACAGACGTCACGCAGTCTGTGACGCAGTATGTGACGGTCAAATGATCGGTCACCCGGTTTGCGAGGTCTGTAACAGCTCAGCACCCATTCATTTTCTGGCAGTTTCTGCGAGAACCATGCCACATCCTAGTAACAAACGGCTGTATCTGTCCCAAAAGCTTATCCTCATCGGCCCGTCCTCCAAACGGTAGCCGATATCGCCTGGGTCAATGGGTCCGCCCGCCTGACACAATAATCAATATCCACCCACATGTCTCTCCCCTGACCCTACCATCCGTTTACGTACGCACCTGTGGACCCAGAACTAAACGGGGTCAAACGATCGAGAACCGCGAGGTCATACTGTTCCACACCACAGTGGGGTGATGCTATAGCAGTCGTTAATCGCCATGGCACGAGATGGTGTCCCCACAAACTGTCTCATGCCTCGATATATTACCGGCCATGATCCGTCCCAGTCTGCAGCAATGCCTTGTCACGGTTCAACGGAACACCTGACTCCTGGCCACATGTATGGCACGATTTGTGCAACGACAGAGACCGTCGCCAGAGAGAGGAAGCTCGGTAGCTCGGCGGTTCAGTAGGACAGTCAGCTCGGCAATCACTCCCTGACAGAGTTAATCCAATTCAGAGTTGCAAAAGATACTTCACTTGGCTGACAATGTAGTTAAAGTCTTCCTAGTGATGGTATCTTAACTGTGTCGATACAACAGCAATTCATCTCATGCATATTGCAAGCGAAGCAGCTTGGGAGTGGACATGGGACAAAGCAAATGTTTGTTTCCGTTTGTGCAGCTACTTTGATAGGTCAATTTATTCGCATTAGACTCGAAGACTCTTGCTCTCCCTGGTGGAATCAAGAAGTGACAAATGGATTCGTTGACGCTTCCCGACAGCTAAGCACGTATTGTACTGAAGAACTCACTAGTCAAAGAAAAATGTACGGAGACTGACGAATCATGCTTGTGCTCAACAGGCATAATTCATCAGTTAAGTCGTCGCTCCTCTACAAGCCCTCCAGCCCGCACACAAAAACGACGAGCTAAAAACTTTAAAGCGAAGTGCAGTGGCTCTGCGATAAAAGTGCATCTCATCAACCATATGGCAATGTAAGTAGTGTACTAGCACAGCTTCCAAACCGTAAAAATCGTGCCGGTCAGACCGCCGATTGCACGCGCAGGCTACTATAGGTGCTAAGCCCGGCTCATTTACAGACCGCACCCTTACTCGAGGTCCGCGGAGCCGGGCCGAGGCCGCGCCGGCTGCGCACCAAACCGGTTCCCAGCCCGGGCGCTCACCCTCCCGCAGAAACGGACAGTCAGCGATCAGCTGACTACTAGAGGTGCAGAAATGGAGACCAGACGGGACGTATTAGAGACGCGGAAATACAGGCTGATTAGTCGTACAGAAAGCGTGAAACTCGGGAGCCGCCCTCAAGCTTAGCATGCGAATGTTTGGCCACAGAGTATCAGAAATTGGCATCGACAGCCGAATGCATGGAAGTCGACTATTCAGTTGACAATGCAAACCTGAGGCGCTCACCGTGCAACACAAGAAAAATGAGCGGCTCACTTCATCAGAAATTCAGATTCCGTTGACAAATGACTGAACCCAGGCATGCAAATATCGAAATCTGCAACTGGACTATGGTTCGGCAGATCTAAAGCACCAAACCACATTCAAAGGCCATGAGTCGACCATCTGAACGGCATTGATGAATTGCAAACAGTATTCCATTCCACTCAGGATACCAGCAGCAGGTTTCAGGATCTAAAAATAGACTATCGCCACTGGATTTCTCCGGATCGGGTTCGAAAAGCAAAGGTCGCCACTGGATAACGGGTGTTGGGTGCCGCCATACAGGCAGCCTAAACAGAGGGAGCGGTATCTGTTTTACGCCCACCAATTCCGCTAAATTTCCACCATCAAATCGGGCATTAGCACCGACCTTAATCAGCGGGGTCATTGGTCAACTATCGATAACAGAGCAAACCAACAGTCCGGCTGGTAACGACTCATTGATAAAATTAAATAGATTAGGTAATATGCCGTGGCAAGTTCACAGATCAACATATGAAGTAACAGACAGCGAAAACAGACAAATTTATGAGCAGGTTCAATGTTGAGATATGCACAACTTAGGTAGGTAGAGTTATAACCGGGGCCGGTGAAGGTTTTAGGATGAATCTCTCCTTTGAAGGACCCAAAGACCTTGACACTGGTAGTTCTGGCAGTGGCCCGGGCACTTACCTGTCTCACTGGCAGAGGCCGTAGCTTAATCACATCACTGACCCCTACTGTAACGTCACTGACCCCTGTCGTTACGAGCGCTGGACGACTGCCGACTCTCTTGAGCGCTCAACTGAGCGTTCAGTCGGCCATACCGCTCACCCGGAGCCAAAATCACGAGGACGAGTGCCCACTTTGCATGGTCACATGACTGGCGCAGACGCGCTTACATTAGGTGAGTGGGTGGCTTGACGAGTTTCAAAAACTCTGACAGAGGCGCTAGTGCAGCGCATGGAGAGTAGGTATAGGCGTGGCCTGGTACCGGCAGTAACCCCACCAGGTCCCCGTCAACCCGGATTTGGTGGGCATCATGGGATAATCACCTCATGAGCCGACAGGAAAGCTCATAAATCAGGCTATGGTAGGGAGAAGCAGCTGTCACGGTTCGCAGGCAAATTATAACGAGGGAGTGACATTCTGCTCCCGATCAACCACCAGTGCAATGGTCGGGTCACGCACGGTAGGTATGTAAAATATTTATAGCCATTTTGGACAAAAAGCCCAAACGAAAAAAAAATATCAGGTCCCGGAACAAGCATAAGGTAGCCGCATTACTCTGTCTCATCCATCGATGGAGAACACCTGTACTTACAATTCAAAGCATCACTTAACTAGCTTCATGATTATGAACTGCACAATGTTTGAAACTCGATCACATCACAAACCCAACTTTAATTTGAATATCACCACCTCGGGTACCAGCGTACCCACCAAGCACAAGCACGTGACAATGCTCGTGACATTGTCTTGTCCTCACTCATCGCAAGCGATGCACGGTGTCCACACATGCAAGGGCCATGTAATATTAATGATCCAGTGCGGGCTCCTGTCTGTGCCTCTCTCGTATCCAGACTGAAATCAAGTTCGGCGGGTCTCGGGGAGGGTCGGTATGGGAGGGCGACTGTGGCAACGGCCCAGCCGCGAGCGGCCGCGGAGCTGGGGAAAATGGCTGCTGCCGTAATGCATAACCGGGTGCAGCGGTCCAGCAGGCAGCAACCAGCTGTGCTGAACAGCAATGGATCGAACATTGCTTGTTTGTTTGTTTGGGAAGAGTTTGATGGCTGAAACGGGCCAAACTTTATGGCCGTCGGCCGTCGTTTCATTTCGCAGGAGAAAATAGCGGAATGAATGACGACCCGTCGATGCCGATGACAAGAACCAAATAATGCTCATTGGAAAAGGCTTATTGGAATAATGTGTGGATGGCTGGGAACCACGTGAATCAACTACAGGCGTACGACCGAACCATTATTTGGTGTACCAAGAATAAATTTTCAGCAACAGAAATTCTGCCAAAACCTTCACCGTCTAACCTGTTAGTAAGCGGTTACCAATCTGTACAATTCATCGAGCTGTGGAGCACACCACAATTTCTTAATTCACCCACAACTCCACCCCAATCTTCGGTCCCTCCCTCAGCCCACAGCCCGCGTCCAGCCTCTCCCCTGGCCAGGCCACCGTGCCGGGCCGGTCACCCACCTCGAATCCGTCATCGGGCGGCAGCCACTCCTGGTCTCCTTCCTCTCCCACATCGTCAGGGAAGCTGGCCGAGCCGCGCATATGGTGCGCGAACCCAGAGTCGCCGTCATCAATGGAGCGCCGCTGCACGCGCGGCGACACCTGCGGCGACGCGTCCGTCACGCAGATACTGGGCACCTCGGGCACCCCGAGCGGCGAGGTGCCCTCCAGCGGCAGCGAGGTGGTGGTGGTGACTCTCAGCCGCGGCGCGTGTGTCGGCTCCCAGCAGTGGGTGGTGAGCTGCGGCACCACGCGCCCGTTGGAGATCATCTGCGGCGCGCCGTTGGCGTCACCGCAGTCGGCGGCGGCCATGATGTCGGCGGCGCGGTCCTCCTCGAACATCTCCTGCAGCTGCTCGAGCTCGCGCAGCGGGTCCGGCGACGATCGGCGCCGCTCGCGCCGTCCCGGTAACGCCAGCAGCGCGGCGTCCGGCGCCGACACGCGTCGGTCGCGGTGGATCGGAGCCGCCGGCGAACTCGCGCGACGCACCGTCGACGGAGACGCGGCGGTGGTGCTGGCGCGTCGCGTGCCGGCGCCCAGACTCAGCACCGGCGTCTCGGTAGCCTCCACGGCCATCTCCGGCAGCTTCTTGTGGAAGGAGCCGAGCAGGTTATGCAGCAGGCGGCTCGGAGATTTGGAGCGCCGCCGCTCCTTGGGTCCTCCGGCGTCCAGACTCGCTCGGCGGCCGCGCGCGTCCATCGTGGGAGCAGCTCGGACGATACCTGGATGGTGTGGGTGGTGATGAAGACACACCGGTGGCAGGCGCAGGGACGGGGGGCGGTCCCAACAGGGCGGGAGAGGCACAAGGGAACTATGGTGGAGGAGCAATGAGTTAGTGATAAAGGATACAACTCACTCGCCTCAGAAGTGTGAGGGCCATTGTCTAGTCTTCCCCATAGCACGACAAAAAAAGGAGAAGAAACAAACCGTTGTCCGTTTCAAATGGAACACGTCCGATTTGTTAGTTTCTAAAGGCTGCTTATCAAACCGACTGAACATGACTGAAGGAAAAAAAAGACATAAATGACTACTATAAATGGCGTGAACAAAGAGACCTGTCGAACAATTTTACGGCAAGGCAAGGGCAAAGAATGAGGAAAACGTGTATCGGTTAGAGTGTAAATGTTGCCCCCAGATACCGTGACAGATTCTAATCCGACGGCATCCCGCTTTTAGACCGGTCAGCGACGGTTTGTTAGAGGCTTAACGCCAAGAAAAGATTTAACAGACGGGGGAATGGCAGAGAAGCCCTCAAAAGTGGCCGGTCACTTTGAAAGACGGTGTTGTCGCGCAATTGAAACTCTGACTTGACTCCCAGCACCATACCCCAGGCTATATTTTCTCCCCAAAAAGATATTGATAAACTTTTGATGGTCAATGGCGAGCCAGAGCTGCGATATTCGTAACATAATAACAGCTAGCAACTGACAAGAAACATCCACATGGGCTATCGCTTTTCCGTTGTAGGCCCATTTGTATTCGGCACCGTCAGCATTCTTGAATTTCCACTGCCGCGTGTCTGCTTGGCCCATATGAAGTCGCCTCGTTTCAGGCACGAAATATGCTACTATAGCATTCACCCTAAACCCATTTTGTTCCAGAACTGCATTTCGCTTGAAGCCTTAGGAGGAGCCGGAAGAAAACGCATGAATAAATAACGTGCGGCAAGCCTCCCCCAGGGCAGGCAAATGTCAACATTCGTCAGAGGCAAAAACAAACTCGGTACTAGGCTACTGTGAATTATTTCAGTGAGCCACCTCAAATTGCTCGCTGCTGGCTTGTTTGTATGTAGCGAACAGGTGGTTGAAAAATAACAAATGAAATACCCTAAGTCCTAACACTTCTGACGGAACGTCATCGTCCTGCACTAACTGCTGAATCATCTATTCTGAACTTGTCAATAAAGGGGGCAATGTCCCAGGGCCTCCTCTAACATACCCACTGGGTGGGCAAATACCTACCCAGTCACCACAATTGCCCACCCAGTGGCGTCGATTTGCCCACCCAGAAGCAAATGCAAAAATAAAGGTCCGGCCAGACGTCCGGTAGGAACTACCACTTCGGTTTCCCGGAAAAAAACTTGCTAGCAGCCAGTGCCCCAGCCCCCAATCACTGCAGTGCAAGTTATTTTTTTAAAATGGATGCATCTGAATGCAGGGGCGGTAGCAGACTTGGCGTTTGGGGGTGGGGGCAACTTGGCAACTTTGCCAACCCTCGGAGGGGGGGGGGGGCGGTGCTAGCTTACAGAGGCCCATGGCCATAGCGGCCTCAAAGGCCCGTATGGAACCCCAGAGGCCGATGTGGGCTCTCAGAGGCCAGTGCGTGACGCCTAAAGGTGTAGGGGAGAGTGGGGTAATTTGGCCGGTGGTGTAAATTGGCCGCCCCCACCTGTACGATGTTTAATAAAAGTGAGTGAAATAACTCTAGTCTCTATTCATTTGTCATGGGTAGAAATAACTGGAGGACAAATGTCAAAACTTTGCCCCTCGTAGTTTTATTCAAAATTAATAAAACGTTAATTTCATTAGAAAATGGTAACTTTTACTTCTGTTTACAAAGTTGTATAGCATGTAGTGTTTGGGCTAAAAACGAATTCAGACATTATAGCGCCATTCTTGGGGGTGTTCAGCGGTTCCAAGAGCAATTTTTTTCTAATTCCGTATAGCCGTGATGACTTTATAGACAAAAATTTTCAGAACGGCAATATGGGGTAATTTGGCCGGGACTAGCGGGGCAACTTGGCCGGTGCGCTCATGGTCACTATGCTGGGACGGCCGAGTTTTCATGGTCAATTATACCATTAATGACATGATTCATGACCAACTTTGACTTCTTCGATGCCTTACTTTCGATTGGTCAACTGTAAGAGCATGTGACGTCATCAAAGGTTACCAAACGTTTTTTGCTAATAAATCCTTACATAAAAAAGGTACAGCCGCACAAATGGTCTCATTCTGTTCAGCTCGCCAAGGCGCATCGAATGATATGCATGATGACCTTGAACTCACGTAACCTTGAGGTCAAGCGACCTGATGCAACGTGACCTGAGGTCAACCTTTGACCTTGACTTCTCAAGGTCAACACATATATCTTTCGATGCGGACTGACGAGAGAATTACGATGGTACTCTAAGTTTTGGCCTAGCTTGATTACTTCAAAAGTTATTCGTAAAAAACTGTGATCGCATCTAGAGCCGCTAATTTGGCTATTTTGACCCCTGTGACCCCTCAGTCAACCTCCAAAATGCGGCAAATGCGTCATAGGACACACGTCATTGCTGAATCTGAAGCTGACTCGCAATATAACAGAAAATCCCGACCGCAAACTAGCACCGGCCAAATTGCCCCACACCCCCGGCCAAATAACCCTGCTAGTGGGGCAATTTGGCCGCCTTCCAGCCTTTGTAATACGTCACAATTTCAATATAAGTAATTACTCTATCATTTCAAGTTCACTGTCCAGTAAAGTAAAATGAATGCGACACCTGCCAGCGTTGAGAAAATGCAGAAATGTGTCGTCAATTTTAAGTTATATCGTTTTCTAAAAAAAAGCGGCCAAATTACCCCACTCTCCCCTAAGCCATGGGTCCCCAGCCAGACCACAAAATAGGGCCATCAGAGACCTTATAGGCTGATTGGGGACTAAATAGGGCCTCAATTTGGAGCCATCAGAGGCAAATGTGGGCCTCAGATATCAGTGTGAGGCCCTTATAAGACTGACATTGGTCCTCAGAGACCGGCATCGATCCTTCAGAAGCCAGTACGGGGCCCTCAGAGGCACAAAAGGGTCAGTCTTGGATCTCAGAGGCAAAAAATGGGCCATCAGCAACCGGTGTGGGACCTTTAGAGGTCGGTTTGTGCCCTCAGAGGCCAGTTTAAGGCCCTCAGAGACCAGTACAGGGCCTGAAAATGGCAGTTTGAGGCCATCAGAGGCCGACTTAGGCTCTCAAAGGCTAATGCGGGTCCTTGAGGCAAGGATGGGACCCTCAGGGGTCAGTGTGGCACCCACTCCGCGTTCAGGAAATCGCATGCGAGAACCTATTCAAATACATTGTAATTCTTCCCGCATCAATCGCATCCGGGAGGTGCGTGCGATTGATGCGAGCGTGCTTCCATGTATTTGAATAGGCTCTCGCATGCGATTTCCTGACTGCGGAAAGAGTCTGTTTCAGACAGGCTTGGGCTGGTATTGGACCCCAGAGTCCAGAAAAGGCCAAGTTGAGCCCTCAGAGCCGATGCAGGTCCTTAACCCGGCAGTTGCTGGGGTATTTCGCTACCCACCGTTTGCTGGGGGGGGGGGGGCGTTAAACGCCCCCAGCCGATAACTCGAGAACCAATAGGCGCAGCGAAACGCACGAGGCGACAAACGAAAGAACGCGACGAGACGCTTCAGATGAGTACTTTTAAGTTGAATTTTGAGGTCACAGGTCGGGTCAAGGTCAGGTCAAACACCTGAAATCGGACTTTCAGTAGCATGGACTTCAGGACTTCACAATGGGCGCCTCCCGTCATAAACTCTGTCAAAACGGTGCACAATCCATCATATAAGGCCTACAAAAGTGTCAGCTCCATGTAGGGGTCAGTCAAGCATAGGTCAGGGTCAAGGTCAGGTCAACCGGGTAGACACATATCCCCGAAAATCAAAACTGATATTCGCAGCCTGTGACACATGTTTTATGGGTAATTTGGGGCGTGGAACACGATGGTGACATTCATTTTATCATATGTGTACGTGTTTGGGTCAAAAAGTTCAAATTAAGAAATACATGTATCATGGTCGTGAAGTAGTCATGAGAAATTGCCAAGATTCAGTTCAAGACTTTGGAAAATGCGGAACGATAATCAATAATCGAAGATAGCCATTTGATTGTTCATGGTATTGGCAGTCTAATGGCGTTTACGGCATGTCTGTATGTCTATTCTGTGATTTTATATGATTTTTTGAACATATAACGTTTTTGGTCGAAAACCAAGAAATCATGACGTCACTGAAACCTCGATATCTCAAAAAATTTCCGACCGATTTTTTTGAAATTTTGTCACAATAAACGTCAAACAATTCCCTAGAGGCACCCAAAATTTGGCGTGCCTGCGGCGCACCGTTTTTTTTTTTTTTTTTTGCTATGGCCCAGCGAAAAAAGTGGGGGCGTTTAACGCCCCCCCCCCCAGCAACTCGGGGGGAAACCCTCGCCCGTATAGGGGGGGAGTCGAACGGACCCCCCTCGATTTTTTGCGAATAACTCGCGACCTGTGACCCCTTTTCCGTGACCATGTTTGGCCGAAATCGCGATTCGGCGTATGTCGGCTCGCATTAGCCGCGCGTTTGCAAGCTTGTCGTGATTTCAAACGTTCAAACATGTGATTTGATGTTGCTCCCATACATAAGGGTGGGTGTCAAGGTCACCTGAAGGTCAGGTCACGTCATTGACCTTTGGTGACCTCGGGTGACCTCGGTTCACTTTTTCGAGTTTTTTCATGTTCTAGGCTAGTTTTTTATCTGAATTCGAATTTAGCAACCATTTGAACATTTACGAAGTAGTTTTGGTGCCTTCGTAACATGTTACGAAGCTGTCAGAGGCGGTTGACACGTAATACGAATACCAGTCACAACCCCTACCGGTTGACCTGACCTGACCTGACCCGACCTGGTCTAAATGGCATGCTTAAAACATCATCTCTGATCAAAACTAACACGATATTCGTGATCAGCACCCCGGAAAACCACATAGCAGCCACACTTTACGACTTTCTAACAGGTCCCGATTTTCCCGGTTTTCGGGTCATTGACCTGACCTGGAAGGTCACTCGATGACCTAGGACCTTAAAATCGGGTATCATCGGCTTCCTCTGGTAACGGGCAACACGCTCGTTTTTTCCGTGAAGCTCTAGCTTGATCAGGGGCCAAACGCGAGGGGGTCGGGTCGTGCCGCCGAAGGACGCAATGGCCTGTGCCGGCGAGGGTTAAAATTGGGTATCATCGGCTTCCTCTAGTCACGGGCAACACGCTTGTTTTTTTCCGCGAAGCTCTAGCTCGATCAGGGGCGAAACGGCAAGGGAGGTCCAACGCCCCCCCCCCCCCCCCTATACGAGTACCTACGTTCGCGGCTGGAAAAACACCAATACAGGGGATGGTTAAAGGCCGGCATCGGGTCTTCAGAATCCAGTGCGGGGCCCTCAGAGGCTAATATGGGCCTTTACAGGCCAGCATGGGGCCTCAGAGGTCAGTGTGGGACCCTCAAAGACCGGCATGGGCCAGCAGGGTAGCGCGCTACAAGGCCAAGGATGTATTACAAGTAGATTAAGGTCAATAAAAGCCGTATTTAGATCAAGAGGACGCGCTTAGAGTAAGCTGACCATGCCTCCTAAAAAGAGGCAGCGAGCATCACCTACCTATTCGATTTCTGGTTCAAGGAGCAATCATAGTAAGTTTAACTCTGCACTTTTGCAGTCTTCTTAAAATTTTAAATGTATGTAGACTAGAGATGTCAATCGGATACCAACTTTTTGGTATACCGATACCAAACTGATACCAACTTGGTATTTGGTATTTTGATCCTAATGTTGTTGGTATTTTGTTGGTATTACGAATCCGGCTAATGTATAAGAGGATACGAATTCGGTAAAAAGTTGGTATTTCCCTCATGTTCCCAAGTTGGTTTGGTTTCGGTATTTTTCATGGTTTTGGTTGGCATTTGGTTTGGTATCGGTATCCTGATTTTCCGTTATTGATATCACTAATGTAAACAATTGACATACCTATAAGGTGAAATACACACGAAATACCATATCACACACGACAAACGTTAAACTATAAATGGCACAGTTGGTTGACTGTGAAAGTGACATAGGCCTTAACCCCCCCCCCCCCCAGTCGCAACCATCACCCCAAAACAAGTGACTGGATCTGCCCTTGGGCAGGGGAGCGGCGAACAATTTTGCCCACCCAGTGAAAAATCCTTAGAGGAGGCCCTGCAATGTCCCCGACTCCCCACACCTGAACCCCTCCCCTCCCCCTTCCAGGCAAATCAATGCAATGTTTCAGCAGTGACAGCCTTTCCCTTTCCCCTCCCCCAGTATCGACCATTTTCGGGGCAAGGGGAGCTAATGACTGTGGAACAATTGACATTTGTAGGTGCTAGCAAGTACTCTATACACCTTTACAGAGCATGTGACCCCCTTCCCCTCGTGCAAACACGCCATTTATCCATCACCCCTCCCCGCCCCCTCCTCGTCGGATGTGTGTGACTGGTGAGTGGGGACGGGAGGGCAGTTAAGTTTGGCAGGTCAGATCAAAACAGGTCAAGGCACTGCCGACAAAATCGGAAGAAAAAAATAAGGGATATTCACAGCTTTCAATGACAAAAATATCAAACACAAATGTCCCTAGACCTACATTCATTCTCCTTCAATTTTCGTGGCCAACTTTAACAGCAACCTGCAACAATCAACTTTGGCTAAAGGAATGAAAATAAAGGAAGGTACGCACCCAACTCAAACTGCAATAAAATCTAAAAAAGATCAGAATAAGACACACTAGGAGACTGAGACCACTGACTCCCTCCACTGACTTCAGAGTGACATGGGATAGAGGCTGCTGATCAAAGACCAATATAGGGTCTTGGAACATAGGCAGGTGCCAGGTATCAGAATCAAAGTTGGCCCGCCCCTGCGCCTGATTGATCCGGTTCTTACCGGAACAAGAGCACCGCACCAACGCACAACACTGACACTCAGTCAGATGACAGTTCCGTGTTCAGTCACTCCACTCCACTCCACTCCACTCAGCCGCAAACTCCGCCGGTTTATCAGCAATCAGCACAAGTATCTCAGCGCCCTCAGATCAATCCCGCGCGTAACGCAGTCGCGTCTGCGTTTTCTGCTTCGCTCGCCGCAGCGGCGCGCCAGCTGGGTCCACAAAAACACCACACGCAACTGCCGTCCTGGCAACGAACAGACCAGACACCAGCCAGCTTCCTTTGGCACGTGCTTCGACAGTTTCACCAGATTCACTCGCAACACACGACCGCACCCCTCCACGACGCGCACGAGTCGGACCGCGCGGCGCCACTGAGTCCGCCGGCAGCGTGCCGCGTGGCGCGGCGGCCGGCCTTGGCTGGTGCGCCACACTCGCCGCCGACCGCGCGGCGAGGCGCTCCCGACCGGTGCAGCGAGCGCTCTGCCGCCACCGCTCTCCTTTCCGCGGCGAATCAGCCCGCAGATTAACCACCGAAAGTAGCGCGAGCTTCACATTCCTGCACAACCGGGAGGGGAGAGGTTTCCGGACTCATCCCGATCACTGCCGCCGGCGGACCGCCCACCGCCGCCGGCGCCGGCCACGATAATACGGTGACGTCACGTGACGTAACAGCTGGACACCGTGCGCCGTACCGGCCGGGTTGAGGGGCCCCATTTTGACCCTTATTGCAATTGTTGTGGAGGTCGGAAGAAAATCGGGTGGCCATCGACCCTCAAACGACCTTGAACGCCACGCCGGTGAGAAGATGAGGGCAAGATGGGGGGGGGGGGGGGGTAAAGCGTGGATGCCGGTGGCTGTTTTCTTCCGGAATTTTCTACTTAGAGCTTCCGCGCTGCCTTCGAGCAGAGCTGTGCTTGAGGACCGCAAGTTTTTCAAATATGTGATGGCTGTCGGCTGAGGTGTCAGCGTGCCGGGTCATCAAATTTAAACGTCCCAGCACCTCGAGCAGGAAGCCCAAGACTTCGAGTAGAGGAAAGCCCGAGACCGAGAGGAAAAGCAGACTGCGAAAACAAAAACTGGGTGCGTCGAAAACTAGAAAACACCTAATACCTGCACCTGCTCTTTCATCAAAATCAAGGGAGCGTATAAGCTTTCCTGGGCAACGCCAACAAGCCAAGCTAGCGATTTGAATGTCCCGCTGCCGCTGCATCATACGTGATAAGCGCCACTACTTACCCTGCGTAGTGCGTTCGATGTCTCTCGGACGACGAAGATTCTACGCCGTCGGGCCAATCCCGTTCAAGGTCAGCGGGGGCTCGGCTGCGGTTATGGAACGCGATTGGCTGGACGACGTAGAATCTTCGTCGTCCGAGAGACATCGAACGCGGGGTTAGTTAAACTTGATTGGATTAATTGTTCGCCTGTAACGTTCAACCAATATGACTAAGGTTTCAGGTCAGCCAGTGACCCAAACTGACCTCAGACCTGACCTTTGACTCGTTGAGTCCAAGGTCAAAGCAGTAGCTCCCAAATCGGTGTGTGTAAGCTACCCCGGTTGCATAATCGCATAGTTGAATATTGACAATTGACATCCACCAGCTTGTGAATGTACAGGTCTCGCGGGTTTTAGCGGTAGGTTTTGCACCTAGAAAATTTAGTGTACTTCAGGCTATATCTTCGTCGTCTTAAGCTTTTAAGTGTTGAAGATGCGATCGACTTGTTGGGTAACAAGCCGGCCATGATCGTGTAAAATGGCTTCATCGTAGATCGATTAGTTTCTGAGATATAACCGGAAATGAAGTGCAAAACCTACCGCTTAATCTCGCGAGACCTGTACTTCAGCAGAGCATTATGAAAATTGAAATAGAAATCGATCCGATAACAATGGAAAAGACCAAAACAAATCAATTTATGTGGGATTGAGAAAAAGGAGCTGAAGCATATCTAAGGAAAAAAAAATAAGCCCGTTGAAGGACACGGATCCTCTTGACTCTTGTATGAAAAAAAAAACATTTCGAATGGTGACTCAAATGAGCTCAGATGGTTTTGGACACCTTGAAACAAGACTGGACGGTCCCTAAATATCATTCAATGAAATTTGAATTTCTACAATAAAGTCGTCACTGTCATCGTCGTGTTTTGAACGTGCGCATTAAAACTCGCAGCATTCAGTGAAGCATCGTCTGCCACACCCCTATCTCGGTCCTGCATGTTTCAGTATTTTGCAAGGCACATTAGGTTTGCATTTTCTATCACGAGTGAGCTGCAGTCCGAGACTGCAGACTGTCTGATGTCGGTGCAGATCTCCAGTCTGGTTGCAGTCTGACCTGAGACGAATACCGTCGAGAGAGGCAGGCGGCTCGCCCCGCGTAATTTGCGTATGCATACCAGGAGATAGCGTCGCCAGACGGTCACTGAATAGACAACGAGGTCAGGTCCTTCGCGACGGCGGGTATTTTTAGTCACCTATAGAGAGTGGCTAAAAATACAACCCGGCTGCAGCTGTTACTTTATTCGTATAACCGTGATGTAAAGTCATGAGGAGAGCTGGGACCGGTATCGGATGAGCCATCGGACAATACGTTCTGGCCTAATGACAGCGATGTCGTTAGGTATATGTAAGTGCACACAGACTGCATTCATGTATGTGAAGAGATTGAAAGCATTAGTGCAGACGAGTGCGCCACACAGCCCTTGCAGCATGTTGGACACTATCACATTCCGATCCTAGCGTTCTAAGGACTCGGGTTATTTGGTTGGAGGAGTTTGCTTTTTTGCTGATGCCGTGGCAATCCGATCAGTATTATTTATAGACCTTTGGGGATTCGAGAAAACGTTCTGACCGTTGCTCGTTCAATGTTCAGTGCTCTGATCCTGGCCAAAGGTTAAGGTCTCGTGCCATATGTGAGTCGGTCAGAAAGGTCTCGTGCCGTATGTGAGTCGGGCAGAGCAGAACATGTACCCCGATCAGGCTTATAAGTTGGTCCGTGGTGGAGCCGTGTTACGTCACAAACAAGAGGACAGAAGCCTCAGACAGGTCCTGAGGGACTCGAGCGGTGGGTCTGTTCTGTTTCAAAGTCCCGGGACTCCGAGATGTGCTTCCTCAGATAGTCTGTCAAACCTATACATATACAACTGGTAGAACAGGAAACGGGGTTGGCCTTACATAATAACTGATGCCTTGCACAACAGTATGGGTTGACCATATGCGGTAGACCATCGTGTAGGCAATCTTCATGTTAAGAGAGGTCTACGCATTAATAAGTGACCTGGTTTCATTCATTGACTTGGCCTTGGATGCATCTTGGGGCCGTTTGGCATTCAATAATCTATTTATTTTGTATGAAAAAAAAACACAAAATGCCGCTTACCTAGATGAACGCGAATGGCAACAAACTTTTCAAATAAATAGCCATTAGCCATAACATAACATTTTGAACATCACACCACTCCTAAATACATGCCTACATACTATCCCTACTGATTATGTTATGTAACACTTACACAAACGTGATCATTGTACCTAAATGTAGAGCCTGTGCTTAGATATAACGGTACCTATCGATTCTTGTTGTCAGTTGCCTGCATCTTGCAGAGATTAAGCTATGGAGACCATAAGACATCACTCATGACTCATTGCAATAAATTTTTAATGTACGCATATGGAGAAAACCCAACGTCCTCCATACTTCTAACGTATAACTAAATTATGCAAATATATAACTGCCGATATAATTTGCCGTATTGCGTATCCTTTTTATAAACAGTGCAATACCTACAGCCCGTTTGCTGTCCCTCGTCAGTTGAGCCTGGCATCCTGCAGCAATGTACGTCATTTGAGCTGGCGTTTGACTCTAGTGACGCACGTCTTTCAAATATCATAAACATATCAGTCATGTCATGGACCGAGCACGTGTCTAGAGTTGCGTCACATTCTGACGACCGCGACGGAACGCCAACACGAAAACAAACACATCGTACTCACCATGTGCAGCCAGGGTGGAAAGTCGGCCATGTTATGATCTATTGGTGTGGAGGGAGCCTCAGAATTCACTGACAGAAAGCGATCGCTGCTTAGAGAGCACCATGCACGTGGGTAGAACAGCGACACTGCAGAACAATGCTGGCGCACAGCCACTGCTGCTATCGGCCCCAGGAATGGAAGATAAGAACAGCCGATTAGCTCCAAAGGTGGTTGGTATAACGCTCTACAGAGTCTTTCTTTGCGTTTGATAAGTGGGAAATATCGAACATGGCGCTGATAGAAATACGCTGGCGCAACGTCTGCATATGCAATGATCCAATGACGCAATCAGCTCGTAGCAAAAGGATACCAATGCAGACATTAGCGGCTGAGTCTTCCTGCTCCTAATTTAGATCACAAAAGACAGCATGCTAAGTGTGATCATAGTTCCATTTGCCTTCCCTTTGTTGCCCACGTTTACAAGCCAGATCAGAACAGACCAGAGAACGTCGGCTCCATACAAACCCACACCCAGCACGATATCCCGCGGGCTCTAACGCCTCGGCGACCTCTAAATGGCCCCTGACGTGTCACCGTGTCAGCACGGACCGCGGGCCAGCTCAGCACGTCTGAGCTCATCTCGGCCGACCTGTGACCGGCGAAATCGGCGACCTGATAGAGGCGAGGCAGCACTTTTTGCTCCGTGCTGAGACTAGATCGATCCGATGAATATAATTCAGAACCACAATCATTGACCACAAAAGTACCCCCAATATTCGTTGCCACAACAGCAGGCGAGAGCCCGCGAGCTCCTCCTGGGTTACTCCCGTCTTTCGAGATGTAAACCCGTGGAAATGACTTCAAACGGCCACCACAGAAGGAATGTGCTGCCTGTAGAACTGTCATCCCCATGCTCACAGACTCACCATGCCACGCACGCCATTCACCGGTTCTGAGAACACGCTGCACCCCAGCGCCAGCTGGCGGCCACCAGATGGCGCCCCCGGTCTTCAGGCTCCTCTTCCTCCCCTCCCTCCCCACTCCCCACCGGCAACACGGAGTCGGCCGGACCCACCTTCGGCTCCTGATCGGGCTCGTGTTCTCCACTCTCGGGGATCGGCGTGTACTCGATCATCATCTGTATACGCCAGCGTTTGTCGTCGCTGAGGCGTTCCGCGCGCTCGCCGGTGCTGCCACCTTTCGGCGAGAGCAGCTCGTGCACCGGCGAGCGACTACGGAAGTACTTGTTGCGCCGCGGAGGGTCCTTCATCCTGGAGGAGGGGAGGGGGCGGTTAGTTACAAACCAGGTGGTAGAGATAGAGGTTTGAGAAAGACGAAGGGTATGAGAGTCGAAAGTTAAAAGCAGAGTTGAGGTACATCGGTACCTATATATCCCCGTAGCCACGCGTTATAGGACCTCGCCTCTCAGCAGCTTAGCTCAGATGGTTCCCCAGTAGCTCAAGGGTCATTCAGCAGTTCAGAGGACCATTTAATTACGGCATGGGATTGGGTCATCCACTGTGGGATTGGGGCTAAAATTCGATACGTAAAGTACCTTGTTCTATTGTCCAATCACCAATGATCGGTAACTGATTCATCCACCGCTTTACGTGGGTCTGTTTTCGCTTAAAAAAGAAATATCAGAAGTTTTGATTCAGCCACGGGGAAATATTTTCTCATCAATATTTACCTATCGACTGAACTTTAGATTCCCTATTGTATACTTTTCAGTCATTAAGTTCTTTACCTACTGGTTTCGTTTGGTGACGAGACCATTTAGCGTAATATCTCTTTGTAAATATGTATGTATTGTAAATGGCATCACAGCTTGAGGAATTTTCTATTCTGATTATTTATTTTCCTGAATCGAATGGTCACACATCGAAGTACGATAGCTCCTGTCCTGCTGCCCCCTCTAAAAAGCTACTGCTGACATTCAGAGAGGAGCGAACTATTTTGCGAATGAAGAGTCAATTATAAAAAATGCGGCACTTTAGAACGATATGACTCTCGTCATACATCTTCCTATAGGTAGTTTATATTACAGAAAGATGCGAGTGATACTGGAACTACATGGTAGGTACTTTTTGGATAAACGTACCTCATGCTGAAATAACCTTGCAGGGACGTGGAACTGTGTACTGTATATACCTATATACTAAGTTATGCATAACAATACATCGCTCAGGCTGGAGTGAATAAGGAAATTGTGAGGCTTTGCGGATATGATTGACCAGCTCTGGTGGCTCAGCCCGCAGACGTGTCCATGCTCTTTTGTAAGGCTTTTGCTTCGGTTTCGGAACACTTATAGGGATGCAATATGCTTTATGCACTTAGTACACTTGACGGAGCGTGAAGCATGCCGGCAGCCAGCAGTTTTTAGTCATTCACCGAAGTTTTTCATACAATACCGCTCTGATTCACAAAGCTCACTTGCATATTTTTGCGCCCCTTTTTCCATTCAGATGTTCATTGATCGACCAATAAGTCTGTCATGCGCATCAGCTGAGAATAGCGAACATCGAAATTTATTTTCCATCTCTTCTGATCGTATGCCTCTGTTGGCCCACAAGTTTTAATCGAATGACATTAACGGGGTTTATTGCACCAGCTAATTATCTTTAGTAAAGAGCACATCAGCTTCCGCCTGTCTTCGTTCAGACACCTACAGCCCAGTGAAAGGTCAGGAAAGGTTAATGGAATACCACTCGAATCATTAGCTTGCACCATTCGGCGAATGCATCGAGGGCCCGTCCACTAATTATTTATGTTAATGTAGTGATGTGATCTACGCTTCGAATTGAAGTTTCTAAGCAAAATTAAGCCAACCAAAGCAAGAACAGATATACCTACCTATTGTTAACACTGAACAACAGAGTTCTTTGAACTTCGCTTCCGTCCTGCCCCAGATGGATAAAGTTTCCTCTCTCCACCACAAAGCTCGTCTGTTTTCTAGATGGCTTTTAGTAATCCATCTTTCAGAAAAGCAGCTGAATGCCGCGTGTGCCACGTCTCCCCCGGCTCTCTGGCCGTCAGTGGCCGTTACAGTCTGCTCGCTGTGACGCATCACGTCGAAGACAAGCGTCACGCCGAGCCCGAGCCCTCAGATGACGCAATGACGTCCTCCCATAGAGCGACGTCACAGGTCACGTGACACACGACGCATCGGACACGCTGTGTTCAGCCCCCGATCAGCTGGTGAGCGGATGATCACTGAGCGACCTTACGGGGATCAGTTCCGATAAATATACGCAGACAAAATGCCAAGGGTGTGTGCATGTTTAAACAAAACACATTTTGCCTCGATATTTCACATGGCCTGGCGGAACTATGCAATGCATGAGTGGTTACGCAATCCCTGATAAATTGATAAAACGTTGCTCCGGAGAGCCACTTATATTTAAGCTCGAAGATGTCACTTGACTCAGCTCAACGCTTTTTTACTCGGTTAACAAAGAAAACTTCAAGAGCGAAATGTTAAAGGCGCTGATGCGCAAAACCATGACGCGTAGAATCCAATCTAATGTTGTATGATGCAGACATAGGTATGTACCTACCATCTGATTTCAGGCAGCGGTGAACTTCAATCAGTTCCAGCATCGCTCTCATCCCGACCGAAGAGTCCCTCAGGGTAAACGGCCGGGTCACACTGAAGGTCGGACAGCTGTCCTCGCGGCACAACATCGCGCGATCGATTCTGACCTCTGGCCCGGGGTCACCTCTCGGCCCGGCCCCGGGGCACAAAGGAACCCGCCGCACGCGCACGCCATTGGAGGGGGGGGGGGCAAACGGGCCCCAACTGTCCGCTTACCTGGCGGTTCCGGCGGCGGCGGCGCTGGCGACGGCGGCCACAGCTGCCGGCACGGGCAGCGTGGCTGTGGCGGCGCCGCCGGCCGAGACGCGCACCTGGCCACGGCGACCCCAGCGCGGCGACGTAGAGGACATAGCGCACCGCACTGGTCCACCCAATCGATGGCTCCACTGCCGCCGCCGCCGCGCCGCACGCGCAATCTGCCCCGCCGCCGCCGCCGCGCGCGGGCACCGACGACGGCGGCCGTCGGTTCCGACGGCGGCGCTGTCGGTGCCGACGGCGGCGCTGTCGGTGCCGACGCGGCTGGCAACAGCGACCGGCGCGCGCCCGCCGCCGGGAGCCAGCGGAGGGCGGGGAGGGGTGTAGGGACGGTCCGATGGAGGGCAGTGGTGTAGACAGGGATGGATGGGGAGGCCGGACTGGCCACTTCGAGGGGAGCCAACTGCCGAGTGCCGTGATCACTAATCAGAGAGGGAATAAGGCTCATCAATGGCTGAAGTGAGTAGCCTTGCTGTTTGCATGGGTGCTTCAAGCTGTGAGGGTCTCATGGCGCTGACTGCTGACAGTGTGGTAGTAATCGTTGCCAGCGATCTATTTCGCCATTTTAGGCGGTTGCCATGAGCACTACATGACCATGCGAGCCACCATGAATAGTTTTGAGCGTCCATTAATATCAGCGACAGTCGGCTCTGTCCCTTCTCGTTCGTTCCATCCAGGCGCATGATTCACGGTTATTTCTTTCTTTATCCCCTTTCACGAACAGCCTTTTATCAATCATTTGGAGAACTCCTGTTAAGCACATTACTGAGACGAAGCTAATCATACGCTTAGTTAATGAATTTGACGGCTATAAGTGGGTTACGGATTGGTCCAAACGTTTTCCGTGACACGTACTAGACTAGCCATGTGACAATAGAGAGGGGACATATATTTTTCATATGGACTATAGGCCGCATGTATATTAGGTATACACCGTCGATCAAGGGACTGGAACAATGACTGGAAAAAAAAAACTCAGAATGCAACGCTACACTACGTTCATCAAGACAGTCCGGCTAGCACGACTTGACATGAGGCGCGGAAGCTACGAAGAATCAATCGAGCAGCAGTAATTCATTTTGCAGCAACAAAGATGTCTTATTTTCTCTAACATAAAAGCACACATTGCGGCGTCGGTTACAAGCCTTCTCTCCTCGGATAACAAATTCAAGAGCACAAACGAGTCCTTTACTCTTTGC